>NW_004524611.1:14600330-14607899 GCF_000260255.1 Octodon degus
TTTTTTTTTTAATGGATCTATTCCTAAATGACTTGGCAAATGACTCAATCAAAACCAAAGACACAGTGAGACTTCTGCTAAGAGTGTTGCAACAGTTCCTTAACCTTTCCCTCTGCAGAAGAATAACGCAGTGTGTAGTTTGGGGAGCAGCCGCAGGTGCTCCTGTGAAAGCCAGGACGTAGGGGCGGAAGGCAGCAGTGATCAGCCCTGCCTGGAAGGAGCTCTGGCCTGGATTTAAGAGCACAACAGCAACTTTCTTTTCTGCTGAAGCCAGTTTGGTTTTCTGATGTTTGCAAGTCAACGAAGACTAGCAAAGAGGCTGCTTTCTCCTCAGTGGCAGTTGCCCGCCCCGCACTACCACCAGTTTCTAGACTGTTCCGCACTATGACAGACACCAAGAGAAAGACCACTTGAAGCAAAGCGGGCACCACTCACCTTCTTTTTGTTTCTTCTGTTCAAGTTTCATCTTCTTTGCCAGTAGTTTCTTCTCTTTTAACTTCTGGCTACAAAGGTAAAACATACATACTGACTGGTTCCTTAAATATCTTGCTGCATGTTTTAGAAAATAAACACCTACTATAATACTTTACACTAAAGTGGAGCAGGTGGTGCATCCTTGTAATTCCAGCTATTTGAGAGGCCAAAGCAGAAAGATGACAAATATGAGGTCAGCCTGGGCAGTTTAGAAAGTCTTTACCTCAAATACAAAGGGCTGGGCCAGGCGTGGCAGCACACACCCACAACTCCAGCACTGCAAGGCTGAGGCAGGAGGATTGCCATGAATTTGAGGTTAGCTTGGATTATATAGCAAGTTCAAGGCCAGCCTCACTGACATAGCCAGACCTTGCATAAATAAAATAAATAAATAATAGTCAGGCCTGCAAGATCAGCACTCTGGGAGGCAGAATCAGGGGGACTGCAAGTGTAAGCCCAGCCTGTGAAACTTTAGCAAGACTTATCTTGAAAAAGATCTGGGGTTGTGGCTCAGTGCAAAGCCCTAGGATTCACCCCCCCCCCACTGAAAACAAACACAAACACAAACACAAAAACAAAAGAAACAGTATGTAACTCACGGCTCTGGGCTCAATCTTTAACACCATAAAAATCAAACAAAAAGTCTTTACATTAACACAAATCCTAAAGAAAAAAAGAAATACTTTGTTTTGTTTTGTGGAACGGGGGATTGAACTCAGAAATACTTTCTCATAATTGTGTTATTCCAATATTATCAAGCTATTTTCATTACGAATCAAGATCAAATTCTGGGGAGTTCTGAGGTAATTAAAGCAATCCCCAAAATGTTAAGATGTATTTGTTTACATCCACTTTCTTCCTCTCTCTCTTTCCCTCCTTTGTGGTATCTGCGATTCAACTCAAAGCCTTTGCACTGAGCTATATTCCAAGCCCTCAATTTTGAGACAGGGTTTCACTAAGTCATTAAGTTGCCCAGGCTGGGTTCGAATTTGCGATCCTCCTGCCTTAGTCTCCCACAGTGCTGTAGAGATGCATTTTCTTTTTTTCCCCTTCCTTTTTTTCTTTAAAAGAAAGATGTATTTTCATCCCACAATATGTACAGACTGTTTTTGGAATCCTGCTTGGCTCTCTACAAGTTGAATGACTATTTGTTTAAAACACACACATACAAATACACATGCATGTGTGTGTGACACAAACACAGAGCCTGTATTACTACACAGGCACTGGGGGAGGTCACAGACTTTTTTTTAAATTTTTAATTAAAAAAAAATTATTGGTGCTGGTGAGATAGCTCAGTGGTCTTAGGCAAGAGCAGGGACCACGGTTTGATCCCTGGCATGGTGGGCTGAGCTGGCCACAAAGAAGAAAAAAAATATTTATTTGGCACAAGGTCTCACTACACAGCTCAGACTTGTAATGATCCTCCTGTTAGAGCCTCCCCAGCAATGGGATTGTAGGTGTGCACCACCATGCCCAGTTTCAGTGGCCGGCATGGAGTTGCAGGGCCAGAATGGCATATTGTACCAGGGATAAAACTGGGGTCCTTGTGCTTGCCACGCAGGTGCTTAGACTGCCAAGCTATCTCCCTAGCCCAAGGCTCTTTAAGAGCCTGACTAAATGGGATGTTCTGCTACAGCACCTACTATAGAAAGGCAGATGTGAAAGACAGAAATCTTTAGTCTTGGGTTTGAGGAGTCTGTATCAAGCGCAGGAACTTGCTCTCTTCCTGGATAAGAAAGAAAGCTCATTCTTTGGGTCACTTGGGCTGAGGGTGTTTACACTTACGACCTCTGCAGGTCACACAGGGCACTTCTGACTACAAAGACTCCTCACTAACCAACCCTCGCTTTCAGGGCTTTCAGGCTGGGGCCATAGCACAATGATAAAATTCTGCCTCGGCCAGAGGTTCAGTCCCCAGTACCCCTGAAACAAAACCAACAAAAAGCCCCACAACTACCCCACATTTACCCTTCCTGTCAGTCCTGCTAATTAAGAGGTACCCTGGTGCCCCTACCGCTTTTTCCGACGCTTTGCAGTCTGCTCCTCTGCAGCAAGTTTATTTTTTTCCAGTCTCTTCTGAAACTCTGCATCCAATTTTTGCTGTGGGGGGGAAAATCATTTAGAGATATACTCCAGACTAGCAGGCTGCACCTGGGCAAGGCAGGGGAGTTCTAGAGGCCTCATCACTTGGGGGACTTCAGGCACCAGCCAGGTTCCCCAGGGCTACTTTATTTTAAAATCTTCCCCCCAAGACAGGGCAGGTAATCAATACATGGCTCTCAGATGGCTACGTAACTCAGACCACTGCCACACACACACACACAACAAAATCTGCAGGAGGAAATCCTGAGGGAGCACACAGAGGCCTCCTGGAGGGCTGAGACAGTACCGACTGGCTGCTTAGCCAGAACCTAGGACCCATGAGTGTATCACACAGAATGGCCAGAGCGGGAAAATTTCAAGTTCTAATCCTAGCTGCAGTCACCAAGTACCTGGTTCTAAAGTGGCCTAACCCATGCATCCCCTGCTAAACACATACACACTTACACACCTATGTGTGTAGTATTTCATTTCTTCCTGGCAGTTGTTTGCAAGCCTCAGTTTGCTCATCTGTAAGTCTGTGTATAACCCAGAAGTTTTACTCACTCTGGAAAGTTTCCTCATACCTCTACCCAGCCAGCCCCTGATCCTGCTCTGAGACAATCTCGGTTCTAATTTTTTCTCACACAGAAGGGTAGTTTCTTTTTTTTTTTTTTTTTTACTAGGCAAAGCATTTTATTAATGTGTTTCAAACTTTATTCCCAGGCTTCTCCAGCTTAACTGGCTGCAAAGAATGAATTGTATGTAAGCAAAAACTGAAAAGAGCTGCAGTGTCCAAGGGGCTTGGGCTTAAAAAATATTAGAGATCTAGATTTTATCAGATCCATAAACAAAACAATTTTAAAAAGCAGTCATAATATAAAATAGCAGCTCCCAGTAATTTCTTCCAAGTTTGATCTTTTTCAGAAGCTGACTTAGTTCAGTTTGCCTCATTCTTAGAAGCCTCATCAAAATTCTCCACAAGATCTGGAACCTCATCATCATCCTCTTCTCCAGTAGCAAGCGGTGCTTTTCCATCCACAGATTGTTTGGGCAGAGCTTCAGCCAGTCTCCTTAAACTAGTCAGACTGTCTGCACCAAGCTGGTTCAAGATGCTGGGTAGCATTTCTGTTAGTTGTTTCGTCTCAGCATGGCCTGTAATGGTGAAAGTGTTTGCTGCCACAGATGCCTGAACTTTTGGGTTGTTGAAGTGGATAACTGTTCCCTGGTTTGTAAACATATTCACCTCTTCAATACCAGAGATATTGTTTACCCCTAACTTCTTTAATGAGAACTGAAGTTTTTTATCATCTGCTGTGGCCGTTCTATGAACCACCTTCTTTCTGCGAGCAGTTCCTTTCCCACCAATGCGCACTTGTGCCTGCAGTTTGGCGAGTTTTTCCTGGTTCATGATAGTTTCTTTCATCTTGTCGGAGCGGATATGGGGCAGCACGGGGGACTAGGGCTGGCGCTCAGGGGGTCTCGGGCGGACCAGCTGAAGAAGGGTAGTTTCTATTCCAGAATTTCATGTAAATTATATCGTAAGGTATGGTCTCTTTTGTGTGAGGTTTCTTGCACTCAGCATGGATTTTTCTTTTTTTTTTTTTTGGAGACAGGGTCTTGCTAAATTGCCCACCCTGGGCTCAAACTTGTGATCCTCATACTTAGCCTTGCAGAGTGCTGGATTTACAGGTGTGCACATTACACCTGGCTCACTCAGAATGTTTTAAAGAACCATGCGGCTGGGAGTAGGGGCACATGCCTGTAATCCCAACACGAAGAGAAACCTGAGGCAGAGAAAGTGTGAGTCTACCTGGACAACTCAGCAAGACCCTGTCTCAAATTTTTATAAAAGACTCCTCCAAGTAGTTGCATTTATCTAGTTTGTCCCTTTTTATTGCAAAGTAGCTGCTCTGAAATGCCTCCTAAAAGGCCTATGTGCCGAAGGCTTGGTCACCAGCCTGTGGTGTCACTGGGAGGTGGTGAAACTCTAGGAGACAGGGTCTAGTGGAAGAAGGGGAAGTCTCTTGCGATGCTGACCTCTGGGCCTTTCTCTCTCTCTCTGCTTCGCAGCTCCCATGACGTAAGCAGCCTCCTCTGCCACAAGTAAGATGACACCACAGGCCCAAATGGTCAGGACGGGCACCTCTGAAACTGTGATCCAAAAGTCAAACTTTCTTCCTTATAAACTGAGTAGATATATGCATACACTTTTTTTGTGGCCAGCTCAGCCCACCCTGGGGGCGAGGCAGGCGGTGCCAGGGATAGAACTACAATCCCTGTGCACTTGCCTAAGCAGGCACTTTAGACCGCTGAGCTAGCTATCCTGCTGGTCCATCCTTATAAACTGAGTATCTCTGGTTTTTGCACAGTGATAGAAACTTATTATGGTGGCAATATATTTTATCAATGTTGTTTAATTTTTAGAAGTATTTTACTGGTTATACGGACATTCTCTAGAGTCTGATTTTAATAACTTATTGGAAAGCCAAATACCCTTATTGGGTAAGCCGATTTCCTTCTCATAATTAGCAGACAAACACAAATTTGAAAGTATCTGTGTTTCCGAGGCTCCCTAAAATACACAAAAGTATTCTATGAAGTTAACAAATATAATAGCTACACTGAGGAAAAGACCTTTTTAAACAGGATGTCACCATGTAATTCAAGCTGGCCTTGAACTCACTATGTAGCCCAGTCTGGGCTCAAACTCAGGGCAATCCTCTTGCCTAAGTCACCAAGTGCTGAGATTAAAGGCATGTGTCACCACACTCGGTTCTAGGAAAAGAACTTTTTTATGCATGTCCTAAAACAATTGATATGGAAAAATCCCCATGTAAGTTTAGAAATCAGATGTATATTTGGAAAATAAAAAAGAATTGGTTACACACTTATTTTGCATTAAAATAAGTGGGGAAATACAGGAGCACCTGCTCCATGATTCCATCCTGTGCGTCTGTCCTCTGGAGCAGTTGGTCTCCATCTGCACTCCCTCTACCTATGCTAGGCGTGTGCCACCAGCCCAGGGACGGACATGAGCCCTCAGGACTCAGAACTATCTTTTCAATTGTGAACTACAGGCCAAGAAAGAATACCTTAAGGTGGCTAATAAGGAAAATGAGCCCCAGTTATCGGTAAGAGGAGTGTGCCTAGGAGTTAGCACACGCTGTCAAAGCAGAGGCAGTCAAAGCAGAGGCAACGAATTACATAGGCAGCCCAATTAAAGTTACAAGAGCAACTCTGAAACTGTTTCCCTCGGGGGGCTTTGAAATTACACCCTCTGTTGTCTTAAGATTGAGAGCTGGCTCAGGGCCCGTGCATATTGGTGGACAGCACATAAATGTGCAGGCAAAGAGTCAGAAGATGAAAGGGGGCCAGGAGAAGTGATGCACCTGTGTAATCGCAGCACACAGGAGGATGAGACATGAAGATCACCGTGCATCTGAGGCTAGCCTGGGCTACAAAGTGAGCTCAAGGCCAGCCTGAATGACATAGGCAGACAGTCTAAAAAAAAAAAAAAAAAAAGGAAGAGAAAGAACAGGTAAAACTCTTAAGTATATCTAAACAGTGATCTACCTCTGGAAGTAAAGTTTACAGAAAACAGTAAAACTAGCTGCTAATGAAGAGAAGACGGATGCTAGAGATGATAGATTTTAATGAGGAAACTATAGAAAAAGCTCCGGGGGTGTGGGGGGGAATCTATCCCAGATAGTCTAGTCAGAATGCACAAAAAGAACCAGGTGTAGTGGCACAAGTCTGTAATTCCAGCACTCAGGAGGCCTGCTGTGAGTTTGAGGCGCACCTGGGCTACAAAGTGAGTTCAAGGCCAGCCGGAACTGCATAGTAAAAAACTCTCAAAAAGGCCAAAAAAAAAAAAAAAAAAAAAAAAAGCAGCACAAAAATCAAGCCAGAACGGAAGACTCAAAAAACTATTAACACGAAGATCAAAAGGCTAAGAATCCTTCAAAAAAACCAAAGGACCTAGTTCTATAGAAGATATTAAAGCAAAAAATGCAAGGAAATATAGAGAAAGCACAATGAACAGTCCTGGGTATTACTGATGAGCCCAAAGATGCAGCGAGAAAGAGACAAATATAATCTGCACTGAGGGCTGGGGAGATAGCTTGGTGGTCTAAGCGCCTTCTTGGCAAGTGCAAGGACCTGAGTTCCATCCCCAGTACACATTGTGCTGGCCCTGAAACAGTGTGATGGCACATGTGTCCCTGTGCTGCAGAGACAGACAGGAGGATCACTATGAGTCTGAACTTCATAGTGAGACCCTATAACAGAAAATAAGTAAATAAATAAATATTTTTTTAAAAAATCTACACTGAGTATCATCAACAATCCAGTGTCTTGTACAGCAACTAACCACTAAGAAGAATGTATGCAGTGTGTTAGTTATTGAAACTGTCCTAGCGATTTGATTTGAAACTGTCTCATTGCTATTTATCAATAAAATTATGAAAAAAAAAATCCACACTGAAGTCTTTTTTTTTTTTTTTTTGTTTTTGTGGAACTGGGGAATGAATTCATGGCCCTCTACTGAGCTATCTCCCCGGCCCCAGTCTTCTATTTTAAACTCAGTTCCATTTCCTGATTTGCCACTCATGGCTCCTCCCAGGCTGGAAACAACTTCTTTCCTAAAGCACTTTTCTTGACTACTGTGATTCAGTGAACCTTATATTATATTGCTTTCTATAACTTGCGCGTACGTCTGTCTCTTGATAATATTTTAATTACTTGGTTTCACTATAGCTGCTCAATGAATATCTGAATAAATAAAAAAATATACAGGAACACTATACAAATGTCAGTATGTTTTCTTAATTCCCATTTATAGCCAATTAATATACATGGAAAAATTACCCAGCACCACTGCAATCAGAAAACTGAAAATACCTTTATGTATGTGGTTGAAAGACAAGCAAAATTTCCATAAATCATCAAGATACAAAAAAAGATTTAACTAAGGCTGGCTTGATAGCTCAGCAGACTAAAGCCAGGCGCAGC
>NW_004524611.1:14608216-14621762 GCF_000260255.1 Octodon degus
TCTCTCTCTCTCTCTCTCTCTCTCTCTCTCTCTCTCTCTCTCTCTCTTAAAGTTCAGAAGTATTTTTTTGTTTTCTTTCTCTCTTAAAGTTCAGAAGTATTTTTTTCTTTTTTTGGCTGGCTCAGGATGTCTTCAGGGCAGGTCTGGTAAGGCTTGAGGATCTGGGGATGAAACCACAGCATCCTGATTGCTTTGTTTAAACAGTCACTGAAACAACTGAGCTAATGGGCAGGCCCCCAAAATTTCTTGATAAGTTGATTAAAGACAGCATCCATTCTCATCCAAGTTACAGATTCAACTCAATTTTTGTCCCCCCCCCCCCCAATCCAAACAACATCTATTTTGGGAGAGAAATAACTCAAAATTCAGTTATAAAAGTAAAATGCCATAAGTTGCTGCTCTTCAGTGATGCCTTCTCTGTTATTACTGGCTGCAAATAACAGAATTTATTACCTTATTTCAATTAAGAGAATGGCTTCAATTTGAGATTAAAGATGTGAGTGGGGCACCTTACATTCTCAACCTGCACAACAATTTCGATGCTCTTTAAAACACACATGGACAAGCCAGGCATGGCGACACAATCTTGTCATCCTATCACTCTGTTTGAACCCAGCCTGGGCAACACCGTAACTAAGTGTGACCGTCTCAAAATAAAAACAGCTTCCCCTTGCCTGGAGGATTCTGTCATAAGACACAGACAGGATGCTGATTTTCCTCTTGGTTCTGTTACAATGACCACATCTAATTTTAAGGCATTCAGTCTAAGTAATTGTGAATTAACCAGACAGAATGGCATCATTTATTCAAAATAAGACTGGGGCTTTAGAAATTAACCACAAATGATACTCCTGTGTTGAATACTGCCTTATGGCAAACTCCAAAATCCTCTTGGGGCTCTTAAAGCTTTCCAAGTACTGTATTTTGGGTTACACTGACAAGACAGACTCTGCCAGTTTCCTCTCAGGTCATGTGCCCACCTACTATGATTTCAAAGAAATCAAAGAAAAAAAAAGATTTCAAAGAAAAACGTTTAATTCATACTAATTTTTAAAAAATTATTTCAAAGAAAAAAGCTTATGTTTACTGATTCTTAGTACCTTAAAAATGGTCCAGGCAGAGCAAAGCCCGCTACAGGTATTTTGGAAAATGTGCCCTCTGGTGGTAGGTACATCTATCTGCAAGTACATTTTCATCAAAACACTACACAGCTACTTAAAGGGAGCTCCATATGCACCACTTTGTTCCCACATGTAACGCTTGATTGGCAGTGGTTTTTGTAAAGAAGTATTGTCCAGCTGTTCCTATGTGCTACTATGACCCTAGGTATCTTTGTTGTTCCAGTACTGGAGAAAAAACCCAGGGATCTGCTAAGTGTAAGGTCCCAAGTTCGATCCCTGGTACCAAAAAGAATTCAGCTACATCCCAGTCCTTTTTATTTTGAGACGGGGTGGTGCTAAGCCACTAAATTGCCCAGGCTGGGCTTAAACTTAAGATCTTCCCACCTCAGCAGGATTATGGGCATCTTGCACCACACCTAGCCCTGAGCCTAGTCTTGAATGTACACTGGGTCTCAATTTCTATGGGACTATTTCTTTCTTCTTCTTCTTCTTTTTTTTTTTTTTTCTTTTGCAGTACCAGGGATCAAACTTTGGGCCTTGAGCTTGCTAGGCAGGTGTTTATGCTGCTGAACTATCACCCCAGCCCCGTTTCTTTTTTAAAAACATTATTCTTAATTTTATTTTTTTAACTTAAATTTATTTTTCACTGTTCATAAAAACATAAAAATGAGGCATGGGGATATGAGTCAGGGTACAGTATTTGCCTAGCATGTACAACCTCTGGTATTCCACTGTGCTTTTGGACCCTGCTAATTATGAACTGAAACCTCCAAAAACTGTGAGCTAGAGAGAGAAAAAACATTCCTTCTTTAATTCTAGGGGTAAGCTAATGTGTCTTGGCAATGAAAAAAAAAGGTAACTAAAACTCTTTTCTTTTCTTTTTGGTACCAGGGATCGAACTTGGGACCTTGCACTTAGCAGGCAGATGCTTATGCCACTGAGCTATGTCCCTGGCCCCTAAAACACTGCATGCATAAGGTACCATGTGATGCTTTAATACATGTAATCCTATGCAATGTTTAAGTTAGGTTAAGTGTAGTACCTGTCTCCTCAGGTACCTGTCTCGTGTGGTGAAAATATTCTGTTTGATGAAATATGCAGTTCGTTATCCTCACTACAGTCACCCTACTATGCAACACAGAGCTTCTGGCCCTTGTCTACCTAAACCGAGTGCCCACTGACCAACCTCCTCGCATCGCTCTCTCCCACATCCATGAAGTACATTTCAAGCCCATCCAGAGAACACATTTTAGTTCCCTCCAGCTAACTATAGAAAGTCTATGGGGGCAGAATGGCTCATGCCTGTGATCCGACCACTCAGGAGCCTAAGTAAATTTGCAAGAACCTGTCTCAAAATAAAACGTTTCAAAAGGCCTGGGGATGTAGTTCAAAGGTTCAGGACTTGCCCAGCATGCATGTGGCTTTCAGTTCAATTCTTAGCACCAAAAAAAAGCAGAAACACCAGAGAGCTTAATTTTTTTTTATTTTTCTTGAGATAAGGTCTTGCTACATTGCCTAGACTGTCCTCAAACTCCTGGGTGCAAGCAATCTTCTTGCCTCAGCATCCCAGAGTAAGTGTTTACCAGTGTCCAGTTTTTAATGGTCCTTTTAAAAAAATGTGCAATAAAACTTCTTTCATTTTATTATTAATACACATTTGCAATATATTCAGTTCTCAAACATCTTGGGGAATGGGTACACATGTACAGAAGATAGCTTGTTTCTTTTTATTTTGTTTTATATATTCGGTATAGGGTCTCACAACACAGTTTGGACTCATAGTGATCCTCCTGTCTCAGCTTCCCCAGTGCTGGGATTATAGGCATGCACTACCACTTCTGGTTTCAATGGCCGGCACAGCGCGCCTGGGGTTCCAAAGCCAGCACAACATGTGGTACCAGATATCAAACTCAGGACCTTGTGCTTGCCAGGCAGGCACTTAGACTGCCAAGCTATCTCTCCAGGACTTTTTCTTCTTTTTAAAAAGCAGTTCTAAGGCTTGTAAAACAATAAATTACTTGACACTTGCCATGAAAAAGTCACTCATAAAGCTAGAAAACCCCAGATTCTCAAAGAAGCAGATAGTGAAAGAGACTATTTATACCAAACACACAGCTAATTGCATTTAAGCATGCAGCCAAAGAGAGAAGGGGGAAGTACGACCTCCAGTGGCATGGGCGCTCCCCCATGCCGGATCCAGATGGCCTACAGGGCAGAAGGACTGCGTACTGCCCTTCTACACACAAGGCAGACTCCTGCCCCTTACTGCTCTCCTAGCATGAGCACCTTGGTACACAGGGCCTGACCTGTGTGGATGTAGGAGGCAGACCTCCACCACAACTGTACTTCCCTTTAAACATTTTCTTTAAAACAATATTTTTTCCCCCAAAGTTGTGACTGTACACTGCCCAAATGCAGGCTGTCCGGCTTCTCCACACACTGACCTTCTCTGCCATGGCATCCATGTAGTCCTGCCGCTGATATTCCCTCCTGCGCAGGTGTCTATACACGTGGAACTCCCCACTGCCAGCCCCAGCGCTTGAACCTACAGGCAGAACAGTCCAGAATTCCAGATGAAATTCAGTTACCAACACAGGATCTCCTTAACAAAAAGGGACAAAGACAAACTCACACGAAAGGGATCATGCCTGCTTTTGGTCCACTTGAACCCAAGGGCAAGCATAGTGCCCAGCATACTGCAGGCATCACTGAACGCTCTGATGCATGAGTCAGAGCAGGGACTAGGGAGTCACTAAAAATTCCATTATAATTGCATTAAATGGAGGAACAGACTGTGATTCAAAAATCAGATATTTACCAGCAAGCTGTGGCCTCTCCATTTTATATTCGACACATTAGACATCATGGAAGTTGAAAAAAATGTATGACACATTGAGTGAAAAGAAGTGAGATACAAAAATAGTACTATGTATAAAAGAACTATATTTTTATAAAAAGTATTTTTTGATACAGGGTCTCATCGTGCAGTTTAGGCTGGCCTTGAATTCACTAAGTAGTCCTAGCTGGCCATGAGCTCATGGCAATCCTCCTGCCTTGGCCTCCTAAGTGCTGGGATTACAGGCATGTGCCACCATGCCTGGCTCCTAGAGTCCTTTTTTGATGCAGGGTCTCAGGTGCTAAGTTGTAGTCTGGGCTGGGATTTCTATCCTCCTATTCAACCTCCCACAGATGTGCTCCCTAACACCTAGCTCAATAGAGCACATTATTAAGATTAATGTAGAAGAGCATCTGCCTATAATCCCAGTACTCTGAAAGGTGAGGCAGGAAGGTCATGAGTTTGAGACCAATCTGGACTATACAGTGAGTCTGAGATCAGCCTAAACTACACAGTATTATCCTGTCTCAGAAAAAACAAACAAAAAAACTCCAATCGTACCCCTTCACTGTAAGAACAAAGTATTGGAATAGTGAATGTCTTCTCTGTCAAATAACCACAGTATTTTTCTATGTATCTTTAAAAACTATATTTACAGCAACAGACAAAGCACATTACCCATAACATCTCGGACAAATTCTGGTGGAGGTCGAGGTGCCCATTCACTCATTTTTTCTGGAATTGGCACAGCTTTGTCCTGCAATATTTAAACAGGAAAGCATTTGTAGATAAAAACAAAAAAAAAATCTGCTGAAAAAGTTACCTCTCTTGCAACTAAAGACTACGGAAGAGGGTTGCTTTGCTCCTGAAACCAGGGGTCACTTTATGTTCTACCCTATCTTAGCTTCTTGGGTGCATTCTGTATGCTCGGTGTAGAACAGCTCACATACGCTTCGGAGGGCTGCGTTTCACAGAACAGAATTCGGAAATCTAGGCCACCAAATATGGCTAAAAATGGCCCCTATAAGACGACGGCCGACTTTTCTTAATCAAAGATATATAAGCCATCGCATTCAACAGTTTTTATGACCTAAAGACTGAGGCCTGAACGGGGAAGAGGGAGGCGAGAAGTGATTTGTCCTGTGTCTCCGCCATGTCTCTCTACCAATGGAAGCTGTTTAGAAGAAAGACTTCGGCTAAGCTACAGATTCTCTATTTTCAGCCTAACGCTTTTGTTCAGGAAATTAAGGGCCTCAGAGCGCTCCACAGCGCCTTCATGCCAGCTGGTCTCTAACACTAGGACGGTCGGAAAGCTCACTCTCTCCAGGGCGGCCTGAGCATCCCGAAGGACTGTCCTGTGGGAAGAGCACGGAGTTCCAGAGTCCGGCGGCGCGCAAGCTGAAAGGTGACTTCCAACAGGCGGTGGAGCCCCGTCTTACCGGATTCTTCATGAGCCGCTCCAGCTTGAGCTTCTGCTCCTCCGCCGCATTTTTGGGGATGACGAGAGCCTGTGGCTCTTTCTTCGGTCTCGGTGGCCGTACCGCAGAAGGGGCCGTACTCGCCATGGCTGCTTCGCTGTTTCCCTAAGCTAGCTACTACGGCGGCGCGCGCGTAAGGCGTCAGAGACGCGCCAGGCGCGCATGTGCACTGAGACCGTGGAAGGGGCGGGCGGAATCGCAGGCCTGAAAGAGGTTGATGAATATTCATGAGCTCAAAGTTCGCCGAGTTTACTTTGGTCAAACTACTTGATTTCATTTCCTTAAAGAAAAAAGAAAAAAAAAAAAAGGAATCATTTCCTGTTTCTCAGTAAATTAGTACAGTATGATGCTCACATCCCTGTTGCAGAGGTGACCTTTCATGCCCTGGTGGCCTGTCCCCAGCGGACCTCTCGGGCACCTCTCCCTGCTCTGCTCCTCTCTCCTCGGGAATGGTGCTGGTTGGTGCTTGCGTCTGGTACCCGCTTCCCCCTATTTGAATACCACAGCGCAAATGTGTCACCAAGCTCTCTGAAGACTGGGGCCAGATCTTTGCCACCTTGAAACTACCGGGACTCCTGCCAAGTGAATGAGCATTTCTTGGCGGGTACCCAGGGCCTTCGCACCGAGTTACATACCCCGCACTTCTGTTATTTTTTGAGACAGGGTCGCACTAAGTGCGTAAGTGCAAGGCCCTGAGTTCTATCTCCGGTACAAAATAAAAGAAGTGGCTAAATTACTCAGGCTGAACTGGAACTTGCTATTCTGTATCAACCTTGCAGGGTACTGGATTTGCAGGAAAGCACCACTGTTTGGCAGAATATATAGATATAGATATAGATATAGATATAGATATAGATATAGATATAGATATAGATCTATGGAGTCAACAGTGTCTCACTGCAAAGATCGGACTCATAGTGATCCTCCTGTTTTCAGCCTCCCAAGTGCTGGAATTACAGGCTCTGGCCAAGACGCCCAGTCTCAGTTGCCCTGCTCAGCGCGCCCCAGGGGCGGGTCTGGCACACCATGTAGTGCTGGAGATCGAACCACAGTCTCTGTGCTCTGCCTAAGCAGGTGCTTTAGTCCGCTGAGCTATCTGGCTGGCCCTGATATTATCAGTTAAATTGGTAGGCTTACTGATTTTTTTTTTTTTTCTGTAAGGTGGTGAACCTCATCTAAGTAGTTGAAGACCTAAATAAAGCTGAAAACCCAGCCATCCTCTAGGACCAAATTCCTGCCTGATGCCTTCGGAACCAGCGGCTGCAGCATTAATCCTTCCCTGGCCTTCAGATGGGGCTGAAACACGGCTGTTCTGCGCGCAGGCCCTCCAACTCAGTTCCTTCAGACAGGAACTGCTGTATGGGCGCTGGCGGTGCTCCAGCTTTTGGCCTCACCTGCAGTACTCAGGATTTGTCAGTCACTGTAATTCTTTGTCATAAAATTCTTTACAATAAAATACATCCTATTGGTTGTTTCTCTAGAGACTCTAATAAAAATATTTATTAAGTATCTAATTATAGACTTGTCTTCACTACTTGACAGCATCTAATCCACAGCAAAACCAGATTTTCTTGAGTCCTCCTCAAACCACTTTACATAAACCCCAAATCCTGTGATAAGCCCTTTTGACATCCTCTCACTGAAGGAAGAGCAGTCTTTCTTTCTGCAATGAGCCATAAACACAATTGTTCAATGATAGCTGTGTTCTTGGAGGTCTTTACAGCTGGATTTTACCCCCTACCCCACCAGCCCCGGGAACTGAGTCTTCACATGAAACTATGTCCCTAGCCCTTTTAAATTCTCTTCTCCTTTCTTTTGTGACAAGATATTGGTAAATTGCCCCAGCTAGGTTCATACTGTGATCCTCCTGTCTCAGCCTCCTAGAGTGCTGGGATCATAGGCATGCTAGGCTTGCTGTTGGTTTTTCTGTTTTGTCATTTGTCCCTTTCCCTCCTTAACAGTAGACAATTGGTCTTGTTTGCTGCTGTATCCCAATCTGTGGAGCAAGGCTCAGCCCTGAATGAAGTACTCAACAGACATTTACTGATGAACATGGCACGTTGGGGGCAGGCTCGCCTTAGTGCCGCTGCACCCTGCCCAGTCCAGGACAGCTCTCCACTGGGTCCCCAGGCAGATGGACAGATGGACAAAGGGCGGGCACCTAAACAGTGCTATGTTAGTTTTGTAACAGCTATTCAGGTGAAGGAGATTTGGAGAAGCTCCTGACTGGCCAGGTCTGTCCCAGGAACATGGGAAGGCTTGAGCTGGGTAGGGTCTCCCACACAAACTCACTGTCCATCACACACCTACCACTTTGGCACCTCACTTTTCTCCAGACACTGCACAAATCAAAGACTTTGCCTTATGCACCTTGGAGAACTCACACGCAATCACCATGCCTCGCTCCTTTTTGTGGTGGTAGTGGTAGAGGTGGTATTGGGAATCACAGCCGGGACCTCACGCGTGCTAGGCAAGCGCTCTGCCACTGAGCTGCATCCCTCATCCTTCTACTTATTTTGAGACAGTGTCTTGATTACCTCTCATTGCTGAGACAAAATACCTGATGCTCAGAATTAAGGAAAGATTTACTTAGCTCACAGTGTGTGGAGGTTTCAGTCCATCCTCAGCTGGCTCTGAGGCAGAGTAGCACATGGAAGAGAGCAACAACTCATAGCAGCAGAAAACAGCAAGAGCAAGAAGAACAAAAGGGAGGAGCAGAGTAAGCAAGCCTCTTTCCCTCCCTTGTACTGTGTGCAGGATGTACCCAGGGGGCGTGTAGCATTCACACCCATAATCCCATCACTGGACCATGAGCAGTCACAAACCCTAGAAGCCTGCCCCATGATTGAGTGAGGTTCTGAGGGGACCTCTAGACAAACCATAACAGACAGGATCTCACTAAATTGCCCAGGCTGCTCTGGAACTCGTGATCCTTCTTAGGATCCTTTCCTAAGCAGCTGGGATTATAAGCTTGTGCACTATACTTGACCCCCATACAACCTTCTTGTCTTAAATATTATTTCCTCACTGGGTAGGCAGCACATGCCTGTCATCCCAGCATTCTGGGAGGCTGAGGCTGAAGGATCACAAATTTGAGTACAACCTTTGCAGCTTAGTGACTTAGCAAGACCCTGTTGCAAAATAATAAAGAAAAGGGCTGGGGATGGAGTTCAGTAGAAAGGCCCTGAGTTAATCTTCCCCACCAAGTGCAAAACATAAAAAAAATGCTGTCTTCTCCATGCAGCCTTTTTAGAACACCCTCCGCCCCAGCTGCAGACCATAATTCACTCCTTTCTCAGTGCTCCCTTGTTTGGGCCTGACAGACGTGAGCGGAATGCCAGCATCTAACCCTGGCCTGCTACCCAGGGGCTGCTTCTAGGATGCTCGAGGAACACAGAAACGGAAAAGCGGATGAAGAGTCCGTGAGCGTGTCCCTGAGATGAGCAACTGATTGATGCAAAGTGAATGAGGAAGTTGAGTGTGAAAAAGGATGAATGAACGCTCATTAAGTAAGTGGACACTCAATGCACCCATGAAACCTGGAGATACTGGGGTAGTAGAGAGTGACAGAGCCAGCAGGAAAAGGGCGGTGTCTGTCTGCCAGGCAGATGTCCCCCAAGCACCTCCACCCAGCACGTGGTGATTGCCATGTGGAAGCAAAGCGAATGAGTCGGTGCACCAATGCACAGCAGCAGCAGGGAGTTAAGCAGGTGATAACAACAGCCTCCATTTCTATGTCTGGCCTATGCTGACATTTTTATCATCCCTACTATATAGAGAAGGAACAGAGGCACAGGGAAGGGTAAATACCACATAGACTAAAAGCTGGGGTTGGAGAGCCTGGCTAAATGATGTGAGTCACGGACGGATGGGACAAGACCCTGGTGGGGTTGTCTACGTGGTGCCCGCCTCGGGGAGGTTCTGCCACTTGAGATGAGAGCATCCCTCATGCTGGAGGATCCAGGGAATGCAGACCCAGAGTGCCATCCCAACTGCCACCAGGGGGCAGCAAAGCGCCACGCAGGCCCAGGGGCCCTGTGAGGTTCAGCCACTCCCTGGCCAGTGTCTTCTTTGTGCTCTGAGACCCAGAACTGGGCACTTAGGGTCTGGGAGACCTGTCTGGCTCTGCCTACCCTAGGCCTAGGCAACAATTTACCCTAAGGCTGTTTCCTTATGCATTAGGTAAACACTTGCAAACTTACCCTTGGCTTTGGTCCATGCATGTGGGGTGTACGGATGGGCAGTGCCCAGCTCAGTGCCTGAAACTTTCGCAGATGACCTGGTTTAGTCCCAGTACTGAGGGTTTCCATGACATGAGACTTTAAGTGCTTAAACCAAGAGAGTCTCAGGTTGACTGGGGCAGTTGGTCACCCAAGAGGGATGGACACTCCTGCCTCAATCATGTAAGTGATAGATGATACTAAAAGTGCTAAAACAACAGAAGTTTTTACAAATGTTTCATAATTTGAGTTTCTCAGTGAGTTAGTAAATTACAGGTCTTTCTATGTGGTCAATGACAAGAGAACAGATTCACCAATAGAGGCAAAAACCAAGATGGGGGAGGGTAGCTCAGTGATAGAGTTCTTGCTTAGCATGCATGAGGCCCTAGATTTAATCTGCAGCACCAGAAGAAGGAGAAAAATAGACGAGCAGCATACAATTTAAAAGTATAGAGAGAACATATTCACTTCATAAAAGTTTGTCATTTTCTTTCCTTTTTTTTTTCTTTTGGATAGTACTGGGAATCTACACCCTTCCCCCTTTTGGATTTTTGGAGATAGGATCTCATTATGTAGCCCAGACTGGCCTTAAATTTGAAGCAATCCTTCTGCCTTTGCCGCCCCAGTTCTGGGGTTACAGATGTACACTACCACACCCAGCCTCTCTTATCCCTTTTTATTCATTGAATATATATATATATATATATATATATATACTTATTTTTTATGTATTTGGTACAGGGTCTGCAGGGCTTCACTATGTAGATTGGACTCATAGTGATTCTCCTGTTTTCAGCCTCCCAAGAGCTAGGATTACAGGTGTGCACCACCATGCCCAATCTCAATCCGCTGTCTCAGCGTGCTCCGGGGATAGGGCCAGCATGGCAGGCTGGTGATGAACCCTGCTTGCTGTGCTCTGTCTAGGCAGGTGCTTTAGTCCACTGAGCTATCTGGCTGACCCTTACTGGTTTATTTTTTATTTTATTTGTGGTACTGGGGATTGAACTCAGGACCCTGCACTTGCCAGGCAAGCACTTATTCGATTGAGCCATCTGCCCGGGCCCTTACTGGTTTATTTTGGGACAGAGTAAATGAGATCTGGGAGGCCTGCTGCCTAAGTTTGGCCTGATTTACCCTGAGCCTGAGCAGCAACTTTTCAGGTGAGACTTGAAATTGTGATCCTCCTGCCTCAGCTTCCTTTTGTGCTTAGAATTAAAGATATGTGATCCTTCGGTTCATAAGTGTGACGACTGCATGTTCATGTCTTACAACGCATGAGATGCGCCTCCCTCCAACCTTGTTACGACGTGGGCACATTACCTGTCTGACGTGAAAAAAATGAAAAAAAAAAAAGAAGAAAAAAAAAAGATATATATCACCAAGCCCAGGTACCCTGTCGCTTTATTTTAAATGTACTCTTAACAGCCTATTAATTTTGTTCCTAGGTATTTACACTAGAGAACTGAAATTGTGTATCCCCCAAATGAACTGTACGTGAATACATACAGCAGCAATTCCTCACTGCCCCAACTGGAAAGAACCACATGCCCATCAAACTGTGGTTTATCCCTGAAGTGAGTACTACTCAGCATGAAAGGAGTGGTTGATGCCTGTAACAACACAGGTGAATCTCAAAAGCATTAGGCTTTTGTGAGTGAAGCTAGGTCTGAAAGTCTACAGTCTGAATGATGTTGACGGTCTGATATTCTGGAAGAGGCAAATCTGTAGGGACAGAAAACAGATCAGAAGTTGCCAGGGGCCAAGCACAACAGGAGAGATCAATGTCAGCTAAGGGCCGAGGGAACTTTACAAGATAATGGAAATGTTCTATTTCTGGATTATGGAGGTGGCTATGTGACCGTACACATCTGTCAAACTCATCCAACCACATACTTAGAAAAGGTGAACTGGCTTGTACGTAAGCTGCGGTTCAATAAACTTGCGTTGACTTGCCAGGCTGCAGGGGGCCAAGCCTCCTCTGTCTGGACATTTTGGGGTAGTGGTGCAAACCGGAGCCAACTGTGCCCATCCCAGGCAGCTCAGGCCCTGAAAATCTGCCTTGCCTTGCAAGGGGCCAAGGCTTCGGTGACAGACTTTCCAAAGCCCATAGGCCAGGGTGGATGAAGCCCCTGCACTTTGTCCCTAGGCCACCCTGAGCACTGGTAGCAGGTGTGCAGACGTCAGCTAGCACGATCTCTGTCCTGCAGAGCCCCAGTGTGAGTCACCAAACGCCTCCCTACCCCTGACCTTACACCGCCGGCTGGAGGATGCTGTAGTCAGACGATTGAAGGTCCCAACAGGAGAGGTGCTTATTAATCAGGTGCTTCTTAACCACTTGTTGATAACCAAATGCTACAGACTACGTAAGTTTTAAAGGAAAAAGTGTTTATTTTGGCTCATGGTTCTGGAAGTCCTAGGTGGCATGTGGTGGTGGCCTTCTTGCTGGGAGAGTCCCGAGGTGACGCAGAGTATCACATGGTGACAGACAGGGATTGCGCATGTATGCATATGCCTTCGGGTGTCTCTGCCTCTTCTTTTAAGCCACCAGGGTTCAGTCATGAGGGCTGCTTCGTGGGGTTCCTACCCAACCCTCATCACCTCCTGCAAGCCCCTCGCCTAACACCATGATGAGCTTTCTGCTTGCTCTAGACACTAAACTCCAGCATGAGTTCTTGGGCAGGGAGCAGGTTGCTAAGCTACACTGTAACCACAGCGGATGCAGCAGCACCTGGCAGGGCTGGCTCACCACTGTGCTGCCCTGGCCCGTGCTCACCTCAGTGCCACTGGTCACGCCTGCGCCCACACATCCTCCCTGAGTGACCACCATGGATATGTGGAGCGCCCACAAACCTTCTGCTTGGCTCTGTATGCAAGGGGAGGCCACACTTAAAACACCTCCAATCTAATGCTAATCAGAGCTGCTAACCAGGGGGGTGTTTGTTAGTTTTCTAGTGCTGGGGGTTGGACTCAGGGCCTTTGCACTGAGCTACATATCCAGCCCTTTTTATTTTTTATTTTGAGACAGGATCTCCCTAAGTCACTCAGTTGACCAAGCTGGATTTGAATTTTCCATGCTCCTGCCTCAGCTTCTCAGAGTGCTGAGATGGTGGGCATGTGCCCCCCAGCCTGGCTCCATGGGGTGCTTTCCATGTGCAAGCTCTTTGCGAACTATCCTTTATCTCACTAAATTTTCACAAGAACCTTATAAGCTAGATACTATTTTTAACTTTTATACTGCAAAATAGAAATAGAGAAAGAAGCACAAAATACACAGTTTAATGATCATACAGCAAACACCCCTGCAACACCAAGAAATAAAACATTATTCAGCACCCAGAACTCAGTCTTCACTTTCCAAAGGTAACTACTCTACCAATTATGAGTCTCTGTGTGTGTTTGTGCATGCATAAGTGTGCAGGAGTGCACACTAAGGACCAAATCCAGGAGCTTGTGCATGCTGAGCACATCTTCCACTTCTGAGCTACACCTCAAAGCCCCTACTCTCCTGACTTCAATGGTGATTGCTTTCTGTTTTTCCTTATATTTCAATGTTTTTACCTGAGCATCATCTCTAGGACTCTAGTTTAGCTGTTTCCTGTTTGGGGACCCTGCCTACACGAATCACTCAGACTGCATTTTCTGTTCCAGAGCTCCCTGTTTAGTCTCTTCCTCATATCTTTGTCAAAAAATAGCTCCTGGGGGGGGGGGGAGAGCTTCTGCTCTGTCCTGCACTCACCGGCCTGCCACTCCAAGCCCAGGCCCGCGGTGTGAGAGAGACCTTTCCTTGGGTTCTCCAGACCTCCCCCGCACGTCCAGAGCCAGCACAGCCCATCCTGTGAGTGAGAACGTTCCCTGCTCTCTTGGGAGGCCTGCAGACCCACCAAAGCACAA
>NW_004524611.1:14623477-14627173 GCF_000260255.1 Octodon degus
GGGACATAGGAGAACCTGTACTGTAGCATCATGTAACTCAGTTGTGTTCCAGATTTTCTGATCAAGGAGATTCTGGAGCCACAGAAGAATATGATCAATGATGTATAGTGTGCCTGGAAAGAGTCACATGGACAGAAAAAAACATTTTTTCAGGCTTTCACGGATAGCAAATTGGTCAAGCAATGGCCGTGACTCATCCTCATGGCTGACACTGACAAAGGATCTACAAAGTGTGGTACAGGGCTATGGGATACATCCTGAGGGTACTTGACTGACCTTATCAGATACAAAAGTTAAATTTCTTGTTATATAGGTCTTGCTTTATCTTCATCTTAACTATCCAGCAGAAAAGTATAAAAATGCGGTATATAAAATAAAGCCATATTAATACGATGAGCTGTAAAAGGCTCAAGTCAACAACTTCTGAGGATAACCCACTATTTTTTTTTTTTTTGGTGGAACCAGGAATTGAACTCAAGCCCTTGCATTTGCCAGGGAAATGCTTATTCCACTGAGCCATCTCCCCAGCCCACCCACTACTATTATAGACTGCTGGACAGTGTTGGATTGTCTTGCTGAATCACCTATAGTGATCAATTTTTGCTTAATTCAATGAAAGATTTGTACTAACAGTATTTGGACAGGATAGCCTGTCTGCTTCTTGTACTGTAGAAGATAACAATGTACAAGGTATTAATTATTGAAACTGTCCTACTAATCAGCTTTGAAACTCTCATTCATATTTGTTTATCAACAAAATTAAAATTAAAAAATAAGTAAAAATAAAAAATAAATGGGGGCCAGGGAGGTAGCTCATTAGGATAAGTGCCTACCTGGCAATCTCAGGTTCCTTAGTTCAATCCCCAGTTCTGTAAAATAAATAAATAAATAAATAAATATTTAAAAAAAATAAATAAAATGAAATGTCAAAAAAAAAAAAAAATAGCTCCTGGACTGGCGAGATAGCTCAGTGGACTAAGTGCCCGCTTAGGCAAGCCCAGGGAGTGGGGTTCGAGCCCCAGCACCATATGCTGGGTTGGTCCCGCCCCTGAGAGCACTGAGCCAGCCATGGAGACCCAGTGTAGTGGCACAACCTGTAATCCCGGTGCTTGGGAGGCTGAAAATAGGAGGATCGCCCCTAATCTGAGCTGTGTAGTGAGACCCTGTACCAAACACATTTTTTTAAAAAAAGTAGCTCCTTGTTTTCACACAGTTAAATATCACTACTTCCTTTGTGGAGAGATTTCTGTGCCTTATTTTTTAAAAAATCATTTATCATCACAAGGTTGTAAAGAAACTCTTCTGTATTATTTTTAGATACTTTATTGTCTCGCCCTTTGCTTTTAGATCTGAAATTCACTTAAAATTGCCTTTTGGGTTTGTGTAGAAACCTAGCTTCATTTTTCCTCTGTAGTGGTGACCAAGTTTTCCACAGCCATGTATTGAAGAGCTTGCCTTTCTTCGCTGCGCTAGCATCTTACTTCAAGTCTTCTCAGCACAACGTTAGCCTGCTGTTGCCACTGGCAACCAGCACAGCCCAGGTGTGCGCTAATTCTCAGGTGCACTGCGTAGTTCTTGCCTGATGCCCCGAGGCTTACTTGATACACATGGGCAAATAGAATTGCAGAGGAGTTCATGTCACCTGTGGCAATGCCTAACCACCTGGGACAGGATTTGGTGGCTAATTGCTCCTCTCTCCTTCTCCCTGTCTCAGTTTTCTTGCATTTTCATTTTCATCCCTGAGGAATCATTGCCCAAAATAAATGACTCACCTTTCTGGAGGGAACTCAGATACCATACTGGAAACAGCTGAAGAAAACAGCCCCAGCTGAGTGTGATGATGTGCACCTGTGATACCAGCAATCTGGGAGACTGAGGCAGGAGGATGGAAAGCTCAAACCCAGCCCTGACAACTAAGTGAGACTCTGTCTCGAAATAAAAAACAACAAGGGCTGGGGATGTAGTTTGTTGTGAAGGCCCTGGGTTCAAACCTCAGTACATCTAGAGAGAAAGAAAGTGGTGAGGAGGGAGGAATGGAGAGAGGGAAGGAGACACACACATACACACATATACACACAGAGACACACACAGAGACAGACAGACAGACAGACACACACACACACACACACACACACACACACACACACAAAGAGGGAGAGACTCCTGAGGATTATGGAAATAGTCTGTGCACTGGACTGGTCAGGCCACAGCAAGGGCCCTCCGCTGTGATTAAGTGGGATGTGGACAACCGTGGCGGCATGGGGTAGCCACGTGATTACTAGTTCTCTCTCCTCCTGGCATGGCTTGAGTTGGGATGCAGTAGAAGGTGAAGCATCTATGTCAACTGGGGGCCCTGGAAAGACCTGGGAGTAATGGAAGGTGTGGGATTGTGCTGTTGCTTGCTTCCTGTTACTTGGAAGGCTTAAGAGGAGAAAACGCAAGCCCAGGTGAACACACCATCATTCAAGGCCAGCTACTGAAGTTCCACACCAGGTAGACGAGATGGCTGTTCTATGGCCATCTGACCTCTGTCCTAAGCCATTCGGGGATGGTGCAGTTGGCCTATGAACAGCACAGCAAGGCTCCCATTCAGCAAGGCTGGTCTCTTTATTGGCGCTGCTGAAGGCCCAAACTTTCCTGACCCTTGACATTGCACCGTCCCATGCCTGGAGCCTGGGCAGCCTCCTGGAGGCAGGTTGATTGCATTAGTGCCTCTCCTAGAGCTGCACTGATCTCTTGCCAGAACTGCTAGCACACCCGCTATGGGCTGCCCTCCTCCCTTGCCTCTACTGGCAGCATCACTCCAGGACTGGGAGAACACATCTGGCTTGCTGACTAGGGATCCCACAGTCATGTCTTCTGTCCGAGGGATTGTCTTATGGCAGAAGAGAAGCAACATAGCAAGAGGAATGTATACCATGATACTTGAACTCACTGAGAGAGCATAGAGCGGACCATTAACCTCCTAGATGAGGTGACAGTGGAAAGACAGGTGCTGTCAGGAACCACTCACACTGCTTCAAGGCTCAGGGGCCTCTAAGGACTCTTGAGGATGTGACCCTGCTTGCCTAGTACAGGTGCATAGTGGAATAAAGTTAGGGAACCATCACTTAGTACAGGTAAACATGCAATGCTGGTTACAGCACTACGTAAGAATGTAAACACAAGGTGACAACATGTACGAGAATTATACGATGAAGACGCAGGTGGCTCTTGCTCTCTCTGCTCTGCTCCATGCTGTCTGCTACTGTTGCTGATGTCTTGACATATGTGTTCCTTAGCCTTGGGACCTCACCTGTGAAAGATCTCCCTTGGACTCCCTGAGTGGGCTGATGGGTGCTGAGCGGTGGGAGGGACATACATATTCCAGGTGCGAAGTGTTTGGAACCTACAGCTGCTATGTGGCCCTGCACTGTCTTAAACTTGGGCACTGCGGGATGAGACATTCTGATTCCTGGGTGCGGAAAAACACCAAAGACCAGTGCGGAAGCCAGTGGGCTTGAAGCAGTGATTAATTAAACTGTTCATTTTGGAGATTTTACTTTAGTGAGATAGAAATCAAAGAAAGGAATGGGAATAATTGGCCTTGATGATTAGGAGGACCTAGATTGCTACTACCTGAGATTATAGAGGAATAAAATTAGAACCTAAGGGATTTATTTGGAAACCTTTTTTTTTTTTTTTTTTTTTTAGTTA
>NW_004524611.1:14628309-14629474 GCF_000260255.1 Octodon degus
AGTTAACAGAACAACAATTATTTTGCATAAGCTGCATCAGAGACAACTGAAGATGAAAAACTACCATTCCCATGTATAACTTGTGCTGTGCACCCACAAGAACCTGCTTTCAATTTCCACGCCAGTTTACAAGCCCCCATACTGTCCCAGGCAAGGTTAGTGGCTATTGAAAATACCACCAGGACAGGGCTATCTAAAGACACATTCGGTAGTGTGTTAACTGTACAAGAAAAGACACTGTACACTTTAAAAACAAATCTTACACAGCCTTGCATTTCCTTTTTTTTTCTTCTGAAGGAGTGAGTTGTGTACAGGGAGGTTAAATGCTTTATAGACAAGGAAAAAAATGGCACTAGAACCAACTTATTGTTCATCACCATCCTCTTCTTCATCCTCTTCCTCATCCTCTTCCTCCTTTTCTTTCTTTTCCTTGCTTTTTTCAGCCTTGCTGACTAACTTTTTTGCTGCTTCAGGTTCTCCTTTCGCCCGGTAGGTAGTGATGTCCCCTTCGTACTTTTCCTTCAGCTCAGCAGCCTTCTTCTCCTATGACTGCCTGTCATCTGCTGCAGTATTATTCCACATTTCTCCAAGTTTCTTTGCAACATCACCAATGGATGTTCTTTGATTTGGGGGCGATACTCAGAACAGAACAAGAAGAAGGCTGAAGGAGGCCACTTGGGCGCATTGGGATCCTTGAACTTTTTTGTTTTTCCTTTAGGACTATAAATTTTCATTCCTCTTTCATAACGAGCTTTGTCCATTTTTGCCATGTCTTCAAATTTTCCTTTTTCTTTAGCAGACATGGTCTTCCACCTCTCTGAGCACTTGTTAGAAAACTCTGAGACGTTAACGGAAGCATCTGGGTGCTTCTTCTTGTGCTCTTCTCGGCAAGTTTGCACAAAGAATGCATGTGATGACATCTTGCTCTCGGCTTCTTAGGATCTCCTTTGCCCACGTTTACTTGTTTTCCTCAGTGAGGTACAGAGTCGCCCAGTGCCCGTCCGGCTCTCACTTGCCCCCGGCGCTGTCTCTGTGGAGCTCAGTGTACTGCAGTGGCTGTGAGAGCGGGAGCCAGACGCAGCTTCCTACATAGTGAGATCTTGCCTCAGAAAAACAAAAACAAAAACAAACAAACAAATGAGAAAAGGGGGCCTGGAATATAGTT
>NW_004524611.1:14629954-14634012 GCF_000260255.1 Octodon degus
GAACCGTGGTCCCTGTGCTTTGCTAAGCTTGTTCTAAGTAGGTGCTTTAGACCACTGAGCCATCTCACCAGCCCTCTTTCTTTCTTTTTTATGTATTTGGTACAATGTCTCACTAAGCAGCTCAGACTCATAGTGATCCTCCTGTTTTCTGCCTCCCCAGTGCTGGGATTATAGGCGGGCATGGCCACCATGCCCAGTCTTGGTGGCCAGCTCAGCACACCAGGGGTGGGGCCAGTAGGGCATGCAGTGCCTGGGATCAAACCCCAGTCCCTGTACTTGCCTAAGCAGGTACTTAGTCTGCTGAGCTATCTCGCCAGCCTGGGGCAACTTTCTAAATTAAAAAAAAAATTTTTTTTTAAATGATAAGGGTTGAACTCAGAGTTTTTGTACTACATGGCCAGTCTTTTCTCAATTTTTAGATATGATACTGCTAAGTCACTTATTTGCCTCAAACTTGTGATCCTCAGGCTTCAGCTTCCCACAGTTGTGGGATTACAGGCAGGTGCCACCGCATCTGGCCTGGGCAATTCTTAAATTCGTATTTCTGGGTGGACCACTCCGAGGCACATTCCACACAGCTGCTCAGACCTTGAAGCCAGTGGAGTCAGATCCCAAAACAGTGATGAGCATTTTGGCTTTCACTACTTCTTTTCTTCATTCTTTTCAAGTATACACGGGCTTCGTGGGCCCCGACTCAATGTAAAATACCCACATGCGTGCTCCTGTCTCAGCTCTGCTTACTGGGGAACCTAGGCCTAGATGCCTGGGTAACTTACAGTAGTTATGTATTCTAAATTTCTAAATATATGGGGAGTTCCTAGTTAGCTTTTTGTTTGTTTGTTATTGACTTCTAGCTTACTCAAATTGTGGTCAGAGAATAAGATCTGTTATTTCAATCCTTCAAAATGTGTTAAGACTATTTTTATAGCTCCGCATGTAATTTTTGTAAACGGTTCATGTGTACTTGAAAAGAACTTGCAATCTGCAATTAGGTATGGTTTTCTATGTGCAAACTATTTGCTAAAAAATATTTAAGAACCGGTTCCCTGGGGAAGGGGAGGATATAAAATCCTAACTTGTAGCATTTGCCTACCATGCTGTAAATACTCCCATCTTGCTCAATTTCAAGCTGCCAATAAGGTGTCAATTAGCTCAGGAAAATCTTAAACATTTAAAAACTGGTTCTCATGGAAGGATTCAGGAGAGCACTAACACTTCACTGTATTTATATCCAAAAGTTTAAGTGGCTCAAATCTTCCATATCCTTATTATTTGTCTATCCTGTCAGTTTCTATTGAAAATGCTGAAATGCCTTTTTTTTTTTTTTTTGAATCAGGGATTGAACTCAGGCCCTTGTACTTGCCAGGCGAGCGCTTATTCTACTGAGCTATCTCCCTGGCCCCAAAGAGGTAGAATAACTTTTTTTTTGGGGGGGGGTACTAGGGATTAAACTCAGGACCCTGAGCTTGACAGACAAGTGCTTATTCTACTGAGGTATCTGCCCAGCCTCTAAAGGGATTCTTTTTTTTTTTATATTTTAGGGGAGGGTCTCTAGGGTGTTCAGGGTCTCACTACTAGACTCAGCTAATAGTTATCTGCCTGTTTACAGCCTCCCAAGAGCTGGGATTACAGGCGTGCGCCACCACGTGCCCTGTTTTTAAAAATTATTTATTTATGTGTGTGTGTGTGTGTGTGTGTGTGTGGCCAGCTCAGCCCACCAGGGGGCGGGGCTGGCTGGCTTGTGGTGCTGGGGGATTGAACCGTGGTCCCTGTGCTTTGCTAAGCTTGTTCTAAGTAGGTGCTTTAGACCACTGAGCCATCTCACCAGCCCATGCCCTGTTTTTTTGATGTAGCTATTTCTTCCTGAAGATCAGTCCAAATTTTGCTTTTCTTAAGATTTAGGTGCAGAAAATTTTGAGTCTGTTGCTGCTGGATCTCCTCTGTAATATCTTGTCTCCTAGTGTGCTTGGTTTCTGTGGTTGTGGGAATTAAACCCAACCCTTGCCCATGCTAGGCAAGAATTGTGCCACTGAGCTACACCCCTAGCCTGCCTGGCTATTTTTTAACCCAGTGCTTAGGATTAGGTTAGCTGCTTCTGACAGTGATTTGAATTGGTTTCTTCTGGGATACACATTGCTAGGGTTTGAGTTCTAGAAGTCTATGACTACTTTCACCCAATTTTAAATGGTTAGAAGCCAGGCTTCAGCTCCTGTGAGAGCTGGTCTATTTCTGTTTCGTTCTGACTACTCGGATGCAGCCTCTTATTTATTTATTTTTCACTCCAGCGCACAAAGGCTTTAGTTCAGGCAGGTCTTTATTTAAATATTAGTTCCCTGACCCAACAAGGCTGTCAAAAGCCTTCTCAGCCTCTTAGACATTCATCCCCCTCTTCCAAATTGGAAGACAACCCCAGGAGAACAGGTCCGAAATGCCGAACTCATCTCTCTGGATTCCTTTTCCCCACACGTTAGCACCCTAATTCTTCACAACCCCTTTCATTTTCCATTGTCTTCAAACAGAGTTTTAAAAATATTTTGACCAGCTTTTCTACTTACTCAGTGGTGGGCTGGTTGAGTTACTTAATGTGTCATCTCTGGGAACGAAAGTCTTGGCAGATACTATTTTTTAACCTCTAATTTCCATTTGCAGAAACTGGGCTCCAAGAGGATAAATAATCTGTCCAAGGTCACATAGCAAAATGATAGGGCTGTTTTGTTTGTTGTTTAAGTGCTGGGGATGGAATCCAGGGCCTTGCCTGTGCTAGGCTAATGCCCTACCGCTAAGCTTCATCCCCAGACTGGGACTGGGATGCTGATAGTGTCTGACTCAGAAGAATATCCTCTTTAATTACTGTGCTGTCATGTCACTAGGCAAACCAACTCCTTGGCTTCAAGATTTTGTTTGTTTTTATCACTGGGGGTAGGACTGGTCCAGGATTTCACAGAGCTACGTGCCTACCCCTTTTAAATTTTTTTTTTATTTTGAGACAAGGTTGCATGAAGTTGCCCTGGCTGGGCTTGAACTTGCATTCCTCCTGCCTCAGCTTCCCAGAATACTAAGATTACAGGCATGCATTACATGTTTATGTACTGGTTCCTCCCTGCAGCTGGCCTCACCTGTCCCTTCTCCGTTGCTCAGGGGCCCTACAGAACCCATCACACTTCTGATCCTTTCTTTGTCCTTGTTCAGCGTCTCTCCCCAGGGGCAGGGCAGAAGTATGCAGAAAACAGAAGTCCACGTGGAGATGGGGCCGGTTGCGGCCTCCCCTTCCCTGGCTCTGGGTGCGGGAAGTTTGCATCTCCGTATTTGGAAGCCCTCCACACCTACTGACTCATTGAGTCAGGTGACTCAGTTTGCACCGCTGTGGAGGGAACCTCAAGAGAGACCTGGCCCTTCCCCCTCCTGAGCCTCTTCTGTGGGGCCACCTCCACCTCCCTTGGGCGGGGCACGTGACTGATCACTCCTGGGCCCCCAGCACCCCCTGCTGGGAACAGCAGGACCTGTGCTTGTCCTGGCTCCTCCCTCCCAGCTCCACAGGCACAGAAGCAGAGGCCAGGGAGGCTGCACCTGCTGTTCCCTCTTCCCCCTCCAGAGGTTTTGCATTTTTGTTCTCCTTCCTTCCTATCCTGGAGTGATGGGAGGCACACTAAGCTTTGGAAATACAGCAACCTGGGTTCAAATCCTGCACCTGCCACTTGCCAGGGTTAATGGGCCCTGGCTGAGTCATTAAGCTTTTGGAGGCCTAATTTCTAATCTCTAAAATGTGGGAGCCAGGCTGGATGTGGTGGTACATGAGGCCAGCCTAGGCCACATAGCGAGACCCTGTTTTAGGAAACTAAACTAAATGTAGGATCAACCTAGGACCTCATGCATGCCAGCAAATGTTCTACCACTAAGCTGCACCCCTAGGCCTAACATGAGAATAGTTATGCTCATCTCGTGGAATAGTCAGAAGGGTCACTGAAGGTCAAATAGGCAAACCCAGTACTAAATCTGAAAATTTAAAACTGCTGCTTAAGCAATTTATAATAATACTGATTATTATTATAATAAATTTC
>NW_004524611.1:14636287-14642010 GCF_000260255.1 Octodon degus
GTGAAGGAATATGTACTGTATACAATTTTCTGTTTTGTTTTAAAATTCATACAGTTAAAGGTAGCAAATTAATAGTTACCACAGTTTGTATTTTGTGTGCTGTTTGATGCTATTGCAATAGTCAATTGTACATAATTGTTCAAATCAGGCTTCTTCCTAGTATGCCAAGACAGATTACCTAGGGATCATAAGCAGTACTATAGGGGTTAGTCCAGATACACAACAACTTCTCATCCACAATAAATTGAAGAAGAACAAACACTAGACTCAAAATTCAAAAACCAGCTCCACTTGGAAGACATCTCTTAGATACAGTCATTTCTTAAAGGTTCTCAATAGCAATAAAGCTACCTGCCATAAGTAATTTATAAGCATCAATCTAGGAATTAAAGTAAAAGGAAAAAGAAAAAGGAAGTGAGAAGATACTTAAACAAGATGCAAACCCAGACTTCCAGCTCTTAAAAGACAAAACCAAAGACCAATGAGATAGAATAATTCAAAAGCCCCCACATGGACTCTTTGAAGTGGTGACAGCCCAAGTAACAAAGCAGATAAATAAGACTCTGGGAAAAAAATCAGAAATAATTTCTCAAATAACTACAGAGATAGTAGCCATAATGAAAGACATGGTTAATGATTTTAGAGCAGATACAGATATAAAAAAGAGAACAACATAGGAAAATGGTGGATGCTATGAATGCCCAACATAGGAAAGAAATGGACTCCACGAAACAGATGCAAACAGGTATCCAGGAGATTAGAAATTCCACTGAAAGTATCTGCAGCAGAAAAAGCCAATGTGAGGGCAGAATATTAAATCTAGAAGACAGAATTGCAGTTAGCAACTATGAAAGGAAAAATTTCTTTAAAATAGCAAAGGACTATGAAAAAATCAATCCCATACTTGCTAGATGATGCAAAGAAGAATAACATAAGATTCATTGAGCTGGGGTCATAGCTCAGTTGCATAAGTACCTGCCTGGCAAGTGCAAGGTCCCAAGTTTTATCCTCAGTACTGAAAAAAAAAGATTCATCAAAGTCAGTGAACAAGCAGGATATAGCACAAATGGCATAATAAACTTGTTCACAAAAGTAGCAGCACAAAACTTCCCAATTATGAGAAATGAGTCTGATATACATATATGTGAGGCATATAAAACTCCAATTAGCTTCAATAAAACTACACCAAGGCACATAATAGTCAAGATTCCAGAAATTCATACAAGAACTAAATATTCAAATCTGTTAGAGAAAAGAAACAAATCATAAGTAAAGGAAAGCCTATCAGAATCACGACAGACATCTCAGCACACTCAAGTCAAGAAGAGCTGGGAGTGAAGTACTTTGAGCCCTAAAAGAAAACAACCTCCAGCCCAGATTGATGTATCCCACAAACTATCTTTCAAAATTGACAGAGAAATAAAACACTTTTATGACCAAAAAAACACCTGAAGAAATTCATGACTATGAAACCAGCACTCCAACATGTTCTGAAGGACATTCTAGAAAGAAATAATAAGGGCTATAACTTTATGAATGCCAACATCATGAATCTACCAAGCAAGGCAAGTAATTAAACAGAAGAGGAAAAAAAGGAAACCAACAATAGGAAAACACTATGAAAAGGATAAGTCAATACATATCAGTTACAACCATGAATGTAAATCATCTCAATTTATCAATCAAATGAACAGACTTTCAGAATGGATCAAGAAACAACATCCAGCAATGTGCTGAATACATGAAACACATTCAATTAAAAAAGAAATTCACAGGCTGAAAGTCAAAGGATAGCAAACAATATTCCACGCAACAAGAACCCCCCCCCAAAAAAAAAAAAAAAAAAAAAACAGGGGTAGCTAATCTATTTGCAGTCAAAGTGAATTTCAACCCAAGACTGATTAATAGAGACAAAGATCACTACATCCTTGAAAAGGGAACAATCCAAGAGGAAGAGAAAACAATCATAAATATATATGCACCAAATACCAGCACACAGGGGCTGGTGAGATGGCTCAGTGGTCTAAAGCACCTACTTAGAACAAGCTTAGCAAAGCACAGGGACCACGGTTCAATCCCCCAGCACCACATGCCAGCCAGCCCTGCCCCCTGGTGGGCTGAGCTGGCCACACACACACATAAATAAATAAATAAATAAATTTTTTAAAAAACAAATACCAGCACACACAATTATATAAAACAAATATTAATGGACATGAAAAATCAAATAAGCACTAATACAGTTGTAATGAGGGATCTCCATACCCCATTGTCACAAATAGACAGATCATCTAGACAAACAAATAAGAAAGAAATATCAGAACTAAACCAAACTTTTGAATAAGTGGATTTAGGAGATGTCTATAGAGCATTCCATACCACAACATGAGACTACACATTCTTCTAAGTTGCACATGGAATGTTCTCCTAAGCCACACATTAGCCGGTAGAACATGCTTAAGCAAATGCAAAGAAATTGAAATTATCCCATGTGTATTATCAGACCATAGTGCAATGAAATTGGAAATCAATACTAAAATAAACCAGAAGAACTTCACAAACACATGGAAATTAACACACTTCTGAACAACCAATGAGTCACAGATGAAATTATACAGTTTCTACAATTAAATGATAATGCCAAGACAACATACCAGAGCTTATGGGACACAACAAAAGCATTCCTAAAAGGGAAATTAATTTAAATTTAATTAAATTTAATTTTTGGTACCAGGGATCGAACCCATTAACTTGCGCTTACTAGTAGGCGCTTATGCCACTGAGCTATCTACCTGGCAAGAGGGAAATTTATAGCAGTGAATTGCCATATCAGAAAGCAGAGCAAGCTCAGATAACCTAATGTGGAATCACAAGCTTCTAGTAAAATAAGCACAAGTCAAGCATAAAGCTCATATGAAGGAGGAAAGCATAAAGGTAAGAACAGAAATTAAAGCAATGCAGAATAAGAAAACAATACAAAAAATCAAATAATTGAAGAGTTTGTTCTTTGAAAGATCAAATAAAATTGACAAGCCCTTAGCCAACCTTATGAAAAAAAAGAAGACTGAAATCCATGTAGTTAGGAATGAAAAGGGTAAAAATCATTTCACAAAAGTGTGAAAGATTATTAATACCTACTTTGAGAATTTATATTTTATCTTATTTTTTTGTGCATTTAATACAGGGTCTATAGGGTCTCACTACATAGATCCGACTTGTAGTGATCCTTCCTGTTTTTCAGCCTCCCAAGTGCTGGGATTACAGGCGTGTGCCACCACACCCAGTCTCAATTGCCATCTCAGTGCATCCTGTGGATGGGGCCAGCATTGCATGCCAGGGAATCGAACCCCTGGCCCCTGCATCTACCTAAGCAGGTGCTTTAATCCACTGTGCTACCTGGCTGGCCTAGAACCTATATTTTATTTTATTTTTTTATATTTAAACAATTTTAAGTGTACTCTTTATTGGCACTGTTTTATTGATCACACACTATATTTATTTTAACCATTGGTTCTCTTAAAGATTTCAATCATTAAATCACTCAATTTAATTTAATTTAATTAATTAATTAGTTAATTTACTTTTGGTGGAACCTGGGGTTGAACTCAGGCCTTGCACTTGCCAGGCCAGTACTTATTCTACTGAGCCATTTCTCTGGCCCTTATTTTATTTTTTTTTTCAATTTTAATAACAAAGTATTATTCAGACATTAGAATTCATTCTAGACAACAGTACTCGATGGTTGACTCATTGACTCAATGAACCTTAGATGGTTCACTTTACTTTTTTATATCTAACCAAATAACATGGATGCTATAATATTCATTGAGATGAAAGATCCCATGAGACAAGTGTAAACTGAATGTTCCTAGTAAATATATGTAATAACATTTTTACTCTTAGAATATGTTTTTGCTTAACAAAAAGGGTTTAGTAAAATTCTTTTGGTGACAAACATTCTCAGTAACAGTTCTGGCATCTTTCAGAAAAGAAACTCCCCCTTTGCATTCTACTCTGGTACTATTCTTCTAGAATATAGACTTCAAGATACAGCATATCCAGTGTGCACTGGCAGCATTATAGTTTTACTTTTTTTCCTATTAGTATCGAATTCTGACATCAGAATATTCAAGTGTAGAGATTTTTTTTTCTCGTAAGAAAAGTTTGTGTGGTCAATGCGCACAACTAGGACTTCCACCCTTGCTCAGCCAGGATTCCGGGCCTTGCACTTGGCCTGTCGTGGTGCCCTTGCTGGTGTTCTTCACCCAGCCAATGACTCCTATCTTCTTAGCTTCCCCTTCCGTGGACATTCTGAAGCAAACACCCTGCACTCTTTCAAACACCTCGTAGTCCACCGACTTGAGCAGCACGGCGGTAGACGTGGTGGCAACAAGAGCTGTGCTGAGGAGCGGGGATGCTGAGAGTGCAGCTGCAGAGAGGAGCAGGAGACACATGGGGCCACCAGGCCGCCCCACACCTCTAGAACTTATATTTTAATGAGAAACTCAGAAGAAACAGACAAGTTCCTAGATACATATGAATGATCAAAGTTGAATCAAGAAATAAAAATTCTAATCACAAATAAAGCTAACTAACATATGGAAAAAAGAAATAAAATTTTAAATGAATCAATAGTAGTCAATGAAATTGAAGATATAATTTAAAACCTACCACCACCACCAACAGAAATAATCTCAGGTCCCGAGAGATTCTCTGTTGAATTCTACAAGAAATTTAGAGGGGACCTAATGCCTCTACTTCTCAAACTCTTTCATGAAATTGAAAGACAAGCAATACTCCCAAATTCATTCCTGAAAGGAAGCATTACCCTGATACCAAAACCAGAGAATGACCCAACTAAGAAAAAGAATTACAGGCCAAGCTCCCTAATGAATATAGATGCAAAAATCTCAATAAGATACTGGCAAACAGAAGGCAACAAATCATCAAGAAGATTACACATCACGACCAAATTGGATTCATCCCAGGGATGCAAGGATGGTTCAACATACATAAATCAATAAATGTAGTACACTGTATTAACAGAGCCAAGGATGAAAAACATGCAATCATCTCAACAGATGCAGAAAAAGCTTTTGACAAAGTTCAGCACCCATTCATGATTAAAAATCCTGCTGAAAATCAGAATAGGGGATCTAACTTCAATCTGATAAAATCCATTTATGACAAACCAACAGACAGTATCATACTAGATGGTTAAAAACTGAAAGCTTTCACTCTATGGGGCCGGGGAGATGGCTTAGTGGAATAAGCACTTCCCTGGCAAGCCCAAGGGCCTAAGTTCAATCCCCAGTTCCTCCAAAAAAGAAAGCTTTCACTCTAAAATCAGGAAGAAGACAAGGATGTCCACTATCACCATTCTTATTCAATATAGTTCTGGAAACATTAGCCAGAGCAATTAGACAAGAGAAAGACATAAAAGGAATAAAGATAAGAAAGAAAGAAGTTAAATTATCAAAATGTAATAGCTAGGAACCAATTTAATGAAAGAGGAAGAAGAAGGAAAAACACCTTTATACTGCAAACACAGTATGCTGAAAAAGGAGATTGAACAGTATATTAGAAAATGGAAAGATATCCCTTGTTTGGGGTAGGAACAACGAATATAGTGAAAATGGTCATACTTACAAACTGTTATACAGATTTAATGCAATCCTGATCAAAATACCAATAGATAAGGGCCGGGGAGATGGCTCAGTAGG
>NW_004524611.1:14643115-14644228 GCF_000260255.1 Octodon degus
CACACACACACACACACACACACACACACTAAGTAAATAAAATTTATAAAAAAATAAAATAAAATGCTTTTGTAGAGAAAAAGAAGCCACCAGAAAGAAGAGACAACCCACAGTGGTGAAAAAGTTTTACCAGCTGTTCCTCAGGCAAAGGAATAATATCCAGAGTATAAAAAGAACTCAAGTCAAACCCTCAAATTTAAAGATCCAATCTGAAAATGTACATCTGAAATGAACACATACTTCATAAAGGAGAAATGACAAATAAATAGATGAAAAAATGTTCAACATCACCTGTCATTCAAAAGATGCAAATCAAAACAACGCTGAGATTCCATCTCCAGAAAGAATGGCTGTTATCAAGAAACCAACCAACAACAAGGGAGGCTGTGGGGATAAAGGAACCCTTTTCCACTCTTGGTGGGAGTCTAGACTGATGCAACCACTGAGACTTTTTTTGGGTACTTTTCCGGAGGTTGCAAACACAAGGCATTGTTGAGTTGCCCAGATGGGGCTCCAACTTGCTATCTTCCATCTTCTGCCTTGCATAAAGCTCAACTTACAGGCATGGGCCATCACACCAAGTTGTACTTTTGAGTTTTAGTGGAAAATTTTAACACCCTATTACTCTCATTCTAACAAATTTATCCTTTTCGAGTCTGTTTTCCCTTCCCTTGGCAAACCACAAAAAAGAAAACACCACAGGGCAATTGCTAAAAACGGACACCAAAATAAAGCAGACACCCATATACAGCAATTTGGTGGCACAATTAAGCACAGAAATACAACAGCACATCTCCAGGGGATCCTACGCTAAGGGCAAGAGAACTACAAAGAAATCTTAAACAATACTCATAATCCATGCCTTTTTAAGAGTGACTAATATCCTATTGTATGATGTCATAAACCACATTTTGTTTACCCATTCTCCTGTTGATGGGTGCTTGTGTTGCTTCCATATACTGGCTTTTGGGAATAAAATTGGTGTACACATGGGTGTATAGATGTCTGTCCAAGTTCCTGCTTTCAGCTCTTTAGAGACAGACCTAGGAGGGGCCTCATGAGGTCACGTGGTAGTTCCTTACTTCTGTTTATGGCCTGCCTGCCTGCCTGCCT
>NW_004524611.1:14650583-14653077 GCF_000260255.1 Octodon degus
TATTAAATATATGGGGTGCAGCTGGCCAATTGTGTTTTGGTTTTTTTATGTCACCATGCTGGGGATCGAACCCACAGCCTTCTGCATGTGCAGGGTGTCTTGTGCCCCCAAACTACACCCTTGGCCCCTCGTCTGCTCTTTCAGCATCTTGTCCACAAGTCTGTCATCTGTGCTATTTTTAGAACAGTAGTACTTCATTGCTTTTCTCCTTGTCATAGCTGTAGTTTGCTCCTTTTTCATGGGCCTGGTAATTTTTGATTAGGTACCAGACTTTGTGACTTTTTTTGTACTTCATGGGTTCTTGATTTTGTTTTCAGTATGGGCGATCAGTCCCAGGGGCTCACTCATTCACGCCGGGCCCGCTCAGGCTACCCCCTCAGTCCTGCCCCACTTCTTTATTGAGCCAGGATCTCACTATGTAGTCAAGGGATTACAGGCGTACTCCTGGTTTTCTCTAAAAAAAAAATTTTTTTAGTTCCCTTTTGGTATTCAATTAAGTTCCTGAAAATAGTCTGTTCTTCCAGCCTTGCTTTTGAACTTTGTTAAGTAGGGGAGATTCTTTTTTTCTCTCAATTTTGGGGTTTTCCACTCCAGAGGTTGGAAACATGCACCATGATGACCTGTGTGGACACTGGGCATGGTTCCCTCGAATCTTCCCGGTGGCCCCTGCCCTGGTCAGAGTATTTCTTCACATGACGCTGATGAACAGCCCCCTGGGGACCCTCTCCAACTCTCCAAGGTTCTTGGAGGCCTCCTGTCTGGTACTTGCCCGGAAGTCTGGTCCCTTGGCCTTCCTGGACTTTTGGCTCAACTGGAAGAGGCTGCGGGACTTTTCCAATCCCTCACTCTCTCTCCCAGCCAGGAGATTTTCAGGAAGTAAGCTGGGGCGACTGGAGCTCTAACCTCATTTGTTTTTTGTCCTCAACTCCCCTCCCCTTACTGTTATTTGGGATAGAAAACAGGGCCTTCACACTGAGTTACATCCTGGCCTTTTTTGAGACAATGTCTTACTAAGTCACTAAATTGTCTAGGCTGAGCTCAAAATTAGGGTCTTCCTGTCTCAGCCTCCCAATGTGCTAGGATTATGGGTAGATGTTATCACATCCCATTGCTTCTTGATTTTGAGCCTGCACTGTTCTTTGTTGCCTAATATCCAATATCCTTGGGCCTGGGGAGATAGCTCAGTAGAATAAATGCTTGCCTGGCAAGTGCAGGATCCTGAGTTCAATCCCCAGTACTGGAAAAAAAAATCCTGACCACCACTATTTCAGGGTAGAAGGACACTTAGGCTCCTGTCACTGCCCCTGATGGAAGCAGACACCTACACAACTAACTCAGTCCTTTCATGAATTTGTTTCATTTAAACATTTTTAAGAACTAGTAAAGAGCTGGGTGTGGTGGCACATACCTGTAATGCTAAAACTTGGAAAGCTGAGGCAGGAGGATCACTGCAAGTCTGAGACAAGCCTGGCTACATAGTAAGTTCTAGTCCAGCCTGAACTACATAGCCAGATTCTGTCTCAAAAAGCCAAAGTTTGTGAAGGAACTAGTGTGATTTTCAAGTACTCAACTTGCATAGACACTGTACATATGCTGTTTGTGTTGACTATGAATTTTATTTTCAAACTACATACTCTGGAATAAGCCTATTGGTCTATAGGCCAGTTGTTTCAAAAGATAAAGAAATTCTAACCTTCCTTTCAAGATACAGGGAAATGAGGTATAAAACTACAGTGAGATTATACTTCATTCATATCTACTAGGATGGCTATGGCAAAAAAAAGATATTAAGGATGTAAAGAAAGTGGAACCCTAGTTTGTTTGTGGGAATGAAGAATGTTGCAGTTACATTGGCAAAAAATTCTGCAGAAAGTTCCACACAGAAGTGGGCAAGGTGGTCCATGTGTGTAATCCCAGGACCCTGGAAGGCTGAGGCAAAAGGATTGCAATTTGGAGCCCAACCTATGCAATTTATTTATTTATTTTTATTTTTTATTGAGAAATAAATATAAATGAGACAGTTTCACAGCTGATTAATAGGACAGTTTTGATAATCAATACATTTACACTGTTGTCTTCCTAGTGGTTATCCATAGCACAAGAAACAGACAGGGTATTCTGTCCAAACACTGTTAGTACACCTCTTTCTTCTCATTCAATTAAGTGAAAGTAGCTATAAACCTATCGTATTTTGTATATATAAATAGAAAATGATCTTTCCTTTGTATCCTTTTTTTTTTGTCCTGTCAGAGGTGAATATTCTATTGGCATCTAAATACAATAGGTATTTGAATTCAGCTAAACAATCCAACACTGTGTAGCAGTCTATAATATTAGTGGGTTATCCTCACAAGTTATTGACTTGAGCCTTTTACAGCTCATCGTATTAATATGAATTTACTTTATATACCTCGTTTTTACACTTTTCTGCTGGATGGTTAAGACCAAGATATAGCAAGACCTATATAACAAGAAATGCAACTTTTGTATCTGA
>NW_004524611.1:14653797-14655861 GCF_000260255.1 Octodon degus
GACGGCAAGTTCACGGCCACTCAGTGAGACCTTGCCTCAAAATAAAATTAAAAAATGGACTGGGGATGTAGCTCAGCAGTGTTTGGCTTCAGTCGCAAGCACTGAAGATAAACAGCTACATATATAGTCAGGGGACTTCAAGTCTATCTATGCACCAAAACACACAGGAACATTAAGCAGCATTTTTCATAATAGCCCCAAACCAGAACCGAACTCACTATCAGTGGATGAGCAAAGTGTGTCGTATGCATATGACGAAATCTCCTCAGCCATAAAGAAAAACATGGTGCCGTTATCTGCTTCGTGGATGAGCCCTGAGAACATTATGCTCTCTGAAAGAGCCAGACACAAAGGCCACCAGGGTACATGCCATTTATATGAAATGTGCAGAATAAATCCAGGCCAATTCCTAGAGGCCAAGTGGATTAGTGGTTATCAGAGAATGGGGAGAGTCAAGGAATGGGAAGTGAATGCTAATAAGTACAATGAAGGAATAAAGAGTTGTTTTTTGGGGCCGATGAGATAGCCCAGTGGTCCAAAGTGCCTGCTTAGGCAAGCTTAGACAAACGCAGTTCTATCCCTGGCATCACATGCTGCACCAGCCCTGCCCCCAGGGCAGGCTGAGCTGCCCTGCCAAAAAGAGTTGTTTTTGTGTGCGGGGGGCGGTTGCTGGGAATAGAACCCAGGACCTTGTTCATGCTAGGCAAGCCCTCTACCACTGAGCTGCGTGCCAGTACAGGGATGGTTCTAGGGGTAATGGACATGTTCCAGACTTGGGTAATGATGATGTTTGCGGAGCCATGGGAATGTATTAACAGCCCTGACTTGTGTATGTCAGAAGGGTAATTTTATGTGTGCTGTGTCTTTTGGTCATGAGCTATCTTATGCAGCACAGAAGTGCTATTTTGTCATGGATTTGATTTTTGTCAATGTTTTATGGCATTGAGCTTAAAGATTTCAGAGGTTTATTGGCCATTTCTATATCTTCCTTGGAAACTATTCAAAATAGTATTCATTCTAGCCAACATGGTAGTACCACCTATAATCTCAAGCACTGAAGAACTGAGGCAGCTACAGCCCAGCCTGAACTACATATGGAGAGACTGTCAAACAAAACAAAACAAACAAACAACTCCAAAACAAAACAAAACAAAAACCCAGAAACCAAAATTATATTCATTCTAAAGTCTGAGTCACTTACCTTTTTGGTTGAGCCATGAGAATTCCTTTTATATTCTGGATGCTAGACTATTATTCTTCTTTCATTTTGTTTTTTTACTTTTTTCTTTTTTTATAAAAATTAGTTTGTTGTGGCCTGGGGAGGTAGCTCAGTGGCATAAGTGCTTGCCTGGCAAGCACAAGGCCCCAAGTTCAATGTCTGGTACCGGAAAAAAAAAATTAGTTTACTGATGAAAGGTATTTCAGTTAGGATAGATATATAGTTATATTCTCTTAATGAATAGAAGGATTTGTTGTAATAGTGTGTGTAAGTAGGATATCATGTCTGCATCTTGTACAGCAAATAACCACTAGGAAGAGAGTATGCAATGTGTTAATTATTGAAATTGTCATACCAATTTGATTTGAAACTGTCTCATTGCTATTTGTCTCTCAATAAAATTATGGAAAAAATGTTAAAAAAAGATTATATATACACAAATAAAGATGAAAATAGATTTTGCAACAAAAAAGGTATTTCACTTTTAAAATTAGGAAATATTCCATGCCTACCTGCAGCAGAATATATATCATGTAAAAGTAAAGTATAAAGAAGAAGCAAGATAGGTGTGGTGGTGCCCACCTCTAATCTCCACATGTTCAAACTTAGCCTGGAGGGGCTGGCAAGATGGCTCAGTGGTCTAAAGCACCTACTTGGAACAAGCTTGGCAAAGCACAGAGACCACGGTTCCATCCCCCAGCACCACATGCCAGCCAGCCCCGCCCCCTGGTGGGCTGAGCTGGCCACACACACACACACACACACACACTAAATAACATGTTTAAAAAACTTAGCAACAACTTGCCTGGATGGATGGATGGATGGATGGATGGATGGATGGATGG
>NW_004524611.1:14656088-14681131 GCF_000260255.1 Octodon degus
AATAAATGAATGGGCTGGGGTGTATGTAGCTCAGTGAACCTTGAGAACATTATGCTTACTGAAAGAGCCAGATCCCAAAGACCACACACTGAGCTCAGTGTCAAGGTCTTGGGTTCAACCTGTACTCCTGAGGAAGGGGGACCCACTGAACCACCACATCCTTCACACTCAGCTTTCAAACCAATGTCCATTCTTCCCAGTTTCCATTCTACTGCATTTTTACCCATGCCCACTAATTATACTAAAACACTGATATCAGCTTCTGTCTTGATTTTACTGTATTAATATAGATCCTAAATGATCCATTATTCTGTTCTGAATTTTTTGCTTTCTATAGACAAAGTAACAGTGTGTGTCTTGCAAATTTCTTTTTGCTCAGTATCTTGTTTGGGAGAATTGTCCTAGGCTCTAGATGTTGCTGTTGTCCCACTCTTGTCATTGTTGCCAAGCTGTCATCATATGAACATACTGGTGGTCCCTCCCTTTCTCCTGCAGGTGCCATCTGGGTTGTTTCCTGGGGATTTGCAATGGGGATGGAGGCCCTGGCAGCTTTGCATTCTCCTGGGTGTCTTTTGGGCAGGTGGATTTTTTCAGGGCTGGGTGGAACCCTACCTCTGAGCTGTACCTCCAGCCCACCTCTTTACTTTTTTTTTGTACCAGGGAATTGAACTCAGGACCTTATACTTGCCAGCCAGGAGCTTATGCCACTGAGCCATATCCCCAGCCCCACCTCTTTACTTATTAAGCTGTAACTGGAAGACATGTTTCTTTCATCTAAGTAGAAACTCTCTCAGCATTAGCTTCACCTGTCACATGGTCACCACTAGAAACCAGGTATGTCACAGCACATCTTGGTCATTATAGAAACTCTCAAGATCACTTACAACCCCAGAATACTTTGAAATTACAGCAATTATGAGAACCATGGCTACAGCTTGGCACTTAAGGTGTTAAAAAAGAACCATGTATATTATCACATTGCAAATTTTAAAAATATTTTGATTATTTTTTAATGTATTTTGTTGTAATAGGGTCTCACTATACAACTTGGACTCCTAGTAATCCTTCTGTTTTCAGCCTCCCCAGAACTGGGATTACAGGCATATGCCACTATGCCCAGACTGTGACGGGCTCAGTGCCTGCAAGCAGGTGCAGGGGCCAGGGGCTTGATCCCTGGGCCTGCTGTGCCAGCCCTGCCCCTGGGCCATGCTGAGAGGTGACTGAGATTGAGCATGGTGGTGTGCACGTATAATCCCAGCATTTGGGAGGCTGTAAAAAGAAGAATCACTACAAGTCTGATTTAGTAGTGAGACCTTGAACACCCTGTAGACCCTTCCCTAAAATACAGAAAAAAAAAAAAAAAAGAGTTAACTGCAGTATAACTGGTTTCCTTTGCAAAGCTATGCATTTTACTCCATATATTCTGAACATTCCTTTTGGCAGGACATGGTGGTGCACACCTGCAATCCCAGTACTGGGGAGGCTGAGGCAGGAGGATGGCAGTGAGTTTGAAGCTAGCCTGGGCAGTGTAGTCGGTTCAATGCCAGCCTGAACTGCATACTGAGACCTTGTCTCAAAAACAAACAACTGTTGGGCCAGTAAGCTAGCTCAGTGGACTAAGCGTCTGTTTCAGTAAGCGCAGCAGGGACCTGGGTTCCATCCCGGTACCACATGCAGTGCTGGCCCCACCCCTGGGCATGTTGAGCTGGCCATGGAGTGTGGGCGGGCATTGTGGTGCACACCTGTAATCCCAGCACTGGGGAGGCTGCAAACAGGAGGATCACTATAAGTCTGAGCTGCATAGTGAGACCCTGCATCAAATACATAAACAACCAAAACAAAACAAAGATTTTTTTTTTCTGAGCACTATACGTTGTATCAGTCTGCTGAGGTGCCTCAGGCCCAACAGCGTGAGGGCCTGTAATCTTAGCATTTTGGAAGACCAAGACAGGAGGATTGAAAGTTCAAACCCATCCTGAAGAATTTAGCAAGTTAATGGGGTCTTGTCTCAAAAAAAAAAAAAAAAAAAAAAGGCTGGGGTTGTACCTCAGTGCAAAGGTGCTGGGGTCATTGCTAGTGTAGGAGAAAGAAGAAAGAATTAGAAACCCCTGGTCTAGAGCCTGAGGGAGGACCCACAGAACTATGTCCCACCCACAGAATAGCAGTTTGGCCAGATTAATTATTTTTTTTTCTTTTAATACAAGGATTTTAGGAGAATGATTGAGATTCATCACTCAAAATTTGCACCAGTATTCTGCTTCACTCTTAATATCAGCCGTATCAGAGGCTCCCCCTGCCCTCCATCCCAGGAAATTTACTTCTACCCCAAGGGAGCTCCAACTTGCTTACATTAGAAATAACCACCACAGGGAACCCGTTATTTCAGTCATTCCTGATATGTCAATTCCACTTTTGCCTTCTGGGCCATAAGTCAGCTCTCCTCCTTGACAGGCAGGCACAGGTGTGGATCCTGCCCTCCCCGCAGCACCAGCTTGGTTCCCATGGGAACCATCTGCTCAGAGCAAGCTCATAGGGCATTCCTCCACTTCTGGTCTGGATGGCAGGTTGCTGAGGAAAAAAACCTACTTCATGTGGTTAGGTCTTCGAGTCTTTCCAAGGCGAACCTTGCACCCTTGGGTCACTGTGGAGCACTCTGAGAACAGGTCGCTTTTAGGCAAACTCCATGAACCCAGAAAAGCCTCACCAGGATCTAGGGCCCCTCCCAGGGAAAAGTGTTGGCCTTGGAGACTTTCTGTAGCTAAAATGACAGTGTGCAGCTCATGTGGCGATACCTCCCAGTGTCATCTCTTACCTGAGGAGGAAGTGGGAGGGCAGCCAGCCAGTGCTGAGGGTGTGCTCTGGGCTGGACAGAGGACCCCAGCCCCTGCGAGTCTTCTGCTGGGCTGGCCAGACACCTCCTCCTCTCCCCTAGCTACAGGGTTACTCCCTGCCACCCCTCGTGGGTGGAGCTATCTGTCATTCTGCTGGTGACCTTTCCTCCCTGGCTGCTCTCCTTAGCTTCTGCCCTGACCCCACTTCTCACTCAGACTTAACTGCAGCCTCCAGCCCCCTGAGTTTATTCTACCTCCCCCCTCCCCCAATCCCCAGGGTCCCATCCCATTGAGCAAAGGTGGCAGATAGATGCCCCTTACTAGCCCAGGCCTTGTCTATACTAGGCCTCCCCCATCCCTTCTTCTGCACAGGAACTGTGGGGACTGGTACAGACCCCATAGCATTAGGGCTCCAGCCAATCGGGGCCCCCGAGCCCTAAGAGTCACCCAGAGGTGTTTATGCCCCTCTTGTGATATCTCAGTGACAGTCCTTGAAGTTTAGCTGCCTGGGGTGAGTGGGACACACCACTGGCCTGGCCCTGCAAGGCCACTCCTGAGCTGGGGACTATGGATCTGTGGCCCCAGGCTGGGGGACAGAGTTTGGCGTGGGAAAGGGGATGTAGGTTTTGGTCCTGCTGGAATAGGCTCTTCCCGGGAAGAGCACAGCCTGAGGCCCGGGTATTGGGTGCAGGGTGCAACTTAGCTTGTGCGCAGGAGGACCCTCACCTTCTAGGTAGAGCTGGGAAATCCAGCCTTTCCCGTTGCCCAATCCCACAAGGGGCTAATGTCTCGGAGATACCTCACCCTGCCACCCTTCCATGCTGCTGGGCCTGCGCTGACCTGCGCAAGGACTCACACCTTCCTCTCCCAGCCAGGGCCAGTCCTCACCCTGCCAAGCAGGGTCTGTGCGAGCTGGGTCCTCGCCCATCATTCACTGTGTCTCTAGCTGTCTCCACCTCTCTTTCACGGTTCCGCTAAAGCCCCCTGCTCTGGACAAGCTCCCAGAGCCCTGCTCTTTAACTCTGTTGCCTCCCTTCCAACAGAACTGAGCCGGGCCTGGCTTGCCAGGCCCCGGTGGGCTAGACTGGGACCTGTGTGTGGCTCTGTGGACGGAAAGAGCTGCTTTCTCAGGGCGACAGAGGCCAGCAGAGCAGAAAGGACGACAGGAGAGCCGGGTGCAGTCCCTAAAACAGGCTCTTTAATAACATTTATGTCTTCACTGAAGAGCTTCTCTTTTCCCCCAGCAACGGCTAGGGCCGGTGGGCGGGGCGTGCCGCCGGTGGGCGGGGCGTGCCGCAGGCAGGCGGGGCCTGTAGTGACGCCAGCCTGGCCCGCTCTCCCCGGCTAGTAGAAGGAGTACTGGTTCTCCACCGCGCGGGTGCGTCCTGGCGCCGCCTCGGCGGTCTCTTCCACCGAGCCGGCCGTGGCCTCCAGCAGGCGCTCGGCGCTGTTGCTGCGGCTGCGCGCACTGAGAGGGCCTTCGGGGGCGCGCGGGGGCGCGGGTACGGACGCGGCAGAGGACGACGAGGCGGAGGAGGACGAGGCGCCCGCTGCGTCCGAGGGCGAGGCGGGCGGGCAGGGGGCTGCGGCCAGGCTGGAGAAATAGGGCTGGCCGGCGGGCTCGACCCAGCAGGAGGCGGGCGCGGGCGCGGCGCTGGGCGACGGCCCCGGGTCTGCAAGAGGAGGCAGCGCCTCGTCAGCGCCGGCCCAGGGCCGCCCAGGTCGTGTCGCAGCCCAGGTGTGTCGCACCCAGGCGCAGAGACCGGTGGGGACGGCGTGACCCGCGCAGGGCGCCAGGCCCAAGTTGGGGTGTCTGCATGAGCCCGTCTCCTGGGATCGCACGCAGGGCCCCATAGCCTCGGCTGAACCCTTTAAACACCCCGCCAGTGCTTCACAGCTGTGCCACTCTGAGGGACCCCCTCCCCCAGCCAGGGATCATTGGGACCAGTTGGCATCCTGGCTCCCTTCCTTACATACACCCCTCCTCCAGTTCAGTCCCTGTCCCTAGGGGAGGGGCGCACCTGAGGATCTGGTCAGAGAACTTGGTGCTTAGCGCCCCCTCCCCAAGCCTTGCTGGGCTGCTTCCTTTCTAGAGCTGTCACAGGGGCCAGTTGAGGACATCTTACCAGGTGGGGGGCCCTGGGCCCGCACATAGCTTCTTAGGGTGATGTCGGCAGAGCCCCCTGACTCGAGGGGGATGGGGTGAGTGTGGAAGTGGCGGAGCATGTCCAGCACGGACTGGAACCACAGGTGCTGCACGTGGCACTGGCCATGACCATTCAGGGACAGGCGCAGGTGCTGTGGACACAGGCAGGCCAGTAAGTGGTGGGCTCCTTGGTCAGCCATCTGCCTGGCAGGTGCCTTTTATGAGCCCTATCTCGGGGCAGGGTGGCAGCTGTGGTGGGGTTGGGGGTGGGGAATACAGGCACAAGATCCAGGATGGGACTGAAGGGCACAGACGTTGCCCCCACCGTGGCAGCACCTGCTCCGTGCCTAGGCCATATCCTTCACCCCCCACCCTGGAGGCACCCAGGAGGTAGGGATTACTGCCCTACCCATACTGGAGCTATGGGACAGTGACTCGTCCCATAGTCACAGAACAATGTGCTGGGACAAGAACCCATGTCTGTGTGATCCTAAGAGATGAGGGTTGGCCACAGTCCCTGCAGTGCCAAAGCCAGCAGGGTGGGATGCCTGCTTGTGCTCCTCAGCTGTGCTGCAGTGGGCACAGCTGGACTAGGAGGGGCCAGTTTCTCTGTGGGCTTGTGGTCTCCAGTGGTGGGGCCACCAGTCTTTTGTCTCCACTGTTTTGTCCAGCAGCATCCCACCAGAGGAAGAGTGGCTGTCTCCGGGGTGTGCATGGCAGGAAGGGAAGTAGACAGGTTTCCAAGGTTGTGGATGTGGCCAAAGCCAAGGAGGGGGAGCTGGCCTAGCAGCCTACAAAGAGGATAGAGAAGACCCAGCACCCTACAGAGAGGACAGAGAAGCCCCTGGGGTGGCATAGGAGCAAGCTCTGCCACTTGGTGGGGTCAGGAACAGTGTGAAGCAAACCTTGGGAAAATCAATGGCAGGCCAGGGCTGGAACTCCGGCTAGAGGAACAGCATCTGAGGTTCCGCCATAGCTAAGGGTCTGGGCAGGGACTTGGGGGGCAGAGTGGGGCTGCAGGGACAGGGGGAAGCAGGGCTGATGATTTGGATTTGAAAACCTACACTTTTGTTGCCTGAAGATCAAAAAAGCGGCCTCTGGAGGAAGTGATCTCCCTTCCCGGGAGGGAGTGGCTGCAGAGGACTGGGCCTTGCTATACTTGACCCCTCAGTTAAGGGTAGGGAGCTGAGAGCAGCAGCTGAGTGAGTGAGTGGGGAGGGGCCAGCTTTGAGGTTGTCTCCTGCTGGCCCTGCTTACCCTTCCACACCCCTTGGCAAGCTGGGCATTGTCTGCGCCCCTGAGTATTAGTCAGATCCATGCCCTCTGGGGAGGCAGCGCTGGCCAAGAAGTAAACTGCCAGCTGCCTGTGATGGCACTAAGCGCTGAGTTGTTGGAGGAGTTGCTAAGGATGGCTGCCTTCCAAGGAGGTGTCCCCAGGGAGTTGCTACCTTCTCTGCGGTGGGGCCAGTACTGCCAAGGAGAGGCCTGGGAGCCACTGCGGGGCTGGCCTGCAGCTTGCAGACAGGTGCTGACCCCTAGCTGCAGACCTAGAGTGGAATTCTGGGGTGCCCCCTCCCACAAGGGCTGCTTGTGTCCTGGAAGGAGCCATAGTTCAGTCTGCTTCCTCATTGGAAACCTGGTGATTAGGGGCATGAGTGCTGAGGTTCCTGCCCACTCTAGCCACATGCTGTCAAACCCCACCGTCCTTTGACTCTTCTGTCATCTTTTCCTTGGCCCCGTAGGTCATCATGGCCCATGGGTCCCTCCTTTGGCACCCACCTGTGTCCATGGCCCTGCTTGGGTTGCGCTCCCCACCTGCCTCCATCTCAGCAATTCTTCCTCTGAACATCGAAGATCAGGAGCCCTCTGGCTCTGTCCCTAAGACCCTGTGCAGCCTCTTGCTGCCCTAGAGGGCCTGTGTGAGTCCCTGGAAACACGTGTATGCCTGTCCTTGTTCCTGGTCTGAGCACAAGAGAATGGAGAGTGACCAGGGAGGGAAGTGAAAGGGCTGTCTTGGGGGTACAGCTCTGAGGACCTCAGCTGACCCCAGCTGGTAGCCACATGGCTGTGGTTGGGGACACTTAGAAGCCCCAGTGCCACAGATCCCCAATTCATTAGGGCGAAAAGGACCTGCCAAGTTCGGCGCTCAGAAGGGCCTGACCTATGGTGGGACTGGCTCCCAGTGAGAACCTTCCTTATAGCTAGAGCGGGCCTGGCTTGTAGGAAGTCCAGCCAAAGCTGCAGGACCAGGGCCACCTCAGCCTGTCCCCCAGGACTGGCTGCTCCACCTTGCCCACCACTTGCCTTGGCCTTGCCCTGGAAGTTGAAGGTCAGCACATACTCCCCGGGTCGGGTCTCACTCTGGCGGATCACGAAGAGGCCGTGGCTCCGAGGCCCGCCTGCCAGCACCAACTGCGCCGCCTTGACACGTGACAGTGTCCCATGGAACCAGGGGTAGTCGGACAGTTCCAGCTTGGGCTCCACCTCAGGATCTGGCTCTACATTCTCTTCTGGGGGAAGGTGACAGTGTAAGGAAGAAAAGGGGCAAGATTTTTGGTTAGAAAGAATTCTTGGTTAGAAAATGCAGTTTGATTTTAGAACTAGGCCTGGAGTTGACCCGCAGCGATTACCTCATCAGGTAGAGGATGCATAGAAGGGGAAGGATGAGGCTGGAATCACCCTACAAGTCAGCGCCAAGCTTAGGAACAGTCTGTCTTTACCCCCAGTTCCCACCCTCTGCATGCCTTTCTCTAAGCATTTTCTATGGAAACCAGGCCCGATGGGAGGGCTAGGCCAGACTGGCCAACAACAGCCTGATTCACGCTGGGTACAGGGGCACAGGCCTATTATCACAGTACTCAGGGAGGCTGAGGCAGGAGGATGGAATGTTTTACCCCAGCCAGAGCAATTTGATGATGTAGCAAGATCTTGTCTCAAAAATTAAAAACAAACAAACATATAGGAATAGCTGAGAATGTAGCTCAGTAGGAAGGTCCTGGGTTTAATCCCAGTACTGCCAAAAAAAAAAAAAAAAAAGTGTGGTACATTTGTGTGTGTGTGTGTGTGTGTGAAATGCCACCATTACTGGGGGTCTAGCCAGGTTCTGGAGGGTACTTGGGGGTCTCTGTGGCTAGAGTGGGGGGGAGGGACCCAGGAGAGCAGGGGCAGCAAAAGCCAGCTGTCAATTTGTACCTGTATTATTGCTGTCACCACTGGCCCCTGGGGACTCCAGGGTCTGAAGGAAGGTCTCTAGTGGGACGTGTGGCAGGGACTCTCCGAGGGTGTCTCGAGTACGGCTGTGTGGGGCTGTCACCACTGTGCCCACAGTTCCTGTTGTCTCTGGGGGCCGGGGTAGGTCTGTTGTCAGGGAAGTGGCATGTGAGAAACATGTCCCTCTACCTGTCCACCCCAGTGTCCACTTCCTTGGACTGTGTTCCCCCCAACTCTGTCCCTACCTACCGTCTGTCAGGAGCTCACAGCTGCAGGAGGCCACACGGCTGGCCAGACAGCCTCCCCGGGTGCAGGACAGCTCTGCATCTTCCTCACTGTCACTGTGGGGTGGAGAAGGGACAGCTGTGTCCTCCTGTGGACTGGACCCTGGCCCTGGGCTACTTCTGGGATGGGCAGTGGCTGGCTGACACATAACCAGTGTACCTGAGCTCCCTCAGCCTTATCCTCAGCTGGCTCTGTGGCCCATCACCAGCCCACCACTAAGGCTGCATGACAGCTACTTGTTAACCCTAAGGGACCACCTGAAACTAAGGGAGGGCATGGTGGTGGGCAGGGCCCTCCCCTCCCTTCCTGTCTCCCCATCTGTGACTCAAAGTGACAGCTCTACCACTCTGCAGAGCCAGGTTCACCCTTGCAGGGCTGGGACAAGTTTGCAGAGCAGATGGGCTGGGTGGCAGAGGAGGGTCAGGACCACTCTGGGGAGTTGGTCCAGGGAGGAGCTCGGCACTTTCAAGGTGCTTCCTCAAACAAAGCTGTTAATTATGAGGCGCAGGCCCCACTCCAAGGGCTGGCACACTCCATTAGCTCTAGAGCTGCTGCAAAGCCTGGACTGCAGCCCCACTCACCCCTCCGGGCCTTGGGATCTCTCCTGGATGGTAGAAACAGCCTCTCTGCTGCTCTTCCTAACACAGCTCAGTGGAACTGCCCTCTGCTTCATATCTACCATGGCTGCCATGCCCTGGGCTTCCTCGGCTCTCATCAATAGCTCCTCCTCACCAGCTCCTCCTCACCAGCTCATTGGAGGCCTCCATGTCCTCTCAGGCCCAGGCTCTTGCACATACCCACACTCTTGGCTGGACTCTCCCTTACTTCTGTCTTCTGGCCACCTCAAGCTCATTGTTTGTTTTTTTTTTAGTTGATTTCATTTTTTCATTTGTGTACTGGGGACTGAACCCAGAACCTTTGCCTTGAGCTATATCTCTAGACCTTTTTAAAATTTATTTTAAGTTAGGGGCCTTCCAGGTCACTAAGCTGCCCAGCCTGTGCTTGAACTTGTCATTCTCCAGCCTCAGCGTCCCAGAGTGCTGGGAGTGTGGGTTTGCACTACCATGCCTGGATAAGGCCCACTTTTTAACCTTGCCTTGATTAGGTGGGTGTGTTTAGAGCAGGCTTTCCCTGGGCTGGGGGCCAAGTTAGGGGGTCTCATCCTACCACAACCTCCTCCCCGCCACTGAGGCTTCCTGGAGTGAGGATAGGAAGGGGTCCCCAGGCCCTGGCCCTACAGGACAGGCTTCCCATGGCCAGCTGGGGGTGGAAGTGGGGCTGGGCAATCCTGATGGGCACCAGCCAGACAGAACATGCCAAGCCCAGAATGAACTGCCCCCCGGGCAGGACTGTGACATACCAGCAGCACCCCTACCCAGGCCACGAGGCACTCACCCAGGGTCCACGCAGCCCTGGATGTCAGCCACCCACGAGTGCTTCTGTAGCGAGTCGATGGTCTCCAGGATGTACTCGGCTCCGTCCTCCACCTGGAGGGGTGTTGGGGAATCTGGACCTCGGTCATGCTCCAGCCTCCCCCGCCCTCATCAGGGGATCCAGACCCCAGGAGGGAGTCACAGTGGCTCAGATGGCCCATCCTCCCTCCTCCATCAAGGCTCAGGGATGAGGCTCACCACTGGGCACTGCTCGGAACCCAGTGTGGGCCCCAGGGGCACAGCCTACAGCCCACACTGCAGGTGAGGCCTGGCTCCACAGACCCCAGGCCCTTATGCACTGGAGCTAAAGCTCAGGGGAGGCCGTGCTGGCTGGGGGAGTATGCAGGCCAGCATCCCCAGCTAGGACCCTGGCACATGGAGATGGAGTCCGAGGCAGAAGGGGAAGCCAACTGGCTCAGCACACAGTGCCTGAACTCTCATCGCCACGGCGAAGCCCTTCCCGCCAGCCTCAGATGAGGTGATCTATTGGCCCTGTTTAATAAATGAGAAGACTGAGGTTCAGAGAGGCCGAGTAACTTGCCCAGAGTCACATAGCGGCTAGTGACAGGGCTGGAGCCTGAACCCATCTTCAGGTGCCCAGGCCTCATGCTGTCAGATGCCTATCCAGTGTCTCTGTCCAAATACAGTGCTGGCCTGGGAGGGTCCTCAAGACCTTTCAGCCCCCACTTTTAACCCTTTTAACCGAGACCTGCATGGGGCCCGCGAACTAGTCCCTGTGCCTCAGGCTTCCCAAGCATAACCAGCAACGCTGGGGCCATCCTGCAGATGGGAGTGCCATGCGGGCAGCTCCTGTGTCCTCAGCCCCCTCCCTGGGGTTGCTCAGGGTCCAGGGGTAGCATATGTGAATTCAGTGAATCAGTGAATTCATGCCAAAATGCATAGGGGTGAGTGAAACTACAGTGTGTGCATATGTGAGGGGGAGGTGGTTGTGCAGTTTTGAGTGGGCAGAAGCCACTTCCCTGGAAACTGTGCCCTCAGACACCGGCTGATCCTCCTAGGAGGCACAGGACTTTGGCCCTGATGGCCAAGAGCTGCGTCCTCAGCTACCCCTGCAGGCCACCCATGCTCAGGGCTTGGGCCCAGACCCCAGAGTGCCATCCTAGCCCACTGCAGTGACTGGGTGGGATGGGCGGACTCCCACACCCTAATGCCTGCCACAGGGCCATTTGCATAACCACTCCAAGCTAGCTGCTAGCTCTGACTATGGGGGAGGGGTGTGTGTGCCCTGGCTCCTGTGGGGAGGGAAGGGAGGAAATGAAACTGTAATGGGCTTCATGGGACAGGAGAAAATGGGAACAGGGCTCTAGATGGCCACCAAAGCTCAGGGCACATGGCTCCACAGCCCAGACAAGATGCAAAGCCTAGCTATATCAGACATCTGTTGTGGGGTCCTGGGACTTTGCAGACCCTGCAGGATCTCCCGCCCCACCTCCACTGTGATGACCTCTAGCTGCACTACCTACGAGGCAGGTGGCCAGCTCTGGCAGACAGGTGACCTCAGGGCCAGTGTGGGGCTCACCTTGAGCACAAATGTGTTGTCCTTCTCTGGCATCTCCAGGGGCATTGTGGTGCGGACCTCGATGATGGCCGACAGGGGGATGCTCACCTTGGGCCTGGAAGCCTGGGGGTGAGAAGGAGGGCAAGAAGGTTACCCCTAGGCTCCTGAAGCCCTCTGTCCCCTTCCCATCTTCTGGGGGTTACAGCAGCCCCCAATTTAGGCTCCAGGACCTGCCTAGAAGAGCGGTGTTCTAATCCCCATTTCACAGATGGGAAGTTGAGGGAGGCCAACCAGGCAGCTTCTCCTGTGGTCATGCAGCATCAGGGACCAAGCTAGGATTGACAAGGGAGTCTCAACTGCTGAGTCCTGATAGGTAAACTCCAGCTGGCCTGCCCTCTATCCAGCGCAGCCCTCTGGCCCTGTAGTTTGTTTTTTTCTTTGCAGTACTGGACCTTTGCATTGAGCTACATCCCTAGTTCTTTTTTATTTTGGGACAAGGTCTTACTAAGTTGCCCAGACTGTGCTCAAACTTTCTATCCTCCAGTCTTGGCCTCCCAGAGTGCTGGGATGACAGAGTGTACACTACACTCTGCTTGGTTTTCCCATTTTTGACCTAGACCCACAGTAAGAAACATCTACAATTGACACTACAGCCCAGCGCACACCCACGTAGGTAAAAATATCTGCAACAAACATTTCACTGGCCAATATTTACCCTTACTGTGTGTGATGGAGTGTGATATTTTCTATTCTAGCTCTTTAAAAAAAGAAACAAACTCTGGCTTCCTGCTTCAGACCAGACTTTCCGGAGTGCGGCTCCTGACTCAGAGTGGGACTTACGCTGAGCAGGGCCTTGGCCCAGGTGTGAGTAAAAGGAACTAGCGTCGTCCCCAAAGAGATTGTGAGGCTGCCCCAGTGCGAGCCGGCTGGGAGGCACTCCATGCCCGCTGTTTGCTTTGCTCCCACACTCCCAGCTATGACCCTGTGGTCCCCTGGGGCTGGCCAGGGACTGGGATTCCCCGCAGGGCCTGGGCTCCAGGACAGGGACTTTCTTAGAGGAAAGGGAAGAGCCACGCATTTGGGGGGCAGGCCTTTGGGAGTTCCTGGCAGACCTGGCTACTATCCAGCAGGAGCAGGGCAGGGCTTGAGGCAGTGACCTAGGAGCCTGGCTGACCAGGTGGGAGAATGCACAGCAGCCGGTGGGACTGAGGCCTGAAGGTGTGGGACAGGTGTAGCAGAGGTCCACACTGCAGGCCTGGCCCGGGCACTTCAGGGAGGCTCTTGTGGGCTGGAGGTGCTGTAGTCCCTGGTTTCCTCTCACTGCCACAACTTTGCATTCACTTCCCACTACAGGCCTTGTCCTTGTCCCAGTGGCCTGCTAAACACGCAGCCCAAGCTCCCCTGCCTTAGGACCCCAGGAGCTTGTCCTACTCAGGTTTGCAACTTCACTTACAGATATGGGTTTCCTGGTGGCTCCCCAAGTGACAGAGGCCAGTCTTGTTACTCCTTGGGGTGTGTGGGGGTGTTAGTTCCTGGGGGTGGGGGATTCAGGGACAAGAAGCCAGACACTTCACTGGGACACAAAGGGCTATGGTGAGGAGGCATAAAACCCAAGTGTGTCCCTAAACTCCTGACTGCTCCAAGGGGCCCAGGGGCCCGGGCCTGAGGGCAGGTAGCAGGTGGAGGGGTAATTGGCAGGCTGCTCTGGGGGACCCCATCCCCCTGGAGGTCAGGCCCCTGGCATATATAGGAGCTGATCCCTGCCTCCTCACTATATATGATGGTTCGGGACAACCAGGGGTCCATTTGGGAAGGTCTGGTCCCCAGTTCAGTAGTATTCAGAGGCGGCAGGACTCTTAGGAGGTGTGGTTTCATGGAGGTCAGGTGGTACTGGGGGGGGGGCGCAGCCTAGGAAGAGGGTAATGGGACCCTCAGGGAACTGGGTCAGTGGTCTCAGGGTTTTTATTTTTTATTTATATTTATTTATTTGGTACGGGTCTTGCTACACAGTTCTGACTCATAGTGATCCTCCTGTCTCAACCTCCCCAGCACTGGAATTATAGATGTGTACTCCCATGCCTGGTTTTGGTGGCTGGCATGGCACACCCATGTTTCTGGGGCTGACACAGCATGCGGTACTGGAGATTGAACCTGGGTCCTTGCTCTTGTCAGGCAGGCACTTAGATTGCCAAGATATCTCCCCAGCCCTCAGGGTGAGTTTTTATAAAGTGAGGTCACTCTTCTGCACATATCTCTTCTTCCTTTTCTGCTGTGCTGTCACAGGCCCAGAAGACCTAACCAGACACAGAACACTTGGAGCTTTTTGATCTTGGCTTTTTAGCCGCCCAAACTATGAACTAAACAAATCTTTTATTTATTTATTTATTTATTTATTTATTTATTTATTTTGTGTGTGTGTGTGTGTGTGTGTGGCCAGCTCAGCCCACCAGGGGGCGGGGCCGGCTGGCATGTGGTGCTGGGGGATTGAACCGCGGTCCCTGTGCTTTGCCGAGCTTGTTCCAAGTAGGTGCTTTAGACCACTGAGCCATCTCACCAGCCCTAAACAAATCTTAAGATAGAAAATACAGCATTAGGTACTTCGTTATAGCAACAGAAAAGGGACTAATACACTGGTGGTGTGACCCACCCTCCCATGTGGATTATGCTGTATGCCAAGATGTGCTCTAGTATATACATGATGATAAGGAGGGCCTGAAGCCAGAGCAGGGTAGGAGCCTTCCTCAGAGGTGGCGGAGGGACACAGAGTCACCCTGGGAACCCTGCCTTCTGCCAGCAGTGAAGTTGGTGGGCTCCGGAGGAACCAATGGAGAGGGCACCAGCTGCTGTGTCCCCTCTTCCAGGGCAGCAAATGTGGTTATTTATAGACTGGCAGCTGTGATTGCCACTCAGTCACAGAGGTGGCCCCTGTTCTTGCCCTTTGGGTGACCCTAGGTAAGCCCTGCCTCTCTCCGGGCCTTGGTCTCTGTCTGTCCAGGAACAGAGTTGGCTTTATGGGTCTATGATTTCTTTTTGGGACCCCGTCATGGTGGCTGGGCAGGCAAAAGCCCTTGAGAAGTCTGGGGATGCCAGGATTTGAGAAAGCTCTTATGAGTGCTTACCCCAGGAAGTTACTCTTCTAGGTCCCATGTAGATCATAGGCACCTTGCTTTGGGGAGCCCACACCCTTATACCTCTAGGAGAGGCAGGGAGGGGCACAGTGAGCTCCCAAAATACAGTCAAGAGACTTGGGTCTAGAAGGGCGTGGTGGGAGTGTGGGGTCAGGGGGCCCCTGGGGATGTGGTCACCTGCACACTGCCAAAGCTCCCTCCTTTTCTGACCTGGGGCTGGTGCATCCATTGGCTCTGCTGTGCAGCAGGAGCAGCCTGGGTACCCTTGTCTGAGTACCCAATGTTCTCCTTGGTGATGTGGCCCCCATGTGCCCACTTTCCTCGGGTACTGGGAGGAGGAGAGCTGGTACATGCAGGTCACCAGGCTCGTGCTGGGTGTGCTCTTGCAGAGTGGAGAGCAGTGGCCCACTCGTCCAACAAGGCAGGTTTGCTTCCCTGGAGAAGGTGCAAAGCTGCCCTGGGGCTCTGCTAGCCAGTGCCCAGGAAGCTAAGCTGGAAGGGCCTGGGAGATGGCTCAGTGGAATAAGCGCTTCCCTGGCAAGTGCAAGGCCATGAGTTCAATCCCTGGTTCCACCAAAAAAAAAAAAAAAAGGAAGCTAAGCAGGAAAAGGGCCACCTGGAACAGCTGGGCATGGGCAGAGTCCCACAGAGGTGACACAGACCTGTGAGGGACCCTTCTCTGGGTGGGTTCTGTTATTCCTACCTCAGTGGCATGGACCTCAGCTCCAGGAGATGCCTGCCCTGGTGCAGGTGAAGGGGAGCAAATGAGAGCAGGTGGTGGGGTCCTCATGACCAAGGACAGCATCCAGGCTACCATTGTGTACACCCTTCCTCTGTTGCCCCAACCCTATTTTGATTTATTTGAGACAAGTTCTTGCTAAGAAGTCATCTAGGGTAGGCTGGAACTTGTGATTCTCCTGCCTCAGCCTCCCAGAGTACTGAGATTACAGACTCTTGACACCACAGCTGGCTCCCCTCTTCTACTTCACAAAAAAACTGGCCTGCAGGAAAGGCTGACTTGTCCAGAACGGGACATGTACGAGGCTCCTGGACCCCAAGGACTCCATTCCCTCACCAGGCCAGGCAGCTCAGACCCCGAACCAGTCCCCAGCTCCCTCAGCTCTGCCATACACGCCCTCTGACCCCTGGTTGGGGACACGCTCACCTTGGGTGGCACAAAGAACTCCAGGCGGAATCGCTCCCCAGCGACAGCTCTGCGCAGGAGTAGGCGACACTTCTGCCACTGTGCAGTGCCTCCAGGCCCTGTGGCCGCGTCATCAGCCACCATGAAGCGCAGTGCACCCTCACGCTGAATGTCTACTAGCTCCACCTTGGCCGCCAGGGTCCGTGACAGCCGCAGGCGCCTTGTCCACTTGTCACGTGGCTCAGCCGGAGGCTCTGCTGCTCTAGGGGCAGTGCTCGTGTCAGGCTCCGGGGAGGCACGGCGGTGCCACATATCACGCATGCCGTCAACCACGCACAGGCTCATGTTGCGCAGTGAGAAGCCTTTGCGGGCACGGGCCTTGGTGGCCGAGCCAGACACATCCTCCGAGCTGCGAGAGTGGCCACAAGTGGCTACCTTGAGGCCTGGGGATGCTGCCACCTCGGGCTCCATGGCCTCGGGCTCTGACATGCCCCGTGAAGCTGGCCCTGCCACCAGCACTCGTCGCACCTCCTCGCTGAAGACGTCCAGGAAGTTGGCAGCGAAGTGGCGCGAGAAGGAGGCCCCGGCGTCGGGAGTGTCGTAGGCTGGGTTGTCCCTCAGGAAGCGACAGAACTTGTGCGCGAAGTCCACGGCGGCCACTTGTGCATGCAGCTCGCAGAACTGCCGCCAGTCTGGGACCGGGGTGGGGGTGGCAGCGGCACTGGGGCCGGGGGCGGCACCATTCATGGCTCCCGTCCCATCGCAGCCCCCTGCGGCTGTGGGAAGAGAGCTGGTGACTTTGGGTCCTCAGCCTGCGGGGCTGTCCACAGGGAGATCCCTGCCTGAGAGAGCAGTTCCAGGGAGCCCAGTGATGGCTAGGCCTGTCATCCCAGCACTTTGGGAGGCTGAGGCAGAAAGATTGCAAGAGCAAGCTCACTCTGGGCAACCTAGCAGGACCCTGTCTAAAAAAAAAAAAAAAAAAAAAAAAAGGTCTGAAGACATGGCTGCTCAGTGCAATGGTCCTTGGTTTGATAGCCAAGAAGAGGGTTGGGGGAGCCAGGTGGACAGGGAGAAGTCCTGAGCAATCGGCCCTCTGCCCCTACCCCTGCCAGTCTCTTGCCTGTGCAATGTCACAGCTACTCCCCCTGGATGCCTCATCTTGACCTCAGCGCACCAAAGTCTGCTTTCCACACAGGAGCCAGCTAACACGTCACAGGCAGATCCATTCTCTCCCCTCAGAATCCCAGAGTGGCTCCTGTTACTCTGAGTACATGTCAGAGTCTTGCTGGTATCCTGCACGACCTGGGGTCACCATTACCCATTTACTTCTTGAGCTATTACCTCCTGCCATCCTTCCTGGTTGCACCTACCTCCTTGCTATTTGGGGACAGGACAGGCAGACTCCACCCCAGGGCCTTTGCACCATGGGGTTCTTTTCCTCACCCCCTTTGGGTTTTTGCTCAAGCATCATTCTGTCTCATAGCTCTTCTGAAGGACCTGTTGAGATTAATTAATTCTCCCACTCCCTCTATGGCAGCCCTCCATCTGCTTGTCACGTCTGACCTACATCTACTGGCTTGGTGTCCTCTTCCGCCCCTTCCCTGGGAACCCAGCAGTACCTGTGCCAGCCTGTGTTGAGTGTAGCTGTCCCCAGTGCCAGACACATGGAAGGTGCTCAGTAAACAAAATGGACAAAGGACTGCTTGGCACACCAGGTGCGTCACAGCTGTCACTGCCTCAACTCTCACACTGGGCCTGAGAACATAGCTTTTTAATGACAAGATGAGTGTGGGAGTCTCACTGAGGCTGTTATAACACAAGGGTCAAGTATGCCCTCCCCCCTTTTGTTAGTGTTTTTGGGGGTTTCAGGGCATTTGCACTAAGCTACACCATCCTCAGGACTTCTAATTTGTTACATTACGCACTTGGGCTTAAACTTATGATCTTCTTGCCTCAGTCTTCCAGACTGCTAGGATTACAGGCTTGCATCACCATGCCCAGCAGTTACTGATGTTTCGTGCCAGTGTTGAAGGCCCTGTGTCCCCAGGACTCCTTCCATCATGGTGACACACAGTGTTCTTTGAGGAATTCCCAGCCCAGTCCAGGCCCGGCTGTCTCCTCACCCCAGAGACCTGCTGTTGCCAGGCAGCTCCTCCTTCAGCCCTGTGGATGATTAAACTACATGGTGTGTGTCCTACCTGTCACTTGGGGGACTTTCTCCTTCCTCCCCCAAAGATGCCATCATACTTGGGGCACACAGGCTATGGTAAAACCTAGCAGAATGTAAGTGGGGAGATGCGGTCCTGTGATGAGGACCCCGTTGGAGGGGTCAGCTGTGTTGGGGAGAGGGAACCGTGATGTGGAGGGTGGTGCAGTCACCTAACCTCCAGTATCCCGTTTCCTGTGTCTCTCCTCTACCCCTCCCTTGTGGCTCCTGGAACACCAGCCCCAGCCTCCTCTGGGATCCCAGTCCTGTAATTAAACACCAGATAAAAATAGCTGCTTCATTTCCTCAGGATCCTTGGGCCACTGGGCACGTGGGAATTCCCTCTCTCCTTGGGACAGGTGTGACCACAGGACTGACTAGGGAGGAGACTGGGCCACCTGAGGAGTAAGCTCCCCACAGCTTCCAAACCACCAAGTCTCTTTCAAGAGCCCTGCCAGCTATTCCCAGGAAGCAGGGCCTGCAAAGAGTACGGAGCCCCTACCTTGTGGCCTGAGCAATCATTCTGCAGGGTGCAGAGTGATTATCGGTGCACTGGGAGTAAGGTGGTGTGGCCAGAGTCCATGAAAGTGGGGCGCTGGGCGTCGAGGCCCTGGAGAGCTGCAGCCTTCCTCCTGCTCTGCTGCTCCCTTCCTTGCCCGACAAACCCACCCTTCCATGGTGGACCTATGGATTACTTCCTCCAGGAAGCCTTCTGAGTCTTCCCGTGTCCCCTACTTAGGCTGGCACAAGCATCTGCACCGAGCTCCTCCAGTCCCCAGTGTATCCCTCCAGCTAGTCACCAGCTGCAGGGTGCCCCAGGTGCTGGTTTCCAGGGTTGTGTCCCCAGCTGGCACAGGCACTCCTGGGGGAAGACGGGGTCTGGCACCTGGCAATTGTTCTTTCCCCCAAAGGTATAGGTGGTGCACACCTGCCACCATCACTGTGGCCTTCTGAGAACGTGGAGAGCCCAGGCACAGGCCCTACCCAATCCATGGGGGGACCCACGGGGTGACATTTCCTGAGGAGTGCAGAGCCCAGGTGCTTACCCAGCAAGGGGTCACTTCTGCCCCACCCACTGGGACTATCAGAGGTGAAAGTGGGTGGCTGTCCTCATTTGGGGGTGGCAGGAAGTGAGCCCCAGTGCCCATTCCTGAACATTTGTCCCTGTCCCTCCTGCTCTGCTGCTGCTGCTGTGGCTGGGAAAAGCCTGGGCAGAGAGAGGGTGGGAGCTGGGGAGCAGGCCCTGGGCAGGCCGGAGGGGGAGGCAGCTGGCCCTGGTGGCGGTTGGGGTGGGACATTGAGGACGTTGGTAGATTGGGGACTGACCAAGCCTGCTGGAAGTAGGGGCTGCACCGACCTCCCCTCACCACCCTCAGTGCTCACAGGGACCAGCCCCAGTTACATAGAAGAAGTGGGAGTTGTAGAGCCCGAGGTACAAGTCACCAGTGAAGCTATTGTAGGGGTGTACACCTGGAACCCAGCCTTCTGGGAGGCTGAGGCAGGAGGATGGCAAGGTGGAGCCCAGCTTGGGCAACTTAGCCAGGATAGAGCCTGTCTCAAAATTTAAAAAGAAAAGAGGAAACAGTCACAGTGCTTGGATATTGAAAACTGGAGCAGCAACAGACCAGGGTGGCACATCACCTTCACAAGCTTCCTTTCTGGGACTAGGGTTGGGGACAAAGGACCCCCATCCCCTGCAAGATGCTGGGCCCCAGGGATCATAGGGTTGGCAGACCCTCTATTACGCCTGGCCTTTCCTCACCTAGGCTGTCTGGCTTTCTCAGGAAATCTATTTCTTGTTCGAATAGCAAATGGAATGGGGCTTCCGAGGGGGCGGGTCAGGGAAGCTTGGGCCAGCCCAGCCTTGCCTTTGCGAGCCCTGGCCTGGCCTCTCCTGATTCCACCACAGGGGCCCAGATGGAGACCCTCACCCTCCAGAGCTGCTAGACAGGAGAGGGGGCGGCAGCAGCTTTCCGGCGGTAAAAATAGCGCTGACAACTGGAAAAGAAAACAAAGGGGCCGGTCTTCGGCCCCGCTGGCGCAGAGCTCAGTTCCGGACCCCAAGGCTTGGTCATCATTAAAATATTGATGAGGCGGCTGCGCAGCCGCCCCTGTTAATGGGCTAACACCAATCGATTCAGGGCGCAGGCGGCCGGCAGGGTCTGGGGCGGGCAGAGGAGGTGGCCCCGCCCACTGCCCATGGCGGGTTGGGTTGCGGGAGCCCCAGCAACAGCGGCCTCCCCTCGGTGTTGTCCGCACCAGAAGCGACAGCGAAGCCCCTGGGACAGAAGGGACTGCCTGCGACCCTCAGTGGTAACCGGCCAGCCGGTACCCGGCGCTAGGCTGCTACAGTGTGTGCATCCTCCCCTTTCTACAGCTCCCAGGCGCGAGCACCCCACCCACCCAGCAGGCGCAAACCCCCAACCTCGGCTCTAGGCTGCAGTGTCCCCTCTGATGAATTAGCCACATAGGGAAACTGAGGACCCTTCTGGGTATCCCCAACAAGGAGAGGAAGCAAGACCTCACTCTGCTGTCCTCCACCACCTTCAAGGCCGCTGGCCCCAAAGGGCGCCTGATGTCACCCAGTCAGCAGGTGACAAGGTTTTTTTTTTTTTTTTTTTCCTGTTGTCCACTAGCTGCCTCAGGCCTCTGTGGCAGTTGCTTCCATCCTTCCTGTGCAGGACAGAGAGTGACCATTCCTCCAGCCAGGAGTGACTTCTGCCAGCTCTGAGGGGACATAGGCACCTGTTCTCCAGGCTGCCACACCCTTCACCTTTCCAGAGCCTGTGTCCCCCAGGCCCTGTGCTGGGTAAGGTCACGCGTGGGATTTCCCAGTTCTTCCCATCCCAAGTATCTTGCTCATCCTGTCTCTATGACAGACAGCAAAGTGGACATGAACCTTGTACCAGCTGGTCCATTTGGGGGCTGCTCTGGTGACAGGGCAGGTATGGGCTGAGTTCTTGGGGCCTTACCCCTGTATGGATGAGTGGCAGCCTGCAAATGACTTCCTAACATAAGATCTGCTTGGAGAAGTCACAGCCTTGTGCCTCTCGGCCCCCTGATTTTTGACACCCCTGATCTAGACCAGCCCTCCTAACTCTAGAGCCTGAAGATCCTGGGCCTGGGGGTCCCACGGCCAAATTGGACTGTTGTTCCCCACAAGGGCCCCACTGCCTGGGCCTCTCCCTGCATCACCATCTGATGCACAGGGGCAGAGGGGGGGTTAGAAGCCTGACATTTGGAGTCAGCCTCTGAATCTCAGCTCCTCTCCTTCCTAGCTGTGTGACCCTTAGGCCTCGTGAGGCCTCGGTTTCCCCATGTGTTAATATGGATGGTCAGAGTAGCACCAATCCCATGAGGCTGTTATGAGGATTAGGTAAGTAGTTTGTTTAAAAATCAATGGCACGTGCCTGTAATCTCAGCACTCTTAGAGGCTGAGGCAGGGGAACTACAAGTCTGAGCCCAGCCTGGCTAACTTAGTGAAAGCCTAAAAGTGGGCTAGGGCTAGGGACCAAAAGGCCCTGGGTATGATCTTCGATAACATAAAACAACAACAACAACAACAAACCCCCAAAAACAAAAACACCAAAAACAGCACACAAAGCTTCCATTTCTGCTTCCTAACTATCTACTTTGCATCCCCCTCCCACTTCCGGCAACAGCTTGGGGCAAACAGTCTACCTCTGCTCTCTCCAGCCACCCAATTTCCTGCCATCCCCATCCCACAAATCCACATCTCCCAGTGTGAAAAGGTTCACTTTTCAGGACCTCTTCTGGTTGGGCCATGTCCCTGTTTAAAACCTTTCTCCCTTCACATCTTCCTTCCAGGAAGGGGGTCCTCCCATTGCACATAAGGAGAAGTGGGGTTCTGGTGAAAGAGGCGACCAGCCCCTCACTTGCTGGATTCTCCAGGTTCTGATGACGTACCTGGTGCCCCTAGGGTGAGAGCAGGGTCACAGAATGGACAAGAGTAGGCATAGCCTACACTACTCAGATCAGGTACCTGTTCCTGGGAAGAACCCCTTCAGGGCACAGTAGGGAACCCCATCCTTGCTTTGCAGGAAGAGAGGAAGCACTCTGAGACACCAAGGGGCAAGGGAACTTACAGCTGGGATGCTCAGGACGTGGGGGTCAGAGGAGTAGGAGTGGGAGACGAGGACAAGCTAAGCCTGGGCCTGGGGTCTCAAAAGGTAGGCGGCCCATGTTCCTTCAGGAGCACCCCGTGCTGGACAGCTCCCCAATGGGTCTGGGTGGTAGAGCGCGTGCTTGGTTGGCATCTGCTGTCCCCTTTCCCCTGCCATCTTGGGGTTGCAGGGCAGAGCAGCCCCCTCTCTAGTGCTGACTTGAGCCTGGAAGCCTCTCCCCTAGGTGTCAGGGACTTTCCTTGGGCCTGATCCTGATCCCTACACCTACACAACACTCTTAGTTCCTGTTACTCAGCCTGCCAGTCTATATTCTAGCTTTTTCATGACATGTCTTGTGACTCCTGAAACCTCTGCATTCCCTCAGTGCTGGTCACCCCGGAGCTTACTTAGCTGCAGGGGCTAATAAAGGTTCTGTGCTCCTTTCCTGGAACTCCTCAGCATCCCATCTATTTCCACTAGTCCCCCATTGGCTGGCAGGTACCCAGCTTACAGAGCTCCAAGAATGCCCCTTTGCCTGTCCTGCCTCCACTCTTCTCCCTTCACAATGCCACCTGGCTTGTGGCCCATCTCTACCAGACCATGGACACCTAGGTGGGTCCTATCTTCAGAGGCTCTAAAGTTTCTCAGAATGGAACATAAACCCTGTTTCACCCATAAAAGGAAAATGATGCCACACTCCCACACAGTGTGCCCTGCCTCACTCTGCCCAAATAGTGTGGGCTGTGACCTTGTGTCGAGATCATATCTGCTGTCCCCTGGGACAGAGCAGTCATAAAAACAGCCTCCAGCAGGTAAGGAGCAGAGAAACCTCCCCAGGTTCAGGAGCTGTGACTGTTCTGTGGCCCCATTTGGAGAGTAGAGTAGGCTATGAGGGTGGCTCCCTTGGTTCTGGGTGGCCAGAACTCCATGGGAATTGCAGCCAGATGGCCCTCAGCCCTGAACCCTCACCCCATCCCTGCAATGTGGGTTACAGATAATGCAAGAAGTCAGGAGTAGATCTGGGCTCTTGTCAAAGAAAAGTAGCTTTCTGAGACCTGGCTGGTGGACCATCTTACTTTGGGCTGGTCATCTCATCTCCTCTAAACCTGACTCCTGCTCTGTAAAATGGGGATGCTAATGGGTCCGAATCCACAGGGTAATTATGTGAGAAATGGTACTGATGCCCTTCGGCTGGCATAGGCCAGCTCAAAACCAGAAGCAGAGCCCTGGGTAGCCTGAAATTTACCTGGGTGAACACCCTACCTACCTCTAGCACCCCAAAGGACGCTGACCCCTCAGTGTGTGTTCCTGAGTCTTTTCTGGGAGAAAGGGACTGGCGATTTTAGACAGACTTTTCATAGTAAGATCAGAAAAGCACGGGCACACACTTTCATTACCAAGAAACAATCAACTGCTTGGTCTCCAAGGAGAGGGGGAGTGGGAGTGGGGTTCACAGAGGTTGGGGAGAGACCTCTATGGAGAGGGGAAGGAAGAAGGTGGTGGGAAACTCTGCTCCAAGTCCCTCATCCTAATAGGATGGCTGTGGGACCCCTCCCAAAGTTACTGTAGCAGAAAAGTTATAAATCAGATTCCTAGCCAGTGGCTTCCTGGATAGGGCAGAACAGCCAGGAGGGAAGAGGTTTGCTCCACATTATGAGGGCTTCAGATCACCCCCAGTAGCCTCCCAGGGAAACCTGCCCCTTTGACCCCTTTCCCTCCTAGATGTGGGGCTCAGCCTGGCTTTCTGCTGTGACATTTCCCCCTGGTCACCCGGCAGAAGGCAGGAAGCACCACCCCCACTTTGTACGATGGATAATGCTGGCTGGACGGTTTACTCCGGGTCGGCCAGCCCACCCTGATGCTCTCCCTGGCACCTCCTCCGTGACAACGGAAATTTTGGTTTATTCATCTTTATGGGTACTCCTAGGGTGCTCGGACAGCCCTGTATAACTGCGGAGAGGCCCTGGTCGCTGTTGACTTCTTCCCCCAAGAATCTCACTTTTAAGGTTGCTGGGGGCCCGGGTGCATCCCTGCCTCTGCTCCACCTCAGTCGCTGCGCTGGCGCGGTTCTGGCCCGCGAAGCCCGCAGGTTCCTCAATGGCCGAGGCCGAAGGGCCTGAATGGAGGGCACGAACCCGCCCCTTCTTAAAGGCGCCCGCCTCTCAGACACCCGAGGCGATGCGCCCCAGTAACGGGGGCCGTCCGGGCCGCTCCAGAGTGAGCGGGTCGGGAATGTGAACCGTGGGAAAGGGTTCCTAGGCCCAAAGGAGGGCGTGCCGGCCGGGACCCTGGGGCCTGGATGGGGCCCCTTCGGACCCCAGCCAGTGACCCCCTCACCCTCCCCACGGCCTGGAGAAGACTTTAGCGGCCCCTCCCCCCAGGCAGAGACCCTCCCCCTTTCCTTCAGGGAGACAGTGGCGTTTGTCTCAGCGCCCGGCCAGGGTCCTAGCAAGCAGCGGGGACGCAGCTGCTCCGGAGGCGACTCGGCCCCTCCCGCCACTCCCCGCCTGGCCCCGGATGGGGGTCGCCAACCGATCCCAGCGGGGGCGCATCCCCTCCCTCCCGCGTCCTCCTCCTCCTGCCACCCGCGCACACAAAGGCAACACGCTCGGACCGCGGCGCCTGCGGCGGCGCCCCCCGGGGCAGCGGTGCGCACATGGGCGCAGCCCTGGGGACACAAGGGTCCGAGGGTGAGGGCCTGGGAAGCTGGGAGCCGGGGACAGGGAGGCCGTACCTACAGGCGCGTAGCTGCGGCCGTACGGGCCAGGGCACCGGCGGAACGCTGCTCGGACCGTGGCTGGGCTCGCGGGGCCGGGAGACTCATGGCTGGAGCAGGCTGGGCTCTCTCCGGGTGGGCGGCAGCAGGCGGCGGCGGCTCCTTCCTTCCAGGTCCGCAGCCTACGAGGCTCTTGCGCTCTCCGCGGTCCCGGCGCGGCCTCAGCGCAGCTCTCTGGGCTGCCGAGCCCCGAGCGCTGCGAGCCCAGCCCGGCGCCGCGCGCGCCCCTCCCGTGCCCCCC
>NW_004524611.1:14681231-14696715 GCF_000260255.1 Octodon degus
CCCCGCCCCCACGGGCCCCGCCCCCAGCCCAGGCCCCACCTCCGCCCGCCTTGCGCCGCGCCGGGACCACCCCCTCCGCGCCCCCAGCCCTCCACCCAGCCGGAGCTGCGCGTGCTAGGTCGGCTGGCCCTCGCTCTGCCAGAGGTCGTCGGGTTCTGGGGTTATGGGGGCAGGGAACCGGCGTAAAGTCGCCCTGTCAGGAGCCAGGGTCTCCGTGTGGCCGAGCCAACCCCAACCCTTTTGCTGTGATTCCTGCCGGGTCGAGGCGTCTCCTGGAGCCCGGGGTGGGGCAGGGTGGGGGTCCCGCGTGGAAGCGCGGATTGGCCCCGCGGTGACTGAAGCCAGGCCCGGGCGAACATTGTGGCTGGGCCCTTCGCCGCGAGGACAATTGGAGCTTCGAGAAAGCGCAGATGTCGCAACGGAGGAAGTCTGTCTGGTTCTCATAAATCTGGAGGGCGAGCACCACGCCCCCTCCCTCCGGCCCTTCAAGCGCGGGAAATAGCCCTCGGACTTCAGGGTGGGAGCCTCCCCAGCGCAGTCCCCACACAATTTCTGTGTGGTGAGGACACTGGCGCCTCTGGGAGAGGTGTTGGAGGTCGTATGCGCTCATGGGGGACCACACCCCTGGTTCCTCACCCCGTCTGGCTTCATATATCAGCCACTGTTGAGGCAGAGAGAAGCCAGACTAAGGAATAAGCCCTGCAGGGCTTTGCAGGCGTTTGTGGTCTGAATGGGGACTGGGGGGCGCTTCACCAGGCTCTGAAAAGGTGCAGGGAGCGAATGGGTACAGGTGAGAGCCCTCCCTGGGCACCTTTTCCTCTCCTGTCCCTCCTTGCCCCCTGCTCTAGACTTTTAGCCCCAGGGGCCTCTCTGGCAGAGGCTCAGTGATTTGCTGTAGGCTCCCTCCTGGAAGTGTCTCCTTCTGATGCCTTTCCTGACTTGACCTCTGACCTTTTCCAGTGCTTTTTACCTCTTCCAGAGCCATCTCATCTCTGACTTTCCAGGGGGCAGGGGATGGGAGCGTGTTAGCTCTTTAGGGATGGAAAAGGGTAGCTCCTGGAGGGGAGTTGTGGGCTGGTGAAATGGACCCCTCACCTGCTGCTCACTACCACCTCTAGCACTGCCCTGCAAGGAGGCACTGAAGCCAGCTAGTTCTTGGCTGAGGCCCTGGTGCCAGCTGCCCCCTTGAAGCAGCTGGCCAGCAAACACTTAATGAAAACTTAGGCGATGGTCCAGCCATCGATCCCAGCAGCACACAGGCTGGATGCCCTCCTGGGAAGCAGGACAGCTATGAATGAGGCTGGGCAGGGAGGGGTGTGGTGGTGGGGGGCTGACTGCCAGCAGAGAGAGGAAGAGCAAGAGCAAGAGAGAGGCCTTTACTCTGCCTAGGGCAGCCTGGCTGTGGACCGCAACCCTCCTGGGAGGGGGGCAGCCCGCACAGCAGTGGACAGACCTGCTTCCAAGATGTGCCCCGAGCATACTGGTGGGCTGTTTGTGACCAGAGGGGGTTGTGGGATGGGGAAGCCTGGCAAGACAATAGCTCTGATTCCCAGGGAGGAGGAAGTGAGGAGGGGCTCTCTGCCCAGTGACTCTGGCCCGTAAGGAGGAACTGATGAAAGATGTGGAAAGGGAGTGGCAAGGGCTGTGGTTGGCCAAGAGTGTCTGTGGGGGTGGGGGCTCCCCCACAGGAATTGAGCTCAGGGAGGACAAGTCTAACCTGGGTCCCTGAGTGCAGGAGGTTCTGGGCTCTTGGAGGAAGTTCTTAAGAGGCAGATGATAAGGGATGCTTTGGGTGGGACCCCAAAGAGGGGCCCCTGGATGGCCCAGCTCCACAGTTCAGGATGAAACCCGAGACAGATGGTGCAGAGGGCTCTGGCCTGCTGCACTACAGGGCCAAGCGGGGTTTGTGGCCAGCCTCCTGGGTAACTGGCACAGGGGATGATAATGCTAGCCACTGTCCAAAAGAATGGACTGGGCTGGGGCTGAGGTAGCCCAGAATTGGTGGCCCCACAGAGTCTCTAAGCAAGGCTGGCACCAGGGCTTTGGTGGGCATGCATTTGGCAAAGGGAAAGGAGCAGGACACAGACATAGCTTTGGGGGGCACAGAAAGGGAAGCAGGGATTTTCCCAAGCACTGATGTGGAGCTGCCAAGACATGTCACATTCCCAGCCACAGCCAGTCAGATGACGTGAAGAGAGGAGCAGATTTCCCTTTCTGATGGAGCTGCATGTCTGCTCAAGAGAGCCAGGGTGGGCTTGGCTTTTAGCCACGCTCTGGACCCACTCACAGAAATCATGGGGACAGGAAGATGGGAGAGAGGTCCTATGTGCCATGGCCATGCCCCAAGTCACTGGGCCAACCCAGTTCCCAGGCCTCCAGAACCCCAGTGTCCCAGAGCTCAGGAGTCGTAGAGCATGGGACACCAGTATGGCTGCAACTGTGGTTTATTTATTCTTCATGTGCAAAGCTAAATGTGCAAGTGCAAACCTAACTTAGGAAGACCTTCCCTGGCCTGAAGAGGCAGCCACCCCAGGATGGCCCACACCTACTTTTGGGCCTGAGATGCTTCGTCATCTAGAAACCAGAAGACCTTGCTAAAGAAGAAAGCAGAAATGATGTGACAGGGACAGGGAGGGGTGGTAGCAACTCCCATCCTGGGGCTTCCCCTGCAGTGGTGGTCAGCAGTCTAGGTCTTGCCTAAACCATGCTCTCAGGGTGAGTTTGGTGACCATAGCAGGTGGAAGGGGCTCAGCACAAAGCCCACCCGCCTGGAAGGGGTGCTCTCACTTTTGGGGTTAGGGGTGCCAAGAGCCGTGTTGCTGCCACAATCACTGGTGACTGATACTGTCACAGCCAAGGCTCACTGCCACCAGGGCTAGAGGTCTGGCTGTGGGTAGAGACCTGGCTATGTCTCCAGCCTAACACTGGGGTGATAGTTTGGCCTGACTGGGCCCTGGGGGCCATCTGGACCTGGGGTGCCTGATGTGGTGACACTCTTCCAAGGACCTCTGGCAGCTGTTGGGCTGAGGACAAGGACAGTTTCCATGTGGGGAGGGGTTCTGGGAAAGCCTAAGTCATTAAAAGTAATTGCTCAAGCAGGGGTGGGGAATGCAGCCATAACTGTGGTGGGGAGGCCTCCAGGGTCACTGCCACAAGTCGCCAGCTGCTGCACCGTTGTCATTCTCATGGAACTTGTGCAGGTGATCAGCAAACCTGGGGGCACAGAAACTTGCTGAGGCCGAGTATAAAGGGTGAACATGTGAGGGTGTGGGGGAGGGAGGATGGGTATATCCCACAACAGGTGGGGCTAGGGTGTGCCAGCATGAAGGTGGAGGAGCAGGGAGCCTACTGGGGAGCTTGGTAATGTTGCAGAGGTCTTGGGGGTGTTGGCTTGGGGTTGTAGAGCTGAGGTTCTTACTTCTTGGCGCAGGTGGCAGCACAGTCCCTCTCCACGCTCTCGCTCCAGGCCAACTTGTAGAGCACCTGGTTCAGCAGGGACCCTGTGAGTTGGCTGCACATGACCTGTGCTGCCAACCCCCCCAGCATGGCAGACTCAGCTGCATCACTAGGCCTCTGCTTGGCCTCTGCCTGTGACTGATGCCCCTGGGGACAGTCCGTCTCCCCTGGCTGGCTCCTTGTGCTCAGGGCAGGTCAAAGCCCTTGCAAGGGAGAGCAGTAGCCCAGGGCTGAGAAAGGTTGCTGGGTAGTGTGGGAAAGCTGGGCGACACCCTTGGGTAGCCACTCACCAGGAACACCAAGCAGTGCAGAAAGAGTGTGTAGAAAAAGCTGATGGTGCGTGCCATCTTGTTGGAGAGAACCAGGCGGCCCTGGGAGCAAACAAAGGTGAGTGGGATTGGGCCTGGCCTACGAGGGGTGAGGGAAGGGAGGGAGCTGACATACTGCTAGGACAGGCAGGGCAGTTGGACTATAGGATGGAGGAGGAAGGGTGCCCCTGCAGCCCTATCACAGCACCTGCAGGGAATGACTAGACCAGAGCTCTTGGGAGAGGACCCTGTTTAGGTCACTCTTGGCAGGGCACGGGAAGGCACTGAGCGTTTCCTGGGGCTTCTCTAGAAGGGGCTGAAGGGCAGGTGACGAGGTCTCAGTGTCAGAAGCTCCAGTCTGTCCTGGGTGGGCACAGGGGCAGGGACTCACCATGCTGAGTGTGGCCTTGTCCCATGGGCTCAGACTCAGGTACTTCCTCTGCCGCTCCTGTGGGGATGGGGACAATGAAGAAAGGACCCCACAGGGCCCTGTGAAGAGAGGGGCACTGCTCATGTCTAGGCTGTTCTTCCTGCAGAGGCCAGGCCTCAGTGCCAACCAGTGTGACACTCAAGAGCTCCCCACCCCATCTGTTACCTGTCCCACGTGTGGGAAAGTTCACTGCTGGTCACCTGCCGCCGGGTGCCAAGACCCCTGTGCTTGTCTGCCGGTCCCCACAGCACACCCCAGGTCCACCTGTCCCCTGCTGTGCCCTCAGTGCCACAGATGATGGTATTCCTAGGCAGGCCCAGGGCCCCTATGGCACTGTGCATCTTTACAATGCCATCTGTCTACTCTGCCCATCTGCCCCCCACAGATGAACTGGAAGTGAGCAGGTGGGGTGCCAGGGACTGGGCCTCCCTAGGGTCCAGACAGCCTGTGTCCACTCCCTGCTGGGCTCACGAACCCGCTTGCTGAAGGAGGAGAAGGGGTCCAGGCGCTCTTCGTACTGGGATGAGTACCGCAGCTCTGTGTCGTCACTGCTGCTCCCCTGTGCAGGGGGAGGAGGAGAGAGGAGACTCAGTTGCTTGAGGTGCAGTGGGAAAGGTCAGTGTCCAAGAGAAGGAAGACAGAATCACATAGTTTCCTCATTGGCCATGCAAAGGTGGGGGAGGAGGCCAGGACAAGGCTGGTGGCTAGGGTTTTGGGCATGGTTTGGGGCCAGAGTTCTACCCCAGGGTCAAGGTCACCTCACCTCTGGGCCCATCCGGAGAACTAAGGCACAGATGGACTGGAAGGGACAAGACAGCTGACATGGGACCTGAACTGGTTTTTGTTTTTGAGTTGGGATCTCATTATGTTGCCCAAGCTGACTCCTGGACACAAATGATTTTGCTGCCTTAGCTTCCTATGTAGCTGGGATTACAGGGGGCAGGCAGGCACCTGGGAGAGACCTTCACCCAAGTTAACAAGAACAGCCAGGATGGTGGCACATGCCTGTGATCCTGGCATTTGGGAGAATGAGGCAGGTGGATTTCCACAAGTTCGAGGCCAGCCTGGCTACATAGTGAGACTCTAATTTAAAAAACCAATAAAATAAAAAAGCTAACATAAGCAGCATTAGTTTGCAGAGTCTGGGCGCCCTCTGGTGGCCAATAGTAATCCAGCTGCAATGGTGGGACTCGGCTGGGCTGCAGTCCCTGGCGGTCCTGGCCATGGATATCTTAGCTCCTTCTTTACTACCTATGCGGTCTCCCCTCAGTCACAGAACAGTTTCCATACATATGCTGGTCCCTTGGAAGGCTGGTGGCTGAGAGGCCAGGGGCAGTGTGGGGACGGGGTCCCAGATCCTGGTGTGCCCTACTGGATCACCTCCACTTCACTGGGCAGCTCTTGGCTGACTCTGGTGAACAGATCCCTATGGGGCTGCACTATGTGGAGTGGAGGCAGAAATTGGGGTCCCTAGGCTCAGCGCTGGCGTCTGATCCCATGCTCTCTGGGGTGCTGCCAGCCCCTCCCACCTGTGCCCCACAGGGGAATGTGGGTGGGCACTCACCCGGCCAGGGTAGCTCTGCAGGAACTTGATCTTCTCAAAGAGCTTGATGTTGTCTGCTCGCAGGCTGTCCAGCTCACCCTGCAGGGCCTGGATGGTGTGCTGGGCCAGGCGGCTCTCCTGTGGGCCAGTGGGTGCGTATATGGGCAGTGGGCAGGGCTGGGTACTTCCAGCCTCTCCCAGGTCCTAGCCTGAGCTTGAACCTTCCAGACTCTGGGAAGTGTCCCTTGCCCTCCCAGGATCCTGCCCCAAGCAGCCCTCCCATGGGGTTTCTTCATTGTTTGATTTTGATATTATTAACCAGCTAACAATTACTATTTTGTACATATTAGGCAAAGATATGTACAAAAGCTAGATCTTTAGATCTAGCTCTCCTAAAAATTATTGAGACACCATTCACAGAACACAAGCATCACCATCCTTAAGTGTGCAGTTCAGTTATCTTTACTATTGTCACAATTTTTTTTTTTCTTTCCTGGTACTGGGGATTGAACCCAAAGTTTTATGCATGCTAGACAATTACTCTACTATTGAGCTACACACCTAGTCTTTTTTTTTTTTTTTTTTTTTGCAGAACCGGGGATTGAACTCAGGCCCTTGCGCTTGCCAGGGAAGCACTTATTCCACTGAGCCATCTTCCCGGCTCCACACCTAGTCATTTTTAATCAATTACTTTTTTGCTATTGGGGATTGAGTCCAGGGTCTTCACATTGAGCTATGGGCCTAGCACTCCTTCCCACCTTTTATATTTTGAAACAGGGTCTCTCTGAGTTCATGACTTGCTCAGGCTGACTTTGAATTTGTCCTCCTCCTGCCTCAGCCTCCCGGGTAGCTGAGATTACATGAGTGTGCTACCATGTCTGGCTGGTGTATTCACAGTCATGCCCACCATTCATTCCAAGGCATCATCCCCGTAAGAAGCCCCAAACCTGTCAGTGTTTCCTCCTCCCCCTTTCCTAGAAGCCATACTTTTGCCTGTTCAGGATATTTCATATGAATGGGATCAGACAATACCTGGTTTTAGGGTTTGCCAGTGTTAAGGAAGGGGAAACAGGATCTCACTTTCCATTCATTCAGATGTTTGAATGAACGTTTCCTTAAAACTATTCAACATTCAAGTAGTACAAAAGAAGTACATGGTAGTATAGCAGTTCCTTGAAGAATTAAACAAAGAATTACCATATGATCCAGCAATTCCATTTCTGGGAATATATCCAAAATAACAGAAAAACAAGGTCTTGAAGGAACATTTGTACACCTGTGTTCAAAGCAGCATTATTCACAATCGTTTAAACCTGGAAGCTACCCCGGGCCTGATATGTAAATGGATAAACCAATGCGGTGGGTAGCTGGGCATGCTTGTGCCCACCCAGAATCTCAGCACTCTGGGAGGCTGAGGCAGGAAGATCACAAGTCAGCCCAGTCTGGGAAACTAGTCAATTTAGCCCTGCTTTAAAACAGGGCTGGGACTGTAGCTTAGTGGGAAGGCCCTGGGTTCAATCCTCGGTACTGAAAGAAATAGTGATGCTGGCCTAGAATGCACTGTTATTCAGCCTCTGAAAGGAAGGATCTCTGTCAGAGGTCACCATTGCAAGTTGGATGAGCCAGAGGACAGGGTGCCAGTGAAATGAGCCTGTCCCCACAGGACACTTCCTGCATGGCTCTATCATCTGCGTTCCCAGCAGTTGGGGGCACAGACAGGAAGTAGAACAGTGGTTGCCGTGGGCTAGGGACAAGGGACAAGGGTCCCTGTTCATGGGAGAGCTTCAGGTGTGCCCTGAGGTGAAGGCTGAGGGGCGAGGGGTGGCGTCGGATGGACAATGTGCACGGTCCGTCCCTGTATCCAAAGGTGGCCAGGACAGCACATTTTGGCTTCTGTTAGTCTGTTTTACCAGTGTTTACAAAGGACGTGGACAAAGGCTATGTTTTGAAAGCAAAAGCTGGGGTCCTACAAATACTTTTTTCTCCTCTGACAGATTTTCTAATATGGGCTGTGCCACAACGTGGTGTCCCCAGTCCCCAACTGCCAGGGGGCTGTTTCCAGTCCACAGCCTAGGTACACAGGCAGCTGCAACAGGGAGCCCCATGGTCCCCCCACAGAGCTGCTTGCTCCAGAGCTTGGGTCCCACACAGGGGGCATGGCACAGGCCTGGCCTGTGATCTGCCTGGTTCTTCTCCCACTGAGAGTTGGTGAGTGGCGGCGTCCCTGGGCAGGCGGGGTCTGCTGAGCCCCCAAGGCCAGCCTGCCGCCACTTCTAGGTGCTTCTCTGGTCTCATTTGGGTGCTGGGCACCGCTGTGCTGTGTCCGCCATGCCTCAGGAATAGCCTGGCCCTGCCTTGAACCCCTCATGCTCCTCTTCATCTGTGCCCTCTGGGCCCATCTGCTTTGGGGTCTGGATCTCTGCCATGCTGAGGCTGCTGCCCAGGCGGCACCATGCCCTGGCTGGGCACCATGCAGCTCTGGGCTGGGTCCTCAGCAGCATCACACTCTTGGGGCTCCTCGCTTTCCCCACCCCAAGCAGCTCCTGGCCGTCCCTGCGTGGTTCACCTACCCCCTGAGCAGCCTTCTGTCCTGCACTGGATACCTGAGTGACCCATCTTACCCTCTATTCCCCTGCATCAAGGCTTTGTGGGTGTCCTAGCCTGGGAGGAGAAAGCCTACCTGCAACTCTTGTCTTGTGTCTTGTACCTTCTCCCTGTAACCTGGGACCAGCCCCGTGTCCCTGAGTGCTTGCTTCTTTCAAGTCCCAGCATGGCACGGCCTCTTCCAGGAAGCCTTCCCTAACTACACAGTATAATTCTAACTTCGTTGTAGTTTAGGGGCTGTGAAAGTTTTATCCCCTGAGCCTGTGTCTTTCCCTTCTGTGGCTTTGGGACTGAGCATATAGTGGACAGAGGAACAGAGGAAAGTTACTCACAGCCTCCAGCTCCTGGTTCCGGGCCCGGAAGCGCTCCCGCTGGCTGGAGATGATAGAGAGCAGGGAATCGACCTGGCCCTCAGGGAGGGAGCCACTGGCTGGTGTCACTGGTCCTAAGAGGTATCAAAGAGTAGCTTGAGGACAGGGAAGGCAGAGCCCAGAGGAGAGCACTGGGCAGTGTGGCCTAATACTGAGGGATTCTGGGCCCAGACTGTGGGGCAGACACTATCTTCCTGGGGCTGAGCAGGTTGGCAAAATAGAAGGGACAAGCAGAGGTATGGAGGCTGAGAGCTGAGAACCAGGCCTGGGAACCCCAGAGTTCCCCTCCCCCTTTCTCTGTGCTTAGATGCAAGGCCCCTGAACCCACCATCTTGGGCCCAGCCCTCTGTGAAACAAAGGTGCTGTGAAGGATCTGGGGAGGCTCCCCCTCATGCCCTGGCCCAGTGGCCTCAGGTTCCAGCCTTAGTACCCAGAACCACCTCTCCTCCAATGTCACACAGCTCTTGCTTGTTTCAGACCCAAGGCCACTGACAGGATTAGGTGTGGGTGGGTGGCCCCCTGCTCTGTGGGGGTGGGGCCCTGTCCTTCTTTGAGGGAGGGGCATGCTCTCTGATTCAGGTGTCCTGATTCCCCACTCCTTGCTTACCATAGAACAAGGCTGTGGCCTCTTTGATGGGCTCCGGGATCTTCTCAGCAGCGCCCTGCAGGGGAGAGGAGAAGGGGTGATGCCACCACACAGCACACAGTGGGCACTGAGTCACCTTTCAGGGTGGGCAGGGAGCAGGTGGTAAGCCTGGCTGCAGGGGGCACCTGCATCAGGGCCACCAAAGGAGAGAAGCCTAGGCCTGTGCGAGCCTAGGGGCGATACCCGCAGCACCTGTCAGCGGCTGGGCCTCCTGGGTCTTGGGGCCTTGCCCTTGTGGTCCAGGGTATGATCCTGGCTGTGTGTGCTTCTGTCCAAAGCCCCAGGGCAGGGGACACATCTGTGTCTGCCAGTTGGAGGGAGCCCTGGGGTCTGGTGTCCCCAGCTGGGTAAGGGGTGAGCAGGGAAAGTGTCAAGTGTGGGGGACAGCCCCTGGGGTCAGGAAGGGGCTGCTGCCCTTGCTGCCTCGGAAGTGGCGGCTGATTTGGGAAGCTTCAAGGAAGCTGGGTGGCCGTGGTGGTAGTGGTAGGGAGATGGCAGGGCTCACCTCAGCGTCTGGCCGCTGGATGGACTGGATGGTGCTGAGGTCTTGCTCCAGCCGAGCGATCAGCTCCCTCTGCTCTGTGGTTGTGGCTATGGCCTCGGTGACATGGACCTGCAGCTCTGCACAGCGCCCTGTGGCCAGAGGGAGAGGTGGCATCAGAGGAGCCTGGGAAGACCCTTGGCACACTCCAGCCCTCCCCCAAGTAGGGGTGCCATTGTTAAAAAGCCTAAAAGGCCATTGTTAGGCCTGTGCAGTGGGGTCTCCAAAAGTCCCCTAGATTTCAGGTGAGGAAAGAGAAAACAGGAGTACCCTGGCTCTGCCAAGACTGGGCGACTCTGAAGACCCCTTCTTTCTCTGGGCTCCATTTTGTCTTGGTAAGCAAGGCAAGGAGCCCCATTTCTTCCAGTGAGCCTCAAGTTTCTTCCAGGGCTGATGCTCTGAGATAATCAACAGGAATATCTGGGGGTAGAAGGGGATGAGGAACGGGGGGAACAGCAGTTGGGGTATAGAGGGAGAGAATCCCCACCTATAAAAGGCACCAGATGCAAAGGAGGAAAGGATGGCCCCTGGTGTCCCCTGACCCACAGCTCGGTCCCTCTCCCATCCCAGAGCCAGGGGCTGTCTTAGCAACCAGGCAGATCCGGACTGTCTGGACTTTGTTGTCCTGCAGCAGGGTGGGCATGGAGGGAAGCTAGTTAAGGCTGGGCCCTTGGCACCGCCTGTGGCCACAGGCACTCAGCTGCCTGGCAGCCAAAGGGCCCAAGAGCGGGGTTTGGCTCCACTCCACTGGCTGTGACTCTGGGCAGCTAGGCCACCCTCTCTGATTTTTTGTAAAATGGTGACAACTACCTTTGGTTAGGGAGAGCTGTCAGGGTCACTGAGACCCATGAAGGGCTTCATGCCCACCAGGGGGCACTGTGGTCTCAGAAATGCTCAAAGGCTCCAGGCTGTGAGAGCTGCCAGGAACTGGCTTAGTTCCTGTCCCCTCCTGGACAGTGTGCAGACCTGCTGTCAGATGGCAGACTGCCTGGCCTGGGGACAGCTCAGCTTCACCCCACTGCTCCATCGCCTGGTGGCCACTCTAAGCCAAGCATTTCCCTCCCACATCTCCTAACAGTGGAATCAGTGGGAAGAGATGGTCCCTGTGTTACCCGCGAAGAGCTGGGGTGTCCCCATGTGGGGCCAGACCCAAGAGTAGCCTCTGCCCCCAGCCTTTACACAGAGACTCGCACTTCCTAGGCCCCACGTGGGCCTCATTTTCTTGTGTGGGGTCAGATTGGGCCATGGAAGGAGAGCTGTTGGGGGCAGGGTTAGGTCTGAGCTTGGTGAGTTGCAAAGCTCTAGTAGCTCCTGATGGGAACAAAGCACAATGCATGACCCTCAGGCCTGGCTGCCTCGCTGTCCTGGGCATGCTCAGGAGGGCAGGTGGACAGGAGTCATGGTGAGAGGTGGGGAGAGAGGACAAGCAGGAAGCTAGCAGGACACTGAGTAATGGTAACAGTAAAGGGCTTGGGCTGAGGAAGGGGGCTGGGCAGCTCCTGGCACTGGCTGTCTGCAGGAGCAGGTGAAAGCAGGGGTGATCCTGTAGGTGGTAGACAGAGCCCTGGATGAGACACTGATGAAGAGGACAGGGGGACAGCGTTTGGGGAGCCTATGGAAGATGACTGCCATCCCCACAGAGGGAATGCGATTGCCCGTGGTCAGCCTACTCCTTGTAACTGCCAGCCTGTGGCCACCCAGCGACCACACAGGCCTGCTGCGGGACAGTGGCGCAGCCCCTGCCTGTGCATGTGGGTGACACTGGTGCATGTGCAAGAGCTGGAGCACGGCCCCTCAGCCCTAGGCAGCCCTGCCCATCTCAGTGATGACACGTACATCCTATGGCAGCCAACACACCCAGACCTGGGGCACAGCTCAGGAGATCCCCAGTGCAGGGCTGAGTGTTGGGGGAGCTGTCCCTGAAGAAGGCACTCTGCAGGATGCCAAGGGCTGGCTGGTGTACGTGTGCAGCAGAAGTGGAAGTGAGTAGCTGTGTAGTATAGTGGTGCACACTGTAATCCTAGCACTCTGGGAGGCTGAGGCAGGAGGGGGACAAGTTGAATTTGTCTTTGAGCAACTTAGTGATTTATGGAGACTCTGCCTCAAAATGAAGAAATTGAGAAAGGGCTGAGATATGGCTCAGTGTGAAGGCTCTGGGTTCAATCTACATACAGGAGCCCACATACTGTCCCAGAGCCCAGGGACCCAGGCCATGCTTGGGATTCATTACTCCGCACTGGGCAGGGCCTCAGCTACAGACCTTGTTGAGGAAGATGTGAGTCCTCCCTGCCTCCTCTGCAGCAGGACGGGACATGTGGACCAGGCTGTGGTCACATCTCTAGGGTGCTGTGTGGCATCAAGGGAGGGTCCTGAGCTGCAGACTTCCAGAACTGGGCTGAATTCTGGGCCTGACCTTTAGGAAGTTCATGAGCTCATGGATAACCCATGGACTTGGGGCATACAGCCAGGGCAGGGAAGTGGTGACAATCAGAGGGACCCTATTGTTGTGCAGAAGCTGGGAGGGAGGTATAAAGTGGACAAGAGGGGGCAGCAGTTGGGTTGGGTTTTGGATACATGAAGTGTCAGTAGACAGCTAAGAGGACATATGGCGGGGACATGGACTTGGGGCCTAAAGTTGGAGATGGAGGCTGGAGAGACCCAGGCCCAGGGGTGGCTGAGGTTTCAGCAGCAGACAAAAAATCCAAAGTGTCATAGTGATAGTGGCCAGAAGCTCACAGGGTGATCTCAGAATGAGGTGGCAGGAAGCAGTGGAAGAATCAGGAGTTGATATGGTCAGACCTGGAGGGGAATGGGGGACTTGGGTGAGGGATGCTGGGTGTCCCTTCTGACAGGCCTGCCAGTGATAGCACCGAGCAGTGGGAACCCAGCGGTGGTAGGGGACCTGTACAAGAACCAAAGTTTTTTCTTTTGCAGTGCTGGGCAATTAAACAGGGTGCTTTACCTGTGGCTGAGTTACACTGAGCCACTGAATGACATCTTCTGCCCCCCCCCTTTTTTTTTACTGTTTGAGACAGGATTTCATTATTGCCCAAGCTGGGATACCCAAGCTGAGATTGAACTTGCAATTCTGCTTCAGTGTCTCAGAGTGCTGGGACTTCTGGTGTGCACCACTATCCAGGGTCTTGAGCATCATGAAGCATGGGTGTGGATAGGAACAGCCTATCACTAGGGAGAAGGGCAGGGCTGGCTCTGCCTCTGACAGGTAAGGGAATCCCCTTCCATTACGGAGGTTTATGGGGCCTCATCCTTCTGGGAGACTGAAAGGTTTTCTAGAGAGTACATTTCGTGGAGGGGAAAACAATCAGAGCAACATCAAGCTCAAGGCCTAAAGCGGCTGGACCCCACCATTCCATTTCAAATCCAGGTACAAAGGGTAACAGCGGCTGAAAGAGTGAGGTGGCAAGGCCTGGGGTGCTGTGCCCATGGCTTCCCTGAAGGGGGGGAGGCTGCTATGTTAGATTAGTCCCTGCAGGCTGGGTGAGGCAGTGGACCTGGCACCCCATTCCCACAGTGACTAGAGATGCCTGCGGGGTCTGTACCACCCCTCTCCTGGGGGGCTTGAGCACCCTTTTTACAAGGTGTTCCCAGCCAATTTCTCCTCTCCTGCAGACTGCTCTGGCCCCTTCTTTGCTCTAGCATACAAACAGTGTTCATGCTTGCTGGCCTGGCCATCTGGACGATATCTGCACGTTTGTGATGTCCCACTGAGCATCTCCTGCCTATGTCCCTCCTTGCCCTCATCTTCCTCTTCCTGTCTACCTGGCATCTCAAACTTAGTGAGTCTGAACAGAATCCAGAAGCCCCTCCTGTCTGAGTCAGCCTCCTCCCAAGAGACCTGCTGCCTAAGAGCCTGGACTCTACTGCCAGTGGCTCAGACCAAAGCCTGGGACTCATCTGCACTTCCCTGTCACTTCTTATGTTGAACCTGTGCTAAATCTCACTTTTGGCTGCACCTTCCAAATAGATCCCAAATCTAGTCCCTTTCACCACAGCCACCACCTGGTCCCTATTACAGCCACCTCTTGTCTCAGAGATGGCAACAGATTCATAGTGGCCTCCTTTCTACCCACAGTCCACTCCCAGAACAGCAGGTAGAGAGAGACTTGGACAAAGTGCAGCCAGATGCCCTCAGCTAAGTGCTCTGATGGCTCCATCTTGCAGGGTAAAAGCCAAAGCCCTGCAGGGCCCACAGGGTTCTGCCTTTCCCTCATGTCTGCAAGCCATCAGGGCTCTTTCCCCTTGCTCACACTGTAGCCAGGCTGGCTTTGGGACATGCTCGCACCACAGGGCCTTTGCATTACTAGGACGCTCCTCCTCTTGGCATCTGTGGGGCCTGTCCCCTCACCTCTGCTGAGACTGTTGCAACGCTAGGTTCTAAGGCAGCTGACCCTGACTGATTTGAAGCTTTATGCTTCATCTACTCTTTCCGATCTCCTTGCCTTATTTTTCTCCCACAATATGGATCACCTTCCAAGCCACCCTTGCTTATTTATTGCATCTTCTGCCTGGCCCCTCTCCCAGGTAGGTGAGCTCATGGCTCCCCATGGGGCACGGGGCACTGGCACACAGTGAAGTGGGTGCTACCCAGCAGGGTCCTTTATTTCCTCCAGCTGGAATGCACAGGGTTCCCAGGACTTGAGGGTTCTGAGTGGGGGCAGAGCTGGCCAGGCACACAGGCACTCAGTGCCTGGAAAGGCCAGCCAGTCCTTCGGGGACATTTCACCTGGTAAATACTTAATCCATACTTGGCCCCATCCAGGCCACACTTCAAATCTGCCATTGCCACAGCCTAAGGTAATGCTGTGCCCATGATAGTGAATGCACAGCTCCCCAGCTGGGCCCTTTCACCTCAAGCCTGCCTGTGGTCACTGTGCAGTTGATACACTACTGGGTGACAGATGACAGAGTCCTAGATGTCACATGGAGGGTACAACTTCACCCAGCATAGCTGCCCTCCATATCCAATTTTTTTTTTTTTTTTTTCTGGTACTGGGGTTTGAACCCAGGATTTTCACATTGAGCTACATCCTTAAGCCTTTTTGAGACAGGGCCTCACTTTAGTTGTTAAGTTGCCTAAGCTTGGCTTGAACTTGTGATTCTCCTGCCTCAGCCTCCCAGAGTGCTACGATAACTAGTGTGTACCAGCACACTCAACTCCAGCTTTGTTATCAGCCACCCAGTGGAGGCCATGACAGGACACCTCTCCCTCCTTTCCTGCCTTGATGCCTGTTCCCAGCATACATCCTGTGGAGGACTGTGCTACCCAAACTGAGCACCCACCAGGTGGTGGCCATGTCAGGCCCTAGCAGCACTGGTTCTCGGGGGAAACTAGAGTACCTTCCAGAAGGATCTAGGGAGCCCTCCTGCACTGACACAAGGTAGGAAAAACCTCACCCAAGGGAGCTGGTCTAGCAACCACAAGACAATGAAGTAACTCTTCAACAGTGACCAACACACACTGAGGTGCTGCTGAGCAGTTCTAAGTGTGTCCCTCAGCTCTCCCCTCAGCCCTAAGTGCATCCCTCAGCTCTCCCCTCAGCCCTGTGTGTCCCTCAGCTCTCCCC
>NW_004524611.1:14696833-14799985 GCF_000260255.1 Octodon degus
GTGTGTCCCTCAGCTCTCCCCTCAGCCTTGTGTGTCCCTCAGCTCTCCCCTCAGCCCTAAGTGTGTCCCTCAGCTCTCCCCTCAGCCCTAAGAGTTTATTTTTCCTTTGCACAGTACTGGGGATTAAACCCAGGGCCTCATGCACGCTGGGCAAGTGTTTGGACAGTGAGCCACACTGCATTGCTGGCTTGAAATTATTAGTTCATTAGAGATGGAGACTACAATGTCAGGAAGCCAGACTCATCCATTATTATAGGAGAGATGCCCTGAGTGTCAACTGAGACCTGTCCAAGGGTGTCCAAGGGTCTCTTGTAAGAGACCACTGGGATTCCAAAGCGGGACCACAGGGATTACATCAGTGCCTCCCTGTATGAGGAATGGTCTTTAAACCTCATTCTCTGTGGCACCCAACACAGCCTCTGAGAGAGCAGCTCTGCTATGACTTGTCTGACTTTTTTTTGTACTAGGGACTGAACCCAGGGCCTTCACATTGAGCTTCATTCCCAGACCTTTTCAATTAAAAAAAAAAGATGACAGGATCTCACTATGTTGCTGAGTTGTCCAGGTTGGACTTGAACTTGTGATCCCAGAGGGCTGGGATTGTGCCACCATGATTGGTGTGTACAATTTTACTTGCAGGATACAAGGCCCTTCCTGTTGACATTCTAAAGAGTCTGAGCTACACAGAAAAGGTGGGAAAATTCAGCAACATCTGTCCAAGACCAGTGCAGGCTGTATCTCTGTTACAGCAAAGTGCTCCACACTGGGTAGTCAGATTGGAATCAATGGCCAGTAGGCTGGGTCCCCACCAATGTCCCAATGGTTTCCAGAGCCTTTCAAGCTCTCAGGGTGACTCAGCAAGCTTCCAGGTCTCTGTCACCTTAGGGGAACAAGTGGCAAGTGGAAATGGGGACCAGCAGGCTAAGATGCTAGGACCATGAAGGAGCCCTAGCTCCAGGTGGCCATGGGAGGTCCTGGAGAGCATGAGACAGGATCCTTGCAGACAGCTTCTGGGCTGCACTGTGCTGCAGTCACAGAGAAACCTGCTTATCTGCAACGGGGTCTCCTCAGAGCACCAAAGCTTACAATTTGCGAGTTGCAGGCTCCACAGCTGTGGTAAGGTGGAAAGACCCAGGCCTTGAATTTGAACAACTGGCCTGGAGTAGGGCGCCCTCCAGTGGCAGGCACAGGGGGAACTCTATTCCCATTCTCTGCAGGCTCTGGGTTCGGGTTAGTTTCTTCTACTGGAGGGGCTGGCATTAGGAGGCAGCACTAGCAATAGCAACATCCCACAACTGTCTGTCTTGAGCTGTGAGTCCCCCTGGAGGGAGGACTGAATTAGTTTCATTTGGAGAGAACTCACAATTACGTATCACACAAGGGAGCTTCATATTCTAAAATCTCCAAATTAACACACAACCAAGTAACCACCCAAAATAGTTGCACATCATGTGGGTGGTAATTTTCTCACCCAGTACATCACAAGAACCATCCCAAGTCACACACGTGTGCAACAACCTCACAACCAACTCGGCAGAGCTTTGGCACCCCCTCCCCCAGCACCAGCCAGAAAGAGGGCCTGTCTCAGAAGCCCCATCCCAGAAAACCACAGCCATCATCCCTTCTTCCTCTTCCCACTCCCTTGCCAGCACTAATTGGCACCCTTGGCTTGACTTTGTTCACATTGGCAGCCAGGGACAAAACAAGACACTCCTACTGCAGGTGCAGCTGGGCCGCTCCCATCATCCCAGCACTGTAGTCAGCACGGTGGGCCACCATTCCTAGTCCTCACAACACACCAAAGGACAGGTAACAGCGTTTACATTTACAGACAAGGAAGCAGATGTCAACAAGGGGCCGTGTACAAGTTCAAGGGCACATGAATGGTCAGGGTGACAACAGCAAGCAGGAAGGCAAGCTCTTAGGAAGTGCTTCGAGGACAGAGACCTGAGGAGGGCAGGCTAGCCAGCACCTACACCAAGTTCCTGCCAACACCTGCCCAGAAGTCACGCGCCAGACGACAAACTGGAAAGTGTGTGTGGGGACAGCCCTTCTCAAGGTGTCCTTGGAACCCAAATGAAAGTGTTTGCTGCTTTTCCTCAGGCCAGAGCACTTTAAATAAAAACAACCCACACATTGTTGTGTTTGTATAAAAGATATTTACTTCAATGATCACACCTAGGGTGCTAGTGAATAATAATAATACATGGTGTGAGTTTCAGTGATATTGCTTCTCCATATCATATAGGGACCGTTGTACAGTGCTGAGAACAAACATCGTATGGCTAACCGAAGACAGAAGGGACGACGCTGAGGGCCGACGGGTGTCTCCCCCACCCCCACGCCAGCCAGATCAACTTTGACTCAATGTGGAAAACAAGGAGCAAGAACTAAAATGTTATCAAGATGAGTCACAGCGACAGAGGCTTCTTGAAGCTATTTGTACAAAAATGACGCCTTTTTTTCCTCTCTTTTTTGGTCAATTGGTTCTTTATGAGGATTAAGGGGGAAAAATCTGTGATTGTATTAACAAACAAGCTCTAGAAAACACCTAAGACTTAGTGCGTTACAGAAAATATAAAATACTGCTAAAATGTAAGACACCACAAAGCACTGGGAGCTGAGCTTATGAAGGGCTGTCTGCAGAGGACACCGCTCGGTGATGCGAGTCTTGTGCTGTGTTAGTAGTCTGGACAGGAGCGTGGCGCTACCCGCTCTCACCGCAAGTAGTTATTGCACAAATGCAAAGAGCTAGGTCTCTTACTCCATGGAAAGGGACATGAGGGAAACCATCTTGTCTTGTCTTCTTTCCCACTTTTTTTTTTTTTTTTAAATAAAAAGCTATTCTCAAATGCTTTAAGAATTTTGAATGAATTCTCATGTCTCCAAAATGCACAGCATTTTCTGAATGGTCTTGGAAGGAGGGGACATGAGATACCTATTACAAGGCAGAAAATGGGGGTGCAGAGGGAGGGAAAGAGAAATGCATAGACTAATTACAAAAAAAATGCAAACCTTTTGGGGAGATGGGACAATCACCTTGTTGGAGGGCTTCTTTTCCAGAGACAGGAACAAAAATCCAGAGTTCCCCCCACCAAAGATTTCAGACAAGAGGACAAGTTATAGCAGAGAGGAAATGCTCTGCCATGGGGTCTGGCATAGGAGACCCCCTTGGGGCAAAGGCAGCAGTCCAGCTTGCCTTGGGGTGGGCAGGGTCCCCAAGGAGGTGGAACCTCTCTCCCATGCCTGGGGAACAAGCAACTGAGTGTCTTGATGACTGTGCTTCTAACCACAGTTAAGTTCTTTCCCCACATCCAGGCTTCCTCTGTTTCCTTGAACTGGAGAGAAAGGGGCTCCTCCCCACGATTTTCCAGGCTGAGCCCTCCAGCCCCTGATGGTGCTAAGAAACACCAGTTACTTCACAGGATGCTTTTGACCAAATGTGTGTGCCAGGCCAAGAACAACAGAAACCAACTAAAATATAGCAACCCATGTGGGCATTGGAAGAAAGGCTCTCCTGCTCAGAGGTGACGATCTCAGTCAGGCCACTGTACCTTCTCTGACCAGGGCTCGCCGAACCTTCATGAACCCAGAAGTCTTAACAGAGGCTCTAGGAGGCTTTGGGGAACTGAACTTGGCTTTCCTGTTTCCTTTGCAGTTCCTCGCGAGCGATCTGCCCCTTGGCACTTCCTGAACGTGGTAGCTTTTTGTTCACCAACTCATTTAAACAGTTAAGACCACCAGTTTTGAGTGGCTACTCAGGAGACAGGTGTCTGACTCTGCTGGAGAACCCCTCCTCCTTCTGTCCCTCCCCCCTCATGCCCCCCCATGCTCTTAGCTTCTGGGGTAGTGGTGGGGAGCAGAGGACAGTAACCACTGCAGTGATAGCAAAAAGCATTCATAATGACAAAAATACAAAACAACACACTCCTGATAAGTACTTAAATGATTAACCTAATAATAAATAGGAGAGGATAGACATAAATCTTTTTCTTTTTTAAGGAAACATCCTTTTATAATCATCCTCACGCACGCTATCGGGTCAGTAGCAATCAGTCCGTCTCAACAAGACAAGGTTAAGTGCTGGAAGGGATAGCTGTGGTCTCAGACACTTGGAAGGCTCCCAGCTGCTAAATCACAGACACCCTCCCCCTGCTGCACCCAGGCCAGCAGATCCAGCCGGAACCCACAGACCCTGCATGCTCAGCTCCGCAGGGGCAGCTGGGTCACTGCAGGGGCTGGCAGCCCTGTTTCCCCTTCAGTTCATGAACACATGGACTACAGTGAACACAACTCAGCCGCAACCTGAATCATCCTGGTCTAAAGCTTACTTTGAGTTCATTTGGTGTGCAATGCACTATCTTTCAAAACTGAACATTGTTTCTATTGCACAGCTTTTACACATAGTCATCTATTTAAGTGCTTTCTGTTTAAAGCAAACTACAAAAAAAGGGGGGATTATAAAACAAAAAATAGCCCCTTGCCACCTTAATGCGTCTTGCTGCGTGGTGTACTGTTTTGCTAATGGAAGTCCCAATGCTTCCGTACACTGTGCTTCTGATTATTTTCCAAAGGGAAAGAGCTGTGACATTGGGAATTAAGGCACCTTTCCTTTCTGATCACAGAAAGCTTGATACATAGCATATAGCATATTTTGTGTTAGAAATTAAAGCCCAAACACTACAGAAATTACAGTAATGCAGACTACTCCTTAACACAAGGAAATGAAAATGATCAATTAAACTTAAAGGCATTTAAAAAGTTGAGTAACAAGGAAGAGGAAGTGCACATTTATGCATAGCCTAATGTCCTTCTCTCACTAGCTTCTCTTCAGGATTCTTCGCCTACAATGCTGAACTTTTTAAAGTTAGCATTTTGGAGGAGATCAGGCGCTTTGGAAATGTCTTGTTAAAGCTAAATGTCACTTCATCCAAAAATGAAAATTCGAGATGCCACTGATGGCACGGACATGGAATCTTTGGAGGGGTGGTGGCTGAGAAAGGGCAGTGGGTGCAGTGCGGTAAGGGGGGCAGGTCTCAGGAGTCAAGTAGTTGGGAGGAAAGTTTTCCTTTTACTTCCCTGATTGGCATGCAGGCTGCCAGGGCTTTTGGGCCCAGGAGTCATGGTGGTTTGCTGCTCCCTCTTCTTCTTACATCTTGATTGGTGCCCTGGGTCTTGGCCCTTAGCTTTCAGCCCATCTAAAAGGATTTACAGGCTGGATCTTTTTGGAATTTTACTTGGAAAGCAGTTTTCGCTTTTCTTTTAGTTTTCATCTATAAAAAAGGCAAAACTGATGGGAATGAAAATGACATTGTTAAACTGGACCACTCTCTTAGTATGCAAGTGTGCTGGCCAAAGTGCCCCACAGGCCCCTGGGAGGAGAAGCTGAGTCATGTTAGAACTCCAGGCCACTACCCAGCCAGCTAGGGCAGGAGCCTTGCCTTGGTGGTCACTAGGCTTTTTCAGTGTCCAGGACCCAGTGAAACCACAGTAGGAGCGCCACAGCATTTCAAAGTGGGAGCTTCTCCTGGAAGGTACCTAGACACATGAGGATGACACACAGCCTCAGCATAGTCCCATTTTCCCATTGTAACACTCTGGCCACTATGGTGGATAGACCTACCTCAAAATAGCCCTAAGAACTGGTTGTCTTTGACACTGAATAGAAACTAAAGAATTCTTTAGGGAAGAAAAGAAGACCTGGCAGGCAGTGTGGAGAAGGCCCTATGTCCTTTCCTATCCTAAGACATCTGATATTTGTAAGAAGTTCAGAGGCCAAGGTCATGATCCCAGTGCCAGAGGCAAGAGACACAGGGAACTACAGAACTGCTGGGGAAGCAAGACCATGTGGCTGTCCTGGGGGGTGTGTGGCCAACAGGATGGCTGAGATGGATCTCAACAGCTGTGCAGAAATGTGCAGAACACAAAAGGCAGACCAAAAACAAGGCCCTCTGAGGCCTGAGATCACCCGTGCTATGAAGGAAACAGCTGCAGGAATCTCAGGAACAGGTGAGTGCCAAGAAAAGCCATGTGTTTTGCAGGGTCCAGCTGTCTGGTTGTCATGCTCACAAAGGACGCAAAACTGCCCACCGGACTGAGATGTTTATGTCTGCCATACTTCAAGTTCTTTCACATCCTAGCCCACTTGGCCTTGAGAGGTGACATCAAGAGGAGACCACAAGTGAGGTAGAAGGGACAAATGAGGAGTGTGAATATGATGGGGGATATCCAAGGTCAGGGGCATCCCAGCAGTGAGAATATTTCCAACCTAAGTTACTACAGTTAAGAGCCCAGCAAGCTCATATGCACCCTTGGCCTCTATGTTACTTCTTCCCCTGCACAGCTGGCTTGCAGAAGGCTAGCCTTGGAATGACTAAGAGCAGATGCTTGTTTCTATAGGCACCTGTCACACTACATTTAAGGCAAAGGCTCAAGCTGTAGTCGATGACCAACTCCATTTCACTTTGCGCTAATCCCAGGACATACGCAGATACCCTGACTCCTCTACTGTTTTCCAGGTAATTTGTTTTTTTAAAAGCAGAGGAATGGAAGCCATTGCATAGACTGTTCAGAGCTCACTGATCACCCTGGCATGAAAAGATGTGAGTTCCAGACATCCAGTCTAGCTACAGCTGGGAAGGCACCTTCCCCAGGCTGAGCTTGCTGATGACTGTAGTTCCCATGAGAAGGCAGGCCTATGATATGGTCCAGAGGTTCTCCTCCACGTCACATACAACCTACTTCCTGCTTGGTTTGCTCATGAGCAGCACCATAATCTTGGCCCTAGCCAGGAGGCAGATAGTATAAGTGTAGGCCATTTGGATCTGCACAGGGCTGGGGGTTAGGGAGTGTCTCTTCTAGTCATTATAAGAGCATAGAATACTAATCCCTAAATTTGTAGTTTGCCTGTACTACATCATTTTTTTTTTTAAATTACATGGGAAGAAATAGAGAGGCCAACAGGAAGGAAGTCAGGCAGGGCGCTATTTGTGCTTCAGAGGCACCAGAAGCAGTCCTGGGGAGGCTGAGAGCTGCCATCTTTTGTCTTGATTGCTTTCCCAGAGCAGCATGCTTGGCAGTAGCTCTGTGACTCATGATCTTGGCATTTCTTGGAGAATTTTTCTAAGTCTGAATCTTTCTGGGAGCAGAAGCCACCTCATGTCACAATGTTCTTCAGGCAGGCTGCCTAGAAGAATCAAGTTCATTTAAGTGGCTATACAACCCTTTTTAAAGAAGGTGAGTCTGGTGGACCAAAATCAGACATCCTGACTGATCCAGAAGTTCCAGAGAGGAGGTAACCTGGGAGCTGGGCTGGACTAAAAGTGAGAACACAGGGTTTAGAACAGAACCCACACATCTCAGATGCCACAAGGGGACTTGGGCAGGAAGCAAGGGTCAAGAGGCCACACCCAAACACCCAACCACTGATGAGGCTGGACCCCCACTCAGCCAGCTAAGTAATGGTAGAAACTTCTAGTTATGAATTTTGCCTCCAATTAACAAAAAGAAGCCATTTAAAATGGTATAATGAAACTTGTAATTATTAGTGTTTTATATGGAACTTTTTCCCCGTGGGGAGAGGTACAAATCAGCTTTAAGCTGACAGAGAATAAAGAGGAAGAGGAGGAAGAGAAGGAGGAGGAAGAGGATGAGGATTGGCTGCCCATGGAGCTGCTGTGTGGATGGCCAGCCAATGGAAGGTAGCCACTCAGAGGGGGTGCTGTTCAAGGCACTTGAATATTGCTTATCAAGATGAAAGATGAACCCTTAGACTCAAACTGAGGGGCCCGATGAGGAGGGGGCTGCTCCCCCTCCACAGTTTGTGTTATTTAGTGGCAGATCTTAGAAGTACTACAGACAGTGCTAGCTTAACACAAAAGATAAGGTTGGGATCTCAATAAAAATAAATAATAAAAAACATAAAACAGATCCATTTGCAAGCAAAATCTAACCCACTGATTGTATTGAGCACCCAGATGTAAGTCTGGCAGAAAAGACAGAATGAGGCTGGAAATCAACAATAAACCAGTTCAAAAGTAAAGGAATACAAAACAAAGAATGAATTGCTTGGAAGAGCCAAAGTGGCTGTGGCAGACTGTTACCACTTGGCCACAAGGACAGACAAATCTAGACTTTCCAATTTCCTCAGATTTAACACCTTGGTAAGTAACAGTCATGCCTTTGAAACTAAAATATTTGTCTAACAGTTAACTCCCTGCTTCTCATTCTAATGAAAATTAGGTTTTCAGAGGTTCATCATACGTGATGACAAAGTTCCCCTGAATTTTTTTGTGGACACGAAGCCACAGTGCCATCAGTGGCTCTGCCCCTCACTGTCCTAAGGGTCCCTGGCATCAACTCGCTCTTCTTAGGGCACCTGCAGCCAGCTGGATTTTAATCCGCTTCCCCTTAAAGCGCCTCCATCGTGGATTCTCTTCTCACTGAACCAAGATGTCAAGTTCAGAAATGATGCAACTGTCCAAAGACAAACAAAGGGCCTGCCTCCCAGCCTCCTAGAGCCTTCTGAGAACTTCTTATTCATGAAAAGGCATTGTCTTTAGTGTAGTGACTCATAAGTTTGTGAAAACTTGAACTAAGTGCTGCAGTTGCAGGTTAAAAAGACTGTAAATGAAATACATAATTTCTAAAACATCATGCAAGAAATGTGGTTTCACATCTTACAGTCAAAGTCCTACAAGTTAAGTAATAACAAGCACACTGAGGTGTAATAGCGGGAGCATACCTTTAAAATTAGAACTCCCTCCCACCCCCCAAATCAAAAAGTAATATTAATTAAACTTAAGAAATAATGAATGCACCATTAAAATGTCATCCAAAGATGTTGACCTAAGACAAAGGTTTCAATGATACACAATACGGTCAAAAAGTCTTCAATCAGTAATATACAGTATGACAACTACATCTTGTAAATTATACCCAATACTGCCGGCAGTCTATCCCTCTAAAGAATATTTGCCCCTTTCATCCCTTCCTAACAATCAGATAATAAAATACAGCACCTATAAATAAGCAAAAAAAAATATATATACCGAAATCATCTATTGTTAGTTTAAAGATATGGCAATAAAGGAGTCTAAATTAGCAAACTTGTAGAAGCCATAACTGATAAAACAGCTTATTGAAAAAGGTGGCAGTAATGCACTCTATGTGTGCACAGGTACTTAAGAAAATACACAGACGTATAAAATTGCACACACGCACGCGCACACACACTCTCATCCACCTCTATTCTCACGCATATACACATAGACAACAGGAGGAATCAGAGACAAGTTAGATTTCTAATTGGTACTTAAACTGCCTTAAACTGTGCATAAAAGAACTTCCCAAGAGGTGAAATGAATGAAGGGACAATGGTCTAGTCTAGAACTAAAGAGCGGTCAATGTTTTGGTGAGTTTGGGCCATCTCTTCTATAGGGTGGGAGCAGGGCCCAGACTGCAACATCCTCTCTTCTGTAGGGAAGGAAGCTAGCTTCCCACGAGTTCGACAGGGTCATCAGTGCTTGTGGTGGGAAGAAGGGGAAGAGGGAGTGCGTGTGTGCACCAGCCCTGCCCAGGCCCAGGGAGCATCTTCCTGGGGGGGCTCAGTCCATCAGATGCCCAGGAAGAGTGGTATGAGGTGAGGTGCCTTCTGTGCCAAGGAAAGATAGGGTGGGGCTGCTGTGTCCCAGGACTGCCTGCTGCAACCTTGTTGGCCTACTCTTTCCTGTCTTTTAATGCTTGCACATGCGTGGACACGTGAACACAGACGGAGACACCATAAATTAAACAAAATGAATGGGTACATGCTACAGTTCTAACTTGTCTCCTAAGCCTCCGAGATATGAGGTCTGATCAGCGTGCTCTGCGGTTAGAGGTTAAAAAGCAGATTATAAAATACCTAGATTCGGATCTTTTCTTTTTGTCCTGATTTGGCCTAGAATGGAGTGTATTAAACAGACCCTGGGCAACAAAAGCCTTGGGTCAGTTAAAGCTATGGATCAATGTGCACTACATGTCAGGATTCTATTCACATACAAGAAAACACTACATCAGCAACCACAAAAATCAGATAAGTTTCCTGATGTGACTTTTCTTTCTGTTAAAAAATATGGAGTAAATGCGTTTTTATTTTAATTCAAAGTTTCAAACAAGAAGATTCTTTTCTTGAAAATATTTAGGAATCCAAACTAGTGTGTTTAGAGTCGGTTTGACTGTGCAATCTCTTAGTGGCAACTGAACAGCTACAAAAACTTTTTAATTTTTTTTTTCTGAAAAATCCCCCCTCCCCCCCTTTTCCTGGTTTAAGAAGATAATAGTGTATTATCGCTCTGAAGCCATTAGATGGCAGATAAAAAGCCCCCTTTTTTATATGTGGGTTTGATTTTTTTTTTTTTTTTAAAGCCCACACGAAAGAGGAGGGCACAAGGCAAAAGCTGTAAGAGTTATTCCAGAACCTGTGGAAATCACTTAGGGCAATTGAAAAAAACAAAAAACAAAAAACAAAAAACAACAAAAACACTTCAGGGTACAAAAAAGCTGGACTACACATTTCCGTTTTCTTTCTTGAAAACACAACATAGATTGGGCTTAATGCTCCTTTGTTTTCTATATGCACCTTGGCCTATGGCGATTTTGCCCTGTGGCCCGCAGGGCTAAGTGCGCAGCGCGGGGCTCGGGCCTGGGCCCATAGGGCTGGCGGGGACAGACCGACCAGACCCGACCTGGAGCTCATGCCGGCCCAGCCCGCACCCTCAGAACTCCCATTCAATGGGCTCCTCGCGGCTGGCAGCCTTCTCCAGGCGGTGGATGATGCTGTTCAAGTTGGCAGCCTTCTTCTTGCGCACGGGGTTGTCGTGCGGGTCCCGGACACCTGTGGCCTCAGGCAGGCCAAAGAGGCTCTGCAGCGAGCGGGGCCTGCGAGAGGCTGTGGGTGCGCTCCTGCCAGTGCTCGTGCCCGTGCCTGCACTCGTGCCTGGTGAGGCAGGGCCCCTAGCGGCGGTGGCAGCGGCTGAGGTAGCTGCGTCCTCCCCGGCGGCAGCAGCGGTGGCGGCGGCAGGCACGGCGGGGTTTGGCACTGACGCTGGGTGCTCGGCTGGGCCCTCAAGGGGCAGTGGGGGCCGTGGTGGCTCGGCCTGGCTCGCCTCCTCGGCAGCGCCGGTGTCGTCTGGGCTTGGCGTCCCCGGTGGTGGCGGCGGCGGCCTCTCCTCATGCTCCACCTTGCCTGGCCCTCCCTGAGACTTGGCAGCGGCTGTGGGGCCGCCCGGCTCCTCTGCATTGTCGGTGGTGGTGGTGGGGCCTGGGCCCTCGGCTGCCTCCACGCCATCGCAACTGTCACCCTCTGAGCTCGGTGCCACGCGGCCACTCCGGGCGGATGGTGAGTCGCTGGCGGCAGCCTGGCCCTGGCTTCCGGCCTGAATTTCCTCAATGAATAGTTCCCTGCGGATCCGAGACCTGCAGGGGACAGAAGTGGGACAGGTGTAAGGCCCTCACAATGCATGGCCAGGCTCTCCCTGTGCCTGCTGCCCTTCTTTGGTTTTAGAGTTGAGGTGCTTGTCAAACCCTTCTCTCCAACAGGCACATAGCAGTAACAAAAATATGGTGAATGTGTAAACTAAAAAAAGAATGATTACAGTAAGGGATATACTGCTGTAAGTCCCTTCTCCAAATACTATCCTCTCCCCCCTTGCGTTGAACACACTAATCTATCCTCCTTGCCACTTTCTGAAGCAGTTCTGGAAGTCCTCTTTCATGTCTTTAGTTGTGCTATCATGGCTGCCTCTATATCCTAAAATGATTCAAAGTAAAAAAAATAAATAAATAAATTGATGGTTTACTTTCATGGTCATTTTGACTTTGGGAAAGGGCCAGAAGTCACACCTTGCCAGACCCAGTCAAGGAGGTGGATGAGGATGTACCATAATGCTTTTATGAGCCTGCCTTTCTGATGGACGACAGCAGCATTTACCATATTTTTTTATTACACCTCTTAGACTTATGAAGTAGCAAAAATGATGAGCTAATAAGTGTTTTTGAAGTGGGGGGGTGTTTTGAAGGAAATAAAAGCAATAATAAATTAAAAAAATTACCATATATTTGATTATTCTACATACTTAGACTATCAGATTTTTTTCATCACTGCCCCACTATAGGCCCAAGCAGACTGCAGGTAAGGTCATTTTTATTCTGTGTACCTGGCTTGGTGCTCTCAGTATAGTATATATGCTGCTGGCTGAACTAATAAACGGATCTGTGTGGTAATCATGGGGGTCCTAGGGGCCGGAGAGATGGCTCAGTAGAATCAGTGCTCGCCTGGCAAGCACAAGGGCCTGAGTTCAATCTCCGGTGTCACCGAAAAAAAAAAAAAAAATCACGGGGTCCTCATCAGTGGTGTCTGCAAGAGAACCAACTACTGGCCAGTGTCCAAAGTGGAAATCTTTGACTTCTACCTCTGAACCACGGAGGGCTTCCAGTAGGACTCCACCAAATTGTGTGTATATATATATATTTTTACAATTCCTTCCTCCAGGGAAGAAGAGTCACTGGACCAAGCAGGGAGAAGACTAGTAATATGTTCCAATACATCAAGCAGATTTTAATTCAGCTGTGTCCAGCCTACAGTGGGAAATGCGCTGTGATACTCTGCACAGACACTGCTATCTATGGCTCATGGGGAATATACTCTCCCTTTTAAGAAAGGAAGATGCCTCAGAGGCCTTGACCAGCTCACAGTACCAGGTTCAAACACCTCTCTAGGTATTGCTTTCCAAGAGCTGAGAAAACCTTTGGTAATGTGCACATGTCCTCTGGTGGAAAAGCATCTTTGGGCAAGTCAGCACCAGGCCTGGCACAAAGCCTTAGGACTTGGTGTACGTGAGAATGTTGTCTGAGGTGGGTATCATCAATAAATGGAATGCTTTTCAAAAGTCTTTTTTTTTTTTCAAGAGTCTTCTGATAGTCAGATTGTGTGCTGGCTGTGGGCAGTGTGGGGCCAGGGAAAAGACAGTTGTGGTTTGATCTAGGTCCTCAGAATTCTGGGAGTGGTTGTTAATGTTTCATAGATACTTGTTTCCTGCACAGAGTGAGCTTAGAACCTTGTTGTGAAGATTTCTGAGCTTTGTTGAGAAAGGTGGTGGTTGGGAGGGGTCCCGAGAATCCTATTCAAAGTTCCCAGGGATAACAAGGCTGTTTCCCCTCCCTGGGGTGATCTTGGGAAATGGCAGCTTCTATGATCACTCCTTGGTTATGTGCTGGGAGGGCGGTCCTGCTAAGCCTCTGGCAATAGGGATGCCTGTGAGATCCCTCTGAGTCTTGCCCCTTGGGAGGAGCAGACTCACACATGGTCTTAGCCAGGTTCAAACAGACTAGGGGCATTTTGGAGCAAGGTGAGTCTGGGGTCTGTAAACTGGCTTTGCCACTTATTATCTGTGCAACTTGGACAACTCGGACTTGATCTTTCGAACTTGAAGTTTCTTGTCTGAAAAACATGGAGGACAGTATTTTCCTTGCAGAAATGTTATCAAGATTAAATAAAATATTAAATGTATAATATTGGGTACAAAGTAGAGAAGAATAAGTCATTGTCCTTATTCCCAGCTGCTTTGGGAATAAGCGAATGCTGGCTTCTAGCACTTATGGAGGTGTAAGAGACACGGCTGGGCCCGGGGCACTGGGCCTGAGGTTCTACCCACCCTTTTCTGTAAAATACTTCACTGCTTGAGTGCTGGCTGGAGGATTAAATGAGTTGTTACAGCTATAAAAACTTGTGGCCCAAAGTCTAGCATGTAAGATGTACTCAGCAGAGAGGAGACTCATCCTTTTTAGCCTGGACTTGTCTCCATGTTCATGAGGAATACTCTCTTCCATGTAGCAAGATGAGGTTCCAGGAATGGTTCTGGTTGTTTTTAAAATCAACTAGTTTATTTTATTTGGGTGCTGGGAATCAAAGTGAGGATCTTCCATATGTTAAACATGCATTCTGCCACTGAGCTACACCTGAATGACCCTGTGTACACTTCTCATTTGCCCTCTTTTGTTGCTCATTGAGTTCATTTCTAGTTTAATTCTCCTTTCTAGTCCTGTTTGTCTCGTCCCTTGTCTTTGATAGCTTTGATCTCTGCACCTAAGGCCTATTCTCCCATTTGACGTAGCTCGCCTTTGTTGTTACAGATGGAGGGTCCACCCTTGGCTCATTTGCTCAATGTAGAGGCAGTACTGCTATTTCTCTACCCTCTCCTCTACATATTTTTTTCTAAGAGTAGAAAGTTGAATTTGCTTGTGCTAAATGCCTAAGAAATATCTTTATAATGATGGGCTGGCTTCCAGGCAGTGGGGATTACTGTAGTTGTCAGAGGTGAGCAAGACAAGGGACAGCAGGTGGGAAATACAATGGAAGATGTCCTGGCCAGGAGGAAGAATGGTCTGGGTATGATCTACACGATCAGCAGCCTATGTTCAGACCCTCAGAACTCTAGAGCTCCATGTGCTTCTGAGTGACAGTGAGAGTCACAGTACTTTCCTGAAAGTGCACAATTTGCAGCACATGTTCTAACACATCTCTGTCACTAGAGTATGACAAAAGGACTGCCCGGTGCCTGGCCAGTCGGCATTCTGGTGAACCTGGCCCCCATTTATGTTTACCCTCCTTCACTTTACTTCCTACTCTGATGTGTCCTTCAGACAGGGACTGGGACTGGGACAGGGACAGGGACTCTGACCCTGACTGCTAGCCTCCCTCTGCCTGCTCCATCTGACTGTTGATAAGGGATAAACAAGCTGGTGTGCCCAGCTCCAGTGCCCTTTTTGTCTGCTAAGGAGCCAGCCTGCACAGCGAGGCTTCTGGGGGATAGTGATGCTTTGATGAAACACTTTGCTTGGTGCCAAGTCCCTTCAAACCTTGTCCTGAGCTGCCACTGATTAACTCAGCCTTTATGGGTAGTGAGGGGGTGGCTTGGCTGCCATCTAACATTTAAAATTTTCCCATTTCTTCATAATCTGGGGGAGCTCCACCAGAACTTGCAAATGGAAAGCATCCAATCAGAGATACAGTATCCTCCGTTGGGGCCCTTAACTATCTGTGGGCTCTGTGACATTTACTAGAGGTGAGCAGTTGCCAGGGCCTCTACCTGCAGTGGTCTAAAATGTGCCAACTGGCTTTAACCAGGACCACCTACCCCAGTTTTAATTTGGCATTAACAAGGGAATGGCCACTGGGCTACTGTGATTCCTGGCTGCCAAGAGCAGGGAGTCTGGCTACAGCTAAGACTGAGTCAGCACCCTGCGCTCTTCTGGGTTCTGTGTAGGAGAGGCGCTCAAGCCCTCTGTGTTGTCTGCTGCCTCCGATATGATGAAGATGCCACTGTATCCAGGCTGGGAATTACAAGGAGCAAGCACTGTGCTGTTGGCTAAAACAAACCAGCAGACGCTCAAGGAATCTTGTTTTAATTTATGAACCTTCCCAAAAGGAAGGCTATTAAATGATTTAATTATAAAGTAATAAATTACTTTAGAAAACAATACTATAAAAGACTCCTGAGAACGGATCACACAGTCACTATAGAATTAGTGTTGGGCCACAGACGTCTATATGCTCCTTGATTCCAGTGTAGCTCGGAGGTGATTTCTGGACTGGATCAGCATGGAAAACACGGACTGCTGCTAACTACCGGACACTGAGGGAGCACAGCTGACCCTACGTCTCTAGAGAAAAACTCCAAGGGGGGTCCCCACTAACTGGCCATATGCAGGCTCTTAGTTGCCGTAAGTGCTGCAGCCAGGCCCAGAGCACTGTTCCCAAGTACTGTGTGTGGCCACTGACCCTGGTGCAGCCCAGCCTGCTCCTAGAGTAGGGGATTCCAGGTGGTGGCAGCATCGTACCTGTAGTTGTGGAACCAGTTGATGACGGTGCTGGTCTTCAAGTTGAGCTGGGTAGCGAGCTCCTCAATGGTTTTAGGGGATGGGTATGGCTTCTGCTGATAGGCTCGTTTCAGGGCTTCCTTTTCCTCAGGGGCCAGCACCACTCGGGGTTTCTTCAGCTGGTGTTGTGGCTGTGGGCTGGCGCCCTGGCTGTAGTCAATGCCCACAGATGGGGGCTCACAGGGCTGGTTGTCACTGACTGAGCTGTGCCTCCGCTTCATGTAGGCTGTGGAGGAGAGAGAGCAGGGTGAGATTGATGCCATGCTAGGAAGTGGCAGAAAGCCCCTGGTCCCTGCAAGCACAGTGGTGTGTTGGTGGCCTGCAGTTAGTTAGTTTCCTTCCTTTTCTTTTCTTTTTAAAGTACTGGATTAAATGAAGGGCCTTTGCCCCTAGCTACATCTCTAGCCCTTTTTCTTTTTTTATTTCAAATCACTGAGTTGCCCAGGCTGGGCTTGAACTAGTAACCCTCCTGCCTCAGGGTCCCAGACTGCTGGGATTATAGGTATGTGTCAGCACTCCTGGCTTTAAAGTTATATCTGCATCTCAAAATATTTACACTTAGCCAGATGTAGTGATATATGCCTATAATCTCAGCAGTTAGGAGGCTGAGGAAGGAGGATCAATAGTTCAGTGTCAGCCTTAGCTACATAGCAGGGCCCTGAGTCAAAAAGCTCCCCTAAACCAAACCATATGAAATCAAGCCAAAAAACACCTGCACTAGGAATCCTGCTGTCCCCAGCACACACACAATGAGACCCTGGTCAGTTACATAGGGTGCCTGCTGTTGCTGCACAGCTTGACATTCAGTGGGTGTAGAGATGGAAAAGCACAATGGTGTGCCACGGGGAGGCAGACTTGGGGCACTGTGGAGGAGCACCGAGGGAGAGCCAGGACCTGGCCTGGGGTGGAGCTTGAGGGGGATTCCCAGAAAAGAAGATGCTTAGAGTGTATCTTTGTAGAAAGAGGGGTTAACCAGGAGATAGGCCATGAGGCAGGAGGAGGCAGGGGCTGCTCACCTGGACTGTATGAAGAAGGTGGGAAAGCGTGTCTGTGTGCATGGGTGCAGAGGATGGGAGTGGTGGGAGCAGCTGTGAGACAGGAAACCTGACTTGTACCCTGTGGCCCATGGGTAGAAATGAAGGAGCTCAGAAGAATGGTCTGGGCCAGAGAGAAATCAGGGAGGCAAAAGAACAGACAGTGCAACCATGGTCCTGACACAAATGAGAAGGGCCAAAATGGCAATCTAGGAAGTACCACTACACTGGGTTGCCCCCGGGGAGAAGCCCTGAAAGCCAGAGGGACAAGAGGAAAGACAGGGGATTGTGGTATTCCAAAAGGGACAGGACACCTTGAGGGAGGGATGGTGAGCAGTGTTAATGGCTGCATAAAGAACACTGTCCTGGGGCCCCAGGATAACTTTTAGGATCTAGTGACAATGGGAGAACTGAAGATTTGGGGATCTCGGTGAGCAGACTGTGGCACTGTGGGAGCAAAACCTGAATGTTTACAAGAGAGGAGGAGGTCAAGGTCATGGGCATGAATTATGTTTAGAAACCAGATCAATAGTAAAAGATAGGATGGATTCTGGGGAGAAACCTGGTGCTGAACATATTTTTTGATTTGTTTGTTTTCTTTTTTATAGTACTGGGGATTGAATCCAGGGTCTCCACAACTAAGCTACATTCCAAGTTCTTTTATTTATCTTTATTATGAGGCAGGATCTAAATTGCTAAGTCATCTAGGCTGGGCTCAAACTTACACTCCTCCTGCCTCAGATTTCCAGAGTGCTGGAAGTACAGATGGGTACCACCACAGCTAGCTAAGTGTGGGTATTTACAGGCAAGAATGAGCAGAAACTGCTTCTGGGCTGAGGGGAAGAGATGGCAGAGAAAGGGCTAGTGCTGGTGGTACATAAGCTGGGTCATGGTATGTGAGGATGGATCCTAAGTGGGAATGGGGCTGGAGGGAGGCAGGGCCACTGCTTCCCTGTCTTTATGATGCAAGAAGGTGGGAGGAAGGAATCTGAGAGAAGTCTTGGGGTATGATATAGGGAGGGCTGGTCAGGACTGAGGCGTAGTACTAGGGGCTCCACAGAAGCTGGAGGTACCAAATGGAGGCAGCACCAGCCCAGGCAGCATGGACCAAGGAGTCCAAGAGGATGGGTAAAGAATGGCTGGGGCATGAATGGAAAGAGTGGCAAGATGTGGGAGACAGGAGCACCACACCCACAGGATGAAAGTGTGGCTGTGGTGTGGGGTGCCAGGAAAGGGCATATGGGCAGAGAGGGCAGGCAGGGCTAGGCTATGGTGTCAGGGGCTGCTGAGGTCTGGGTGCTGTCAAGAGCCTAGGGTTGTCCTAGGTAAGGTGGAATGAAGTGGAATGCCAAGGTACAATGGTCAGGGAGGTCAGTACCTAAGTCTAAGATGCAGGTGGTAGAGTAGTATGGGGTGAGAGTCAGGTTCAGAGAATACAACTCAGGGACAGAAGGCTGAATGTTTCTGTCAAGTGTTCTGGGTAGGCAGAGGTTGGTGTGGACGCAGAGCAAGGGTCTGGTGGATGGAGGAGGCAGAAAGGGGATATGACAAAGTTCAGTCTGTTGGGGCACTTCCAGACAATGGGGTGCTGACCAGGGAGAACAGTCTGGGGTAAGGTCCTGGCCTGTGGGAAACACGTGGCCTGCTTGGAGGTATTGGAAGGACCATAGCAAAGGCCTGTGGCTTACATGTCCTTTTCCTGCAGTCAGGGGTGGAGAAAAAGGTGGTAGAGGTATGACAATGTTCAGAGATATGGGGGCTGGGGGAGTGCTGCTGCCTGGGGACCCGCCTGAAGACACAGGGATAGGGTCTGCTGGAGCTCAGGCTCTAGGGTACACTGCTGTTGCCTACCAGGCTTCAAGTCCAAAGCCATGGGCTGCTTTCACAGAGGAATGCTCCTCACTGCAATTCCTAATGAGCTGAATTGGGAATATGGTCTGAAATTCCTGGATCAGTTGAAAAAGAAATTTCTTACCAGCTCCTTTGAGAGATGGAACATATAACACAGTGAGCTTAAACTGAAGGGGCAAGAGGCAAAACGAGCCCCTAGCATTGTATCAGCAACTTCAGCTGACGTTAACCAGTAAGTCCTTAGTCATGCTCCAGGAGGCTCCGGGCCATTATCCCCAAGGTTTCATTTGGGGTCATGTAGCAGGTAGATGAGGGGACTGAGGTCTGATCTAAGTCTGCTGGGGCAGGGCTGCTGTCCTGTCTGGTGGTGGTCAGGTCCAATCCTGGCCCTACAGGGCTGCAGCATGGGAGTAGCCTCAGTCAATGTCTCTGGGAGCCACAGAGAGCTGGCAGTCACACACTCAGGTCTCTAACCACGTTAGGGAGCAGGCTAGATTGCAAGAGCCAATCCTGGGCCACCAAGGCACTGTGCCATGTGAATGTGTACAGATGCATAACACAGAATGCACAGACAGTGTGTTCAAGGACCCCTCATAATAGGAACAGAAAAGTAGATGGCAGAGTAGAGAAAAAGTGAATGAAAAGCCTTGTGACCTATAGAAGTTAGCATTTTTATTATCATTTTCAAAGGTAGGAATTTAGGATACAAAATTACTTACTTGTCATTTTATTTTTAGAACTAGGAAACAGTCAAGAAGGCCAATCTCCCCAAGGGAAAATGAATATGGTTCTATAGTCTAGTCTAAGACCAGACAAAGGAACTAGACTGCCTGGTGCTGAGACCCTCCTTCCCACAGAGGGCTGCCTAGGAGCTGAGGGAAAGATTGGGTTCCAGCCCCTGTGGTGTGACTAAAGGAGCTTGCAAAGGCTTCTCCAGTTAGCAGAGGACATGGGAAGTTAGAGGGGACCTGGGATGTTGGGAGGCCTGGCCCAGCAGAGATAGTGACTACTGTGACACAAGATGGCACCAGAGCCCATGTGGAAAGAAGTACAGCATACTGGGAAGTCTCTGCAAATCTGCCTGTGGGACAGGATCCTTTATCAGTGATCTAGGGTATCAGAAGGGATGGGCTGCTCTGGAGGTGCCAGGTGCTCTCTGGCACTGTGAGCAGGTACACTGTGAGCAGTGTACCACAAGCACACTGTGGTAGATACTGCTGCCTCTCTAGGGGACCGACATTGTTTGAAACTCAGCAATGGGAACATTGGATTCTTGGTGCCATTCTTCCTAATTCTTTTGTTTATCTTTGAAACTTCCTACAGTCAGTACAAAAGTTAGGAAATGACAAGGCACAAGGCCTATGAAGTCTGTGACACTGCATGGAGCTGCCCAAGGGGCTGAGGCTTGTGTCAGGGCCTCAATGAACTCATCTGGGACAAGCCAGAGCTGGGCAAAGGGCCTTCAATGGGTGGAAGTCACTGACTGGACCTATCACAAGTGGGTAACACTGTGCCCAGGGTCCCTGCATGGCAGGCCCTCAGTATATGTAAGAGCACAGCTTGGTGCCAGGAATTTCTGTGGCTAATGCATGCTCTGGTCATGTCAGCTTCAGATCAGTTTCTGAAGGCCCAGGGCATCTTTACTGGAGCTAGCATCTATGCTGGCTACAACAGTGTGGATTAAGTGAGGTGTCAGCACAGTACCTGATAAACAGGAAGCTGGGAGATCCCCTTCTTTTATAAAAGGCCCAAGCCAGGGAGCAGGCACTGGGGACTCCAGCTCTGGACTCCTTTCCTGGTTTGCGTGAGAACAATGTGCTTGGCTAGAGACTCTCCTAGTCCATATCCTGGGTTCTGACCCATCAGCTCAGGTGTCCTAGGGTAGGGACAGGCAGAACCACTGGGCTGCAGGGCCACTTCTATGGTCACTCTGCATTAAGTCCTCTCCATGAGCTGCTCAGGGAGGGTGGTCACAGCTGGCACTGAGGGGGGCCAGGGGACCTATGGAGTGAACCAGCATTCAGGAACTACAAACCATGTCATCTAGCAGACATGGCTCTTCTCTATTGAGTTGCTTCCCCTTTGGACTTTCTGTTTTTGAGACAGGGGCTCACTCTAGTTCAAGTTGGCCTTGAACTCAGTGACCCTCCTTTGTCAGCCTCCCAAGTGTTGGGATGATAGGTGTGTGCCACCATGTCCAGCCACCTCTTTGGACTTTTTCCTGTGCTATGGCTGACAGGGTATGGGAAGGAAACCAGCTACAGTTGAGACTGCACCCAGGTGCCTATATAGCTTCTCCCCAAGAGGCCAGAAACTAAATGGAAGAGGGATGGGTGACCTGAGGGGTAGCCTTTAACCTCTCTGAACCTGAGTTTCCAGATCTGCTAAATGCATTGCTGTACCCCCCCTTCGGTTTTTTGAGGCAGGGTCTCACTATGCAGTCCAGGCTGGTCTTGAGCTTGAGGTGATCCTCCTGCTTCAGCCTCCCGAGTGCTGGGATTACATCCATGTGCAAACCACACCTGATTAAATGGATTTCTCAGTGAGCTCTCCAGCAATACTTGAAAGCCTCTTGCACAGGTACCTGAACAATAGATGCTATGACACCTCAATGACATGGTAGAGGATGAGCAACAGCAAACAAGCAGCCACTCTGCTCTGCTTGTAGTACTAAGAGATGTTTCTATTCAAGCTGCTGGGCAGTAAGTGATGCATCTTCCCAGGTCTCTAAGGTTCATGTCAGCTGATGCTATCTGAGACCCTTTGTCTGCCTCATAGTGCCTTGGTCAGGGATCAGTGTCTTCCCTGACCCCGTGTGGAAGACATAAGGAAATGTTTGGTCTGTCAGTTTAGAGGCATACCTCTGGGTAGAGAGTGGACACTCACCTTTCTTCTCCATCCGCTTCATGTCCATCAGCTTCTCCACATTGTTGGGGTCATTGAGCCACACCTGCATCCGGACAAATGGCTCTCGTCCCTTTAGGCTGAGCTTATGCCAGGGCTTTGGGCGGGCAAGGAGGTCAGATACAGAGCCTTGGGTGAGCCCCAGGATTGTCTCCCCAAATAAACGCTGACCTGAGAAGACAGATCCAAGAAATAATCACTGAGAGGCAGCGATCTGAGAGGGTAAAATTAGACACAAGTCTATAGTTCCAGCACTCTGGGAAGCTGAGGCAGGAGGATTCCATGTTTGAACCCCGTCTGAGCAATTTAGGAGCTTAGTGAGACCCTGTCTCAAAAACAAACAAACCCCAAACAAAACACAATCAAACACAGGGCTGGAATGATCTAGAATATGGCCACTGGGGACTTGTATCAGAGCAAGCCTTTTGTAGAAACATTTTTTTCCCTCCCAATGCTGATAAATGAACCCAGGGCCTCCTGCATGCTAGCCAGGTGCTCTACTACTGAGTCACATCCCAGCTCCCAAATACTTCTTTAGACAGACTGTCAGCTGCCCTACTGGGGAGGCAGGTGGCATTACATTCATGCATGGCATTACTTCATATGAAGTTTTTCCTCAGAGGCAGTTTTATCCCTAAGTGCAGGTTTGGAGGTGAAGAAGCATGTGGAGACCTCTCCAGGCAGCCCCTAACCAGAGGCTCTCTGTGGTCCTTTTATGATTAGCAAGGTTGCAGGTCTTGCTGGGAAAACAGGGCACCTGACCCAGGGTCACAGCAGGAAATAGTAGGCAACTGCTTCCCACTCTGTGGTTGAAAGGGAGCCATTTCCAATTCAAGCTGCTCCTCTAGTCTGTGCTGACTTTGCTGAGTGCAGCTCTGAGTGCATCAAACCCCTTTCCTGGGTACCCTTTCTTCTTCCAGGCAGAGCAAGCAGCCTGCTTCCTGGGTTGATCAGAGGGCACTGGACTGTGAGGAGCATGGCAGCGCTGAGTCTATAATGCTCATTGGAGGCTTAAAAGAAAGGCTTGATTCTCTGAGAGCCACTGTGCTGTAGGTGAAGCAGGCCACTGCTTTTAAAGCTGTAAGAATCTGTGATAACACAAAAGACCTAATGGAAGAGCTTGAATTAACAGGACTTATTAAGTGAAAACAGAGACTGGGACCAGAGGCCAGTGGTTAGGCCTCTGAGATATCCAGAGCATGGTGTCCTGAGGCACAGATAGCCAACTTCCTTTGACAAGAGACCCTGTGGCCACTCCATCCATGTGTGATTACAGGTATGTGCTACCACACATACTTTTTTTAATTAAAAATTTATTCATTGACACTACTTTTTCTGTGCTGGTTTGGACAATGGACTACACAAAGTATATACAGGGGGAGGCCTCAACCAAATTAAGTTGGCCTGAGCCAGGCTATAGGTCATCAGGCAGGCTTTATGGGAACTCTGCTACTCCCTTTTTGTTCCCTGGGAAGGACAACAGACACATCAGCCCCAAAGGCCTGGGTAATTCCAGTTCCTCTGCAGGTGTCTCAGCATGGCTTGCAGCCATAGATGCTGTTCTTCATGTTGATATGTCCACCCGGGAAATAAGGACACAAGGACTTGGAGACTGGCTGCTTCCCTCTGCTGCATTCTGCCCAGGTCAGCCCTGTAAGGTCAATACAGCACTGCAGGGGCCATGGTGGTGTGAAATGACAAAATACCACAACACTCTTAGGGCCACAACTGTTGTCTAGTGACAACATAGCACATACCAGGCAAACAGCCTGGGTGTGACACCACAGGAAGGTGACATATTGTTTTCTAAATTAAACAACAAAAAAAAAATAATGTGTTTATTTTTTATTTGGTACAGGGTCTCACTATGCAGCTCAGACTCATAGTGATCTTCCTGTCTCAGCCTCCCCAGCACTGAGATAATAAGCATGTGCCACCACAACTGGTTTCGGTGGCCAGCCAGGCATGCCCAGGAGTTTGTGACCAGCATGGCATGGGGTACTGGGGATCTGTCCCAGGTCCTTGTGCTTGCCAGGCAGGCACTTAGACTGCAGAGCTATCTCTCCAGCCCTGACACACTGTCTTCTAGGGGTGCCCATTTTCATGAGGCAGTAGAAACAATAATATTAATCCTGAAGGGTCACCAGGGGCCAGAACTGCCACTACTCATCTCTCCGCCACAGGCACCATCACCCCAGCCTCCCAGAGGGGGCACAGGTGTGCAAGCAGTGGGTTCCACACCCAGGTACAATGAGTAGAGCAGAGCTGCTTGGACCTCTCTACAAAGCCACTGGATGCTGTGAGGCTGAGCTGTCCTGCCCAATGCTGGTACCCACCATGGGTCTAGAGCTCTGCTGGCTGTGCCTTGATACCCTTCATGTGCTCTGGGCCACAGCCTATCTTCATGGGGGTCCTAAGCAGGGGCATGCACAGGTGCAGAGGGAGCTGGGATGGACCTGTAGGGCTGTGGCTCCCTTATGATCCCTCAGTGTTCACAGCTATAGAATGTTGCCTTCTTTCTTTTTTTTCGGTGCTGGATAGAACCAGGGTCTTATACATGCTCAACAAGTGCTCTGTTGCTGAGATATGGCCCAGTCCCAGGATTTGCTTTTTTTTGTAACACTAAGGACTAAACCCAGCACCTTTTAATGAGCTACTGGATCCCCCAGTCCATCTTCTATTTTGAGACAAGCTTTTCACTAAGTCACTAAATTGCCTAGGCTGAGCTTGAATGTGTGATCCACCACATCTGGCCCATAAAGAAGTGTCTGAAATGAGCCTTATAAGAAGCCTGAAATGAGCAGGTGTGTCTAACTTATGGGCTGTACGTTGAATGTGCCAGTTTCAATAAAAAATATAAACAGTAAAGGAAGTTTTGTTTGTTTTACATATTAACTATGTTATATATTTTATATGTGGCCTAACACAGTTCCCTTTCATTAAATGTGACATAGGCAAGGCAGGTGTGTCCAACTTGTGGCCCACAGGCTGGACATACCTGAAACTATTTTATTTTTGGGGAGGGTGGAATTTTTTTTTTTTTTTAATTTATGTATTTGGTACAGGGTCTTACTATGCAGCTCAGACAGAGCTGGGATTATAGGTGTGTTCCACCATGCCCAGTTTTTTTTTTTTTTTTTTTTTGTGGAACCAAGATTGAACTCAGGTCCTTGCGTTTGCCAGGGAAGCACTTATTCCACTGAGCCATCTCCCCGGCCCCCATGCCCAGTTTTGGTGGCTGGCTCAGCATGCCTGAGGCAGGGATGGCATGTATGTGGTATCAGGAATCAAACCTGGGTCCTTGTGCTTGCCAGGCAGGTGCTTAGACAGCTGAGCTATCTCCTGGCTCCTGGGGGGATGGTATTTGGAATTGAACTTAGGACCTTCATGCTAAGATATGTGCCAACTTTTTTATTGTTCTGAGGCAAGACCGTGCTAAATTGCCCAGGCTAGCTTTGAACTTAGGATCCTCTTGCCTCAACCTCCCAGAGGGGTTAGAGGCATGTACCATCATGCCTAGTTTGGCTAGAACTTAAACCTTTTGGCTGGCTCTGCCTGAAGCTCCCTTTACTCTGAGATCTCAAAGAGGAAATGACTTGTTGGCTTCTGACCTAGCAGCTGAGATGGACCTACCAAGGTTGTTATCTGTCAGCACCTCCTTGACTCTCTTGGTGATGCCGTAAGTGTCCAGCTCTGGAGACATAGCCACAAGTTCCTGGATGCTGAGGGCTGAGTGCCCAGAGAGAGGCAGTGGGGTTGCGGGCTGGGAGTCCAAAGTTGGTGGGTCGCTGGGCTCTGGTGGCTTGCCATCCTTATTGGTCTCGATGGGAGGACAGGGCTGCTGGACCAGCTCAGTCAAACTCTTCACAGATTCACTGGAACTCATTGGGGACTCAGGGGCAGGGCTGCAGCTTGCAGAGGTCTTTGGAGTACTTTCTGTAATTAAACACATGAAAATAGTTATCTTTCACCATGTATATCAACTTTCCTTCTCTAGGAAATACTAATTAAACAGCCTGTTCCAAAGGAGACTGTGTGGTCTTCTATGGATCTTCATGCATTGTTTTATAGTTTGTTTTGTTTTTTTTTGACTGAGAGTAACCTCTAATTTTCTGTGTTAAATGAGCAAAAATAACACTACTAGGAAGAAAAAAAGCCAACTAGAGAATTAGATAGAAGGTTTCTGGAAAAAAAAAAAGGTTTCTGAAGGCTTAATATCAAAGTATGCTATTAAAAAAAATCTGTCATATTAATCATGTATTACCAGTGTCACCATTTCTTTTAAGAAAACCCCGTAATTCTCATAACTCACAAGGTGTGTGGCTAAATTATAACTTGCACAGTTATTTTGTCCATCCCAGATAAAAAAGAATGGGCAGATTATTTGCAACTGCCTATGATGCATAATTACCACAGTGATAAAGGCCCTTGAATCTGAGTTCTTAGCTGCTGCCCCAGGCTGGCCCAGTGTGACTCAGGGCTCAGGGCCCAGGACTGATTAACATTGGGATGCCACAGGGGTCCCCAGCACCCAACCCCAGAGAAGAGAGGGGGAACTAAAGACAAGGCGGGTACTCTGCACCAAGCTTCGGGGCTCACTGGCACTGCAAAAAAGTCATTTTGGAAGGTTATGCTCTTTTTTTTTTATCATTTACACCATGCTGTAAATGACACTGGAAGAGGATTAGGTGGGCCACCAGGTATCCTCAGGCTCCTTGTTTCACAAGTGCCTTTGCTTGCTGAGGTCACTGTAAGTGCACAATAGGAAATTCTACCCTGTCTTCTGTCAGTGAGCATTACCCCTGTCCTGTCTTCAGCATCACTGCAAAACCATAAGACACACTTAAGTCTGCTTTTGAGGTATCTCTGGCTATTTCTTCACTGCCAATACTAGAGAAAGACTGCCCAGGAGGGCAATGAGTAGTGACCTGGCGCTGAGTTCTCATTCACAAGGCCAATGTGCCTGTGATTCAACTCAGTGCCAGGCACAATCTCTTCCTACTCCCACTGAGGCTGGCACATGGTGAGACCCTGTAGGCCATGAATAAGGGTCAAGTGTGTTCATGTGGGCTCCAGAGTGCTAGGTTCTAGCTGCAGGGAGATGATAAGTCACAGAGGGCAGATCTTTGGGATTATCTTTTTCTTGTTGCTCCCTCACACCCTAGAAGGTTCCTAGGTAACATCAGTACATTAGTAGGTGCTCCAAAATACTGTTATCCAGCTAAAGGGAAAAATGTAACAGTGGAGAAGAATTTAATTTCCATTTACTATGTATCTAAGTGTGCTTTGATAGATATTTCAGATTTAGGATAATAACCTATTTTGAACTACAAACTGTGAGAAATATATTCTAAATATAAGGAATATTTTATATGAACACTGAGAAAAGCAAAACCCCAAATAAAACAACTGCAGTTCAACTCAATAAACCCCTTTATGGTCTTGCACTGGTACAAAGTCCCACTATTGCATGAGGTGTGTCCTCAGCTTGGAAAATCAGGTTAAAAGAATAGCCAGACTGGTGTATGAGAGATGTAAAAGAGACAAATGTGAAAGGCAGAAATGGTCCGTATCAATCTTTAAGGCAATATGAATCCTACAAATCAGATTTCTTCTCTCTGTTCACCCCCGGGTCAACAGACAACTGGATATAAAACTCAGCAAATGTTGTTTTTGTATCTGAAGCAGCAAAGGAATTATACTGTAAATTTGCCCTGATTCACCCATGCGAGGGACCAATTTGGCAGATCATCCATCTTCCTCACCATCTACTGTCAAGGATGGCATGAATTCCCTACATGATAAACAGATTTCTTCTCAGGTTTGTGTCCTTTAACCCACAGCAAGGTCGAAATCATGGCTGCCTGGCTAATAAACCACTTGGTGCCAGCTGCTTTTTTTGCCTCCCTGTTTTGTTCTGAGTGAGTGCCTGTGTGGGCAGATCTCACCAAAGAGCAGAGTGGCCACAAGTCCCTTCACCCAGGCATTACATATCCACTGCTCACATGCCTTTTAGCCAAGGAAGAGCTGGGGGAGGGTTCACTCAAGGAGCCCCCGATTGTGACCACAGACAAAGAGAAAAGCCAGAAGACCAAAACCCTGTCTGGGCCCTGAACTGTCTGGAACACATGGAAGGGACACACTGGCAATTTGCTGGGGCAGCCTAATGTCAGGGTACCTCCTGGGAGGCAGTTCAATCATGGATGGATGAGGGCATGCAGAGATGCTGCCCCAATCTCAAGTCCAGTATACAGAATCACCTGTGCTTTTGGGCTATGCATAGACAGAAGAGTCAGCAAATGGACCTAATAAAGGTATGCTGAACGCAACACTCAGAGCAAGACACTGGAGAGCATTCTTTGGAGAATTAGAGGTGGACAAGGGTACACATGCTTGTAATCTCAGCACTCTGAGAGGCTGAGGCAGGAGGGCTGCAACTTTGAGCCTAGCCTGGGTAACTTAGTGGGATCCTATCCTAAAATAAAAAAAATAAAAAAGGCTGAGATAATGCTCAGTGTGAAGCCCAGGGTTCAATCCCCGGTACTGTAAAAGAAAAAGAGTGCTTTCCAGGAACCACTGACAGTTGATTATCTGTCAATATATCCTGTGTAGGGCTCAGGGTAGGGAGGGCAGTGGTAGTCTATATGACTCTTGACAAATAAGAATGTAATCAACAGAGAGGAAGCATATTTGCTTTCTTGAAAAAAAAAACAAAACAAAACAAGTGGAGCCTTTGGATGAAAGCAACCCATGTAACTGAAAAAATTAATTACAAACAAAAAAACACAGCAAAGTATCTGGAGGAGGGGACACCTCCATTGGCCTACAGTATCAACCCCAATGACTGGACTTCCTGGATCACCTGATCTCAGGTGGCAGCTGCAGATAGGCTCATCATGAGGACCCAATCTACCACATGGCTAATGCTAAGCAAGTACAGTATGAATTTGACTTTTCTTTCTTTTTTTTTTTTTTTTTTTTTGCAGAACCAGGGATTGAACTCAGGCTCTGGCGCTTGCCAGAGAAGCGCTTATTCCACTGAGCCATCTCCCCGGCCCCTGACTTTTCTTTCTTAATTTTTAAAATAGTTATTATCCTGTATTGAAAGGTATTGAATATATTGTTTATATAAAGATCTCCACTCAACATAAATGTCTAGTGATTTATTGCTATTCTGTCTTCAGTGTCCAACATGTGCCTGAGATCCTGGCCATGGACTTCACAGGCCATAGCTTGCAGGTATAGTTCATGCAACATTCTAGAAAGGCTAAGACTGGGGACAGAATGCACAGTGATTGCCAAGGATGAGCAGCAGAGACTGTTTACAAAACACCATGAGGGATTACTTAGGGGATGATGGAATTATTCTGTCATGATCAAAATTCATGTAACAATATTTTATTATTGCTGGTTTTTTTTTTTTTTTAAGAATTATTTATTTATTTATTCATTCATTTTGTGTGTGTGGCCAGCTCAGCCCACCAGGGGGCGGGGCTGGCTGGCATGTGGTGCTGGGGGATTGAACCGCGGTCCCTGTGTTTTTGCTTAGCTTAGCTTGTTCTAAGTAGGTGCTTTAGACCACTGAGCCATCTCACCAGCCCCGTTATTATTGCTGTTTTTGAGATAGGGTCTTACCACATAGTTCAAGTTGACTTGAACTCACTAGCAAAGTTTGGCCTAAAATTTGTGGTGATCCTCCTGCTTTAGTCTCCTGCATGCTGGGACTACAGGTGTGTGCCACTCCACCTAGTGCTTAACACAATTTCTGAAAAAAAAAAAAAGACTAAAGTTGGGTGTGGTGGTGCACACCTCCCAGAATGTTAGGAGGCTGAAGCAGACCCTAAGTTTAAGCCATGCCTGGGCAACTTCACCTCACTGAGATTTCTTTATTTTGAGATACGGTCCTACTGTGTAGTTCAGTCTGGTCTTGAACTCCCTAATATTCCTCGCAGCTCCTATTGAGGCCTTGTCTAAAACAGTAAAATATGGCAATGGTGTCCATTCCTGGGAGATGGGGGATCCAGACTGTGGCAACTTCACTAAATAGCCATATGCTATCAACAACAAGGACATCAGAACTAGAGGTATCTATGTTAACATCAAAGGCACAAAGCAGGGCACAAAAATCAAGGTGTAGCTCAGTAGCACAACACATGACAGAGGGGAAAGGTTTACACACATTGGTGTGTATGTGGCTGTTTAGGTAAGTGGTAAAGTTAGTAAGTCAGCATAGGAATAAAAAGTAGCCAGTGCAAGACAGACTGAAGTTTACTTCTACTGGAACTGAAGTTACAGAAAAGGTACAACTCTACTTTTTTTTTGTGGTGCTGGAGATTAAACCCAGCTTTGCTACTGAGCTATATCCTCAGCCCTTTTCGAGACAGGGTCTCACTAAGCTGCCTAGGAGAGTCTTAAATTTGTGATCCTCTTGCCTCAGCCTTCCAAATAGCTGATTACAGGTATAGACCACTATACCCATATCAACTCTACCTTTAATGCCTTATTTCCTTTAAAAATGTAGTTATGACCCAAAGTTAAGATTAAAGCTGAGATATGAGAATGTGGGTGCTTAGTGAGACCCTGCATAACCATTTGCATTATGTTTGAAGAACTGTAGACTTCAATTTTCAACAGTAAGAGGCTGAGTAGGAGGATCAAAGATTCAAGTCCAGCCTGGGTACCTTAGTGAGACTCTGTCTAAAGATAAGAAAATTTAAAAAAGGGCTTGGGATATAGCTCAGGATGAAGGTTCTGGGTTCAATTCCCAGGACTTGAAAAAAAAAAAAATGCCAGCAGTAAGAAAGCAAGTAAGTTTGTTATTCTATTAGGACACACCATTAATATGGACAGCAGGTATTGAAAGGGCTATTGCAGAGTCCAGGTGAGAGGTGATAGGGAACTAGGAGGGATTGGGGGACCAGAATGATGAGAGATGCAGGTTTGAGTGCAATTTAGGAGAAGATTTAAGTGTTAAGGGGATGGGCAGAGAGGTCTGGGAGGTGGCAGTGGGGTGAGGAGGGAGAAGATGTGAAGAAACATACTTTATCATCATCCATAACAGTAGCTACCATCAATGCTGATGTCTACTGGGCGTTTGCTGTGTGCAGGAGCAATGTGAAGGCTTTCGGGAGGGAATGTGGGCACTTGTCACCATTTCTGCCAAGCACAGCCTGGCCCTTATCTTACACAGAAAAGACAGTGCCCAGAGGTACACAGCCAGGAATGACCCAGACATTACACATCCTATGGGACCACCTGTTTGGCTGAGTAGTGCTTGTACAGAGTGACAGGCCTGCCTTTGGGACAGTTTCTCTGCAATCCATGTATCAACATGCACAAACCTCAAAAACAACAATAAGTCATGGAAGTCCACAGCATGATCAGGGAGGAAGGCCACACAAGTTTCCTACCACTAGTGGATACCGAGCTGAGGATACTGTGTCGTGAAAGTCAATCTCCCAACAGCCCTAGGGGAAGCTATGTCCCATATAGGCAAGGAACCAGGCAGTTTGATGGGCTCCAAGTTCCTTAGAATGGAGTCAGTGGGAATTGAGTAGGACTGTGAAGCCTCCATGTTTCCACCTGCCCTTCTGCTTGCTCACAACCTCCATAGGCTGCTTGCCTGCCTTCCTATATTTCTTCACACTATTATTCTCTTTCTCTTCTCTTCTCCCCTCCCCACCCCTCCACCCCCTTCCTCTTCACTTCCTTTCCTCCTTCTCTTTCTTTCAAGATACCAGGGATTAAACCCAGGGCCTTCATACTGAGCTACATCCTCGGCTCAGTTTTTAAAAAAATTTATTTACTGGATTTAAGGTCTCACTATGCAGTTCAGACTTGTAGTGATCGTCCTATTTCAACCTCCTCAGCTCTGGGATTACAAGTATGCATCACCATGCCTGGTTTTGGGGCTGCCACAGCATGCCAGGATTCTGGGGCCAGCATGGTATGTGGTACCAGGGATTGAACTCGGGTCTTCACACTTGCCAGGCAGGTGCTTAGACTGCTGAGCTATCTTCCCAGCCAAGTGGTTAATTTGTTCAGGCTGAGCTAGAACTTTTGATCTTTCTGCTTGAGCCTCCCACAGTGCTGACATTAGAGGCATGTGCCACCACATCTAGCTTCACTCCCATACTTTTAAAGCACTTTGTGTTATGCACTTTGTATTAGATATTGATAACAAGATAAATTATACAAAAACCTTGCTTTGAAGGAGTTAGTGGCCTTCAGGTCTGGGACAATCAAAACAGGAAATGTACACATTTTAAAAGCTAAACACAATTGCATCTGTGTGGTTTAATTTTTCTGCATGGTGTTGAGTCCTGCCTAAGACAGTTTAGTTAGCATGTACAGAGAGCAGAGATGGTGACTCAAGGCCCTTGGAGGTACACAAAGCATTCAAGACTCATAAAAGGATTATGAAAAATAATACATTCCAAAAACAGCAGGCAAACAACTGCTGTAAGTTTTCAATAGAAACCAATTGAAAATGTGCACTCGCCACAATTTTCCAAGACAAATCTCTCTACGGTCTATCCAATCCTCGGCTGAAATTTCCATACCCAGCCCTCCATCACAGTAATAACCCAAATTCCATTTAGTGTTCATTTGAGCAGTCAGGATAAAGTCGTTTCTTATTATCTCCCCACTGTGTAAGAAACAGCTTGAAGGTAGGAAGTCAGCAAGCATTTCCACCAAAAAGTAATTATTGTAAGTGACATTTTTACTGCTGGCATGCCATAAGGCGAACTGCGCATACAGAAGGACAAGTTGCTGAAACAAAATGACAGGGTACTTCGTGACATTCTGACAAGAACCCAAACATTATTTAACTGGCGGCTGGTCTGATGTACCACTTTCCATTATGTCCAGTGTTTAGGCTTTGAGCCCATGCCAAATTCCAAGTAACTTTAAAGACAGAAAAAGGAGCCAAGGTGGGAGACAGTTAAGGGGAGAGTAGGGCAGGAACAGCCTGGAAGAAACTGAAGAAAAGGAGAAAGAGGAGCCTAGAGAAGGGACAAGAGCCCTGGTAGTTGTAGGCAGCACCATAGTCTAAAGATGTGCAGTGAATTCTCACTGCTCAGTGTGGGTGTCCTTGGTCCAGCTGAGTACTGGCAGCCCCGAAGGGCCCTGAGGGCCTTTCCAGCACACAGCGCTGACAGCTTCACAAGGTGCAAGAGGGTGACTTCCCAGCTGAGTGCAGACTGGTAGACAGTGCTATAGACACAAAAGCTGTTTGGGTACTTGCAGCCCTCTGAAGTGAAATCTTATCAGTCCTACTTGGGGTTATGGCTGGTCTCTTCCTACTCGTGAACAGCAAAGCTCCTATAACCTCCTGTGGTTTATTCCCATGAGGGCAAAGCCTATACCACGTTGAGACCTTTATTTCATGACTAGCTCTGTAGTTTCTATAGTTCTTGGATATCACAAGTATGTTTGGTGGCAGTGGTGCTGAGGGGCACCACATGCACAAACCAGATCCCTGTGTTTTGCTGTTTTTGTCTTTTAAAGTACTGGGCATTGAACTTATGGCCTTCACACTGAGCTATATCTACAGTCTTTTCAGACAGTCTCCCTGCCACCCTCTTTTTTGAGACAGGGTCTCATGTAGCACGGCTGGCCTTGACCTTACTATGTATCACAGGCTAGCTGGCTGGCTTCATACTTGTGGTGATCCTCCTGTCTCAGCCTCATGAGAGCTGAGATTATAGGCATGCACCACTATATCTGGTTAACGGTGCCTTGTTAAGTCACTATGTTGCCCAGGCTGGGCTTGAACTTTTAATCCTCCTGCCTCAGCCTTGCAGTACTAGGATCACGGGTGTGTGCCACCATGCCTGGCTTGAACCTTGCCTCTGAATTAGCTGCAGACTCAGCCTGTTGGCCTTCTCTCTCGCATTTCTAGGATCACATGCTCATGATACTCAGTCAGCAGAACATATAGGACTTTTTTTTTTTTACTTTCTAAAAAATTTTATTTATTTATTTATGTGTGTGTGTGTGTGTGTGTGTGTGTGTGTGTGTGGCCAGCTCAGCCCACCAGGGGGCGGGGCTGGCTGGCATGTGGTGCTGGGGGATTAAACCGCGGTCCCTGTGCTTTGCTAAGCTTGTTCTAAGTAGGTGCTTTAGACCACTGAGCCATCTCACCAGCCCCAATAGGACTTTTTTTTTTTTAAAGTATGAGTTCAATTTTGACTGATATGAAGAAGCCTGAGCCAAAACATATGGCTACTCTGATAGACATCACTGAGATCATGGATGCTAACTGTGGACCAGAGTGAACTCTCATCAGTCTCAGAGCCCCAGTAAACCTATGAATCACTTTCTCTGCAATCACACAAAGCAGTGGAGTGAAAAGGCCAGGCGGGGTGGAGCAGTTATGGGCAGTGGGACGGGATGCTAAGGGGCAGGGCCTGTGCTCACTCTGTCCCAGGGATAACTGATGCCCCCTACTGGTGGCATAAAAGAGCCTTTGATTTTTAAAATCTGCCTAAGAAAATCATTATATGGGAGTCAAAACACCATAAAGAAACATAAGCCAAGTGTTATTTCTGCCTGTAAATCCCAGCACTGTGGAAAGAAGATCACAAATCTGAGCCCAGCCTGGGCAACTTAGATGGGTGGAAAGAACTCATCTCAAAAATAGAAATAAATAAAAATGCCCAGTGCAAAGGCATTGGACCCCTATCCCCAAAAGTTGTTCAATAAGAGCAAGGTTACTTAATTTGTGCTGTTTATAGTTAAGTTCCCCAAACCTGACTTGGAGTCCTTTATAGACAGGCCTTGTACTGCTCATAAAGCCATGATGCCCTCGGTACCTGGGCAGGCACTAGGTGATGCCATGTGCATGTGAGGAAGGTGGACTTGTGCCAGATGGCTTGGAGAAAAGGAGACAGATGTTAAGCAGACCACAGTAACAAACACCCTGGGGCTAGGGTCAGGATGAAGCCAGGGATGGGAGAGGACAAAAGAACAGGGGTGTTGAGGGTGGACACCAAGGCTAGAGAAGGAGGTGGCTGAAGAAGCTGTGTATACACTGGGCAAGTGGGATATTTTTTTTTCTTCCCATAATTTTATTGAGAAACAAATAGCAATGAGACAGTTTCAAACCAAATTGGTAGGACAGTTTCAATAATTAACACATTGCATACATTCTTCCTAGTGGTTAAATGCTGTACAAGATGTGGACATGATATCCTATTTACAAACACTATTAGAACAAATCCCTCTATTAAGAGAATGTAATATATATCTAGCCTAACCATTCTGAATACACAGATACAAAATGGACATTCATCTGTATCCCCTTTTTTTTGTTTAGTTACATTATTTGAATATTATAGGTGTGTTAACTCAGCAAAATATTCTAAAAGAGTCCAGTAGTCCATAATAGTATTGGGTCTTCTGCTTCACTGGCAATATCAGAAATTGTTGATCTGAGTCCCCTACAGCTCAACATAACAGCATGGCTTTACTTCTTATACTTCGTTTTATACTTTTCTGCTGGATGGTTAAGACCAAGATAAAGCAGGACCTTTGCAACAAGAGTTGTAGCTTTTGGGTCTGATAAGGTCAGTGAAATCCCCTCAGGATTTATCCTGAGATCCTGTACCTCAGATTGTAGATCCTTTGTCAGTGTCAGCCATGTGGATGAGTCACGGCCATTTCTTGGCCAATGTGTTCTCTGTGAAAGCCTGAGTGAATGTTTTCTCTCCAAGTGACTCTCCTTAGGCACACTCTACATCATCGATCACTTTCCTCTTTGGGCCCATAATCTTCTTGATCAGAAAATTTGGGACACTACTGAGTTACGTGACATTACAGTACAAGTTCTCATATGTCCTGAGTCTTGTCTTTGGAAGGCTAGGGCCAAAATGTTGGCTTTCCTTGTGGCCCTCCTCTTTCTCTAATTTTGGTCTGCAAACGTAGGTTGTTAACCATCCAGAAGACAAGCTTATTGTTATTACCATACAACCTAGGCTGTTAAGCTTAACCTCACTATCTGTCTGAATATCAAACATCTTAGGCATAACATGGAACAGGTATTTTTCATCAAGTATTGATATGCTGAACCTCAAGTCCCTACAGAATATGATGAAAAAACATTAAAAAAATAGAATATATTTTAAAAATAGGCATAAAGAATTATATAATTTTTTTTTTTTCCAGAACCGGGGATTGAACTCAGACCCTTGCACTTGCTAGGGAAGTGCTTATTCCACTGAGCCATCTCCCTGGCCCTATATAATTCTTATGTTTATACGTTAAGTCCAAAAATCTAACCATATACAACCTTGAAGCAGGACAGTCCTGCAAGTGGGATTTTTGCCCACAGGGAAATTGTGGGAGCAGTGGCCAGATAGATATCCATTCCTGAGATGGGGCCAGCTTCAGTATAAAGGGCCAAGCCTGAAGCTGGGGTAGGCAGCAGGCTAGGAGATGCTCTGGGGAGAGGCAGAGAGAGAAAGACACAGACACAGAGACAGAGACAGAGACAGAGACAGAGACAGAGACAGAGACAGAGACAGACAGACAGACAGACAGACACACACACACACACACACACACACACACAGAGACAGACAGACAGACAGACAGACAGACAGACAGACAGACAGACACAGACAGACAGAGGCAGAGGCGAGGCAGAGGCAGAGGCAGAGGCAGAGGCAGAGACAGGATGTCACATGAGAAGAGGCACTTCTCTCTAAGTCAGGAGAGGCAGCTATGGGGAGAGGCCAAGTTCAGTGAAGATTGGGGGTCTGGAGGTGGGTGTATGGGAGTCAATGCCTAACAAACACCCACTGGTCCCTGGTTATAGGACAGGCTGCAAGATGTTTGCTGCCCCATCATTGCTCAGAAGTCAGCTCCACAGCTTTTGGCTCTGTGCACAACTGGCACCTCCCTCCCTCTCCTCTTGCTTTTTTTTTGGCTGGCTCAGGATGCCTGAAGGGCAGGTCTGGTAAAGCATGAGGATCTGGGGATTGAACCACAGAATCCTGAGCTTGACTGCTTTGCTTAAGCAGGCAGTTAAACAACTGATCTAATGGGCAGGCTCCCACCTCTTTTTCCCCACACCAAAGAAAAAGGCATCTTACGAATTCTGGGTTGACATGATATACAAAGGGTAGCTATAGAGGTGACCTGGTGCAATGGCTGGCTCTGGGGGTGAGCGATGCTGTGAGGGATTTGGGGTGTCAGCCTGTTCTCCCTTGGGGTTCTTCCTGTGTATCCTTTAGAAGCTCTTAAAACATGGGCATCAAAAGCAGACTTTAAAACTGTTTTAAGATTAAATATTCTACTAAAATGACAATTCAAATTCAGATGAGAAATCAGTCTGGCATGACTATTGGAGGACAGTAAGGGACAAAGTTGGTCTTACTTCAGGGGCCCAGGGCCCAACTTCTTCTGGCTTCTCTACAGATGCAACCTGATTTAGTAATAATGCTTTCAAATTACCTCCAATAACCTGATTACAGAGCCAGCTGTGTGTATGAACACTTATCAATGCGTCCCTGTGCATTAAGAGAAAACATATGTCACACAAACATTCTAAATATATATTACTGAGATGGGAAAAAACAAACCCTCTAGTTAAATTGCTTTGCTGTAATCAAAGATTAATCACTGTGTAGAGTGATACGTACGTACGTACGTACGTGTGTGTGTGTGTGTGTGTGTGTGTGTGTGCGTCTGCTCTCTCCAGAGCTCATATCTAGCTTTAGGTGAACCTCCCCAAGTCATACCCAAGTGGAAATCACCCTGCTATTCTGACATGGGGAATAACTTCCCACCTCCACTGATTTCTAAGAGTGGAGGGCACTAAAAGTGGTCTTGAATAGTTTCCTTTCTGAGGTTTTTAGACTTGCAACTGAGAAACTGTCCTTTCTCCCAGACATGTGGGGGGCAGCTCTCTTTGAAGTCCCTATCCGTGCAGGGGATAAGCTTGTGCCCTATAGCATCCTGTCACCTCTCATGTGCTGTCCATCAGCCAACATGTAGTAATGAGGTTTGGGTTGTGACAGAATGTTTCTTACAGGACTTGGGCCTGCCCTCAGCCGGGGGCACACACTGGCAGCTTCCCACCTTTTGCACAGTGTGCAGATAAGTGGACTACTCTGGCCCTACAAGGAGCCAGGTGACATTTTTGTTATGTGTGCCAGTATTACAGAAGTCATTAAGGTACATTATTTTACACATCCTCCTAATCTCCCCATACTGCTTTACTTAATTTGTGATGAAATTGTTGAGAAAGGGTACTTAATATAGGACAGTCGGTAAAAGTAATTTATCATCTCCCCACTCCAGCGCTCCCGTTATCAGCGAACTCATTTTCTGCATTCATCATGCAATCAGCCTATTATTTGCATATTAATCAGGCAGTGGACCATGAAAGAACTGCATCTCAGCCAAATGCTGTGCTATCTCAGGAGAAACACTCAGTAATTATCATACATCAGTGTTATGATGTGGTAATTGATTATAACATCTTTCTGCAGTCCCTGGGGAGTCTCTCTACTAACCCACCTCCAGGGACTCTGGGTGGATTTTTCTTTTTTTGCAAATTTCAATTCACCTTTGCTGTTCTCTACAAGTATTATTTCTGATTCTCTTTTCCACTTTCATGAGGTATTCTCACCCACATGAGACAAGTGTGACCTTAACTCAGGAAGGAGAGTGTCCCTTCCAGACTTTGTGGGCCCTTGCTCTTTGGCCACCTGGCTTCAGAGCTGTAGCTCCTGCTGTTGTACAAGTTTCCTTATCAAACAAAATGCTGTAACTTTAGCCTCTTCTAACTGTAAAGCTGGTACAAAGGCAGTTTGGCTGCTTTATTTAGGTGCTAAATGACAGACTAATTTTGGCCCTTATGTAAAGGACAAACCTAACATCTGCCAATTCAGATGGGGGCTATATTTAGGAACCCCATTTCACAGGAAAGAACAAATGCAACATTAAGATGAGGCCAGGGATGGACACTACTGATTATCTCTTGATCCACCCAGGAGAATGCTGGGAGCTCCTTACTCCTCAAAGATGACCTGAGCATGGTCTGATGGCTATCAGCATGGGGCAGGGATGATATGGCAGCTCTCCTTAGCAAGAAAAAAGACCTCAGGTTATTACGTGTATTTTCACTGAATTTAGAGAAGGAGTTTCAAAGACACATGATTCTTACCATACTCCGGGTAGTTTCTACTGCTAAAATTCATAAAGTCTAGTCTGATGTTGTCACTGATTTGCTGATGGTCTCCCCCTTCTCTTTTTTGTGTAGCTGCCTTGTTACTGATCACAGGGAATCTCCCTGACCCCTTTATGTGCAGTGTAGAGAACTGAACTGAGGTTCTCATGCATGTTAGTCAAGCCCTCTGCTATTGAGCTATACTCCTAGCCCCTCACATCGGATACATCTCTAGACACATTTCTTTTTCTCTTAATTGCTTTGTCATGGATAAGATTTTTTATTTTGTCTATGATTCAACTGTAATTTTGTTCTTTATTCTGGGGGACCCTCGAACTTGCTTCTGCAGACACTTCTGTAGCCACAAAGACCCCAAGATCACACAAGCTTTTTCCACCTCTGCATGGACAGATCTTCTCCCATCTGAGGCTTGTTTTTCTCAATCTGTAATCCCTTATCAATTAAGGATTAAAGGCATCAATATTGTGTGTGGTACATAATAAAAGATGCAAACACATGCATTTCTATTTCCACTGCCTTTTCTAAAATTACCTGAGGATTTTTAAGCATTTCAGCTTGTTCATACTTCCCTACAACAGCGCCACTGAAAGCTAAAGTCCTCATTTGCTCCCGTGACCTACTTCTGCCTCTTGCACTGAACGCCCAGTGCACTGTAAATTCAGTTTTCCAAAACAGGCCTATAGGAGAGAGAGTGGCCAGAGGCTAAGCCCAGGTCTCCTGGGCTTCTGCCAAGTATAGCTGGGTAGTGCCCACATAGGGGTCCTGGCAGAGCAACCAAGCACATGGGTGGCTGTCACTTTTTACTTTTGTCAGTAACCATCTGCTTCAGACTAGCTTGCTCTTCCATGTCTTACTGATGACCCATAAGCTATACTATCTTACTCTCCTTTGTTGTTTGTGTGTGGTGAGGATGGAAGGGTGGTACACTGGGGATGGAACCCAGAGCCTCTGGTGTGTAGACAAGGGCTCTACAATAGAGCAATAGCCCTTAGTATCATTTTAAAAGCTTTTGGGCCCACTTTTTTTTTAATCGTCTGTCTGTCTGTCTGTCTGTCTGTCTGTCTGCCTGCCTGCCTGCCTGCCTGCCTGCCTGCCTGCCTGCCTGCCTGTCCTGCCCCCCTCCCCCAGTACAGGGTCTCTCTACACAGTTCAGACTAATAGTGATCCTTGTGTCTCAGGCTCCCCAGCACTGGGATTACAGATGTGCACCACCACACCTGGTTTCAGTGGCTGGCTTGGTGCAGGACTGGCATGGCATGCAGTAACGGGGATCAAACCTGGTCCTTGCGCTTGCTAGGCAGGTGCTTAGACTGTCAAGCTTTCTCCTCGACCCTGGGCCAACTTTAAAGAAGATGGATGGACAGGTAATTTCCAGAGATGGAATGGTATTATGTCTTAGAATTTAAGCCCCTGGGGAACTTTAGCAAGGTTACTATGCAGCAAACTGCAGCCATCGGCAGTGCTTCAACTTGAGGACCTGTACCAGAGGAGTTAGCAGGCCAACAGACAAATCTGATGTCTAACATTCAAAGCTGAATGTCTAACATTTCACATATGTACTTATGTTAGTTTAAGCTATCAGCACAAAAATAAGTCATGGCCGCATGGTTTAGTGGCAGAAAAACCAACATTTACTCTTTATTTTTTGGATACTAGGAATTGAACTCAGGACCTCATACTTGCCAGGAAGGCACTGTGCCATTGAGTTAAAACCCTGGGCCCAGAATAGCTAACACTTAGACGGTGCTTAATCTGTGTCAACACACTATTTTGGAAAATTCTTTTGGTGAACTACTTAAATCCTCGTATAGCCTCTTCTCTATTTATAGAGGAAATGGAGGTACACAGAGATTTAGATCCTTGCCCACCCACAGAGGTAGTGGCACTGACTCTTGAGTGAGCTCAGTGTATCTCCTAGTGCTCCCATATGGGCCCTAGGAACTCAATGCCCAAAAAATTCTTAGTGATGACTGTTTAAGTATGAGGTGGCCAGAGAAGGACTCCCCCATAGCTGTAAAGAGGATGTTCTTTATGTAAGCAAAGTCTCTGTGAACTATAGCATTGTGCAAAGAGCAAAGGACAGCATCCTGAGTTTTTCATGCTCAGAACACAAATGTCTTACACAACACGTGAGGAATTGGGAACTGGGCCTTTGGGGAGGGTGACCAGAGGATGAGCTGTGTGGCTAACTGATTTTTGTTTTGTGTGTCGTGCTGGGGATTGAACCCAGGGCTTTCACAGTGAACTGCACCCTCATTTTAAATTCTGACATAGGGTCTTGCTACATTGCCCAGGCTGGGCTTGAACACACAATCCTCCTGTGTCAGCCTCCCAGAGTGCTGGGGCTAGAGTGTGTGCTATCAAGGTAAGCTCTGATTTCTTAAAAAAAGCATGCATACTGGGTATGATGGTGCATATTTGTAATCCCAGCACTCAGGAGGCTGAGTGAAGAGGACCACCATGGGTTGAAGGCTAGCCTGGGCATTTAAGGTCACCATGATCCTGTTTCCAAAACAAACCGACAAACAAATGTGTGCAAACAAACTTTAACCATAGTACATTTTACTTACTCAAAGTTCTGGAAATCCTAATTAAAATACAGAAGCAGTCAAACAAATTCTGACTAGGCTATTTCTTCTGTCCTCTGTGGTGGAGTCAGTGACACATTTCTGGTCTAGAAGCAGAGGCCTTGGGCTGCCCTGTGCCAGGGGTGGGTAGTAGGAAGACCCAAGAGACCTGCATAGCTTTAGAAATCTGTACAATGCCTCCTCCTGGCTCCCTCTATGTGGGGTCTTCCTGTATCCCTGCACCCACATATACCTGATGAGTGTCACTAGGTAGGTAGGTTGTACCTGAACCCAGATACCTGATTTTTCTGGCCTTAGAGTGGAAAATTCCTTTAATAAGTCACCCTTGAAGGTGAAATGTCCTGCTGGGGAGATAGCTCAGCAGCATAAGTGCCTGTCTGGCAAGTGCAACGTGCTGAGTTCAATCTCTGGCACCAAAAAAAAGGTAAGAAGAACAGGAAGAGGAGGAACAGCAAGAAGAGGAAGAGGAGGAAGAAGAGGAGGGTGAAGACAAAAAAAAGTTTCCATAAAGTGACCACCAAAAAGGAAAGAAATGAATATGACTATATTCAAAGTCAGTGTCTCTGCAGGCTGATGTGCCAGGGAGAGTGATATAGTTAGTCAGCACGTGCCTGTCTATATGCAACATTCCAGCTTTCTCACTTGAGTGCACATGTGTGTGTTGACAGTACTGTGGATTGAACCCAGGGCCTTTTTGCTAAGCTACATGACCAGCCCTGTGTTTGCCAATACCTTACTAGCTCTTTTGTATTTGATCTATTGTCTCTAGCTATATGTAAGCTAGTTTATACAAATCTTTTCAACTACTCCAACAGGGATTAGGATGATTCTGTCCAGAAAGAACCAAGTTCCTTTCATTAATTTAGTTCTATCAAAAAGAAAGAAAGAAAAAAAAAACCCCACAAAACCCAAGCTAAGTTCCTCAGTGAAGAGTTCTGCCAACTCTAACCAGTGCTAAATTTTCATGGTTGGGGTGCTCTTCAGACCATCCATAGCAGGGCTGCCTACAGCTGTCTTCTCCAAGAGGCAGCTGGTCCTCTGCTGACAGACAATGGCAACATGGAACTTTGGAATTCTTTGTAATCAACAAGAGTTGACACCCATAGATCCTACGAGGGTGCTGGGAAAAAGCTAGGTTGTCTATTGCCTGATCCACCATCCTTTTATGTGTGGAGCTTCTAGGGCTGCAAGGGAAGCTGGTGTGAAAGCGGAAGCCTTAACAGCTTGTTACCTTACCCACAGTCACAAAATGCTAGCAAGTCCTTGAGCAAAGGATGTGGGTAGCTCTTTTTAGTAGTTCTCTGTAACATAACAACTAATGTGGCATCCAGGAAAATCTCCCTCCTACCCTTCTCTCCTACAACTGTCTCTAGTGTGTCTGTGGGGCCAAAGGATTAATCACTCTAAGGAACTGTGAATGGAAATGAGTTTTAAGGAATAAAAAGAAAAGGTTATGGTTAGCAATCCTATCTGAGTACCTGTTCTCTCCCTCATACACATATATGCACACCTTCATTAGAGCTCATGATTTGCTTTTTTTTACAAAATTTTCTTAGTGGTGGCATCTGGGAGGCTGAGGCACAAAGATAACAAGTTTACACTCAGCTTGGGCAACTTAGAAAGACCCTGTTTCAAAATCAAAAGAGGGATGAGGGGCTGGCGAGATGGCTCAGTGGTCTAAAGCACCTACTTGGAACAAGCTTGGGAAAGCATAGGGACCGCGGTTCGATCCCCCAGCACCACATGCCAGCCAGCCCTGCCCCCTGGTGGGCTGAGCTGGCCACACACACACACACACACACACACACACACACACAATAAATAAATAAATGTTTAAAATTAATTAAAAAAATAAATAAATTAAAAAAAAATAAAACTAAAAAAAAAAAAAAAAGAGGGATGAGGATGTAGCTCAGCACAGAGGCCCTGAATTCAGGTCTCAGTATCACAAAAAGCAAAATGCAAAATAAAACAAAACCTGAAAATAAAACCTAACAGATAAGCAGGCTATACTCCAAGAACACCAGTAGCTACTAGTTACCTTCTCCTTCTCCTATGCCACCATTTCTGTCCCTGAGTACTTGAACTGCTGAGCAGGAGAGCTGAGGTATGAGGCACAGGAATAGAAGACATAGAAGGGGCCTTCAGAGCCTCTTCCTGAGGACCATCTGGCACCATGTGTTCAAGAGAAGTTCTTTCTTGATCAAAGACCACCTAGCTTTTGTACACAGTCCCCATAACTACAAGTAATGGATGCTTTTAAAGAAGCTAATATGATAATGTTCGTAGAAAACTAAGATTCCCAGAAAATACGGCAACAGGTAACTGATCTGAAGATTTGTTCCCCCTCATTTCCTTGTGAAGTTTTTCATATGATAGACATGGAGCCCACTGCTCACCTTCCCCTTCAGTGAGCTCTTGACAGCTTCCTATAGGTCCCTAGTGATGCTGGTGGTTGAAAATGGCATCACATCTCCTTGATGTCCAAAGCTGTTGCCCTTGATGCTCAGAGGATGCCCCAGTTATCAGAGGAATGTTTTGGAATAGTCATACCCACCACAAGGGGACAAGTGAGGATGCACCATGACTTGGGCTTCTCTCTCCTGATTTGACCAGTCAGGCTGACACAGGAGTCACAAAGGAACATGGGGACCTGGGGGCAGTACAACTGGACTGAGGGAGGCAAGAGTTCTTTCGTGAGGAAATGGCTTCCCAGTCAGCAATTTGCCCTTAGCTGAGTGAGGTACCTAGTAACCATGGCCACAAAGCCCTCCTATTATGTCCTGAGAGCTTTGCTGTGAGATCAGGGCCTCTCTAAAGGCTCAGCTGGCTGAGGGGACAGAAGCAGGTCTTCTAAAGTCCTTGCATACCCACAAGGGCCTGGATCCTCAAAGTATGTCCCAACATTGCCCAGGAACAACCTCAGCTCAGGCTGGAATCCCCATTCTGTAGCCATCAAGTCTATCTTGCTGGGGGCTCTAGGCAGCCCTGATGGAGCAACTGCTAGGGACAGATGATTTTTCTGAATCCAGGAGCCACAGTGAGAAAAGCAGGGAATTGGAATCCCATGGGAATGTGTGAGGCTTTCTCCTTTGCCTTCTGGGGAAATAATCCTGAAAGCTCCTTTTTCTTTATGTTGTCAAAGACAGTTCTAGAACCTCCTATGGTCACTCATCCTCACCACCAAAATAATGGTTTTTTTTTTTTTTTTTGTAGTACCAGGGAATTGTACCCAGGCAGGCCTTTGCGTTGAACCAGCTCTCTTTTTGTCTTGTTTACTTCCCCAGGTTGCACTCAATCTTGTGATTTTCTTGCCTCAGCCTACCGAGTGGAGGGATTATAATGGGTATGTGCCAGCATGCCTGGCACTATTCTACTTTTTTGAATTTAAATTCCATACACTGTAGTTACTTTAACTCTAGAAAAATTCTTAAAAAGATAACTGAAAAATGTTGAACAAGGAAAACCACCACTCTTAATCCTGCCACTATAGGATTTTTTTTTTTTCCATTCTTACAAGCACCTTCTAGTCTTCCTGGTCCAGAGGCACACTTCTGCTAAGCTACTGTCATTAGATAGATAGATAGATAGACAGACAGACAGACAGACAGACAGACAGACAGAGTCTTCCACAACATACAAAATGTTTCCCCATTTTCCCCTGTAGCTCCTATAATTCCTGCTCTCCTAGGGTCTCCACATTGCTGATAGGCAGTATGTATTGGGGCTTGGGGTTTCCTGTTGGGCTTCCCTCTTGGGATGACATGGGGGTATCCCATATGCTGCCTCTTCACAGAACCTATGATCTATATTCTGCCAAGGATTCCTGTCTCTTTCCCTTCCTTTGCAATCTACAGGTGACCCCAGAGTTTTAAATAAGTTAATAGAGTGTTCTATAAATATCATTTGTGAAACACATGCTCTACTGCTGAGATACACCCCTTGCCATACAAATATCGCTTGCATTCTTCCCAGTGTGTTCCCTAGGTGGGAAATGTGACTGCTGCATGAACATTCTAGTACAGTGGTAGTGATCTGCTATAAAACAAAGCCATTCTTTGAGGCTGTGTCAGATTGTGAAGAGGGCTTTGGTATAGATTGAAAAAAACTTGGAACTGAGGAAGACGGTGTTTTACTTGGGAGCAAGAGTTTTTAAAACCTTTGTCAGATTTGTCTTGCCAAACTCAACCTTGCCTCTGATGGGGCAATAAATGCCCTCAGTAGTATGAGGGGGCCCAACTTCCTGTGAGAGCAGGAGGAAAGGCTAGTTTTTCATAAAAATATCCACAAAATGGTACAACCAACCAAGTGGCTTATTGCCCTTCTGGAGGGTGAGCTGGTGCTGCAGAGTTCTCTGAGCTTGCTGGTTATATTGGCTGACCCAAAGATGAGGCAGGCACACACTTAGCCTTCAGGGAGCTGGGCCCTGAACTTGGCTTTGTAGGTGCAGGTGGGTATGGCTTTGTTTTAGACAAAACTAAATCAGAATATCCAAAATCCACGAAAACCTCAACTGGGTGCTTCTACTGTGCTCTGGCTGCATCTGTGTGTGTTTAGTATCTTGGAACAGCAGCAGCCGCCACCACTGCCACAGCCGACCAGCTGTTCCCTCTCGCACATGTGTCCCCTTGTAAACCTTCTAGCAAGCTGGCAGGCTTCACACTCCTTACTTAGCTTTGTTTGTGTTTTCAATGAGTCAATGGGATATGGAGACTAATCAACATGTTTAGAAAAATAAAGGAAAAAAGAAGGCTCATGATGCCGGCTGTTCCAGAAAGCTATGACAGAAAAGCTCCATTAAGACTGTGGGCTGAGAGCAGTGGGAGTAGGCAAAGGGACATGAGGGGTAGGTTGGGGGACACTCAGAGCAGCTGCTGTAACCAGTGTGGGCAAGAGTCCTGGGCAGAGATAATAGGCCAGATGGGAGAACTCTGAGGTCCTGGGTTCTCTGGGACCAACTAGTATTGGCCAAGATTTTTGGTCTCATCACCACTGGCCTCTCCCACCTGTGCCCAGGTTCCACTTCAACCTAGGCTCCTGCCCTTGGCCCTACTGGCTCTCCATGAAATCATCTGGGAGTATTTGTAATTTTTTCTCCTCTACTGCTCATCCTTCTTCCTCTCCCATCCTCTCATGCATTCAAAGGAGGCCTTCCAGATGAATGAAACATCCCCTACAATCCTACTAGGCCTCATCTATAGTCCATGAAAACAGAAGCCCCTGAGCAAAAAAATCCAACCTTAATTCAGTCCTCAGCCCCAAACTCAGGACTCTGTATCCAGAAGCCAAAAGATCAAAGATGGCATGCAATGAGTGCATGACTAACATAGCAATCTCCCTACTCAGCTACTGATTTTCTTGCTTACCACAAGAAGGAAAGTCTGTGAGGGATCCAGTTTGCCATCAGCATACTGTATCCCTTCTTTCTTTTCACTATTTTTTAAAAAAATTATTTGGTACAGGGTCTCACTATGCAGTTTGGATTTGTAGTGATCCTCCTGTCTCAGGCTTCCCAGTGCCGGGATTACAGGTGTGCACCACCATGCCTGGTTTCAGGGCTGGCAAGGTGCGCCCTGGGTTCCGGGGATGGCACAGGATGCGGTACCAGGGATCAAACTTGGGAGCTTGTGCTTACCAGGCAGGTCCTTAAACTGTTGAGCTGTCCCCCCAGCTCATCTTTTCACTATTTATAGAAACCATTTGCAATTGCCAAGATCCAGAAAGAGCCATAATGCCTCTCAATGAAAACAGTATGGATAGCAGTACCTCTCTACCATGCAATGCTACACAGTAAAGCAAAGGAACTTGCTACATGCAGTGACTTGAATGAACCTCAAGGACATTATCCCATGAGAAAAAAGCCAATCTCTGAAGGTCATGTTTTGCATGATTCCATTTATATGACACTCTCAAAATGCAGCACAGTAGGGATGGTGACAAAGGTTAGGGACATGTTAGCTTACTTTCAGCTCACAAGATCCAGACCAAAGGAAGGGGACCAAGATCTTGGTCCCCTGTTCCAGACCCAAGGAAGGGGACCAAGAAAAGCAGTGAGATATTTCATACAACCAACAGAAGTGGGCTACTTACCTGAGCTCACACAGCCCTGCTGTAGGGGGTCCTGCAGTGACGTCACTGAATGGAGGACTAGAGAAGAGAAAGACACAGTTACATGAGGAAGCAGATCAGGAGTTTCTAACTACATGAGGTATAAGGATCAGGAAGGACAATGGAGAGCCACAAAGACTGGAGGGAAGTGAAAAGGGAGGAGGTTTCCAGCTACTTATGGGTAGGCAATGACTAAGAGCAGGTAGAAGCCATAGCCTATGACACTTTCACTTCTGTCTTTTAGCTGACTTTCCTTCCTGATTCCCTGATTTAGCTACTTGACTTTTACCTATATTTATGTATAAACAGCATTTTCTTAATTGGTAACTCATTTTCTGCTGCTTATAAAATTAGCCAGGCATAATCTTCTCATTCCTAAAAACTAAAGTCACTCCCATGGTGACAGGTTGTGGAAGGAGACAGTTCTCAGTTTCCTGGGGTGGTTAACAGCTAGAGGAGGGAAGCCCCCTGATTCCTCTTCCCATTCTAAAGCAGCTGGGGGAGTTTGGAGGTGGCCTCACCTGGTCCTTGTGGGTGTCCCTGCACGGGCAGCACTCCTTGGCCCAGCTCGCCATTTAGCCAAAGCTGCATCCGGATGAAGGGCTCTCGGCCTTTCTGGGTTAGCTTGCTCCATGGTTTTGGCCGGGATAGCATGTCACTGACACTGCCTTGGGATAGGCCCAGCACCTAAAGTGGTACCCAGAGAAACAGTCAGTACCCATGTATTAGCATGATGTCACAAGGTAACTTAGTGATGTACACATAGCTGTGTGGGGTAGGGAAGGAATGAGGGTACATAGGGAGCCTGGGAAACTGCATTTTGGGGGACTATGATAGCTTGTGCAGGAATAAGTTTTAAAGATTACTGATGGCTTGGAATTGGGTGGGGTCCTGGGCAAGGCATCCTTATAGTCTCAGCTTCCAGCTCTCAGGGAGAGATGGGGCTCCTTCCCAGGATCTGGATCCTGTCAAAACTGTGGGTTGTCATCCTAACAGCTGAGGAGGAAGCAATGGGAAGCATCTTGCTCTTTGCCTAGTGATACTAGGAAAGGTTGGGGTGCTGGGCCCTGAACCCCTCAAGATGCCAGAGTCAGGGATCTCAGAGGGGCATAGGAAGCTGGATTGCTTTAATGATAAGCCATGACTTTAGAAAGGTCTCCTCTCTCTGATCACACCCAATCCAGAGGTGAGCTGGAAGGGACCCGGAGCCAGTCAGAGAGTAATATTCAGCTGGAGATGATAGACAAGTTACACCCCCACCCCCCATTCCCCAGGCTTCTGATGCTCACATATGGCCATACATATGTATAGGCACACACACTCCACCCAGGACACAGATGTAGCCCAGAGATATTTAGGGGCTTCATCCTATCACTCTTTTGAGACATTCTCAAGTTCCAGAATAAACTACACTCATGGGCCAAACAAGTGCAATGCTATTAAGTCTCTGCTAAATTTAAGGCATGAGCACAAACGTCTATTTAAATGTTCTCAAGTGATATTTTTACAATACTGAACTAGAAATCTCAAGGGACTTTGAATTCCCACCCGTGCTTACAGCACCTCCTATCACCTTTTACAAAATCAAGACAGAGGGTTCACACTCAGGTTGCTAGCTCGGTGTATGGTAAGTATTGAGCCAAAAGCTGGACAGGAAAGAGGGGTAGAGGGTGCCATAAGGGTCCCTGGGGCCACTGTGGATCCAACCATGTGCCCTCTGGGAAGGCTACCTCCCAGGGGAATGGTGAGCTTCAGCAATTATGTTCAGCAATTCATTAACCAATCTAAAACGATACTAGGGCATTACATTTATTTTAGATTTTACAGGCATGGCAAATCCCCATTATCCAGAATCTGTCATCAAGGAAGTGCCAAGAACAGAAAGATCTGGAAGCTTATCCAAGAACGACACTTTCAAGATCTGGGGAAGGATGACATGGTAATGGCAGATCTCACCAGGTGTGTGTTCTGGGCTGTTGCTTTGCCTCCCTGGCTGGAAAATATCCAAGTATTTTCTGAGTAGTACTGGGAAGGAATGGTTGGGTTTGAGGTAGCTTTTCTATTAAGTTCACTTTGGTTCTCTGCAGCCTGGTTGTCTCTATAACAGCTGATCAGACCTTTTATGCCCAAAACAGCCTTGGGGGTGCCTCTTGGCTTTACTCGGCAGCAGAGGCTGGACAGAGTCACCTGCAAGTCTAGGACAAGCAGTTAACTTCCTTGAGCCTTGGTTCTTTATCTCAGGTGGTTACTTTATGAGGCATCTCCCAGTGTAGCTGAGATCCAAAGGATGGCACGAAGAGAAAAAGCCATGCCCAGAACCTGGTTTGCCACTGGGGCTCAGCATGTGGGTCCAGGGAGCTGGTAGCCTCTACAGAGGTGGGAAGCAATGACACATAAAGCATTTGGCTCAATTAAAATGGTGCTGGTCAAGTCTCCTAGGAGGGATACTAGTCCTCAACTACGAGAAGAGATGCTAATGCAAGTCCTGAACAAAAACTCTTACCTTTTCCCCAAAGATCCTCTGACAAATGCCATTCTTGGCCAGCTTCTCTTTAACCTGTCGGGTGAGCTCGATGGTGTCTACCTCCTGATACATGTAGATCTCATATTGTTCGGGGGTCAGTGGAGGAACAGAGGGTTTGGTGGGCTTTGCCATGGGCACGATTGGAGAGGAAGGCAGAGGGCTGTTCTGTGGTGTCTCGCTGCGGCTGGCTCCAGTCAGGCTCAGCTCTGAGCTCTGGGAGTATGGAGACTCAGCGTTGGGCCATTCTTTCCAATACTCCGACGAGAGGCCCTGGTGCTGGCTGCGCTCGGCTCGGGGCTGGCTGCCACTGTTACCCTTTTCTTTCCCGCCTGTGGCCTCTTCACCTTTTGTCTCTTCAGAGGAAGTGGGGTTTTTCCTCTCGGGCTGTGCAGGGCTCCACCAATGATCCTTCCAACCACCCCCACGGCCCAGCTCACTCTTCACATGCCTCAGAACCCCTTGTGCAGTGTCTGTGGTGCTCTGTGGGTCCAGGCTGGGCACATCCTGGGCCTCTTTTTTGAGGGCTGGGGTGTTGGGCAGGGCTGAGGCATTAGCCTCGGGGGCTGACGGTGTTTTCTTCAGGGAGATGGCGAGAGGAGAGTAACTGGACACAGTAGGTATAGGTGAGGCAGATAGGAGCTTTGGGGTCAGGAGGGCGAGGTCAGGCTGGGACAGTGGGGCTGGTTTTAAGGCAGGGTCAAGAGCAGCCTGCTGGGCTTCCATTTCCCGGCGTGCTTGCTGCAGGATAGAGCGGATGGCATCATCAGAGTTCCCACTGCTGGATGCAGAAGATGGCTGGGCTGGCTCTGTTGCATGGGGCAAACATAGGGGGAGGTTGAGCTGGGACTGTACTTCATCCTACCTTTCTCCACCACACAACATAGGTCATTTAGGAGAACCACTCTATGCTATTATCTCAGCCTTTCCCTCATCATGGCAACATCTGTGCATTCTGTCTGAGCAGCAGGCACACAGTAGTGAGTCCCCTTCCTGATGGCCTACTGGGCTGTTTCACACCTGCTGGATTTCTAAGCACAGAGTGTGACAACATGAGCAGAATGGAAACACTCAAGAGATAATGCCCCCTGGGCTTCCTTTGTGGAGAATGTTAAATCTGACCTTAAATTCTGTGATATCTTTCACAATTCTTGTGGTTCTGTCATATGGAACAAGAGGCTAGAGCATCCTAGGGATCAGTGGCCATTACTGGGGCACTAACACTCTGTTTATATCTGTGGTGTGGCCAGCATGAGTGGGCCTCACTAGCAGGGGGAAAGGGGAGTGACAGCGGGGTTCAGGGGAAGTCCCTGGCCTAGGAACTTAGAGCTCTATGATTTCAGGAAATCACAGGCACTGCTGGGCCTCAGCTTTTCTACCTGTAAAAGGGGGGATGGCTGATGGACCAGACCAAAGATTAACTAGGTCCTGGTCTACATGTCTGCTTGAAGAGGTAGGGGGTGGATATGAGGACTCAGAGCAGAATGAGGTAGTAGAAATGACCAGCCTAAGCCAGGTTTCCAGAGGGAGCACGAACTAACTTACTGGATGAGCCTTGTGCTAGGAGGAGATTATGCAGCCACGTGAGTAGCTAGTGGCCCGTGCTCAGTTGTCATGGCTGTGCCCTGAAAGTCAGGCAGGGTCTATAGGGGAGGTACTCTGCAAAGCAGTGCTTCACGGGCACAGGGAAGGCTAAACATGAGGAAGAGGTACCCTCAGACTCCTCTCCTGCAGAAAGGGTCTGATCCACATGGTGCTCTTCCCAATAAAAGCTCAGCCAGAGAAAAGGTGAAACAGAGACCCTGTCCTCTGGAAAATGCAGCTCTTAGAGGGCCCTGGTTCCAGAAGCAGGCTGCAAAGGTGGACATATACCCAGAGAGGCTGCCTGCTCCCCATTAGCATTATATGTATCCATCATGTACCTGGTAAGAGTTTTCGCACATTCTTTTTTAGTTGCATGTGGTCAAGTATGATAACAACTAAAAACCAAAAGCCTGCACTGCATTTTAAAAAGGATAATTGAAGACAACCTGCTAATTCGAGATTTTAAGGCCCCAGTAACATTCTTAACTTACTGCTGGGGAATGACATTAAAAATGGCAATTATTAATAGCAAGACAGATGACACAAATCTGCTCTCCTCTGCATATACCTATGTGCTCACCACTGCTTAAAATTTAACCACTGCTGACCAGAATGCTCATGACAATTCTTTTAATTAAGCTTGGAAGACAGTGGTTGAAGAAGTATAAGCCATACCAGTTTTCTGAACTTGGAGCTCCCTCTTGGCTTGTTCCAGGATGGACTTGATTGCTTCATCAGAACCTGTCTCTGAGGCTCGGATCCGTGTGGTGATGTTACCTGCAGGGAAAAGTCACAGCAATGCTATCAAACCAAACTTTGGGTAACAAAATTAATGTTACACGAAGAAATCGTTTTGATAAATGGCCCTGAGCTGAGGCCAGTGTTATAAGGAGGTAGGCGTGGCCTCCCATAAGCCAGTATTCTCATAGCAGGTACCTAAACATCATGCAGGAGGCTTCCTGCTGAACCTGCCTTACAGTCAATGTTACTTGGCCAGCAGGACTGGTTTGCACATTCACCTGAGCCGGTATTGTTTTGGGTTAGTACCAGGGGAGACAAATTATTTAATGCAGTACAGAAAAGGTCAGATTCAAAGGCCATGTTTTTCATGAGTCATTTAGAAGCATCATCAACAACTGCTTTGGCTCAGGACTATATTCAGGCTCTGCACAATTATTTTTCCCAAAGAGGAAAAATGGAAAGGAAGGCAAAGGGCTGAGACTGATCCTTGATTGATCAATCTGGGTACACCAGGTCAAGAGGCACAAGGCTAAACATAATCTTTTTTAGACTCCATGACCACATATTCTCTTCTTGAAATTTACAAATAAAGAAAGAAGTCTGCAGGGATCCCTAAAGAACAAGAACACATTCTTAGGGTCACATGGTGATGTTCTGCAAAGCAGCCATGTGTGCAGATGCTCTGAAGCTATCAGGGCTCAGGGGCTGGCCCCAGTTCTTTCTGGAAGCTATCCAGGTATTTTAATTTTTCACTACCTTAATAGGAAGCGCCACGTGAAACTGTTTAAGGAAACTACTGAGATGAAGCTCCATTAGAGATGAAACTCCAAGGAGTGTGGTAGGGGTCAGCCTGCCAAGGACAGTGGGGGAGCTGACTGCATTTATAATCTGTCCACTTGTGGGAACTTTGACATATTTCAGAGTTAGAAGTTTGAGGAAGCAGCAGTATCTGATTTGACTTGGTAAACTGATTTTTCTCAGAGCAGTAATTGTTAATTCTTTCACCTGCTTCTGAGAAAACAGGGATAGTGTAGCTGGAATGGAGTCTGTGCTTAAGGAATAATCTTAGGGACACCTTCTTGTGGTTGGTCTGCACTCAGTAGAGTATAGGCAGCTCAGGGGGAAGGGGCTGGGCATCCTTGAACCCATGTTTTGTTTTATACTTACTAGCTGTTTTTCCATCAGGTTCCAGGCCAGAATCATACTGCACAGTTTTAACCCAAAAACACAGCTAATGACATGCTGCTTCCTAGGTTACTGACTGCAAAGAAAAACACCTGCCTGCAACATACCTTCAGACCCATTTCTTCGTTTCGGTACTTCCTGAAATAGTCTGTTCAGGCTCTGGCCTGGATTCTCTGTTGAAAAACAAGTGTGGTAAGAACAAAACAATCAGGGGAATGGTGGCGTCAACGATATGGGCTGTGTGACATGAAATCTGAGCCGCCTGATGCTAAATAAAGGGCTCAGGGCTTCCTGTGCAACTTGGAGTTCCTAGAAACTTGAGAGAGGCCCTTCACTGGCTGAATGGCCTACAGAGGCTGTGGCTCTACTGTAAGAGGAGACTGGACAAGCCTAAATAGTAGCCTACTGCTGCCAAGAGGGTCTCAGGGAGGAAGAGCTGTCTCCAAGCAAATCATCTGCTAGCCCCCAGAATGAAGCTCTCATTAATCATCCAAAGACATTCAATTCCGGTTAACATCACCATAAAATGTTCTGCGTTCTTTTTGGTGCAAATTGATGCCATTTGGAACACTGAAAGTCTCCCTTCTCTGTGTCTTAATTTCAAATGTACATTTGAAATGTGGCTGACAAAATTCTCTCTCTAAATCACTGCTGACTTGGCATGTGGGTCTCCTGTTCCTAAAGAGGGCAGGAATTCTTTATATTGTGGATATGGCTGACTTTTGATCTTTTTGTGGAGGGTGGAGTAGGAAGGGTATTTGAATAGAATTTTTATGTATTTTACTCAAGGCAGGTGTGTTTTACTAATAGTGCTAAAGAAAAAAAATCACTTAGGAAACATAAATGAGTTAAGGGAATGCATCTTCTCTGAGAGGTCAGGGGAAGAGAGGAAACAGCTTTGAAAGGCTTGCCCTGCAGAGTGCTGCACAAGGGTGGAGCCCAGTTAATGCCACTGCTATGGGGGTAGGCGGCACTTGAGGGCCACTCCCAAATGAGGCCAGCACAGGCCAGTTGGGTCCAGGGATCATAAATATGATAGGATGATGTGCATAATGCAATTTCCTCTAATTCAACACATAGCAGAGATCTTGAATTGCCTAAGTGCAAGGAACAGAGCAAGTTCCCAAGGCCAGCTCCCCCAGATCTAAAGGCTACAGCTTATGCTGTTTGATTCTTCAACTCTAAAAATGACACAACCAAAGAGAATTTTATCTGATGTGATGCAGAGATGTTTTGCCATACATGCATGCACCTGGCTGTGCATACATGCGTGCGCGTGCAAACACACACACACATACACACATGGCCTTGTGACGCACTCACACGCTGGCGCCGACCTGAGGGCATCTCTTACCTCTTTGTCTACCTTGGATGCTGCGCAGGGCCAAGATGTTCTGCTCATCAGAAAGGAACTGCTTCATCTTGTGGAATGGCTCTTTACCACGAACAGTCAGTTTATTCCAGGGCTTTGGTCGGGCCAGGATCTCACTCACAGACCCTTGTGACAGTCCCAAGACGTAATGTCCGAAAATACGCTGTCCGATATTGTGCTTGATCAGCTGCTCTTTGACCTGCCGGGCGATTTCTGCAGTGTCTATCTCCTCGCCCTCAGAGATGCTCCCAGCACTTTCGGATTGGCTGGGAGATGGGGCCATGCCATTTACATCTGGGCTTTGTTGTAATGGAGTTGGGGAAGATATGGAATTTGTGCTGTAGGGACCTGTTGAAAAAATCATGCTTGTGCTTCCTGCTTCCTGCATGGCCTTGGAGTAGAAGGAGTGCATTAGCTGTCGCTGGAGGAGAGAGTTTAGTGCAAATTTTCCTGTAGAAGCCAGGGGTAGGCTGGGGCTTGCCAGGGATGAGCTGAAAAAGTCTTGACTTAACCCCGCTGGTGAGAACTGGTGTGTACCATTAGTATTGGAAGCCTGCTCCCCCGTGTTGCGGGGCAACTGAGGAGGAGGGGAGGCCGGCAAGGGTCCAGGGCGCCGACTCTCAGGCTGGTCTTTCCCTTTTCTCCTGGCTGACCCTACAAGGAAGGGCAAACAGAATGCATTATGGGGGATTCCAAAGGGGAAAAATACCAAGATCAGAATGCAAAATAAGTTTGCCCTGCAAAAGGGAAAAAAATAAAAGTGCAGATTTTACAAGGGCCAATAAAGTGGGTTGGTTTGTTTTTTGATTGAATTTGTCAATCAGCCAAACTAGGCCCCCCAAAACAAGCCACATGCATTCATGTTTGCACCTTTCTTGTATGTTGCAGCCTGGAGAATCCCCTTTGACAAAGGTTAAAACTGCTAGTGACAAGGATATGGTAACACACACAGGGAAGAGTTGACAGGTCATGGGCCTTGTGTGGGTCCTTTAGCATTTGAGCTATCACCAGGGGGCCCTGCCTGAGAAGCAGCAAACACTGACATTTGGGGACCAGTGGGGTTGCTCCCCCAATGTGCCCTGAGGTGAAGGTATCGCACCGAGTCCATGTGATTGAAAGGCGCGCATGTTTTAGATTATGCAGTATCATCAGAGCCCACATACTGTTAACACAGTTTACCAGCTGCTAACCAGAAACAGTCACTGACGCCACCATTTTGGGATGAGCAAAGAAAGGCTAAGGATGGGGGATGAGTCCCCAAGGAAAATCTCACGAAGAAGAGTACCCTGAGCCTGGGAGGGCAGGTGATCCCTGTAAACAGCCTCTGCAGACACTCTAAGAAGGACAAGGCTGAATTTTGCCCCTGGCCTGTTCACAACACAACTACAAAAAGACCGAAAAGCCAACATCCTCAGGTTGTCCCTCCTGGAACCTCTACAGACTTGCTGCAGTGTGCGCGCATCTTGTCACAGGGTGGGTGGGGCAGAGCAGTGAGGAAGGGGTCACAGAACACTCAAGGTTAGTCACGGTCCTCGTCAACCGGCGTGCATGAGGCCAGACTCACATCACCCTCCTCTTCCTTGACCCCTGGAAGCGAACCAAGCATGGCACACATTTGTCCACCTACCGCTCAGGTCACTATTGGAGATGCGCAGTGCAGCATTCTCAGACTGCAGCGAGCGGTTCTTCTCCAGCAGCAGTACCTCCAGGGGCTTGGCCGCATCCTAGATAGGGCAGAGGGGGACTCATCACAGGTTCATGATGGGGTGCCATCACCAGCTCCTCGGACCCCACCCCCACCACACCTCCCTGTCTGCCTGCTTTTCTGCCTCAGCTTTCTGTCACAGAGATTCCCCCAAAGATGTTTAATGATAGGCAAGTGCTCTCTCACTGAACCACATTCCAACTTCCAGGATGTTTAATGGGCTCTTGGAAAACATTTAAATTCCTTTGAAAAAGAATTAATTTCAGCTTGGATTTTTTTTTCTCTTCTCCTTAAGATTTGTATGGCTTCTAGACAATTAATTATTATCTATTCTATCTCAAAATCTAAGCTTGGGCCTTATTTGACAACAGGATAGGCTGCCAAGCTACCAACCTATGTCAGAAAGTAATTGTAGATGTCAGTTGCCTTGTGGGGATTGGAAGAAAGTTTCCACCAGTGACATAAATGTTTTTAATTAAAAACAATTTTTAAAAATGAGAGGTGGGATCTTGCTATATTGCCGGGGCTGTCCTTAAACTCCTGGGCTCACATGATTCTCTTGCTGTAGCCTCCCAAGTAGCTAGGACTATAGGTACACATTACCATACCTGGTTTTAGGATGTATTTAAACTGGCCACCAATGTTTTTCCACTGAGGTGCACAATTACTGTTCCTAAGCTTATCTATTTTTTGATCTTGAACACTACCTGAATTTTACTTTGTTTTTGAGATTCAGAGGCTAGATGTGAAGCCAGGGTCCTTGTGCATGTTAAATATGTGCTCTATTGCTGATCTGCACCCCAGTCTCTGAAGTTGTTCTTTATTCATGTTCTCAGTGCCTGCCCAAGCGAAACAACAATTTTACTGGAATTAACAGTTTAGAAAACATTTCTCTTTTTGCCTGTTTAATTACAGATTGTTTGCTTCTATCTGGTTAAAAGCTGTTAGAGAAGGAAGACTCAGAAGCACAAGTGAGAGGTCCCATGCACACGTGGAGATGGGAAAGCAGGCCCTAGGGACCAGCAGTGCTGCTGCCACTGCCACAAAAAGTGAGAGAGTGTACCTGTGTTCCAGTTCCTTCTGATGGTGCAAACTCCATGGACTTCAGGATACTGAAAGAGCAAGACAGAGCAGTGATTTTATACTTCTATCTTTGATAACAGCTACGCTAATAAGCATTAATGTTACAATTTCCTGCTCTGCAGGAGCTAAGGAACTGACAACTCTTAACAACTTCCCTGGCAGGAGCTTTAATCTGATAATGTCTTTAGAATAACTAGTATTCAACTAGCAGTTGGCTAGCAAAAGATTTTTTTGCCCAGCATGTAAATCACTCCATATGGAATCACACCAGGTCTGTTCAAAGTATAATTTTAAAGTTTAATACAGACATCACATTGTTGTAAGTGGAATGTATCTGTGAAGTTTAAAGGGAATGAAAAAGTTCTCCCAGGGATACCAAAGACAGGACAACTCTACTATAGCCATGTACTGCTCCCTCAGTAATCAGCACCCATTCAGAGTGCAGGGGAAAGAGACAAAGAGCAACAGCCCACACAGAGATGGCTCAAAAGTCAGGCAGGCAGATTGTGCAGCCCCGGATCTGGAAAGCAGCTCTAAAGACACAGGCGGGTCAAACATCTTTCCCCACTGTTCCTGTCAGTGCAGGCATGAGCTGTAGCCCAGCCCCCCCAGGCTCTGGACAGTCTGAATGAGCCAGCAGTTGGGTGAGGGCAGGGCTCTGGAACTACTATTTTTCATGTTCTTTTTGCTGTGGACGGTCCCTTCTTCCTGTCAGCATCAGAGAGAATACGGGAAATGAGTATGTAGGACCTTAAGGAGCTTCCCAGTGCTCCTTATTATCCCTTACAGAGAACAATGGGGTTTGGGTAGGCTGGGTCTAGACGAAGGTTTACAACTTGTAGGCGGCAGGTCAAGTGGACCCTCCCCGCATTTGTGCAGTGGAGATTTCACCCGCTGGTGTCCTTTCAAGCTCAGGAAATGCTGCATAAAGATGTGACCATAGGTCAAGAGGCGCCTTTAGCTGCTGTGCTGGTTAAGGTCAAGGACTGAGCCCTCTATTCTGTCTGCATCTTTGTATTGTGTCTGTTGTGTCCACTAACAAAAACAGGGACAAGGCGGAGCTTATGTGCGTAAACCATGCGAGAGCCCTGGGTTCTTCATATTACACTGGAGAGACCATGAGCTATCTGTATAAACTTGTCTTTTTTTTTTTTTTTTTTTTTTTTTAAGAATAATTCACACTGTTTGCAACTATACTCTTGTTCCTTGTTTGGGATCTTTAAGATGATGCAATGAGAAGTTGAATGAGTTTGTATAGGTTAAGCATGCAAAATCTGAAAACCAAAACTTTTTGAGTGCCAGTATGATACCACAGTGGAAAATTCCATACTATGAAATTGCTTCATGTACAAAATTACTTAAAATACCACATAAAATTACCTTTCAGGTTAAGTGTAGAAGATGCATATGAAACAAACTTTGTGTTTAGTATGGGCCCTATCCCCAAAATATCACATTATGTATATACAAATGTTCTAAAAGATGCCTCCCAATCCAAAATATTCCTGATTTCATGGAGGTGGAGTCCAAGAGCAGGAATGGCTCCAGGAAAGGCAGAAGCTGCCTGAGCTAGTTCTTTTAGGTATCATGTGGCTCAGAAGACAGAAGAGGTTATGGAACACCTCCCCTTGGAAGAGCTTGGGGCACAGGCCCCTGCAGGGTCTGGGGGACACCCTGCTACACAATCTGGGAAGAGAAGGCTGAGCCAAGGGGAGGCTGGGGATGGCCAAGGAGAAGGTTAAGGTGACCCTCATGTACTGTGGAAGGGCTGGCATGGGCTGTGTGAAGGAAGTATCAGTGAGCCTGGAGTGTGATGGGCTTGGAGGGGACAAGAATGAGGATGGGCTGAGGGGAGAAGTCAAGGGTACGGTCCACTGGCCTGACAGCTCAGTGGATTAAAGTGCCTGCTTAGGCAGATGCAGGGGGCGGGGGTCAATCCCTGGCCTGCTGTGCCAGGCTCGCCCCCAGGGTGCACTGAGACTGAGATTGAGACTGGGCATGGTGATGTGCGCCTATAATCCCAGCACTTGGAAGCCTGAAGACAGGAGGATCACTATGAGTCCGACCTATGTAATGAGACCCTGTACTAAATACTAAATAAATAAATAAGTAAGTAAACAAAGGTAAGGGGCCAGGAACCAGCTAGGGCTAGAGGAGGAAACTTCTAAGCATGAGAAAGCACCAGCCCTGGAGGACAACCAGATTTTGGCTGTGGCCTCACAGAGGGAGAATCGGTCTGGGAAAGCAGGGTCAAAGTGCAGAAGGCTCAACTTCTCTCTGGCATTTTTACACCCCTGAAAAATAGGCTCCTATTTACAATTTCTGTAAAGGCAGTATTTCCCCTGACTCTGAATGCTGGGCTACTTTCAAATGTACAAAGTCTTATAAAAAGGCCAAAGAAATCCAGGAGAGGCCCGCATTGGGGCCTTTTAGCACTGGGTAGCCCAGGGTACCACAGAGGCAGAGTTCTAGGGCTTAGGGTTGCTCTGACACTTGCTGGCAGATGATCTTCCCAGCATCTGAAGGGGCACAGGCATCTTCAAACTTACTTTAGCTCTTTCTTCACCTCTTCATAGTCAGCCTGGCCTTTGAGTTTTTCTTCCAGTTGCTAAAAACAGAGAGGAATGTTAGCGTCCATGTCTGAAAGAAGGTCAGTGGACTTTGCTGACCATATTCCCTATATGACATCTGGCCATCATGGAGCAGGCAACTGGCAATGTGGGTGCCACCTTTTGCCTTGCTCTTCTGGCCTGGCCCATCAATATGGTCCCACTCTGAGCAACAAAGATTTAAATGTAAAATGCAACAGAAGCAGTAGGGAAAAGTTTCATAGAAGTGGCAAACAAAACAAAGGAAATTTCACTTTACATGAAATAACAGAAAACAGCAAATTAAAAGAGATGTACACTTGGTATATAAAAAGAAGTGTGTGGTATTTCGTAAACGGTATCAGGCTTGCTGTTTATACCTTCCGGGGGACATAAGCCTTTTGCTGTTGAGCACTGGTATCAAGGCATCAAGAAAAAAGTATGTGCTTTCTAGAGCCACGGTTGCTGGTATTTGGAGTGCCCAGCCTGACAGGGACTTCTGGTCCCCATGGTCCTCACAGAAAGTGGCAATACTTTCCCAGAGTGTGACGATGTTCTCAGGTAGTGTAGAAAACTTGCTGGAAATTTCAGGTTGCCAAGAGCAGCTAGTGTAGGGCATTAGCTAAGCTGTGTCCTAAAAGGGTGCTCTTGGACTGCTTTGCTTCTGGCCTTCCCCAAAGGGAGTTCCTTGAGTTAAACAAGGACGCTTCATGTAAAACCATGAGGACAAGGCAGGGTTTCTAAGCTCAAGCTGAATAAATCCATGGCTTGGGTTGTCAGCTCCCTCCCATCTATAGAGTTTCTAATAGTCGTTTTATGTTCTGCTTGCCCAGCCATGACTAGGACCACAGTTTAAGATACTTGAAAGCATTCTAGTGTAGGCAGGAGATACTCAGTGGCTGTCAGTCTTCAGGCTTTTCTATCCCTGACTCTACCTGCTGTTTTGAGAATGCAAGTGCTCTGAAAATGACACTGGCCCAGCCATCTGCTGCTGCCTCTGCTGGAAGTTTAATATGTGTGTATTTTCTGTGGTGTAAAAATTGCTCTGCCTTGCTCCTTTTTAAGATCTCTTGCTAACTTTATACATTATAATGGTTTTTTCAGTCATAATCAAATGAAGGGTAGTAAGCACTCATTTTCCCACAAAAGATTCTCAGGAGGTACTCCCCTAAAGAAGTGATTATTTTATTTTCTTCCTTATAGGTGACTAGTAGGAAGCTCAAATGTGCCTTTTTCCCTCCCATGAAGAACATTATCTGCAGTGTGGCTGGGAGACTCAACAGCACTGGGACATAGTGATGCATGTCTGTCATCTTGGCATTCTGACAAGCAGAGGCAGAAGGACCCCAAGTTCAAGCCCAGCCTGGGCAACTTAGTAAGACCTTGCCTCAAAATAAAGGGATTGGGATGAAGTCCCTGGGTTCAATCCCAGTATGGAAGGTGGGTGAGATATAGTTAAAAAGTCAGGAAGTCCCCTACACCTCTTTTGCTCTGAGACAGTTTGTCTTGGACAAACAAGCTGGAGGGAAGCTTGGTGGATGATGCTGATGATGCTTGTCCTGACATGCAGACCACTTCAATCTGGCTCCAGGGCAGTGTCTTTAAAAGTGACCTACTGTGGGTGCCACATCTCAAAGTTGCTTTGGGGAGGAAAGGGGGAGTGTGAGTAAATACCATGTTTTTCTATAAGTCTTATAGTGTGCCTGGGGAAGTGGACCCACAGAGGCACTGCTTTTGCTGATAAATGCTAGTGGGCAGGAAAAGCATTTAGGGCCAATGCCACAGAAGCAGAATCTGGGAAGTGGGTTACCTTCCCTAAAAATACACAGATGGCCCTGGCATTCTGTGGTTAGATTCAATAATATTGTGAAAGCAATATTCCTCAAGTAGACTGTGCACCCAATTTTGAATTGGCTTCTTTCCTGGACTAGTGATTTACTGGATCCTTCCTCCCAATGTGGAACAGCAGCAGCAGGAGTTGCAACCCCATCACTGCTGTGATCACTGATACATTCCATGTGCTATGTTGCTAGTTGTGATGTATGAGAGGTTAGTATCTCAGATGCAGTTTTCAGAGACAGATATGTGTGAGTGTGGGTGATGAACTTAGACTGTTGAATATGAAAAATCAAGCCCATTTAAAAAGTAGGGGGGAGACCAAACTAAAGTGAGTTTTCAAAGGGCAGGGGGAAACACATGTGAGATCATGCCAAATGCCAGACTGTGTCTATGCTACAGCCAAGTTCACCTATGGTTTTGGGAACCTAGCAGGTATTTAGGTTCCTCCTCAATGTTAGATAAATTGTCTCTTTGAACTCTTAAAATTTCAGGTAAAACTTAAACCATAAGTAAATTAAATGTAAAATAGCAGGTACTTTGGTACACAGCAAGTTAGGACACTCATTTTATAAAGGATATCTATTTTTCTCAAGTGAAAAATAATGTTGTTGGTGTTTAAAGGCTATAGCACCACCATCTCTGGCACTTTAGACCAATGCCAAGATCTGTGGAGAGACTGTATTTTGTGGGCCACTCTGGGGTGAGGCGCATGGAGTCTGTAATACAGAAGAGCAGGCTTGATTCTCAGCAGTGACATCAGAGGCCAGTTGGCTCTGGCTACGGTGGACCCCCTTGGCCTCTCTGGATTCCTGCTTGGCCTCTGGTTGATGGTGACTCAGGTCCAGGCCCAGTCAGCTTGCATCTTCTTACCCATTAATCAGGACCCTCCCCAAATAGTCTATATATCCCATGGTTCTTTGGGGAGAGGCAGGCTTCATGTAAATTTGGGATCTGCTGATACTGGGTTTGGGGGAAAAAACTCAGGGACACTCTAGTGACTGGACAGTGAGGAAGTCCCAGTTCTGGATCCACCGAAACACCGTGGTGGGCATTTTATACATGCTGAAGGGATACTGAGAACACAGTATAGAAAGAGAAACCCTGAAGGTCAGAGGATTGAGGATTGAGGGTTGTACTGGAGGACCCCATGAAGTGGGGTCCTGGTGCCCAAACAGACTGAAGACAGAGCAGATGGAGCAGCAGGGCTATCAAATATGGATCTGGCAAAGGAAGAACCCTGAGCAAACATGACATGGCTGCCTTCTACTTCTAGAAGCTAGGCCCTGGGCAGTGGGTTGATAGGAGTCAACTCTTTGGAGAATGGAATAATACTAGATCCCAGGGTGTGTGTGTGTGTCTACAAATTTAATATTCAGGTCACTTCTATGTGGCATATCATATATGCTGTTTTGCTGGGGATGGTGTGAACTCTTTGGATTCACTGAATGAATGGGTTGAGGGGGTCTTTCCAAGAGGATTCACCACAGGTACCCATGCACAATTAGCTCCTTTAAAAGCACTGTCAGTGACGCCAAATGATTTATAGGGATTTTATAGGAACCTGCTTAGACCTCTTCCTGCCAACTGAAGGCCACCTCATTTCTCACCCTGCCTCCTTACTGTGCCAAGCATATTGGCTTCTGCTTCTTACGCTGGGACCATGTTGGAATTTTTTCTTGTTTTTTCTTCTCCTGGACTTACTCATGGTGTCTTTAAGACTCAATCAGAACAAAGCTATTGCTAGAACTGTGTGTCCTGGTTCTGGATGACCTTGGACGCCTGATATCACAACCTGTATGAGCTATTGTGGAGGTCAGGTTCCATCTGTCCACTGGCTTATAGTGATAATAGGGTGACAGGAATGCAGTTTCAGGCCAGGGCTGTGCCTCCTGCTAGAGTTAAATGCTGGACATCTCTGGGCCTGATGTCATCAGAGACCATGATGATCATCCTGCCTACTCAGTGTCACTGGAGCTTAATACACTGAAAGGCCTGTGCCTGTGGGTTAGGACCTCACAGAGGGCAGCCCAACCACAGAGTGACAGCAGGCCTCAGAGCCACACTACTGGGAGATGGAAGTCATGTGATCCAGAGGTGGGGTCTAGAGACACATGGAACCCACCTGGAAATAAACGGCCTACAGGAGGCTGAGAAATGGTTATTAGCTTTTTTCCTGCCCCTATGCCTGAGACACACAGTAAATTCCTACAGTGGCTTAATGCGATCTATCAGAGCCTCAGGAGGTGGGGGCCGGCAGATAGAACCATGTTAGTTTAGAAAAAGACTCCCAGGTGATTCTAACACACTTGCTTACTTGCCCAGTACAGTGGGAAGTACTAATCTTTAAGACATCTTTAGAAAATATAATTTCTCTCTATGGGAAATTGGCATTCTTTTAGCTAGCCTTTCTTATAAATACCCATTTTAAATTGAAGCTATTGGTAGCATTATTTTCTATGCCACAGTGAGTATAATACAGGTGACTGCCTAATTATACTGCTTCTATATTCAAGTGTTGCGACAGAAAGCCACAGAATAGAGAGTATCAAGAATAGCGGCCCTGTCATTGCAGTTGGGTTATTTCATTAATTATGAACATGGAATTATCCTCCACAAATGGCACTGTGCTTGAGCACTTGTCACATTAGGCAGGAAGAAACATCTCCACTTGGAAGCCTGTCTCCCTGTCTATTTAAAGGTTAGAGGATGCAGCATGAGATGTGGATAGTGCTGTGCTACTGTGAACTTCACTTGAAAGAGTGGAACCCTGGCCAGGAAAGACTGGCAACTGTAACAATCAGGATGATAGGTCCATAGTCCAGGCAAAAGGAAGAGATCTTGGACAGTTTCAACTGGGTATGGGCAGCAAACCAAATAATCAGTCCCCCAGTTATAGACAATGCCTCCAGAGGGTATTAGCAGAAAAAAACCCAATCATTGTAAAACTCATGGTTTTTTACCCATAAAGCCTTTGCCTGTTGAAGATAAGGGCATATGTCTCAAAGACTGAGGACTGCTAGGTAGGGTGCTCATGCCTATAATCTAGCTATTTGGCAGACTGAGGCAGGAGGAGCACAAGTTCAAGCACAGACTTAAACTTAACGAGACCCTTCGATCCCTGGCATGCCATGCTGGCCCTGCCCCCGGGATGCACTGAGATGGTGACCGACACTGGGTGTGGTAGTGCTGCACCTATAATCCTAGCACTTGGGAGGCTGAAAACAGGAGGATCACTATTAGTCTAATCTGTTTAATGAGACCCTTTGGATCCCGTACTAAATACATAAAATAAACTTAATGAGACCCTATTTCAAAAATCAAAACATAAAAAGGATCAACCTGTAGTACTGAAAATGACAACAACAAACAGAGGACAAACTGCCAAATGCTCAGGCAAAATGATCCACAATTCCAAAGAGCTGAGAGTTGAACAGAAAGATGTGACATCCTTTATCAAACAGCACCCCAATTTCATTTCCAATTATATTTCCTGCAGACTCTCAAAGTGGGAAAATGTGGCTCAAGAAAAAAAAGTGGAGGGACAGGAGAGGAGTGGCGAAAGGAAGAGGTAAGCAATGTTAAGGCCTGACTTGCTCCTCATTGCTTCCCCTACAGTCACCACCATGGAGTCAAGAGTCTTTCCCTGCAAAGGCATCAGGTTGCTGCTGTGGCAAATCTCATTCATAAAAGTTATATACACTGGAATAAAACAGAGGCCCTAAGAAGGTATCTCATTTTAATTAACCTTATTCCTTTGGGGTGGGGGGGTAGATTTGCTCATTTGGGACAATCTAGGGTCTTTTGTGAGTGAGTTTGCTATCAGAGAAATCTTTACTCTTGGAGACAAGGGGTTAAGATAATTAAAATCAGAGAAGTCTTGTTACTAGAGGATATGTTTTGATTATTAGATCAGATGAAGATAAGGGAGCAATGATTTTGGAAGAAGTATTGCTGAATTGTTTCATTAACTGCACAGTATTAAAGAATTCCCCCAAGATATGGCTAAAGAACATTAATTTGTGAAACTGCGTTTCATTTTTTTGTAAAGGCAAACATTAAAACCTTAACTGATTTAGATGAAATTGCTCCATAATGAAAAATAGAAGGTCTATAGCATTAGTTGCATGCAGCCATATACAGGATATATTTGAGTCATACACTTTAACTATGACAAAGGGGAAAGAGGCAGATTATCTAATAATAATGCCATTGCAAGGGTCAGAGATGGCTATAACATGAGAAAATTAGGTTTAATCTAGAGATAAAAAATGAGTCCTGGTACTCACTGGGCAAGCCAATGAGAAAGGAAAAAATGCTGGCGAAACAGGAGAAACAGTGGCCATGGATGTGACAAGCTTCCTACATCTTTCTAAAGCTATAGGACTTTTTCCTCAGAGGGATCCTGGCATCCACCATTTTTCAGAGTGGACAAAATTCAAGGAGGCAAAGAAAAAACTAGAAGGCAAAGATGGAGAGTGCTACAGGTGTCAATGACAGGACTGCTGAAAATTTAATTCTAAATTTAAGTTTGGGTATGTGTTAAATAGAAAATTTCCATTAAAAATTAAAATGGACTTATTCACATGTTAAAATAACTTTATATAAGGAAAAATGTCTCTCTTTTTTCCTTATTTTGTAATGAGATCTTTGCTATGTTGCCCAGGCTATCCTTAAATTCCCAGCCCAAGCAGTCCTCCAGTCTTAGTCTCCCTGATAGCTATAACTATAGGTATGCATTACTGTTCCTGGCTTCTTTACATTTTTACAATTAACCTTGATCTACATCATTTAGTGTATACTGGTTCATTTATGCATGGAACAAGGGGCTATGGGGCAGGAATAGGAATGGCCCTGGGTGAGCCCCCATGGGCTGAGCCAGAGACCCCTAAATACCCTGCTGGTCCTGCTTCATTTGCCAAAGATACCTTCCAAGAATCCTCATGATGCTGACACCCAGAAATCTAGGTTCCACAACTATCTTCAAATTACATTTGATTTGAAGGACTGAAAGTACTTGCAAATATAACTACTATTATTTAGTATATGGAAAGGTGCTGGCTTCTGCTAGGCTACCTAGCCAGTATGTCTAGGAGGGGAGGCCTGGGACACAGGATATGGGAATGTCTGTCAACTTAGGGACTCAGACAAGATTTTAGGGCTTTTGTATAGCTCAGACATAGAGCAAGGTGTGAATCCTCCCAACCTCCCACTGAGTTGGTGTGAATCCTCCCAACCTCCCACTCAGTGCACTGAGTCGTCTCATCCACAGATAGCCAGAGGGGTCCACAGAGCTAAGGGCACATCTACATCAATAACCTCACTGTGACACACACCAAGCCCCACTTAGAATTGCAACAATGCCAGGTGTTGCTTTTGGAGGTCACAAGTGCTGAGGCAGGTGGTATATATAACAGGGGACTTGTGGTGCTGCAGGCAAGGGGATTTAGAGCCAGTTTCCCATCCTAGGTTCTGGGTCTCTGTTTCAAGCTGATGAGCAGAGGAATTTGCTGTCAGTTTTTGGAAGGCAGAGGGTATGCATGTGGATGTGAGTGTGGGTCCAGCTTGCTGGTGCCCTCAGGTCCCATGGATCAGTGTTGTCCTTACTTTGAGTGTGCTGTTCTTGGCGCTCAGCTGCTGTTCAAGCTGGGAGATCTGGCTGGCTGAGTTCTCACGCAGCTTTGTGAGGCTGGCCTGGAGCCTCTGAACATCCTCCACCAGCTGGGCAATCTCCCGTTCTTTGGCGGCCAACTCAACTTCCAGGCTGGAGCGGGTCAGCACTTCTATGGCCTGCTCCTGGGGAAGACAAGAGAAATGACAAAACTGTACCGGCTTTGACGTGGGTTCACAGTTCTCTATGAAGGAAATGGGGGTAGAAACTACCCAGATCTCAGGATGTGTATGGTAAGCTCAGGATGAGCCAGGACTCATCCTTTACCTGGATGCAACCTGCTGGGTGCCCTCCCCACAACACCTTCCCATTTACAGGGTTAGGTTCCACCTGGACTTGTTTGTTGGACAAATATTTTCTGAGTACCCACTGAATTCCATGTGCATGGCAAAAGCCCCAGTCTTCATGGGCCTCATAGTCCAGCAGATTATGGGGCTGAATATGTCAGGTCCATCAGACAGACTGAATAGTAAGAAGTGTGTTAGGTGGTAAAAGCGCTATTAAAAAAGCAAAACAACGAGGACACAAGAACCAAAGAGGTTCTGGGAGAGGCTGGAGGCTTTCATGAGGTGACCAGAAGTCCCACTGAGACAGGGACATGTGAGCAGAGTTCTGAAGGAGCTGTTGGCAGATGGGGAAAAAAGCATTCTAGCTAGGGAATGGAGACTGAAGTGACTCAGAGAAGGCAAATAGAATCAAACACTGAAATTTTCTACCCCAGCATGGGAGTCACTGTCCTTTAGATTCATTATTAAATTATTTAGAAGCTGCTGGCCAAATAGCTCAGCAGATTAAAGCACCTACTTAGGCAGATGCAGGGGCCAGGACTTTGATCCTTGGGCCTGCCAGGTCTACCGTGCCAGCCCCACCCCAGGGACGCGCTGAGATGGCGACTGAGACTGGGCGTGGTGGCGCTCCCCTGTAATCCCAGCACTTGGGAGGCTGTAAAGAGGAGGATCACTACTAGTCCAATCTACGCAGTGAGACCCTGTAGACCCCTTACCCTATTCAAAAAGAAAAAAAAAATTTAGAAGCTGAGGTCTTGGTTTGACAAATTGATCCTTAGAGTTTAGTTTTCTTTTCTTTTCTTTTTATTTTTGTGTTGGGTCTCACTACACAGCCCACATTAGTAGTGATCCTCCTGCTTCCTGCCTCCCAATTGCTGGTATTACAGGTGCGTGCCACCGTACCCGGACTCCATCGCTGGCTCAGTGCACCCGGGGGTGGGGCAGGTGCAGCAGGTGGAGCCAGGGACCAAACGCCAGCCCGATCCTTAAGAGCTTAGAATTGCCACCAAAGAGTTAAAAGACAAGGAAGATGCATATTTGGATACCTCTGTATAGAAACTCTTATTATAATTGAGTTTCTAAATAAAAACAGTTTTTTCCTCCCAAAATGTTTAACATAGAAAATTTGCATTATAGAGAAAAAAGATATTAAAGAAAGAAAAAAAAAGGTAAATCTCCAATTCTGCTTCCCAAGACATAGCAGTACTTTTGCTAAGCTTTAGAAGTAATCACAGTTCTAGTATGACCCTGGAAGATTTTCTGTAGGACAGATGTGCTTCTGGGTATGACGGATAGGGACGGGATTAGGGCGCCATGGTTTCTATGATGGCAGAGACCTAAGAGCTGGCTTACGGTGTATAGAATACCACCAGCCTTCCTGTGGCCCTCTTTGAAGTGTGCTGCTTCCTGCTTTGGTCCTGCCTGTGCCCAGGTGGAAGCAGGTGGGAGCCTGCTCGCCACGTAGCCAGGCACCCAGGAAAATGATCTTTCATATCACCCTCCTGGGAAATCTATACCTTTACTATTTGAGGCAGGAAAGTTTTGTGTGTCAAGGAGCGACCCTTTTCTGTTTCTTGGATCTGTACGATATTATAAAATAGGCTGTTCCTTTTCCTGGCCTCTGGTGGATGGATGTGTGGCTCCAGGAGCCTAAACATCTCCTGTTGGCTTATTACAAGATACAGCCTATCCAGACCATCCTGTCCAGCATGTGCCCCAGGGCTACTGCTAAGCCATCCAACATGCCAGTACACAGTGAAGCAAGAACAAGGATGGAGAGTTGCTGTGAGAAACCCTAGAACTACTCAAAATTTTGGTTCATTTTTACTGTCTGCAATACAATGAAAATTTAAAAACCAAAAGAGTTCTTCACCATGGAGTTTAGAAAGCACCATTCTAGATGACACTGGTCTGCCAAACCCAGACCCTAGGAGGCTCTGAAGCAGGAGGTGACATAATGGGAGATCAGTCTGTTGGTGGATGTAGGCTGCATCCAGTCATCTAATAACAGAATGAGTTTCAGCAATCTTCCACCGAGGATGCCAGCCACCACAGTGCTTTGAGGGCTCTTAAGTAGTCTGCAAAACCATTCCAATGAGTGGTCTTGCAACGGTCAAGTTCAAGAATCAAGGACAAGTGGTTCAAATATGGCTAGAAACAGCAGCTTTCAGTGCTGGCCCTGGACTAAGGATGACCTGGGAGTAGACCATCCTCAGAGGGCCACCTGCTCCATTCCCAAGGCCCAATCTGACCTAGAAATAGGACCTTAGGTTCATCATCTGACTCAGAAACTCAAGCCACAAATTCCTCATTGATAATGTAGCAAAAAAGCATTGTTGAGATCAGATAACATATCCAAATCAAACTAGGAAGCACCCAAACAAAACAAAAAAACCCCTGTCCTATCCCACCCATGGCTTGCCTCCATCTCACACATAGCTGGCGGTCTTGTCACAAGGACACAGTGGAAAACTAAGAAAGAAATGGAGATGAACCCCAGGAATGGCTAGGGTACTGTAGAGGGAGAGGCCTGAATTGGAGTAAGAAATTGGTGGCCTCTCATCACATCGTAGGCAGGCTGGGAGAGTCACTGTCATCACCTATGTGGCAGTGTGGACAAGGAGAGGAAGTGGCAGCCGCAGAAACTTCACTGGGTGGGTGTTAAGCAGTTAAGGTACGACTGGGCTCATGACTGAGAAGTGATGTCCTTCATTTGTCCCAGGTTCTACCAGGAATCAGAATCCTGTGGGACTCTAGAAGATGGCCAGGTTCTGGGCCTCATCTTGAGGCAGAGACTCAAAGTGGGGGATGGAGACAGAGGGAGTGTCCAACACATGATGATCCAGATAGGGCTGAGAGGATGATGGTTGAGGTATATGGATGTGACATGACAACAGGACCCTGTGGCACCACCACTGGGAAGGATGGTTTCAAGTCTGTTCAGCATGGAAATGCCCAGGTTCCAGGGTCCTACATGCTCTGTGTGCCCTGGCAGCTTAGGAGTTGGGAAGAGTGCTTAGAAGAGTTTAAAATCACTGTAAAATGTAGGGATTTCAGGTGAAGGAGTGAGCCACCAAAGGGAAAGTCCCTAATGTTTTGTTCTGTCCCTTTTTGTCCCTTTGAACCTACTTGCCTTCCTGTCCTGTGACCTGCTGGAGGGAACCATTCCCCACTACCTGCCTGTCTCCTTAGTACCCATGCAGAGATCAGAACACAGAACCTCACCCCTATGATCTTGTGTCCCATAGCCACTTCCAGGCTAACCATGAATGAGAGGCAGGAACACTAAGGTCAAGGTACTCTAATCATAACCTGCTGGTCATGGTAAGCCAAGACCTAGCTTAGGAGGAGAATAGCTAGAGTATGGTGCTCTTCCAGTTTTATTTCCTTCACTGGGAATGAGATAAAGGAGTAGAACCCTGCCTTATAACTCTTCCTTGTTATACCTCTGTTCCTGCCCCACCACTGGCATGACACATGGTATTTTCTGGTATTAAGGCAGCATTAGACCCCAAAGAGGGCAGGACCAGGGGATCAGAACTCTGAGCTGTTCTCTGCATATACCCATGAGGGCCTTTGCAGACCCTAGCTCACTGGCTTCTGCAAAGAAGCAGTAGGGTGCTGGAAGGGAGTGAGGGGTTCTATGGAGCAGACAAGCTAAGGTTCATAATCTGACTTGATTGGTTTCTAGCTGTGTGACCTGTGATAAGTTACTCAGCTCCTCTGAACCTCAGTTTCCTTACCTGTGAAATAATAAAACTTCCCTGTAATGACTGTGCTGTTGGAGACACACAGACTCACTATGGAAAGCTCTGCACAACTGTACCCTGATCAGGAACTCACCTAGAATTGAGGTTCCACTGAGACACCCAAAAGATGGGCTGTGGCCTCTCCTAGATCTACGGACTCTACTGTTCTTCCACTTAGTTCTGCCAGCCAAACCCAACAGCGCACTTTTCAGCTGGCACTTGCAGCTACATGGGGAGGCATAGTCAGCGAGCCCGGCAGGCAGCTGTGGGAAGGTGGAAGCAGTGCCAGGCAAACACAGCACTTAGTCTCTGATGAAGTGTGTAACCCCCCAGGACCCACAACCAATTCTACCTGTAAAAACATTCATTTCCTGCTGAAATGTTTGGATTGTTACAGGCCAGGATGGGGCCAGAATTCTTTTCAATATAAACATTTAGCTCAGGAGCCCTGTTAGATGAATTAGAATAGATGGCTTCCTCCCCAGACTCCCAGAGAGGCAGAGATGCTGCTGGCCTAGTCCTGGGGCTTCCCCTGAATCTGGTTTTGTATCTAGGGCATCTAAGCTTAGATGAGGGGATAGGAATAGAGCTGAGAGGTCATTTCAGTTGTAAGTGTTGAGAGAACTGATTACAAAGGGTGCTTTGGCCCCTTAAATGGAAACCTGTTCTCTCTATCCAAAATATTTGAATCCTACACTTAATGTTAAAGAAAGAAAGTTAAAAAAATCTATTCTTTTTGGTTTTTGAGATAGGGTCTTGCTATGCAGCCCAGGCTGGGCTAGTCTCAGTTCTCTCACCTCAGCCTCTTGTGTGCTGAGATTATAGGTAGTATGTTCCACATCACGCTAAAATCCATTCTTTTATGAGGTCCTATCACAGATACTTGGCTCCATATTTATTTTTGACAATCACTTAAAAGCCCTTGGGAGTAGGATCTGAGGCTCCAGCCTAATTCTGGGTTGTCAGCTACCTGCCTGTGCTCTGGGCCAGGTGCTAACATTCACAGGGGCTCAGTCTCCTCATGTACATAAAAAATATTTGTTTCAGAGACAAGGTGGATTAATGGCTATTAAAGTGACAGATGACAGGATATCATGTCTGCATCTTGTACTATGAATAACCACTACAAAGACAACAATGTGCAATGTACTAATTATTGAAACTGTCCTACTAATCAGTTTTGAAACTATCTTATTGCCATTTGTTTCTCAATAAAATTTAAAAAAAAAGTGGCAGATAAACTTATCACTGCAGCAAGTTTTTCTGATGAGATTGTATTCTCCTGAAAGGTTCCAGTCTTATTTCTTATTGCCACCACTGTCCCTATAAGTCAAGCCTGCAGTAGAGGGTACTAAAGGTACCCTAGTCAGAACTAAAGGTACCCTATAGTTAGGCTCATTTAACCTTAATTTTACACACAGGGAAACAGGTTCTGGGGAGATGATGCCAGCTATAAAAACAGGAGCTGCTATTCATTATGCACCTGGCCTACGCTACATGTTTTGGTCCTAACTTCCTGAACCCCATGAAACTTCTTTTTATAGATGGAGGAACTGTGACCCAGGAAAAGGAGCTATTGCTCAGGCTGAGACATGTAGAGCTGGGCCTAAACCTTGGTTACTGCCCAGGACCTTGGCTACTATGCTGTTCCATACAGTACAGCATTGAGGGGTTCTGGGAAATTGTTCAAAGCATCCTTGATCAAACTGGGAAAGTTCTGGCTATGAGCTGCTTTTGTCAGGTGGCAAAAGTCCTTGTTCTTCCAGGATGCTTATGCTGGGGCCGATTCCAGAAATTCTGGCTATTTTGACCTCTGTGTTCCCAGCTCACAACAGACTGATTTTCTCCTCGGAAAGGACACATCCAGGAGAAGAGCAAATGCCCCACTTTCCTGTAGAATTCTGGGGAAGTCCTATTTCAGACTTCCTCCTCTCAATTAATAGTCATCTCCAGGCTAGGCTGGGAAGGTGTCCTCTGTGTGTGAGCATTTCTTCCTAACCTCCATCTTGACGCGGGGTAAAACTCCTCCTTTCACTCTACCAAGTTGCAGCCCTAAGTTGGTGAATGCATTCCCTACTGGCTAAAATGGTATTCCAGAAAGCAGCATCAAAATCCTAAAGCAGAAAACAGCAGTAACACAAGGGTACAGATGCACTTCAGGTTCAGGCTACCCACCACATCCGGTGCCTTCTGGATCTGTGAGGCCAGCTGGAGGGAGTGGTTGGCCGATGAGAGCTGCTCCCTTAAGGTCTCTGCCTCTCTCTGTGCCACCTCTGCCCTCTGAGGAAATGGAAAGGGGTGAAGAGAGAAAGTACATTTGGTTTAACAACTGACAATTATTACAAGAACATTCATCAATTCATGCCTGACTGACTATAATTGATTTTCCTAAACACTCAACCTAATAAATGCTTGAAAAAAACATAGAATGTGATGGATTTTTATTTTAAACAGTACAAGGAAGAAATAATTGAGCGATTATGACAGTAATTTAACGCTAGGAGCAAGGAATCCCCTGCTGATACTAATGCTCCGGCCCACTGAATTTCCCAGACTGAATAAATACCAGTGGAAATAGAGTCTTCTGATTCAATTTCTTTCTATTCTCATAGACCAAGAAGATTTTATTGCAGGATTACTCCTGGGAGTAATTCTCACGGGTAAACAGTGAATTAAAGACTCTTTGGCCATTCTCTCCCTAAAAAAAGGCACAATGTTGTGGTTCTTTTCTTCCAGCAACATTTCCATAAATGGACAGGGTGTAAATGCCACTTTCTTTTGTAAGGACCAGTCTTACTTCACCATGTTTAACCCTACCCCAGGCAATGTTTTTGAATGTTGACACTGTCATGTGCAGCCAGCTAGGCCAATCTGTGGCTAAGGTATGTGAGTAACCTAGGCCAGTTCTGGGGCCTGAGTAGAAATGACTGCAACCCTTCACCATTTGCCTGTAATTTCTGGATGAGGAATGCACCAGTAACTTCAAACCCAGACTTCCCAATGCATAAGAGTCACTCCAGTGCCTGCAACTTGAAAGGGTATCTGGGAACAGAGAAACCAGGGTCAAGGTACCTAAGCTGCACTTTCAACTACCTATCTGTAAAATGGGAACTTTGTTCTTCTCAGAGGCCTGGTAAGGATGCATATTCACAGAGTTTCACAGTACACATGACTTGTGCTCAGGGATGTTTGTTAATGGGCCTTGTCCTGGGACAATTATGACTGGGACAGATCTCTAAGTTAGTAAATAGCAGCAAATGATGTTGGAAGGCACATGGATGGAAGGTGACATGTTACTTCTTTGTACATTTAAAAAATTACAATCTGCTAACAGAAAGATTAATGAGAATAGCCTGGCAGGGCAAGGATGTTTTGTGTGTTTTCCTATTTTGTGGTGCGACAGCTCGTGTCTACTAACTGCTAAAAAATAATTCACAGAAAGAAACAAGAAGTTAGTTTGCCCTGGTACTCACTGACCAATTGTATGAGGAAGGGGTTTTGGCAGCTTTAAGTGATTTGGTTGCAGTGGAAGCCTCATTTAATCTGTCTGCTATGCACATAAGACAAATTAGGATCTCTCCAAGGGCAGTTGGGCTTGCCCAGGGTGGGGCTGGTGACCACCTGCCCTGCTTCTTGGAAGCTCTGGATGTCACTATACATAATTCATGAGTTGCCCGGCCAGTTTGTATACTTTCAAGTAACTTGTCTCAGAGTCTTTGCTCCAAATGGAATCTAGAACTGGCCATCGGAAAAGCTGGCAATGAGAACAGTGTGGTGAGAATGGCAAGCATAACTCCTGGTTCTTGCTAACTGATCAACTATCATGGTTGTAGAAAAAACTCCTCTTTGACAGACTTTAGTTTATTTCCAAGTTTTTCTGATAATCATACAAATAACTGAAAAGTGTATTTTTTCCTTGCTAGTCAGCTAAACCCCTGGGCACAACAATCCCCATGACTGCCAGGGATGAGGTATATTGTGACATATTTCCTATTCTCTCTGACCGGGAAAAATATTTCTTCATCTAGTGGAGAAGCTGTCATGGTAGCAGTCAACAGATGGCATCAGCACTCTGATGTGTCACACTGTCTCTGAAATATTCTAGAACTACCACAGCTAAGGCAGCAAGTTTGTGAAGTGTCCTCAGGAGCCCGTGAGGATGCGGATCCAGAGTGCTGTCTTATCAAAGGCAGAGGGTCCCCAGAATAGAGGTGTATCTTAACATTCCCATAGGACACTGGCATTCAGCCCCCAAATTCATGTACAGAGTTTCTCCTGGCCTATCCCTTGGTAGTCAGTGTCTTTTATTTTATCTGGCTTGACTTGGTTATTTTAGCGCAACTTTTGTATTTAGGATTTATAGTTCGAGGATAGTTTTCAAAAGAACACTAACCCATCACCAAATAATTGAGTTTGTACAGTTAAACAGGCATAAACCAGGAAAATATTAAAAATGAGAGTAGTTTTTGTAAAAAGGAGCAAGACACAAGGCAACAGTGCTATGGAGCTGGGGTGGATGTGTTTCTGTAGCTGATAACTAAACGGAGCTTGCTGTTGACTGCTAGGGCAAAAAGAAGGGTGCTGAGCCACATTGGCTCCACCTATTTTGAGGTCACAGCCCTCTCAGAGCTGTTGCCTGTGATGCCAAGGACCTGTAGACACTGCAGGTTGGCACTAGAATCAGTGGTCCCCACAAACCCTACTGGTCACAGACCAAGGTGCTTGTTCATGAAAGCAAGATGAGAGATTTTCCTACACATGCCTACCGCAAAAGCACTCCATGTGTGGCCTGAGACTGATTGGACAAGCCCAGGGTCTTAGGAGGCCTAAGAGCAACCTAATAGGCATGTTCTGGTCTCGTGGGAATGGCCCTGGACTCAGCATGAAGAGTCCTGGACTCTGTCTTCTGCTCAGAACAGGTGCCCAAACAGACATGGTGGATGAAGAGGGTTTGAAAGCAGCTCTGCCCTTGTACTATGGATGGGGAAATCTTGGCAATGGGGCATCAGGGACTTGCTGGGCCTATGTTGCTGGAAATATCTCAACTGGGATTTCAGCTTTATGGTCCCAACTCCCTGTCAGCACACAATCCTTTGTCCAAATAACCCCACACATGGGTGAGCACCTTTAGCAAGTTTTTGTGTATCTTTCTGTGCTGAGCTTCTTCTTGGTGAGGTTAAATATGGTTTGCAGCCCCAACTTCAGCCTAAAGGGTCCTTTATTAGGGCAATCTTGTACCATAAAAATCATGGAGGTTAATAGGAAGACAGTGGGCTGACATGACTTCCTCCTGACCTCAGTGTCATAGCAATAAGCAACTCAATTCAGAGCTGGTAAAGAGACCACAGGGAGAGGAAAGTTCCTGGGCATAGTTCTGCAGAGCTTCCTTCTGTCATGAAATCTCAAAAGTTTTGAGCACTTATGGCCACTAAATGAGATGGTGAATATTAATGTGAATATTTCAATGTTGACCAAACAGGTGTCAAGGACACTCCTACTTAACTCTCAGCTGCTGCTTGCTCTTCTGGTATTCCCTGTAAAAAATACAAGCACCTTGTAATACAACAAGGTTACCAGTCTTGTAGAACCTGACTACAAATCCTGTACAAAAAAACTTGTATCAGGTCAATAAACTAGGAAACCACTCCTTCGGGGGGGGAGGGTCCTCCTTGATAGGGAGGTTTCTAGTCCAGATGATGTGTGGCTTCACTGAGGCCAGGTACCTCTTCCCAGGCTCTGTTGGCTTTTCCTGTGCTGTCACTATAGCTGCTTATGCCACTCAGGTTTAGCCAGGGTGATGCCCCCCCAGATCACAAATCTGAGGTCTTTCTTCTGCCTATAATTCCTACACTGATCCTAGGCTGGTCTCTCCCCAACCTGTCAGACTTGCCTGTCACTCTACATGCGGGCTCTTCTGGTGGCTTGGTACTCTATCCTGCCCACTTCCCAGGTGCTTTCCTCCAAGTTTAAGGTCCAGGTCAGTGTTGTTGCTTCTGACTTCCTTCAGATTTTTCACTGCCTTTCTACTTGTCTGCAGGAGCAGGGATAATACTTTTAACATTGTGGGGCTTGTATCTTCCCTACTTGGATGTTTTCTTACACAAGTGGGTTCACCTATATTCTCTAAAATCCTAGACTTCAAGATGAGAAGCAACCTGTCATATTATCTAGTTCAATCCCTCCCGTTTACTCCCTGCCTGAGTCCCCAGCTCATACTTTCTCAAGAGTGGATTCAAACCTGCTAGCATAACTCTGATGACAGGGAATTCATTCCCTTCAGAGTAGCACCTTCAGAGGGAGCCAGGCTGAGAAGGAGCTTTTCCACACTGGGAGAATGCTTCCTCCTGCCAGCTTCCATGCCTGGCCATGGGGCTTGTGTATCTCAGCAAAATCCTAGCTTTCTCTTCTTTTTGGCCTTGAAAGCTACAAGGAAAGAAATCACAAGATCCCCACCCAAAACTATCTCCTTCCGAATCTTTTAGCATCCCATACTGCTGAAACGACAACAACAACAACAACAACAACAACAACAACAACAACAACATCATTATCATCATCATCATCATCATCATCATCATCATCATCATCATCATCATCATCGTTTCTTGAGACAAAGTCTTGCTATATAGTTTGGGCTGATCTCAGTGATCCTTTTGCTTTAGCTTCCTAAGTCCTGGGACTGCAAGTGTGCACCACCATGTCTGGCTGAAATTATTCTTTTTGCGCTGCCTTTTCTCTCTGCTTCTCAAAAATTAGCAACATTCCCAAATCTCTAGTTTCATTTGTGTCAGGTCCCCTCTCTCTCCTGGCTCTGTCCTCTCAATGTACTCTAGGGAACTGTTTTCCTTACAGGGTGGCTTCCAGCCTAAAATGGAACTTCCTGGCATAGGCTAACTACTGCAGGCAAGCAGTATTACTACTTACTTCATGGTAGAAATATTATTTCACCTGATGCAGTTAAGTAAGGCAATTAATGGAGGCTCAGTGGTTGGTAAGAATGCTACCCACCTCCCCACAGTCCTTCCAGTGCCCACATGTAACTAAGGTCTGTTGAGAGGTGGGGCAGAGCAGACAGTGAAAAAAAAAGCCATTTCACATCAGCTTAGCAATACTTGAGAACCTTGGCTGGAATGGTGTCTCCTGGCAATACAGTATGACTGCTCCAACTGTGAAACATGGCTGTGTAAAGAGGCTACTGGACAGGTGGTTCTGTGTCCTTGCTTTGCACTGTGGTGGCCAAGAGCCTAGGCTTCAAAGCCAGACTTGGACTCTGTTCCTGGCTCTGTATCTAACCAACCCTGACCTCAGTTTCCCCATCTGTGACATGGGAAACCTAACTACACTGATCATAGTGGACTCTGTGAAGGCTAAGTGACTAGATTCAGAATAGATGAGCCACAAAGGTCAATACTCCAAAGCTGCCAACTAGTGACTGGCACTCAGGTAACTAATGCTGCACATGAGACCTCAGGTAGTTCAGGTCACCTGAGTCTACTGAGGACCTCTTCCAGGTCAACCCAGAATCTTGGGGGACAGGTCTGATATCCAACATTGCTCTCCTGAAGGAGGAAAACTGACTATGAGCTTCCTGCTCTTAGTCATTACTATGCGCAAGCTGACTTTCCTGCTTCCAACTTCAGGTGGGTGTTATCAGGCAAGGACAGATACAGACACTCAGGTCTAGGTGTGCAGCGTTCTAAAAGGGCAAGACCTATGGTACTCTGGCAAAGCAACAGACAGAAAATGCACATTGGGAAGGATTTTCCTTCCTGCAGGGGCTGTGCTCACCTATAATTTCCTAGTACTCATGACTACCAGTTGTAAAAATGCATAGGCAGAGTAGACAGAGGCCTGTTTGCGGATTTCTGGGATGAAGAATCCACCAACATCCTGGCTACTTCTCCAGGCAAATAAAACACATGAGGAGACTGCTTACTTCTCAAGGCAGCAGGATCATGTGCTAAAGTAAAATCCTTTCCCAAGTGTTTAGCACTATCAAAACTGTAATATGTACCTGTTCTATGCTGGACACTGGTGGGGTCATTTCCTGAAAAGTATGTCTGGCCACTGAATGTCATGTGAGGGTCCCTCAGCTGGGAGCCCCCTCAGAGTCAGTGAGGACAACCACTGGAAGGTGGAGATCAAGAACTCTGTCAGGTGCTGGGGAGATAGCTCAGTGGCATAAGTACCTGCCTGGCAAACTCAAGGTCCTGAGTTCAATCGTTAATAAAAAAAAAAAAAAAAAAAAAAAAAAAGAACCCTTTCAGGCACCTCTAGAATGTAATAGATGCTACAGCAGAGGGTTAGGATGAGAAAAGTAGACCCTTGGAGTGATATCCACCATGTGATATCTGTCATTCTGGGGCCAGATCAAAGACTTCACAGAGGAAATAGTGTCATTACTTTTTGTGTTATCTTCCAACTTTTTAGAATACCATTATTTAACAACTGATAACAGTTGTTAAATAATAACTGGTCTCCTGTCTTAGTGCATCTTCTGAGACAACTAAAGGCCTTGGAATGTCCTACCTGGTTTGCTCTTTCAAGGTCGGTCATGATCATTTCAATCTCGTCGGCCCTGGGAAAGTGAGAGGGAGAGAGCAGGTTAGCTGGCAGCAAGGCAGGCTTGTGGAGGGGACAGGCGGACAGGCTTTCTGGCACAGGAGGCAAAATGATAGCATTCACAGGGATAAGGCCGGGTTCCCAAGGTGAGTGGGAAAAGGATCATGCAGATGTGTGAGGGTCACTGCTGCCCACTGCCTATGAGCTGGGAAAGGTGGTATGTCTGTTGATCTCACTCATGCCGCTTAGACAGCAGGCTAGCCTGCCCTGGAGAGGCTCCTAATCTTGCTGGGAAGCAGAGCTCAAACAAGGTAAAATACAGTATCCTGCCAAGGGCTTGAGCAGTACTCTGAACACAGGGCTCTGGTAAACAGAGAAAAGGGAGATGATTTCCCCTTAGGAAAGGAAACCAGGAAAGGCTTTAGAGGAAGTGAGAGGTAATTTGGGTTTTGAAGGATGAACAGAAGCTTGCCAGATTGGGGCTAAGAAAAGAAGTCAAGGAAAGGCTACATTTGGAAAAAGACCTTCACAGTGAAGACCTTGCCAGGACACAGGGAAGTGGGAGCAGGTAGTTGGCTGGAGGAAGGGCAGTCAGGGATGGATATGCCAGCTGAGGCTCTGCTATCTGTAGCATGAATGGCTGAGGTCACTGCTACTGCCTGTCCTGCTCATAAAAGTGGAGACTGCAGGCTCTTATTATAATTTTGGAAAGTACTTCCTTGAAGAGTTAGAAGGCAAATACATGGTTCTTGCATATGCATCACGGGAGGTGAGTAGAGTCCTATTGAGAAGGGCCTGCCAGTACCAAAATCTGTGTAGGCCAGAAAAAGCTGCTGGGGTCACTACCACACCTGTTTGACATAAGTCCTGGTGGTCACCCCTACCAGGTGGTAGGCTTCCCAGGAAGGCTCCAATCTGCCTGCAGGGGATTGGACTGGGGCTTTGGGATGGCCCTCTGTTGTCAGCCCCTCCCCCACCAAGTGTTCCCTCTGGCCCTGTTTATTGTTCATGCCCATAGCCCAGTGCCCAATGACTCCCCCACACTCAGAATTTAAATTGCCCAAGCCCCACCCTGTACCAGGCAGTTTACTCCCTGGCCCCAGCCTCCCAGGGCTTTGTCTAAGGAAGCAACACATTGCCCTTGCCGTCTTAGGCAGATTTCAGTTTCCACTTGACACCCCATGTACAGTGAGCTCTCTGAGGACCAGCTGTGTCTCCTTGGTTCTCCATCTGCAGGACTTTGCATTGGGCAGGAGGTCAGAAACCCCACCATGTCTTGTCCTGCCAGTGATAGATCTGCTCCCTAGAACAGTCCATAGCACATGGACAGTCCTGACTATATGAGCTCTGTCCTGATACCTGCTTCATAGGACCTGCAGCACAAGGAATGTGGGGGCCACCTCCCAGTAGCGAATACCAAGAGGGGTATTAGGTCCCTGTGTGGTCAGTTCCATGGCTTAGGCTTTTCTAGCCTTAGCTGCCCACTGAGGTTTGGGCAGTCTTCTTACACCCCACCCCCCCAGCAGCCTGCCAGGATTAGGTTCAGTGCTCACTATACCTGTCTGAAACAGTAGCTGGCTTCCAGGCTGCTCTGAGGAAGAACTGAACAGGCCCATTCAATGGCCTAGTTAAATGGAGCTATTTTTTGAAGGATTTCATGGGGGAGGCAGTGTTTTTAACATAAAAACCCAGTGAACCCTTGCTGTGAAGTGCTGGGATACAGGGGCTTGGGGCACGGGTAGTTTAAATTACCAACACACCATGGTATCATCTCAAGCATACAACACTACATCTTAAAAACTGTGATGAAAAGACAGTTTAATAACTACAAATCATTAAAAAGAAACCTAAAAAGACTGAAGGTGCCCCCCACCCCCTTTTCCTAGTACTGGGACTGAACTCAGGGGCTTTGCATTGGCAACATCCCCAGCCCTTTTTTAAAAAAAATTGAGACGGGGCTTACTAAGTTGATAAACCGCCTAGGGTGGGCTTGAATTTAGAATCTTCCTGCCTTAGCCTCCTAGAGTATAAGGATGACAGGTGTATATCATCACACCCAGCTAAAGTTGAAGGTCTGAAACACAAAAATGTGATCATAGTCTATACAAAAAGGTGCTGGCTTCAAGCTATAGATGAAGGATGTAGTGTGGACCCCACTGGGTATAAAATAAAACAGAAAACAGAACAGAAAGTTTACAAACTTTTCTTAGGCAAATCACGAGGTTTTTTATTTTATTTATTTGGCGGAACAGGGGATTGAACTCAGACCCTTGCGCTTGCCAGGGAAGTGCTTATTCTACTGAGCTATCTCCCCGGCCCCATCATGAGGTTTTAAAAAAAATTATTTATTGGTACAACATCTCGATACACAGTTCAGACTCACAGTGATCCCTCTATCTTAACCTCCTTAGTGCTGGGATTACAGACTTGTGCCACCATGCCCAGTTTAGGGGTGGCATGACATGCCTAGGAACCTGGGGCCAGCACGGCATGCAGTACTGATGACTGAGCTCTGGACCTTGTGCTTGCCAGGGAGGTGCTTATGCCACTGTGCTATCTCCCCAGCCCCCAAGTCACACGTTTTAAACAGTTTTGAATGTTCACCAGACAATTCATCTTGCATTTGACAATGTCTAGATACAGACAGTGAACTTGTGAACTGTGATATTTTCATTTTTTCACTCACTTTATCCTGGACTATGCCTGACGCTTAATAAGTTTTCTGGTGTTAGGTGACTATGTATAGGTATGGACATGTGTTGTAGTACTACAGATTTAGAGACTTACAGGGAAAACGGTACTGATGATGCCTAACTTCTCTTTCGGGTACATCAGCAGGGCTGGCTGCAAAAGTCAGGAGGTAAGCAAAGAACGGCCCGGGCCCAGGCAAGGACAGTGACTATTAAAGATCTCTTTTATCTTACTTAAATCCTGCTTAATTAACTTCTATTCATACAAATATTTCATCTGTTTGTTTGGAATGCCTGTTATCTGGATATCAGTGCCATACCCACTTCTGTCCCCCACCTAATGATGAACCTTTCTTATATGTTCTGTGATTTATCCTTGTCTGTTCCCTTCTAGAAGGTTAACTTGATCCATCTTGTTTTTAGCTGCACCTATACTGCCAGTTATCCTTTTCTTTTTTCTGTTCCTTAGCTTATTAACATTTTGCATCTGTTATTTCTGCTTGCTTCATTTTTATATTACTCCCAGTTTTTGTTTTACCTGGTTAATATTCTTCCTTGTTTCTGTGAGTCTGTTTCTCGGGCTTGTATTCATGGCTCACCTGTCCCCTTCAGCTCATAAATACTACTGTATTTGGGGGTTGTGTCTTTCAGAAAGGCTGGTCTTCTCTGGGGCCAGCTGTTTGTCCATGTGCTTAGGTGCCCACCTGGGGAGGAGGGACCAGCTATTCCACTTGGCAGTTGATACACAGGAGGTTGGGGAAGCTAGCCCTGGTGTGTGCTTCAATATGAATGGAAGAAGAAAGGCTTGCAGCTGGTGTTTACCAGGTTTTGCTGAAGGGGTCTTTATCCTCCTCATAGGATTCCCTCTGCTGCACTGTCATCAGGAGCCTGAACTCAGTCTTGCATTTTGAGGGAGAAGCAGCAGCAGCAGCAGTAATGGGAGAAAGGGGAGGGGGGCAAGGGGAGGAGGAAGAGGAGGAAGAGGAGGAGACGGTGGCTCCCTGGGGTTCCACCCCTTTTCCACTGTGCCCACCCATGCCTCACTCCTTGCCTGGCTGGGGCTGGGGAGGTGGTGCTCAGGTGTCTTAGGCACCTTCCTGCATGTCCAAGTTTCTTCTCAGAAAAATGAATGCTTTGGGTATGCAGGGAACACTGCCTCATCTCCAAAAGATTTCAAGTCTCTTAAACAGTGCCTTCTGGGCTGTTTCAAGCAACCTCTGGAAATGAACTTCAAGTTTTCCATGTATGGGTCAGTTTAACTTTGGTTCCCAAGCAACTACTGAGCAGACCAAAATACTGAATGTGATAACAACCACAGTAGCACTTACCTTTCATCATGAAAGCAACTCTTGTCTTTCTCAAGCTTGCAAAGGACAATGACAACACTGAGCTGTGCTGTTGTGGGGTGGGATTATTCAACTCCAGTTATGATGGTGACTGCTGGGCCCTGAGAGGTTACAATTCCCCACTACAGAAAGGCTCCAAAACTACAGGTAGGGCCAGTGAACGGAGCAGTCATGCCACTGATAAGGAGAAGTTTAGATTATTATATTTTTGTGGTATTGGGAATTGAATGCAGGGCCTTCATGCTGAGTTATATCTGTGACCCTTTTTGAGACAATTTTGCTAAATTTCCCAAGCAGGCCTAGAACTTGTAGTGCTTTTTGCCTAGCCTCCTAGACTGCCATGATTACAGGTATGCACCATTACATCTGGCTAATATTATTACTTAAAAGTCTGTAGGCTTGCCACTAATATTCTGGAGGATTTTTTTTTTGGGGGGGGGTCAAAGTGAACAAAACCAGTTACAATTAGCTGGAAATTTGAACTGCAGCCATAGGCTCTGCAAAGCTGGACACCAAGATGACTCATGCCACTTTGGGACATCTCCGGATCTCTCACTCTTACCAAGATGCTGCCCACACCCCTCCATCAGAATCAATCCTACCCCACAAACTGCCCTCAAGAAGTTCTATGAAAGTACCCAAAGGTTAATTTCATAGCCATCCACGATACTGTACAAGGATGATGAATTAAACTTACATGTGCTTTTGTAGTGTGAGTGTTAACAATTTTCCAAAGGTTACTCATTCTTTTCATTGTGAAGATTCAACTACAACATTGTTATCCAGAGCCTGGCATTAGTCTAAAATCATCTATTTTCTGAAGTCTGTTATAACTGCACATATTGTTTGCTCAGCAGAATAATTTATTATAAAAATTTAGTTCCCTCATCTTTTTATGAGCTGACAAAACAGCTTTCACTGATCTATTAACCTGCATTGCACTATGCTCTGCTATGACTTTGAACAGGACGTAATTTCAGTTTGGCATGGAATATACAGTTTATTCAATCTATTCCCTACAGATCATTTCAGGGGATTCTTTGGGCTAGCACACAGTTTTTATGAGGAACTTCAAAGGACATGGTCAAGGTTGATAGAAAGGAAATTATACCTATGCTAGAAACTGTGTATCTCCTTTCACATAAGCCTGCTAAGCACTGGAGTCCAGTACCAGGACAAGGCTGGTACATATTTCAATATCCAAGCAACCACATGTTAAAATAGAGGATACTCAGCCCTCTTTATCTGCAGGTTCCACATTTGTGGATTCAACTAACCATGGATCAAAAATATGTGGAAAAAATTTCATCCGCACTGTACCACTAACTTCTGCTTGTCATTATTCTCTAACCAATTATTTACTCAGCATTTAAATTGCATTAGATGTAAGATGACAGAATTTACAGGAAGACATTCTATACAAATACCATACCATTTTGAAAGAACTTGAACAGTCCTTGTATGTTGGATGGTGATGCAGGAGGGTCACGAGTTTAAGCCCAGTCTGCACAACTTAGTGACTTTGTGAGGCTCTATCTCAAAATATAAAGAAAAAAGAACTGGAGATATAGCTCAGTGAGAAGGTCCTATTTGCAATGTACAGTCTGTACTGTGCAGTGTGGTGACTGCACGTGCAAAAGGTATAGGGTGGGTTTCACAGATCAGTATCTTCTTGGACTTACAAGATGTCAAGTTAGCATCTCATTGCCACAGTATAGTTTTCTGATATCAGACATAGAAACACTTGAAGATAAATCCTCCCCACTGCAAATGAAGAAGCTCCATATATCTGACCAGAGACTCCACCCTACCCAGCTACTCAATGCATGGTCAGTTTGCTGCAGGTTTGCTTGACAGTCTGTGTGTGAGCCATATTTGCTGGACTGTGTTTAGAAGGAGCATGGACAGTGATGTGGCTAGAATCTCCTTCATGGGAAGAGCTCCTCCCACCTGGGCACAGGCTCCTAACAGGGGAGGAGCTGGGAAGGGGCAGGATAAGCCTATAGGAAAAGATGATGGGGCACAGAAGCTAGATAGCATGGAGATGAAGGGATGGCCTGCAAGATTACACCTAGAAAGGCATGCAACAAGCCCTGCTCCTGTGTGCCACTGTACTTTTGTGAACCAAGAAGCGTGGGAGGGCAGAACACTTATGCCTGCTGAGGGCCAATGTACACTACTGCTGGGAGATACAAACATCCTAGAGACTGAGTCTACAATTGCCTAGGGCTCTAAGGGCATTTCAGCTAGCACAATGGATGGCAGATGGGGGCCCCTGCATTTCTTAGGAGCTCAAAGGATATACACTACATGTGTGAAGCAGGGCAGGGAACCTGCTTCTGGTGACTCACTAGCAGTTACAGAAGACACCCTGACTCAGCACAGTGACACCTCACAAAGAAGGACAAAGGGCTCTGTAGACATAAGCAGAGATCAGGACATGTGCTCTGTGTCCTGGATGAATCTGCTGGGCAGAGAAGTGGGACAGAGGAAGGTTTCTTTCTGGAGAGAAAAGCCCACATGTGGTGGGGGCTGTTTGGTCCTGTGACAGCTTCTCAGTTGCCCTGTGGGTTTCTGTGGTATCCTAGATCCTATCTTCATGTAAGGTCAACAGAGAAACACCCTACCCCACTCAATGTCTCTCATTCCTTTTTTCCTGGAAAACTATATATCTAATAGGGACTCAAACACCAGATCCAAGGGTCACAGAGGGGAGTGTTAACCTTGTCTGGTGCTTGACTTTGAGCATATTATACTCAATACCATATCTCACCATACCTCATATTGCTGACTTTTGGCTTTAAATATGTTTTTATTTTGTTAATGAAATATCCAACTGCTGTTTTTTGGGCAGAACTTGGAATTGAACTCAGGCCCTTGCACTTGCCAGGCAAGAGCTTATTCTACTGAGCTATCTCCCTGCCCCCCTGGCTCCTGTTTTATTATTACTTTTAATAAAAGATGGATATTGATTTAATTAAGTACCTTTGAAGCATTTATGGAGCTAATGAAATGGATTTTTTTTCCTCTGACCCACTAAAATGGAAAATTATGCTGGCAGTCATCTGCCTCCACCTGGTCGTGTTGTGTTATGTATTTAATGAACTTCTGAGTTCTACTTGCCAATATTTTATTTACTATTTTTTCACAAATATATAAAGATTGGTCTTCAGTTTTTTATTGTCTTGTCTTGGTTGAATGAAGCTGTAAAAAATATTTTTAAAGCATTTCCCCTTGTAGATAAAGGAAGCTGTTGTGGCTGGTTTGACACTGCCCTAGGTACCCCTATATCTTTACCTACTTGTGCATTCTAGATACTGTCACCTGTAGGCTGGGCCCCCTGAAGCCCTGTTATGGTTTATATCTATATGTTCCCCTAAAGTTTCATGATCATGCGGTGAGGCTATGGGAGGAGATTGGATGATGGAAGAGGAGGCATGATAGTAATGCTGTGAAGTGAAGCCTATTGGGAAGAGGTGGGTCACTGGAGGGCACGGCCTGGAAGTATCTCTCCCATCCTCTTCCCTTAAGTCTCTTCACTTCCTATCACTATGCCACCCTTCCTTGACACCAGCAGACTATCGAGTGAAACCACTACAAACTGAGCCAAAATAAACCTCCTCTTTAAGTTGTGAGTGTTCAGTGTTGCCTCAGCAGTAAAAAGGTAAGTAAGACATGCCCCTTGCTCGGCCTCCTGTAAGGCTGTCTTCCCTCCATGTTTGCTCTGAAGATCTGCACACATTCACCAAGTGCTTGGGGCCTTTGCCTGCACTGTCTCCTCAGATGCATGCTTTCCTCAGCCCATTAACTAACTACCTGCCAGCCTAACCTGGTGTAGCTGATTCCATTAGTTTCTCTATGGGGCCAGAATGATCCAACTCTACAGGGATGGATGCTGGATTACCACCCACAAATACTTCATCTCCTTTTTTGAGGTTATTTTCTACTTTAAACAATATCTCTCCAAACAAAGAAGCCTAAGTACAGAATGGCTTCGTCATCAGAGCCATTGTGCAAGTGGATTCTCTGTTTCCTGCGAGATGTTTTGTTTTTGAGATAGTGTCTCACTATGTACCCCAGGCTGGCATTGAACCTGAACTTGCCTCAGCCTCTCAAGTGTTGGGATTATAGGTATGCAACACATCAAACAGCTGTTGTGCTTTGTTTTTTATGATCTTCTAGTAATACCTATGTTATGTAAATTTCTTTGGTAGCTCAATCAACTAACATACCCAGTTTCTTTTTTCTTTTTTGCAGAACCGGGGATTGAACTCAGGCCCTTATGCTTGCCAGGGAAGTGTTTATTCTACTGAGCCATTTCCCCAGCCCCTAGTTTCTTTAGGCCTATTCTGTCTCTGAAACTTTCTTGCTTATCCTCACTTTCAGGTCTTTGTAGAACAAGCTAGTGAGATCTCTGTAGGTATCTTCTGCCACCATTGGGGTCTCAGCCCTTGTGGCTTTCCTCTGAAAGGCCCTATTGTACTTATTGTGTCTAAAAGTACCTCCGTTCCAGTCTTGATGACTTGCTTATTCACTGCCATAATTCCAAAGATCACACAGCAAGAGCTTAAGCACTGGTTCAGTGAATACACAGGTCAACATGCAAATTATTAACTACATATGCAAAGTAATCAATGCTACCTGAAGTTTATTCTACTCCCAGTAGGCAACAATTCACTGGCTAGCATTTGTAGAGAGCAAGCAGTGCATGGGTATCGTCCAAAACTGTGAATAGGGACCTTTACAGAGTTTACTGCTTTTTGTAGTCTTTGAAAGATAGGGCATGAATGGCCTTGGAACCAGAGTGACGCTTGTATCCCCTGCACTGGAAATGCTCTAGTTATTCTGTGCCCAACAAGGACTGAACACACTGATGGGGGAGCTTGTGAGAGGAAAACTGTTTGGAGAAAGGTTTTGTTGAGAATTTTCATTCATAAGTCTAGCCTCATTCTTTGTTTTCTGCCTAAAGTTAAACCAACTCTGCTTTGGCAGCAGTGGAGGGGAGGGTGAAGCCATCTGGTGGCCTCCAAAACCATGGCCACATGTGTCACTTTGGAGTGGCCTCATTGCTCTCCAATCAAGGGCCTGGGGGGTGGGAGTTGGTCATAGAGCTTAACCACCAGGAGGTGACCTTTTTGAGTAACGGTTTTAATTTTTGTTGGAAATGAAACTAAATTGAGGGATAGTCAAGTGGACAGAATGTCACTTCTCCTTGTTCTCAGACATTAGCTACAATTTATCTTTTTTTTTTTTTGGCAGAACCAGGGATTGAACTCAGACCCTTGCACTTGCCAGGGAAGCACTTATTCCACTGAGCCATCTCCCCAGCCCCTACAATTTATCTTTTTAATGACCATTATATTAAATGATATAAGAGTACAATTAAAAATAATTTTAGTTAAGCTTCATCTTTCCAATCCCAAATAAGGAGAAAACATCTTTTCCTGTTCCAATACATAGTTGACCTGCAGACAACAAACAATTTTAAATAAAATATGCTGGTAGATCCATTTGAGTCTAGCTGTCGGTTGAAGTGGCTCTCAGCAGCCCACACTGCCTCAGGTCTTCAGTGTGATCACTGGGTTGAATGGGACTTCTCATTCTAGTGTTTTGAAGACACTCCACACTGATCTCCACAGTGGTTGTATCAGTGTGCACTCCCACAAACAGTAGAGAAGTGTTTTTCTTTTTTTTTTTTCCCCTTTTCTACACAGCCCTTCCAACATTTGTCACTGGTTGACTTCTTGATGTTAGACATTCTTTCTGGGGTGAGATGAAATTTCAGTGTTGTTTTAATTTGCATTTCTCAAATGACCAATGATATTGAAACAGTTTATGTGTCCTTTAGACAAAGGAATTCGGTTTAGAACACATAAAGAATTAAAAAAACTCAGGCTCCCAAAATTCAAACACTCAATCAAAAAATGGGCATCTAAAATGTATACACACTTCTCAGATGAAGACATACAAATGGCAAATAAATATATGAAAAAATGTTCAATATCATGGGTCATTTGAGAAATGCAAATTAAAACAACACTGAAATTTCATCTCACCCCAGAAAGAATGTCTAACACAAGAAGTCAACCAGTGACAAATGTTGGAAGGGCTGTGTAGAAAAGAGAAAAAAAAAGAAAAACACTTCTCTACTGTTTGTGGGAGTGCACACTGATACAACCACTGTGGAGATCAGTGTGGAGTGTCTTCAAAACACTAGAATGAGAAGTCCCACTCAACCCAGCTATTTCCTTCCTGGGCATTTTTTTTTTTTTTTCAGAAGAACTGAAAACCCCATACCACAGTGACATACGGGCACCTATGTCTATAGCAGCACAATTTGTCATAGCTAAATCTTGGAGACAAGCCAATGCCATCAACTGAGGAATGGGCCAAGAACATGTGGTATTTTAATAAAAGGAGTATTACTCAGCTATAAAAAAGATAAACTCAAGGCTTTTATAGGTAAATGAATGCAACTAGAGACCACACTCATAAGTGAAATAAATGAGACCTACATCTATAAACATTGTACAGTCTTGCTAGTGGAAGAGCCTGAAAGAGTACATAAAATTGGAAAGGTAGAATAGATATTGAAAGGGAAAGAAACTGTTCAAAGGAAGGAACAACTGGGATGAGGGAAAGGAGAAAAGAAAGAAGGGAAAAAGAAATACATATGTATATGCTCAGCACAGCTTGGATGACTGTACTGCTGATTTCTGGTCTACTGAAATGAGTAGTTAAATGCTTCAGTTCTCTCTCTCTTTTTATCTTTTGTAATTTTTGACCAATTTGGCATGCTTATATCCGGTAATGTGAACAACTGATTTGAAGACAACAATATGCAATATAACAAGAATTGATGAATTCCTGTTACTCTGTTTAGTGAAATTCTGTATCATTTCTAATGTCTTAACTATTTTTTATGCTAAAAAAAAAAAAGAAGGAAGGAAGGAGGGTCTATGACTATCATTCAAGCTTTAGTCATCTCCATGGAGGGGTCATGGTAGCAATGGCTCTGAGTATGAGGTGAAGATGATGCGTATTTATTCTGCCTCTGCTCCTGAGAACATGCAGAGGCTTCGAGATGAGCACCATAAGCCTTTCTTCTGTTTCTACAGAGTTCTAATAGAAGCATTCTCTACCAAAGGAAATACAGAGCAAGGGGATATTAAAATCCTTTTCTTAAATTAAGCACTACGGAGTCACAAGTATAATGCAGTTATAAAAGGTCAATTTATTTATTTTTTACTTTATTTTATTTTATTTTTTGTGGAACCGGGGATTGAACTCAGGCCCTTGCACTTGCCAGGGAAGCGCTTATTCCCCCTGAGCCATCTCCCCAGCCCCAAAAGGACAATTTAGAAAAGTGTGGTCTAGAGAGTTGGGAGAGTGGACAGTGGAACAGACAGGACTGAAGCTTTCTCTGCCTTTCAGTCATCTGACATCAGCAGGGTAGACAGTCACCTACCCAAGAGAAATCCATTGCTTTCTTGAGGATAAAATGAAAACACTGACGGAGTAACGAAGAGAATTTATAAAACACAAGCACCTGTGCATATAATTTTTATTGTTGTCATGCATGGAAATTAGGAATTTTCTCCTCTGGGCAGACTTAATAAAATCTCTGAGACTGTTGGAAGATAATAAGAATTAGCTGTGAGTGGCTTCTACCAAAAAGCTTTAGCCTGAATCTAAGCAGGCCTGTATATTTACAGGGAAGAAAAATAACAGGAAAATGAGATAAAAACCATATCTGGGAATGCAATCAGCAAAATCCAGACTGGAGGAAATGTTTCTGGATAAACAATCCTGTTTCTTAAACAAATAAGCTGCAAGGAGAAGAAGAGATGGTGGGAGATGTGCGGATCTATTAAATGAATAAAACTTAAAGGTATGTCAGCCAATTGTAAAGTTTGGGTCTTACTTGGATTCTAATTCAAATAACTTTAGAAAATAAAACCACTTACGATGTTTAGAGACAACTGGAAACTTCAACATTAGCTAGATATATCTAAAATATTAAGAGATTGCTTTCTGGTATGATGATATTGTGGTTATATTTTAAAAGCACATTCCTTATTGTAGGGATACACATGTTAAAAATGCAAAAACCAAAAGACTCAAGAAGGCATTTCAAGAGAAAACAGGAGGGGTGCTGCTATGACAGGCTGGGCCATGACCAGGCGATAAGTGGTCCAATAGGCACGCAGCGGCCCATGTCCTCCTCTGTATGTTGGAAACTTAATAAATAAAAGGTAAACAAAAAATTCTTATAGGATAATGAAAAAAAAAGACTATCACAATAGTTTTGTTTTCCTCTATTACTATTTTAAACTATAATGTCTGTTCCAATGTTTACATTAGAAACAAGGCGATAGGTGACACAGGAAAACATTTGGGTACAAGATGAAAAGTACCTACAGGGACACTGGATTAAGAGATGTGGTCCAATGGGGGGGTGACCAAGTCTCCCTGAGGCTATACTTTGCCAACCTTGCTAGGACAGTGACCCTCTGATTCTGAACTCACTTGTTCAAAGGGAGAAAAATGTACATGAAAAGCACACCTCTGTAAGGTGATTAAAGACTCATGTATGGACTTTTCTCTGATGCAGAAAAGATTGTTAGCTAAGAAGAAAAAGGGAAGAAAATGAATTCTGGATGAGTCAACCATATCTCAAGCTTCATTCAACTTGAGAAAGAGGCTGTCATAATGAGCTGCCTCTGCTAAGGAATGGGAAACTATAGCTAAAACTTCTACCTTTTGCTTTCTTATCCTGCCATTAGATCTGGTCATGGGGACCAGTACAAAGACTCAGGTTATTTCAGAGGCTGGGTCAGACCATGTTAGGACTTATGGGCAGACAGCAGCACTGGCAAGATAGGAGATTGAGCTGTTGCTTTTTAACTTTCAGATTTTTTTTTTTTTTTTCTGAACTGGGGATTGAACTCAGGCCCTTGTGCTTGCCAGGGAAGCACTTATTCCACTGAGCCATCTCCCCGGCCCAACTTTCAGATTTAAAAAGATGTTATGAAGGGCTGATCTTCGATCCTTTGTAGCCATCACTATTAGCAGTTTCCTACCCACATGTGGTGCTGGCTCTCCCATTTTGGAGAGGCTCCGTGGCAGCTACAGCACTGCCTGCTTTTGCTGTCCCTCGAGGCTAACTCTTAGGTTCTGTCCTTCCCCCTGTTCTTAAGCTGTGCCAGACTTCTGGTGGCCAAGAAGTTCTGGCCAGCTATTGGCTGAGAACTCATGTGGCTGGTGATATGGCCCCTCCTTTCTCACCTGTTTCCTGTGCCATATACAGGAGGTACCACAGACCTATATAGACAGGGCAGGAAACTGAGGCTAGGAGTGGAGGAGGAACTAACAATTCAAGGGGATGGGGAAGGGCTTTTACTCGCAAATGGAAGGGCCTTTAATTACCCCCTTTCTTTCCTAAGTACTACTTGGTAAGAACTGTCCAGAAAAGGTTGGGTGGCACAAGCTAAAACCAAGAATTAAAAAAAAAAAGACTTCCAATTGCATACTAGGTATTATGCTCAGATTTCTCTCTTTCCTTACCCAAAGCCCCAAACTAAGTTGACTTTCTGGGACCATCTTTCAGCCTTTGAATCACCCTTACCTTCTAGGAGCTTTTCTGGCTCCACAGGTCCTTCCAAACCTTCCTTTACCTGGTCTTTCGCCCACAAATTAAATGCTCAGTTCACCTGTGGCTTCAGAGTCATTCACTGTATCTGCCAGTAGTCTCCACCCCCACAACTGCCCTGCACTTAAGTCAGCCTGTGGCCCAGCAAGGCTGGGAAGTGAAACTGTACAACCAGGCAGATCATGCAGGCAGCAGAACATTTGTAGGAAAAACAGCATCCTTCCTCTTACTCTCTCTGGCACCAAAGGTCTGCATTTCGGCAGTGTAAGTGCCTTTTTTAGGGTGATGTGAAAATGAATAATTCAGCGGTTCCTATTCTACTTGTGAAATGTTAGACAAACAATTCAGACGGGGCCAGACTTGCTGGCCCCATGCAGACCATCCCTTCCCTTCATTCTGACCTCATCGGATTTGGCCACACAGCTTTAAGAATGCTCTCCATCCTGTCTAATCACTAAAATACCACAAAGGAAGTCTACAATCCTTAGATGTAGGGAATAAAATAGAAAGGTTAATTGCAACATAAAGTTTTCCTTCATAGTCAAGCAAACAGTATATCAGGGTATCACAGCAATACTGAGCTCTTAAAAAACATATAGAAGGAAATGTCTTAGTCATATCAGGTTATTGAATAATTGAGCTTTATATTCAAATCCAAGCTTTAAAAGTTATCTTCCCCACTGAGTTCTATCCTGTTAACTCCCACTCTACTCTAAGAGCCTTATTGATTCTGTGTCTTGTCTTAAAGCCATTTCAAATACTTCATGGAGAAAGGCATGATGAGAATTTTAAGTTTAAAAAAAAAAAAACAAAGCAAAAGAAAATAACCTTTCTGGCTTTGTTATAAAGTTCTTTTTGGAAAGGATCTTTATTGGACTAGTCAAACCCTCTTTGCCATGTTTAGGGCTGGATAACTTCAGTTGATATAATCTCACTGTCAGGAAGACACAAGTGTCATAGAACTGTCCTTATAGCCTATGCTTTTGATCCCTGGTGCACAATGTCATTGTGATTTTCGACAGGAGACTGCATTTGGTCATTTTTCAAATGCCAGTGATCCTGAGGATTAAATTACATAAGGACTCTTGATAAATGTCTGAGTTCAGTAAAAATGAAAAAAGTCAGCTAGATTATTTAAAATGCAATGATAAGAATGTTTTTGTCTATGTAGGTCACCACCTCCTGGGATCTACCTGGCAAACCTTAAGTTTGTAAAAACTATGCACCATATGCCAGGGAATAAAGGGTTCTTATCACTAGGTGATAATCCTGCCAAACAGTACATGAGTTTTGAAGGCAGTCATGTCCACTGGAAAATTTCAGTAACTTTAAAGAATTCATCAGCAGGAATGCATAGGCTCAGAGTAATCTAGAAGAGATTAGGGTCTCACTGCAAAGGGAAGGTTAATATAATGAAGTATAATATGTTGCTATTAGACATAGAATGTAGTAACATTATAGTATGGTAAGAACATTTACCTATGCAGCTTTTAAAGGTTTCCAAAGGCTCAAGGGTTCTGAACCTGAACACAAGCTTTAATAATTAAGAAGAGTTTTACCAAGTCAATTAATTCAGTAAGTCTTCTTTAAAATAAGGCCATTTTATGACACAGAGACTGTGAATTAGAAAATAAGCATCAATAATAATGAAAATGTAAGAGGAGGAGGTATATCATCAAATATAACCAGACCATGTTTACCAATAAAAATAGAGCAAGTATCTAAAGAAAATGAGGGGCTGGGCATAGTAGGATATGTCTATAATCCTAGCACTTGTGAGGCTGAGGCAGGCAGATCATGAGTTTGAGCACACCTTGGATTGCACTCTAACAATTTAAGAGTTCAAGGCAAGCCTGGATGACGTAGCAAGAGTTTAAAGAAAAAAAAAAAACTGGAAAAAACCCCCAAAACAAACAAACCAAAAACCCTCACAATCTCCCCCCCCAAAACTAACAAAATACAGTAAGAAGATACATGGAGCAAAAAGGCAAAGATTGACCTATTTCTTTCAAAGGCAGGGTCAGTTCTGAAGCCACATCCAGTACTATGTGCAGAAAATAAGTTAAAAAAAAAGTAATGCTGAAAGTTCAATAAAGACACAAACTTGAACTTTTCTTATAAATAAGGCAAAATCTGAACAACTAATCTGAAGACAATAATATGCAATTCAACATACACTGTCATATTATTTTTGTTTGGTGACATTATATGTTGCTTCTAATTTTTTCTTTTATATTACTATTCTGTATTCTCTTTAAAAATAAGACGGCAAGAAAAACTATAAAACATGTAAAATAAATACAGAATGAAGTGCAATAGGACACTTGCTTAAATACAGGAGTCCCACAGTTTTTCATGGAGAAATAATAAAGAAAAGGAACCAATGTTCCCACTGTCACAGAAGGGTACAAAGTCATTAACTGTAGGTAATATGGTCACACACTCACAAAACCCAAGGAATTCACTTTAGCAAATGGGTAAAGAGATAGCTGTGAGTACAGCAAAGTCCCATTTTTTTTTTTTTTTTTTTGGTAAGGACAACAAAACAACCAACTCTCATATACCAGCCATAAATATCTGGAATATAAAATAAACAATCTATTTCATCTACAGTAGGGATATAAATATTAAACATATTGGAAATTAAAATACCATGGTATAAATTCCATCTATAGAAAACCAAATTACAAAATGCTAGTGGCGAAGAAAGTTAATGATGACATTTCTTATTTGCAGGTGCATTAAATATAAATAAGGTTAAATTTATCTCCCAAGTTAATTTATAAAACTTGGTAAAAATGATATAGAGAAAAATTAGGTAAGCAAAAGAGCTTTTCTTTTTAAACCAACAAAACAGCAGCAAATAGAAAACGGATGTTATCAAAATTGTATAGTACTGATTGGATTGAAAGGTTAAGCTGAAACAATGAAATTACAGACAAGTTTTTTAAATATGCATTTAAATTATATGTATATATAAGTTACATGCATTTACATATATGTAATTTATGTCTGATTTGTCAGATGTGAAATATTGCAGGAAGGAATCATTAATACTATTGGGCAAGCTGGGTGTTAATGTGAAGAATGATCAATAGACATATAAATGATCCCATATGCTATAATAAACTCCAGAGAAGTTAAAGACATAGTAAGTCATAAAAAATAGCAAGAAAATGCATTGGGAAGAAAGACTATTTTCTATTATCAGAGCTATCTTACATATGATTAATGACACAAAGAATGAGCCCTCTCCATTTATAGATACAGTGGCCTATGGTATCTGTAGGGGACTGGGTATAAGAACCCCTGCAGAGAGCATATTCCACAGAGGTGCAAGTCTCATGTGTAAAACTGGGCACTATCTGCATATAACTCACACATATCCTCAGTAGACTTTAAATGAACTCTAGATTACTTATAATACCTGCAATGTAAATAGCTGCTCTACTATATTGCTTAGGGAATAATGACAAGGGGAAATTGTACAATTTTTGTACAGAAAGAGTATTTTTCTGGAATCTTTCTGATCTGTTATGATAGAATTCATGGATGAAGAACCCAAGTACACAAAGGACTAGACTGTCTATGACTCTTCTGGGCAATAAAACCCACTAAAACTCAAGTGAAAAGAAAAGTAACTAACAGATAAAAGTAATAATAGCTGTTTAAGTATCTAAAATCTAGAATGCAAGTAGCATTACCTTGTGGTTCCCACTATACTCATGCACGAAGGACATAAGGAAACCACAGTAAATAAGGCAGGAAAATTGTGAGCTTTGTGCTAACAAGACTGTATGAATTTGAGCCTCTGTGAAGTTCTGCCTAGCTAGGAAGAGCAGGGCGGAAGTTGCTCAGGTTGTCCTTCACCTTTTGGATCTGGTACTAAAGGCCCAAGACAAGCCATGTGCCCAAACCCCAGCAAGCTCTGGAATGTCATCTTTGCCTTATGGGGCAGGGAATGGACTCCAGCTCTCACTGCTGCTGTCACCAAAGAGTTCATCCCTGTGTGGAACAACGTCCAAAAGAGTTTAAAACAGCATCTTTTTTGTTCCAGCAATCTTTTTCTGAAAAGTACTTTCAGGATTTTTATAAAATTCATCATGGAAACCCAGAAGTGACTGAAACACCCACAAACAAGATGATACTTAAGCTCTAGTTCATCCAGAAAATAAAGCAAACTTTCACTATCAAAATAGCAAGGTTGGTGTGGGGATGTAGTTCTGTGGCAGAGCTTGCCTAGCATGCACAAGGCCCTGACTTCAATCCCCAGTACCACAAAAAAAACAAGTTACAAAACAGCAAGCTAGCAGATAAGCAGGTACTGTCAAACTGTAGCAAGACCCTGCACCAAATAAATACATGATTATTTTTATTTTTAAGATTTTTTTTAAACCCTGAAATAATGGCAGGTAATGTTAAAAAGCACCACAAGGTGACTCTCCTGTACACATGCAGTCACACTATGGAATATGTGTGTTCTAGAAGGCAGAGATATTTATGTAATGACAAGTCATAACCCAGTCTTGCCACTGTCTGTTTCTGTTTCTTCTTTTTCTCCTTCTCCTTGTCCTTCTTCTCTTCCTCTTCCTCCTTCTTCTTCCTCTTCCTCCTCTTCTTCCTCTTCTTTTTTGTTTTGGCCTTTCTGAGACAGGGTCTCACTAGCAGTTCAGGCTGGTCTTGAGCTCACTTTGCAACTCACAACAATTCTCCTGCTTCAGCCTCCTGACTGCTGGGATTACAGACAAGTACCACCATGCCCAGTAAGACATCGTTTTGTTGTTGTTGGTTTTGTTTTGCTACTGGGAATCGAACTCAGGACCACATGCTTGCCAGGCAGGCACTGTGCCACTGAGCTATACCCAGCAAGTCTTGCCATATTAGTCTTACTCAGGGTGACTAATATGACAATAGCAAGAACCAGTCCTGACAGAAGCCCATGCAGCCCTCTTGGGCTCCTAGTTTCCAAATAGGAGTCAGAATAGAGGATGTCTGGAGGATGACAAATGAAAATGATGGCTGATATTGGATGAGTGAGACCTGGCCTAGTGGCTGTGGTGCACTTGACACTTGTTAATGTCTAGACACTCACAGGAAGGTACACACACCTGCAGAGATGCCCAGGCTGCAGTTAAGAGGGAAGGAGGAACCAGGAGGTAAGACTCAGTACACAATAGCCTTTTTCTGTGGGGTTTGTAGCTACATTTAACCAAAAATTCTACACACAAGTACAATTATTTGAAAGACCTATGTACACATACGAGAAGATGGTCAAAGCAATACTGTTTCTGTTCTTTCTTTGATAGCTGTTGTACCTTTGAGCTGGACAGACATGAAAAATTATAATGCAAGTGACTGTGCTGTTCTCTGTAGGATGACAATGTCAGGGGGCAGACACTACATAGTGCCTGTACAGTTAATGGTTTAAGTCCAGCCAGAGCCCTCCAAGTGTGTCCAGTCTCATGCAGATGCCTGACCTTCTTGTGCCATGGCTCCCTCTGTTGTCTAGTGAACACTTAACTCTTTTAAGATTTTTTTGGGTGGGTGATTATATGGGAGGTTGAACCCAGGGCCTTCACACTGCAGTACATTCCTCTTATTATTTTTTTAATGTATTTTTAGTACAGAGTCTCATTACACAGCTTGGACTTGTAGTGATCCTCCTCTTTTCAGCCTCCCAAGTACTGGGATTACAGGTGTGAGCCACCATGCCTAGTATTAGGGAGCCCAGTGAGTTGGGCCGGCACGGCAAGCCAAATGGTCCCTGCAATTGCCTAAGCAGGTGCTTTAGTCTGCTGAGCTATCTGGATGGCCCAGCTCTTCTTATTTTAATTTTTATTTTGAGACATAGTCTCCCTATGTTGCTAAGTTGCTCAGGCTGGGCTGGAACTTGCAATCTTCCTGCTCCAGCCTCCCAGAATGCTATGCTGTGATTATAGGTGTCCCCCCATACACCTCCATACCTGGCTAAGTAACATTTTAAATATACATATTTACTAAGGAAGACAATTATTCCAAAGTCCAGTTGTTACTGATATTAAAAAAAAACCAAGTTCATGATGCAATAACATCTGTCTCTTACTGGTGCTCTGACAAATCTAGTGGCAATACTGGGTCTAAGCACAGCTGACACTTGAAGTAGTGACGAATTCAAGCAGTAGGTGAGATACCTGTGATGACTGCAGTGAGATGTGAATACATGTGTGATCTCCACGTGCAATGAGGTTCTGAGTCTACAGTTACCCTGTTTTGGTGACTCCTTTGCGATGGAAGGAAACTGACGCATCACTGTTGGACATTAAATGAAAATAAAGAGGTACTTGTGTTGGCAGGAGGGACAGGAGTCCAGAAGGAACCCCAGTTCTTGGAATGAAGGAAGATTATGTACGTCGAAGAGGAGGAAAAACAATCCTGATGGGATGCTCTCTAGAAAGCTGAGGGAAGTAACAGGAGATTGTGAGTAAACCTGCTTGGGATGCCAATGGTAAGAGTAGCTAGAGGGGGAACTGAAACCGCACAGCTTTTGTACTGGGGTAGGAACCTTTCTTATTACTTTGTAAGACCTCTTTATATATACAGGAACCCTTTCTCTGTCATATACATTGCCAATATTGTTGTCCGTCCCTCCCTTTCATTTCCAGAAAGCTTTGCATCTCCCTTTGTGATTTCTACTTTTGGCATCATGCTTAAAAAGACCTTTCCCACCCCCTCATTGTATAAATACCCACTTAAAATTTCTCCTAGTGTTTTTATGGGATTTTACATTTAAGTATTTAAAACATGTAGGCTTTAATTTGCATAAGGCTTAGCTCTATTATTTTCGGCATTTAGCCATGTATTCTACTGCTTATTGAACTCTATCCTTCTCCAACCTATGTAAACTCAAGCAATTTTTAAACACAACTTTTTCTTCTTAATTTTGAAACCTTAAAAAATACAGGAAGCTACCAGAAGAAAATAACAACAGCCATATGCCCACAAACAGAATTAGCTGCTTCACACAACTGGTCCCTCTCCCATTGTCAATGGCAAATTCTCGATTTCTAATTACATTTGGGCTTTCCATGAAAACTGGAGAATATCCAGTCACTTATATGTTCTGTGGGTCATACAATTCATAAGACTTTTTCTAAGGGTGGAAAGATCACAGAAACGCATCCAAGTAAAAAATAGTGATGCTTTAAAAAAAAAAGTAAGTGAAAAGGCAAAAATATATGTTGGTCAAAACCCCTCCAAGAATATACTCTGCTTTTGTGCACCAGGCTATTTTGAGAACATTTCAAGCACCACATAATTTTAATTTTTTTCTCCCAAATCCTGAGGGTTACTTTTCGGGAAATTAAAGGGCACAGACACGGCTGTTTGGGGGTTAATTCTTACCGATGCTGAAAGCCCCCAGTCCTCTCTCTGCTCATCAGAGCATTAAATCTGGAGGCTCAGGAGAGCAATGCAGCCAGGCTGCAAGAGTGATGCCATAAAGTTCTGCATTAAAAATTCATACAGCAGGCAGCTTGTAACTGGGGTCTGGTAGAAAGGATGGCTGGCGGGGAAATATGAGACACCCCACTGTCTTTCTGGCAATTGGAGGCATTCCTCAGCAAACAGCACCTCAGGAGAGAATGAAAGGGCAAACAAGCCGTGCAGGAAATCAACGGGTTCAATTGTCTGGCTCACTCCTGCTTTCCTATAGGAAACTTCTCATTCTTAAGGCTCATAGCCTAGTTCCAAAAAGTTTTTATTTATTTATTTTTTTGCAGAACTGGGGATTGAACTCAGGCCCTTACGCTTGCCAGGGAAGTGCTTATTCCACTGAGCCATCTCCCCGCCCCCCCAAAAAGTTTTTAAACCTCTGTTCCTGAACCAGGGACCTAGGCAGCTTTATTGATGCCCAACTATGGTATTTCCCCCGATTTTTTGCACGCCAATGCAGAGGCCCTAGTTCTTCAAACCTGATGGATTCAGGGCTTTCCTGGACCCTACAGTGTCTTTCCCACATGTGGTTGTCATGATCAGCTGGGAGGAGACCACACACTGAATGGCTTTTCTCACTTATGAAAATATAGGTCCTGAAAAATGTGTTTCTATTTTAAAAGACTAATACAGAGGGTGAGTCACCTCCAAAGTTAATTTTGAGGGACACTTTTTTATTTTTGGTGGTACCAGGGATTGAATACAAGGACTTAGTGAGCTTTATCTCCAGTCCTTTTTTATTTTTTAAGGCAAGGTTTCACTAAGTTGCTAAAATGCCCAGGCTCCTCTAAATTGTCTTAGTCTTCCAGAATACCAGGATTACAGGCCTGTGCCACCAGGCCTAGCATCAACAGCTCGGCAATGGTTTGAACTTAGAACTTTTGGCCTCAGCTTAGCAGTACCTAAATGATAACTAAAATCTCAAATTTCAGTGTACCTTAGGAAGATGACAAGACTAAGAATCAGTGCCCCATACCCCAGCGCTGTAGCATACTAATGTAGATAATAAGGTTTGCAACCTGCAAGTTCAAGGTTGGAATCCTCTGAGTGCAAGAGGCCCTAAAGCAGGAGGAAGGTAACTGGCATTTTCTACACCTGCCAGGGAATACCAGGGCCTTACAGACTATAGAAGCAATAGCAGCCACCATTTGGGGAGGACATGTGGGCCTAGGCCTTTGATAGCATCAGTTATCTTACAGGAAACTAAGGTCCCAGTACAGAGACTGAGTCTCCTGCTCATGGTTATTCAACTCACACTGTTCCCCTATACTACAGACATTTCCTGAAGGCCATTTCACAGCACCCTGCCAGGAGTCAGTACCTGGGTCTCTGGGAAGCAGTGGAGGAGGCTGGAAAGGGAGCAGATCTTCCTTCCATCCTGTCTCTGTGACAGTTCAAATGTCTAAGGGTGGTGTTGCTGTCCAGGAAGGGAATTCTGTTGCCCTGGTGACAGAGCTGGGACTAGCACCAGGGTCTCTCAATGCTGACCATGCTCATCTTTTTTTCTTTC
>NW_004524611.1:14801295-14868648 GCF_000260255.1 Octodon degus
TTCTCATATGTCCTGAGTCTTAATTGACCTTGGAAGGCGAGGGCCAAAAAGTTGGCTGGGGCTTCTACACTCTTGATCTGATGATGGCATAGGAAAGCCACATCAACATACCACAGCCACTGGAAGAATGGGAAGGGATAAAAGAGTAAGCACAAAGCATTTAATTTTAACGTCTGTAAAGCAATGGTAGTAGTGTTACCAGTCAAGTTAATGTGCAACCAAAAATAGACGGTTAACAAATGCAGGGCACTGCAATTTGGTAGAAAATTGTGTAGCCTGCATTGTTTCTGAAGACAATCAATGATACAGAAGAAATAAAACCTATCGAGCAAAAAATACCCTACAACTGCCTATGCATTTGAAGGCACTGATTAGAAAATAAAATGGATCAAAAAAACCTCTACCAGGGTACACAATAATCCTAGTTATTCAGGAGGCTGAGGTAGGAGAATCCCAAGTTTGAGACTAGCCTGGGCAACTTAGTAAGAACCTGTCTCAAAAGAAATAAAAGAGAACCAGCAGTATAACTCAGTGGTGGAGTATCTGCCAAGCATTATGTGAGGTCCTGGGTTCAATTCCCAGCACTACAACCAAATAAACAAAACTATACTAAAGACAAAGCAAAGTACTATAGAGGAAGGAAACAGGAAGGAAGTTAAGTCAAGCCCTTAACATTCAGTTCTTTGCTGTGGGAGTATAGGTAACAATCTATTTTAAAAAATCTTTTATAATTTTCTAAATTTCATGTAATAAGGATGTGCAACTTTTACAATTAAAAATGAATGTCACAGAACAGGAATCCATGCCACTGGTTTGGGAGCATTTCACAGGGAGGCTGTTTCTCATTTCCACTAGGCTCCTCTTGACCACTCAAAAGGGCTTGGCAAGGCTGGGACAGTGTGAGGCGAGTCTTCTCTGTCATTTCTGGAGAAGAGATCTACTGTGTGACCACGAGTGTCGTGGCCAGGGCCCTCTGTGACAGCTGAGGCTCCCTGTGATGAATCAGAAAAGCCAGTTTTAAAGAATTTTGCTGGGGACAGAAGGTGGTAAGTGTGCCTCAATTAGGTGTAGTGGTGACTCAACAGGCTATCCTGGGCAACACAGTGACTTAGTGAGACCGTAGCTTTAAAGAAAAAGGTCAAACCCAGGTAAACAATGGTTTTCTCTTATAGAACTTTCTCAAAACATACAGCTTATGTATATTCATGAAAGTTATATACCTGCATACATGCAGTATCCTGGAGAGGCACATTTTTTTTTGTGCAGAGTGTGAGCTTTGTTTGTATGTGCATGTCATATCTGGAATTTGAAATCTGGCCCCTTTTCCTGTAGTCACAGTACCTTTTTCTTTTCTTTTTTTTTTCCCTCTTCTTCTTCTCTTTTATTTCTTCATTACTAGGGATTGAATCTAGGACCTTTACACTGAGCTATAAGTCGAAATAGGGTCTTACTAAATTTCCAAGGCTTTGGTGCTCTTTCCTCAGCTTCCCAGAGGACTGAGATTATATACTTGTACCTGCTATTTTAGTGGAGGTCTGAAGTACAGATTAGCTGGAGGGAAGAAGGAAAGGCAGCCAATTCTCTTGGGTGCTTTGTAATTTCTAGACCCTTTGTAAGTCCAGAGAATAGACAAATGATCCTTAGCACCTGAAGGAGTTTCTACCTGGCATCAGATATACAAAGTCACCTTTTCCTTTCTGCAGATTAGGGCACTGGAGCCCAAGAAACAGAACAGCTGCTTCAGGTACCAAAGCCAGGAAAAGCATTTCAGGGCTTATGCAGGCATTAGATTTTAGGTGTGAAGTGAAATACTTGTACAGAGATGGAAATCACAGGAATTCTACCAATTGCAGACTCCTAGAGACAAGACACGGGGAAGAAAGCTGCCAGCAGCAGTCCCCTCCATGTCTGATTTAGTGTTCTCTAGGGTTTTGGGGACAGTAGGCTCTTTATTGGCATCTACAATCTCAAAATCATAAAAGTAGCTGCTTCTTTATTTTTAGGGAAATTAATCCAAGCAGGATAATTACAGCAATCCTTACTGGAAACTGATGACTCATCAAAATGACAGGAAATAGAAAATGTTACATTCTTAAAGGTACAGGAGAAAGACTGTTTCAGGATGCTTAGGTTGCTCTCTTCTGACTTCACCAGAGGAAATGATATTTGTCTAATATGATAAAAACAGTTGTGTGACTCTCAGGCTCAGTCAAGGGGGTTCCCTTGCCCTAGTTTCTGGAGTTTCGTCTATGGAAGTATAAAAAAATCAGAGGAGCCATCTGCAATGGGGCTCTGGGAATACGAAAGGGATTGAGACCTTCTGGGAAACCTGATGTCTCCTGGTTATAGGTAATATCCCTCCAGTACAAAGGCAGCCCCAGAAAAGTACTTTATTTTATTATTTATTTTTGCAGTGCTGGGGATGTAATCCAAGTGTCATACCCTCAGGTCCAGAAAGGGGCTGTAAAAATTACCATGGTCTTATACAAAAAGCACAAAGGATGAGGGGGTGCCTGAGGTGCCTGTTTTGGGGATGCTCGTTCCTGTAGGGAGCATAGGAGACTTGCTCAGTGGCTGCTGCAGAGAGCAGAGTGCTGACACAGGCTGTGGAAAGCCAAAGCTTTCTGCAGGGGGTACCCATGCCAGCTGTGCTCACAAGCATGCTGGTCACACTTCCCACATGTGTTCTGAGTTCACAGGTTTTTCATCAAGGGCTATCTTGTGTCCTCTGCAGGGATGTGGCAGTCCTAACCCTGTGATGCTGGGCATAGGCTACCTGAAATGTTTCTAGTAAAACCCCCCACTGAGAGAGCTGAGGGGATGTCTTCACCTGCCCACAGCCCATAGCAGTGGGTGATATACATTGGTCTCACACACACACACACACACACACAATACAAAGTAAACACTAAAATCAACCCAAGTGAAGTTCCTCATAAGTGTCTCTTTTGTAGTGGGCTATAAAAGTATGTGTATATACAGTGTTGTTCTTTGAAAAAAGCAGAGAGGTGAAGAATACAACATGGGAATCTTAAAGAAATATGAAGTTTATTGGCAGGAAAGGTATGGGAGGGGCAAATTCTCCTAAGACTAACATAAGCTACATAAAATGTAATATATTTCAGTGCAATTCAATATTTTCTTTCATTGAGGCTTGGAGCCCTAGCCCACATGTTTGGAGGAATGTGAGAGACTGACTGTGTATGTTCAGCTGATGTTCCCTGTCCACTCAGATCAGAGGGACAGAGCAAAGAGGTAGCTGTGGACTGCAATAAAAATGTGAATTCTTAGCTGGATTGGTAGCATAAGCTTGTAATCCCAGCATTTTGGAAGGCTGAGGAGGAGGCAAGAAGATAAAAAGTTCAAGCTTAGCTACAGCAATTTAGTGATACTCTGTTTTAAAATATAAAAAGGACTTAGGATACAGGTCAGTGCAAAGGCTCTGGGTTTAATCCTTACTACTGAGGGGAGTGGGGAGGAATTTCTGCACTTGTGCCTAGAACCCCAATCTCTCAGCTGGGAGGACAGCTTTTCTGTGATGTGTGTGTGAGCAACTTACACCCAAGAATGAGTGAACAGCTGTGTGATACTTACACAAGGACATGGGCAACAAGAGCTGTATAAGCATCTTTTAGGGTAGCTGCTGCCTGCTGAAGACAGCCTGCTCACCTGCCAACTCCCAGGCTACCTACAGAACTCTGTCAATGTCAAAATCCATACCTATGGGATCTGCTGGAATGTCTAAGTTCAAGTCCTCTAGAGTGCTATATCTACACATGCTAAGAGAGATGGGGAAGATAAACACAGGGTGACCATCTGAAGAGGAGGTGCATTTTCACTTAAAAAAAATTCAAGCAGAAATAATTAATTTATTTAACCCAGAAGCAGTTCTAATCTGCAACATTGCAATCTGCTTACACAACAACTGTTTTGGCAACCCCCCCCCCCATGTTCCAACAAATATGAAACTGTATTTGCCATTTGTCTAAGGAATCCTGCATTAATAAACATGAAGAGGAACACTTTTACCTCCCACTCTCAACGACAGGACAAAACAAAGACCAGCTGTGTTCATCAATGGGGCCTTGTTCCGTGCATAAAGGCTAATTACATTTTGCTTCAAGCCTACACATAGAAAACTTTACTGCTGTCCCTGTCCCAGCCAGCTCTTGCTGTCCCAGCTGATACATAGTGATGACTGTCCACCATCAAGGGGTCTTGGCCAGCCTGGGCACTTTTGACCTGTACGCTTCTTCCCAATGAGGGTGAGGGAGACAGGATTAGGCACGTAGTGTGTGTCCCTCAAGGTCACAGGAAGATGATACCACTCGGGCCAAGCACACAGAGCCAGCAGGGGCATGTGTGGGTGCTTCTTTGGCACTCACCACTATGCATGCTGCTCACGTGCCCTTCATGGCTCTTCTCAATTACCCAGTGGTTCAGCTGGAATTATGCCCATTGTACAGGAGAGCTGGGGAGGTCACAGCCTAGCCAAAGGAATACAGACAGGTCTAAGCGATGCACCATCTCCAAAATCTATTTCGACTCTGCCCCCAACTTTCTCTCTCCATTCTCAGTTACTAAAAAGTAGAGAATTCCACTTATCAGGGAAAAAAAGACAGCATCTGAAATGTTTTAAGACTGTTATGAATGAACATATTATGTCTAGTTAAGCATACACAGGTTAGAACTGAGGTAGATAGCTAAAATGACAAACTCTTCCCAGAAAATAGGGGGAGAACCATGTGCATGGGGCTATGTGATCATTAATACTGAGACCTCTGCCTCCAGTTAAGAAAGCAGTCCTACCCCCACCACCTCAGGCCATATTCTACACTTGTGGTGGATTACCTAGGCTGGGGAATCAGACCATTTCTGATCAGGCAGGTGATAGCTGGATTCAATACAAAGCCCAGTCCTTTCAGGCCTGTCACCTGCTCATCCCATTAAGCCAGACCTTCAGAACCCTGGGCAGGCCCTTCCAGAAACCAGCCTGGCCTGGATCTTCCATAAGCTTCCTGCAACCTGACCATAACTCATCTTCCAGTTCCAAGTCCCAGTTGGGTGTAATGGCCTGCATTTGTAGTCCCAGCTACTCAGGAGTCTGGGGCATGGGCATGGCTTGACCCATAGGAGTTCAACACTAGCCTGGGTAATACAATGAGATTCCTGATTCAAAAAGCACAACAAAAAAGCCCTCAAGTCCTTTGTCACTGTCTCTGAGGAAGTATCCTTCATGATTATTTTCGTTCCTATTCTCCAGGGAGTGCAGGTGCAGGGAAGGGAAGGCATGGAGTTACAGCTCCTCCCAAAGGCTCTCACCTTCTGGGTCCTACCTGGAATATGAGACAGTCCCGCTAGCACTGGCCACAGGGCACTGTGCTGCTCTTGTCCTGCCTGCCTCCTGCAGAGACCTTGTCAGGCATGTGCCCTATCCCCTGGATCCAAGCAGCAGTTACAGGGCTGCAATGACCTTCTCCCTGCTGAGGCATGGAGGGCTCAGGATCCAGAGCCTGGTGCAGTTGTTGGGTGGCCTGTGGGGACGCCTACCATCTCTTGAGACTCACCTGCTACTTTCCCAAGCTGGTCTCTTGCTCCATAAGATCTACTCACCACCCCCTTACCACTAGGCAGGACAGAAGGGAGACACAACTACGTCAGCAGTCTGGTGACAAAAGCTACCATCCATACACAAGACATCTTTACAAGACAGAATAATTGCTCCTTCCCCCACACTTCTAGTTTCCATTTACTGTAGTTTATGAAACAAGTAAGCAATGTTTTATCTGTTTGTTTTGGAAAGAAGTCTCTTGCCTTAACATACACTAGTTGGGGAGGGAAATGGTCCCAAACCTTTTCTTACTGAGTCCACATCAGTGAACACTACTTCCTATCTGATGCCAGAAGGCCAGAGTTTGCCACGTCAATCAAGGGTCAGCAAGATCAGCCTCTGGGAGGTCCTGGGGTGACTAAGCTCAATCTCATGATGGCTCCAAGATTTAACGTTCTTAGTGTCATTTTGGTCATGCAGTATTTGTCTTGTTCACTTAGCATGTCCTCCAGGTTCACCCATGTTGCTGAAAATGACAGAACCGCCTTCTTTTTAAAGGCCAAATAGTATTCCATTGTGTACACACACCATATTCTCTATATCCATTTGTTTACTGGTGGACACTATGGGTATTCCAGATCTTGGCTACTGTGAATAATATTACACTGCACAGCAGAATGCCTTCATCCATATGAAGCACTCATCTCACTTCTTCTGGCTATATAGTGGACTACAGGACGAGGGACTATAGGATCATATGGTAGTTCTATGTTCAGTTTTATGAGGACTCTCAACTGTTTTCCATCACAGCAATGCTAATTTACATCGGTACAAAGAGTTCTTTTTACTCTGCAGCTTTGCCAATACTTACTATCATAAAAGTGTTTTTAAAATGCATAATAGGGGCCCTGTCCCTTAGCTCAGTTCTTTAAGTGGCTGCTTCAACAAAGCAGTCAGCCTCAGGTTGCTGTGGTTCAATCCCCACAACTCAAGCCAGCCAAACCTGCCCTGAAGGCATTCGGAGAAAAAAAAAATCCTTCTAAAATGCATAGTAAAGCAAACCCTGGTCAATTGTGGAGACACAAAATTATGGATGAGTAAATTGCATTGATGCCTTTTAGGAAGAGGTATGGTTTAAAAGTAACAAAAACTAGTGGTATGATCAAATCTAGTGCCATACAGGAATATGTCAGTTAGTAAAATGATGTGAAGAGAGAATTTACCAAAACATTAATTAATGAATCATCTACTAATCAAATTATTTTAGAAAAAATAGTGCAGGTAGAATAAAGTCCAAACAGAAATAACTGAAGAAAAAAAAAGGATGAAATGGTGGCACAAAAAGAATAGGAACCCTGAGGCATGTCAAGGTGATCAGGTTTCACCATGGCAGCTGGTGAAACTATGATTGCAGCTTGGGGGTGAGGGGAGTGTGTGTGACACAGGTGCCTTCGATCAGCCAATGGTGGCTGTGTTTTCAGATAGCACTGCCCCAGGAATACGAGGAATTAATACAACAGCCACAAAATTTCAAAAGCAAAATTTTAACCTTTATTCTACTGGGTCTAAACCTAGGTCATTCTACATACAGAAAGTCCTATTTTTACATGCACAGAGAGAAAGGTAAATGATTCATAGCCCCCACAGGGCTTAGATATTAGATAGTCTAAGAGCACAAGGACTCTAGCAAGTCAGCCAAGGGCACAGGGACTGACCAGGATACTTTGGTCTTTGCAGAATTTATGGTTCTGATCATTAGACTGCATAGCTGGGCTCTTAAGGCCTTGGGCTGAGTAGCCTAGAGTAAAGGGTCATGAACACACCAACTCATTGGATGGAAAGAAACCTCAAAACACAAGGGAAAACATGTTGGAGGGTACAAGGATGCTGAGCACCAGCACTCTCACCAGTAGAGAAGCCCCAGGTAGGGAGTGAGGAGGCTACTCAGAAGCATCCTCACCAGTGCCCACTGGACATCAAGAGCACTATTGCTGGGCACACAGATTTCTTGGAAGAAAAGAGCATTTCAGCATTAAAAAAAAGCATTTCAAATGTTAGTCTGGTACTGTTTGACTGATCACTAGCAAAGGAGGCATGGCTAGGAGTGGTCTCCGTCAACATCATCTTCTCATGACTTACAGCACTATTCTCTCTGGTATGTGCCACAAAGTATATTCACAATAAGTCATACTGAATTCTCCCAACATGAGTTGAACAGGAAACAAGCCTTGGGGGACCACCCACCCAAAAATGTAGATTCATCTATTCACTTGTTAGAGCTCACAAGAATCAATCCACCTGCATGGGAATGTGCTTTTAATGTTTTTTTTAAGGGGCCTTGAGGGAAAAGAAGAAGCCAAAGTAAAAAGTGAGTGATTTGCCCAGACCAAGTTCTGCAAAGAAATGGCCCAAGTGTCATATCTCTTCTAGGCTGACTTCTTTCCCAGTAGGCTCATAATAATGAAAGAAGTGCTGTCACACCTGGGGACTGATCTGATGTGACTGATTCCCTGAAATGGCACTGAGTCATCATAGTGACACAGAAGCCAAGCAACTTCTCAAACCCACCAGGCCAATCTCTAATAGATTAGCAGAAGCAAGGACAACCTGAATATAACCGAGCAGGAACTTACTTTGCAGTAGTTTCTTCATCGTATTTGGTTTTCAGGTCAAATAATTCTGTTCGAGTTTTTTCAAGGGCTAAAAGGATAGAAAACCATAATATAAGACACTAATTGTTTCAACTAAATTCAAAAAGTAAAAGTATAAAAGTAGTATGTTCTTATTTCAAAAAGGAGAAATATGCCAGGCACAGTAAGTACATGCTTATAACTCCAGAACTCTGAGATAGTGAGGCGGGACTGTAAGTTGGGCAACTTGGCAAGAACCTATGCCAAAATATAGAAAGGACTGGGATATAGCTCACTATGAAGGCCCTTTGTTCAATCCCTAGTACTGTAAAAAACAAACTAGTAACAAAACAAAAATAAAACCTCACAACCACCACCACCACACACAAGCCCCTAACAGGTAAAGATGATCAAAATACCATGAATGGAACAGAAAGTCACTTTCACTTCTACTTTATTTCAACCCAAGCACCTCCTAAGAGAACTACTGTTCATAGTTCACTGCCTAGATTTCCTGCTTTTCATATTTTTATCATTTAAAAATATTTCAATATGCAATTGCACAGAGTAATGTCCTGCATAATGATGCTTTTTACAGTTCTTCTATAGATGGCAAGACTAGAAGGTGGTTTTGTAAGATGAGAACAGAGGTGGGAAGTTCCCGCTCACCAGGACTGTTCTGGTAGTTCTCACATCACAGCACCATGGACTACTCTCATGTTTGGGGGGCTGTTGGTGTAACAAACCCCTGCACTGCTAGCTGTGCAAACATACAGCATGTACAATTATGCATGACACTTGATCATGGTAATACATGACTATGTCACTGGCTTGTATCTCTACTATACTGTATATTTTATCTTTTTTTTGCCTTTTTGAGATAGGGTTTCACTACTACACTGGCCTTGAATTACCTTGTAGTCCGGGTTGGCCTCAAACTCATTGATCCTCCTGCCTTAGCTTCCTGTGTGTTGCGATTATAGGTGTGCACCTTTATGCAAGGCAAACATTATTTTATAATGTACTGTTTTCTTGGAGTGGTGGTGATACTGGGATTGAACACACAGCTTTTGCACTAAGTCACATCCCTTGCCTTGTTTTATTCTTTGACAGGGTCTTGTTAAGTTGCTAAGTTTTCTAGGCTGGGCTTGAACTTTCAATTCTCCTGCCTCAGTTTCCCAGAGTACTGGGATTTCAGGTGCAGAATTGATGCCCAGCAAATATACCTCTACTTATGCCAAGAAAAAGAAATTTAATAGGAAAGAGTGTGCCAGGTCACATAAGCTCCAGGCTTGTTTAGCTTGCGTTTGTGGTGTCTTGAGCCCATGACAAGTGATTGGCCTGCCCTGTCACCAAGGTATGTGAGTGTATCTGATGTCTGGAGTATTACAAAATCTGTTTATGGCACTTATTTCAGAACACATCTCCTCTGCACAACTGTGCATACCCTGCCACCAATAAATAGGATGTTAGGAATATTTTCAGAGACTTGCCCTTCTCCTTTGGTGTTGGGCACAGAAATCTCTCCATGTGAGGACATAGGCAATGTCAATATAAACAAGCTCCTCTTTTTTCAATTTTTTCTGTTCGTTTGTTTTTTTGCAGAACCAGTGATTGAACTCAGGCCCTTGCCAGGGAAGTGCTTATTCCACTGAGCCATCTGCCCGGCCCCTAAATGAGCTCTTCTTTTAGGACAACTAAAAGTGCAGCTTCCTGCTAAAGCACTGTGCATTCAAACTTTCCATGAATACTACCCACTTGGGTTTCCAGAAGGCAATCTGTACTGCCATGTGTATCAGAAGTGGGGACCATTTTTCTTTGCTCTCACCAACATTGGGTATTATCAATTAAAAAAAATCCAGCACTTGGTGTAGTGGTGTACATCTGTAATCCTAGCACTCTGCGAGGGTGAGGAAGGAGGATCCTAAGTTCAAGTCTAGCCTATGTGACTTAGTGAGATCCTGTGTCAAAAGGAGGTGGGGTAGGGTGGGGATGCACTCTGTAAAAGCCCTGGGTTCAACCTCCAGCACTCCATTCATGCATACATAAAATCTGACTGTCCGGTAGGTAAAACAAACTTTCTTTCATTTAATTTTTTTGTGACTACTAGCTATTTATCTTTCTTCCTTTGTCCCTAGAACTCTAAAGTGCTCTTTATTTTCAGTTTTCCTCAATGCTGAGGATGGAACCCAAGGCTCTATACATGCTAGGCAATTGCCCTACCACAGAGCTATACTCCTGGCCTGGCCTTTAAATTATGGATATAACTCATCTGCTACACTGGTTGTGATTGTCTCTTCCTCTGTCATTTGTATTTTAACTTGGATTATGACATTTTCCTTTTTTTCTCATTTAAATTAAAGATACAGTGCTGCTTCCCTTTCAGGGAAGAAAAAGGGAAGGAAAAGAAAAAAGTTTAAAGAAACTTTAGCATAACCTTTTTTAGGTAATTTTTAAATTTTAAAGGTTCTGCTATTATTGTTCTCCTTAACTTCACTCTGGGTAGAAACACGCCCCCCCCATCTCCTATTATTGTTCTAAATGAAATGTCAGTCCTTGACAGTTTGGTGATTTAGACATGTTTGTTGGAAAAGAGCAGAAAGAGGATGGTGGTGGAAGGGATAGAAAAGGCACGCAGATCCTCCCACCTCCACATTAACAACTCAATGCCATGACTAATAGAATCAGGTGCAGCAACTGGGAGGGCTAGAGAATAATTCTGCAGCATGGGTTTCCTTGGCTCTGCAACAGGTAACAAAGGGGACCTTGACAGTCCTGAAAACTGACCACGAGTAACCAATTAAGCCTATCCCGCATCAACTCAACTAGGATGAAGAGCACCAAACCTGTTTGCAGAGTCTGAAGTTTATGCTCTGCCTCTTCGAGCTTTGAGGTGGTTGACATCTGTGTCTCTTGTAGTTTTCTAAAAAGAGCAGAAAGTCAGATTGGTTACTATGTTTACCAATGGAGCTGCACTGAGCACCTCAGGACTCTGCTCATCCTCTCTCTTTTTTGGGAAGTGCAGATGGTGGCAGGCACACAATGGGGTGTGCCTCCCAATTCCCTGGGGCCTGCTCATAATCTGCACTCCAACACTGTATGTAGCCTTATATTATGTAACCTGAAGTGTACATCCTGTAGGTCTTGACATACAGCGATTGGGATGGAAGGTTATCTTATATGTCACTTGTTCTTAAGATGCCAGATATTAAAAATAAAAAAATACCATCATCACATACTCATTATTTTCTGAAGTTAGCCTGAGAAGAATGATACATTTACATTCTGCTGACACAAAAAAGAAATTTGTTGGAATAAAGGATGTACTAAAGAGATGTGACAGCTGTCCCAGCTCTGTTATAATGGAATGCAAATGCAAGTGCAGAACTGAAGGGGGAGATTCTGGGTGTCTCCAACTGCATTCTACACATTTATATATCCCATAATCTCCAAGTAAATTCCTGGGTCAATAAATAGCATCACTTTCTCCTAATCTGCACAAAAATCTCTAAAAATATGTTTATTGCTTTTACATCACAGGAATATAACACATGATCTCAACATAATAAACTTGGGAATACAGAAAAGAAGAAATGATTTAAATAAAAGGTCATTCTAATTTCTGTCACCCACAGAAAAAGTAATGCTAATATCTTCGTGCATTTCAAATATAAAACTAATAGATCCTAGGGCTGGCCAAATAGCTCAGCGGATTGGGGAATCGATCCCTGGGCCTGCTGTGCTGGCCCCACCCCTGGGGTGTGCTGAGATGGCAATTGAAACTGGGTGTGGTGGTGTGCACCTGTAATCCCAGCTCTGGGAAGGCTGTAAACAGGTGGATCACTATGAGTCTGATCTAGTAGTGAGACCCTGAACACCCTTGTAGACCCTTCCCTAAAATACAAAAGAGAAAAAACCTAATGGACCCTAAAATTGTATAAGTAAAAATTCATAAGCACTTAGAAAACTCCAGTTCTTTTGTATCTTCCTAAAATGTTTCTGTATGTATAGAAACACAATGTAACAAGTAATACAGTATAATATACAATGTGTAACATACTATAGTCCAATGTAAAGTAATATGTAACATATCAGGAAATATAAACATGTAACATACTATAGCAGTAATATATATAAACGTGTAATATATCAGAGTGAAATATAAACTAATATGTAACTTACTACAGTATAGTATACCCTAATATGCATTATATTACCCATGGAGTGATACAAGCTCTTACCTACAGTCTTTTGCTCAAAGGGGATCATAACATATGTCATTCTAGAGTTTTTCACTTGTTTCTGTATTTGGAACTGTTCTCTTCTAGCACATATAGCTATCCTTGACTCTTACTATAGAACTAACTTAATGAAACCTCTGTGGATATCTAAATTATTTATATTTACATCTGCTAAACATTTCCTCAATGATCATTATGGAGATACACTTGCATAATTTTGAAAGTAAATCTTTTGGATGAAATCCTAAAAGAGGAATTAATGGTCAAAGGCTCTGTACAATTTGCTTTTGCTTTAATAGACAGTGAATTACTTTCCAACAAAAAAGCCTCACCAATTCAAATTCTACCAACAATACATTAAGAGTGTTTTTTTACACCCTGCCAACAGTGATAAAATCAAACTTAGTATTTTGCTGTAAAGTTGAGCTTTTTCTCTTTGTAGGAAATGCTTGCTTAGGCAGAGTCAGTTTTTATCAATTTTCAAAAGCTCTTGGCATTGTACAGAAAATTAGTTGTCTTTATAGAGTGCAAATATTCCTAATTTATTGGTATTTTAAAATTTTATTTTTGTTTTTAAAAATTTTTAGTCTTATTTATATCACTTGTCTTGTGTGCTTAGACTTCTCTACTCCAAAATTAAAAATAGAATATGAACCTGTTTTTCCAGTACATATATGACTTAATGTAATGATGATGATGATGATGATGATGTTGACAACCACAACTGTTTTTGTGTTAATGGAGATTGAACCCAGGACCTTGCATAGGCTTGGCAGACACTACCACTGGACTACATCCTCACCTTTATTAATATTTTTTCTTTTTTCTTTTCATTTTTTTGTGGAACTGGGGATTGAACTCAGGCCCTTGCGATTGCCAGGGAAGCGCTTATTCTACTGAGCTACCTCCCTGGCCCCTATCTTTTTTTCTCTAACAGTCATTCTATCTTTTAGTTTTTGTGACACCTGGGGTTACTCAAACCTTGCACTGAGCTATAGTCAGAAGTCTTATTTTTAGATGTTTCCTTAATGCCTAGGCTGATCTTGAAATTCTTTTGCCTTGGCCTTCTCAGTAGCTGAGATTGCAAGTGTGTGCATCTTTGCCTGGCTTTAACATCTTTTTATTACTTTTTTTTTGAGACTAGGTCTCATTTTGGCAGAACCTGGGATTGAACTCAAGTCCTTGAGCTTGCCAGACAAGCACTTATTCTACTGAGCCATCTCCCCAGCCCCCAACATCTTCTTATATAATCACTCCTTTTATCTAATTGGGAAACTCAACTGAATAATACTGAGATCCCAGGTAAGTTTATTTCTACCCTTTTGTGATACATAAGTTTGTTGTGAGCAGATGACTGCATTGTCTTCTACATTTTTCACTTCATATTATTTTGGATACTTTCCTCCAGTTATTGTGAATTCCACACAAACTATGATTTTCATGGCTGTGTAACATTTTAGTTAGGGACTGCCTTTTATTCATTTATTGTTGGTAGAACATTTAGATTGCCTGTATTTTCCTCTAGCTATCAGTAACATGGTAAAAGATCTCTAGACAAGAAGTACTTTCTTAAGAGGGATTTATTTAGGACTGCCTCCCCATTAGCTGAATCAAGGAGGCTGCCATCTTTAGGTCCCCATCTGTGATGCTGTTTTGTTGGGGGTGTGCCTTGCCACACTCTCCTGGCAGGGTGGGGTCAACCTATATCTGCAAGTTCGGGCAGTCTCAAAAGGATTGGCCTTAGTCTCACAGTGAGGCCACAATGACCTAGGCAGCAACTATAGTGACTGGGTAGCCTGATCTGTAGTTACACAGTCCTGCCACATATCCCCAATTATTGGCTCCAAAAGCTTATCAAAGCTTTTTACTCCTAACTATAATTTTAGTACCTCTTGTTAATTTTTTTAAAAACCTTTTTATTTGCTACACAGTCTCCCTACACAGCTCGGACTCATAGTGATCCTCCTGTCTCAGCCTCCCCAATGCTGGGATTATAAGCATGCACCACCACACCTGGTTTTGGTAGCTAGAACAGTGTGCCTGGGGTTCCAGGGCAGCAGGGCATGTGGTATAGGGGATAGAACCTGGATACTTGCACTTGCCAGGCAGGTGCTTAGACTGCTGAACTATCCCCCCAGCCTGTCTCCTGTTAATGTTAATATGAATATCTTTATGCTACGGCTAAAACTGAGGATCTTAAATTAACCCAATAGTTTTTAAAATCCAAACTGAGTTGGAATTGGCCAAGCTCAAGGGTCTTTACAGTTTTTATAAGAAATCTTTCATAAAATCACCACACCAGTGAAAAATCAATTCATTTGTGGGAGAAGTTTTGGGTAAAGTAAGGTATTAGAAATAAATTGCATCAGTTTGCTTATTTTGCTAACATGGGCTGAGTACCCTCATATGAAATGCTGGAGGGACCCCAAATGTTCTGAACTTTGGAATTCATTGGATTTGGGGCTAGTTACATAGGGTTTACTATATGAGCATTCCTAATCCAAAAGTCAAACCCTAAAATGTCCCAAATATCCTTATCCTTTATGTGTGTATGTGCTGGGCGTAGGACATGCTAAATTCTTGGCCTTATACATGCTAAGTACATGCTATACCACTGAGCCAATCCTCTAGATCCCAAGTACTTTTGGAACATTTTAGATTTTTGGGTCAGGGATGCCTAGTTTTTATGGATTTCTTGATATATGAAGTGCTGTGAAGTAATGAAAAAAGACAAAACAGAAAACTAAGATTCCACGTATGTGTGATAAAAATATCAGAATTCATTGAAGAAGGCAAAGTTCACTGCGTGCCCAGAGCTTCCCTATAACACAAATGTGCCCAGAGGACCTGCCTGCTCTTGTCTCAGATGGATAACCACCAGATGCCAACCTGTTAACTCAACAGCCCTGTGCTAACCTCTGGACCTATTGGGCTTTGAAAGACACCCTCTGCTCCCTGACTGGCAGACACTATCAGCCACTAGAAAAGACCAGTCCACTGAACTCAAGATGACCTCACTGATGAATTAAAAGATCATGGGACACTTTCATATTTCAACCAAAATTTTGCCTAGAGCTTTGGGGATTTTTGTGTATACTCTCGCTGATTCTCAGGAACATTTTCCAACTGTCTTGTAACTATCTTGTCAAGTTCAGAGGTAAAATGTCATTACTCTGGGAGCACCAGAACCCACGCTTACCTCTCCTTCTCAGCAAAATCATTTTGCAACTTTTGTTCCTTCTCGAGAGCAATTGTCTCTGCTTGGCTCTTCAGAGTCTGTTCATATTCTCGGATTTTCTCTTTAAGTGCTTTTATCGTAACTTCTGCAGAAAAAAGAGAGAAAACCTGACAGTAAGAAGCACAGTTTAGTGTGGCTGTCTGTATCAGTCTCTTGGAACCTGGACGGAGCTGCATGGTTTAAACTTGAGTTTCTCCATGCTGACATAAAATCAATGATTATGTGTCCCTTCAGAGACCTTTTACTCCCAAATGTTAAATTGATCTCGCAATGCTTATGATGAGAAGGGACAACAGATTTTTCTGGAAAGGAGGGTGTGGGCTTCTCTAGAACACTTTAAAACTTCAGTGAGTGTTGGGGGGGGTATACAATGATAAAATATCATCTTACTGGTGAGTCTTAAATTTTTTTTTTTTTTTTTGCGGAACCGGGGCTTGAACTCAGGCTATTGCACTTGCCAGGGAAGTGCTTATTTCACTGAGCCACCTCCTGGGCCCCTTGATTTTCTACTGAGGGAATATTAATAAAGTTTTAGTGTGGGTTTAATTATTTTCTCAGAAAACAGTTCATCATCATGGGACTTTATAGAAGCAGAAGCAGGTGAATCTACAGATTCCTCTGGTCCAGGCACACCTTTGCAGTTTCACAAAGGACAAAGAAGTAAGGACTACATGGTTAAGAGTGCTATCTTATCAGTTGGGGGTTTCACCCTTGAACTTGGGTGCTGGGGATGTCCTCTGCCAGAGAACCTGGCAGATATGGGCTGTGTGGACACACAGATGATAAGGATCTGGGCAGAGACACTCAAGTAACTGGCAGGAGGCCAGGAAGTGTCCCAGAGCCAAGTATGAGAACTTGGTACTCAATAGCTGCACTGAGACTCCAATGAGCCCTGTAGCACTCCACAGACGAAGTCTGTTAGCAGGCAGTCCAGCCTGGGCTCCTCAGTCTTTCTCCTGCTCTGCACAGTGACAGCAGGTGCTTCAGCTACCCAAAGCAGGACTGTCTAAGTGAAAGCAATGCAAGGAGTAGGTGTAGTCTCTGATCCAGGTGCCTTGGGGAAGGACATCCACTATGTATTTTCCCACGGACTTCTCTCCTTGCCCTTCGATCACTGTGGCCCCAACCTTGAAAGTGGTGCTTCTGAGGACCATTCCCTGCTGCTTATGGAACCATCTCTAAAGAGGCTGGAAAGTTTCTTCCCTACAGGCCTGAGGCAGTTGGGGATTTTAATTTTTTCTTCTTTTTCTGGGCTCCACCTAATGAGGAAGGTCAATCTCTTTTCTTAAAGGAGCCTTCCCCTTTTATTCACCAGGCTATATGATGTCCCAGGCCTAGAGGATAGGGTCCTGCCTAGACCCCAAGTGTTTGTCTATTGGAATGCACGTGACACACACATACCAATGGTGTTGCAAGAGCTGAAACTCCAATACCACAGGCTGAGCAGGGCTTTTCAGTGAGGCCTGGATGTATGATACACTTGGGATCCTTCCAAGAAGCATGGGGTCTGTGCCTGATGGGGTCTCTTTGTTGCTGGTGGCTGCTAGGCTGACTGTCTTAGAGCTTGCAGTCCTCCTCTGCTGCCTAGATCTACATCAAGGATACTTCCTGTGTCCCTACATAGGTTCTTAGCCATACGTGGCAGATGGTGGTGTGGCAGAAGACACTGACATGCTGGCATGTGCTCGCTGTACCCAGAGGCCCAATTTACTCATCTCTAGTGGGGATCTGTGTACAAGACTTTTTCTTTTCCTGCTCTTACTTCTGGACCATCTTCACTGTGGTTGTTGACTATAGAAACAAGCGATGCATACCCCTGCCCCTCCAAATTGTGATTGTGTTAAGCTGAGGAGAGAAAAAATGGTAATTTTCTGGAGATTGGGAAAACTGGTAATCAACAGATAAAGAAGGGTAAGTTCTGACAAAACAACAGTGCTCAGCTGACCTGGATACAGTGGTGCATGCCTTAATCCCAGCATTTGGGAGGCTGAGGCAGGAGGACTGCTGCCAGTTTGAGGCCAGACTGAACTCTCACTCAAAATACTGGTTCTTAAAAAAAAGCAGCCAAAATCTTAAGTATTGAGTGCCACATATATTACTCTCATTTCATTCTACAACCCCAGTGGGAAGTAGAGAACTACTCCTAAGACAAAGGGCATCTAACAAGAAGATGGCTCAAGGCCACATGGCAAGATCCTGGCCACCAAGGGATTCAAACCAAGTCTTCTTGCCTCCAGAGGCTTATTCCTGAGTCTGGACTAAGTGTTCATTTATAAAGCACATGTGAGAGACCTCTGGGGCAGAAACAACTCTCACTACTTTGATGGGTTCCTGGTCAGAACTGGTGATGGAGGCACTGGTTAGGCAGGACGGGGGAAGCAAAATCTCACACAGCCCTGTGGGTCCTACTATAAACTTCAATACACAATAGGAAGCTCAATAAATATCAAGGGTGGGGCTGTCAAAATTAGACATCTGAGAGAACAAATACAAAGGACACTCCCTTTACATAATGTCTCTGTGTAAACCACATGTGCACATTTACAGGTTATCTGTCACGTGGGTACGGAGACAAAGCTGACAAGAAAGAATTCCTATTGGGAATGGCAATGCTTTCTTTTAGAAGGATCATAGCTTAATAAGCCCAATGCTTCATTTTCAAGCAAGGCAATGCTATGCCTTTAAGTTCCAAAACCTCACCATATTGTCTATGGAGCTAGTGGGGTCTGGAATGACTTTGGCTCCCCCAATGTCTTGTCCCTTATGTTTCCCAGCTTCAGCAAGGTTGCCCGTCCCCCACTTGAGGGCTTTGCTCAGAGACCCCTGAGAAAAAGGCCCTGGGAGGGCCAGCAAGGTAACTCAGTGGACTAAATGCCTGCTTAGGCAAGCACAAGGACCAGGTTTCGATCCAGGCACCACTGCCACACCAGCCCTGCCCCCAGGCATGCTAAGCCAGACACCAAGACTGGGCATGGTGGTGCATGCTTGTAATCCCAGAGCTGGGGAGGCTGAAAACTGGAGGATCACTACAAGTCTGAGCTATACAGTGAGACCCTGTACCAAATACATATACAAAAAAAGGGTCCTGGGGCTTGCTCCATTTATAGCCTTATACCCTCCTAGTTCTTTCCACATCACCCCTGTTTTTTTATGGATCTTCCACAACCATTCCTTCCTCCTGACTCTACTTTTGACATTCTCAAAGCCAAAGGACTTTGCAGTCTACACTCTGCGTCTTGTAGCTCTCTAAGCCTATTGAATAGAAAGCCACACAGAGGACCAACCAAGTGGCTGCCTCCCCTTTCTACTCAATTCCTTATCCTCACCCCACACAGGCTAGACTGTGAAGGGGAGTTAGTTGAAGAGCATGCTGGTGTGGTCAGAGAGGCTGTGAGTTTTCTTTGACACAGGAAGCGTGGAGGTTCTGCATTTGGAATGCACCTGGATTTTAGGTGAAGGAGGGACTTCCTTGTTCTTCCCTGACAGGAGAAGCCAGAACACCTTTGCCCTCTACCTTGTTGATGCGGGCAACCACACCAAGAGGCTGTTTTCTTTCATGAGAGGCATAATGAATAGGTAAAGCCAACAGGAAAGAGCAGTAAGCACACAGCCTGTGAAGATGCGTCTAGTCTGGAGCCTTAATGGATCAGCAGCGATTACTAAATGACTTACTGTGTGTGACCCTTTGATCATGAGTTGGCTCTCTGACAGGTGTCGCCTGGAGGCAATACATCAGTCTTTTAAAAGGCAGACCCTATCACATGATGATACAGCAGGAATTTTCAAAGAATCCTGATCAGCCCTGTCTGAGGGCAATAAAATCACACATAGTCATTGTGCAGAGGAAAAGTTTGACTTCGAAACAGCTAAGTATTATCATTAGCTCTCTTTAATGATTCTTTCTCTTGCCCCACCCTGGCTTCATGACGTGGGTAACAAGTAGAACTAGTCCCAACAGTAGGTGAAAGCAATTAAGGAAAAAAAAAAAATAGGGGGAAAGGAAAGCAAAGGACATTCCACCAACCTTGATTTTTCACTTCAGCAAATTCCTTGTTGTATTCTTCAAGAGTTTCCCTAAGTTTCTGGTTTTCCGTCTCAATGTCATGCAGGCGCTGCACTTTGAGCTGCAGTTGCTGTCCCAGATCCAGGGCTGGCACTGGATCTGCACAACAGGAGAGTACACGTCAGCTCACCCTGAACCCCACCCTCAGGGAGGACAGGCTGGAAGTGGCCTTCTGGGTGCTTGTGAAGCCACCTCCTACAGGCTCTCCTGGAGCTTCACCTTCTCACATACAGTCCTGGGACCACGGGTCAGGTGGGGGCTTCTCTGCTGTTTGACAACGGAGACTTACGCCAGGATCCTCAATGTGTGAAAACTGGGTGGAAGTAGCCTTGGGAGTCACTGGTATCTTCCAAGTCTCTTGGTATGGCGTAATGATTTAATGATTTTCGTGGACAGCAAGGGGAAAAGTGCCCTGGGAAAAATCCCTGATTGCCTAGAGCTCTGCTTAGACAGGTGCCTGTAAGGTTAAAGTCCCTAGTTACTTTGTAAAGCTGGTGGTAACCCCTGACACTCTGGAAGCCTACATATTGATAGAACACATGGGTGGTGGGCAGTTTCTCATTTGTGTCTCACAGCATTGGGAAGGGGGAGAATGGGACAGAAAAGAAAGCTCTGGCAAGTAGAACTGGTCCAAGGCTGCCTGGCTAGTTTGTGGGCACAGAAAATATGACCCAAATCAGTTAGCTCCAAATGACTACTCTTCATGACACAGAAGGCCAACTCATAATAAAAGGGATCCTCAAGCTTTAGAAGAGGCCACCTATTTCAGGGCATGATCACTTTTCATTGCTATCCTTCACTGATGACAAATGCTGAGGACAGTCAGGTGGGCAGCTGCCTGGCCTAGCCAGCTAGATTACCAAGTGTCTGATTATAATACAAAGGGCAGGACAGTATCCAGGCCAGTTCTGTGAGGTCTTGTGACCAAATAAATGTTGTATCTGCCATCAAAGTTTTTTAATAGTAGATTTTAATCACAAGTTGGAGACCAGAGACATGCAATTTATGGGGCTGACTCTTGGCCCCAGTTTTACCATTCATTCATCAGACAACAGACATTAAATGTTCTTTTGTGTCAGTTCAATCTTTATTTTTCCTTCTGCTGCCTAGGAAGCAATAATAATCTACCTGCTGGGACCAGTGGAGCACGTCCTAGGAATTCTCAGGTTCTGTCAGAGCAGAATACTCAAATCTGCTGGGCTTAGAAAGATTATTGAACATACTTCTGGCATGGGCACCAACCTCACTGTGAGATGGCTGTGGAGATTTAGTCTCCCATTGTGGAATGCTAAACACCATGCACGGCAGATCAACAAGGATATATATTTAAGAGCTCACTTAATTTTCTGATGCCAGAGCCATTAATTTTTCAGACCACCCTTGCTTTGTGGAATTGAGATCTGGGCCCAAGTAGCAGCCAGGAGCTCTCCGTGATGCCAACGTCTCTGCAGAGTTTACATAAAGTAGCGCTAGGCTATGTTGGTTCAAGTCAGCAGAGCCAAGTGACAGGTTTGATGCCAACATGATCCATCATTCAAAAGCCCTGCCCACCAGCCATTTCTTCTGGACCATTTATTTGTACATTGTCTCTGACTGTACCACCTTCTCATTTATGTTTTTTCATTATTTAAATCGGTATTAAAATATTTATGTTAAATTAGATTTCAAAAGCAATTTTGGGAGATGATTCTAAGGAGCAGTAACAATGGGAAAAATGGAACTGACATTTGAGGTGCAGGCTGTTTTTTTTCCCCCCTTGGTGTTGTTGGTTTTGGATTTGAATTTCAGTATCTAAGAAACCTTCCTGTGCCTCCTCCCCTACCTCCATGGTCTTGTACTGGGCAAATGGACTGAAGGAAAGTAGCTGTATGCCCACAGCTGCCTCCCTATTTAGCTATAATTTGATTCAAAGGTCAGGGAAGAGAGGTCAAATGTACCACTGCACTTGTAGAGAATTTCATTAACTTTCACTTATGTCAGTTTTCCTGAATAACTGCTAGTACCAATTATAGTTTTAAAGAACTAAGTTGGCATACCACACTCCATCCCTAAAATTCCTGTCAATGTATCTGGTCCATTTCTTTTCAAAGGCCAAGGCCCACTATGTCTACTTGGATGAGAAAATAACTTCTTTTATTTGATTCTGTAAGGAAGCCAGTGACATAAAAATTACATGTATATTATTAAGTGAATAGTAACTAGGCCTATGGAGACATTTCTAGAGTGTCAGACTGTAAACAAAAATCTTGACAATCTCCTAATTACTCACTACAATATCTATATTTAACTGAACATGGTCAATGCTGAAGTAACAAAACTGGCCACAGGACAAGAAAGGGACTGCATACTCAAACATCTCTATACATTAAGCTTCTAACTTTACTGTATACAGCTGAATGACTTTAAATGCCTATAGCATTTGAATATTATTTTGGGATATGTAAAAAGCATTGCTAAAGTGGCTCTTAGGCTTAATTTTTATTACTCGTATTAAAAGAACAGCTAATTACTACATGACAATATAATGATTCTAGCATGTTTGGGCTGGAGACCAAAACAATGAATTTCAGCAAGCCAACCCCAGACCTGCATGCTAATCTGGGGAAATCACAGCTTTCTGTCTTGTTAATGATTTCCAATGCCATTTAAAGCCCCCAACAAGCATTGTTAGATCTTATGCTGTATGTCACAAGGCTCAGATCTCAGCAGCTCAATTAGGGAGTTTCTGGGGGAAGCAAAAGAACACACCCATATGTAAAAGAACACACAAAATTCCTGTAACCCTTGTCTTCCCAATCTACTCTAATTCAACAGGCTTGGCAACTAGCTCCATGACAAACTTGCAGTGTTTTATAATCATCTAACAGTTAATTCCTAAAACATTCTCTGAGGTATTATTGTAGCTCATTATACAACCCAGAACTCAAAGAACATAATTATAATAAACAACAATACTGTCACCTGTATTTATTCAGCACCTTTTGCTAAGTGTGTGTAACATTATCTCATTAATTCCAGCCATCACAGAGAGGATGGGGGAGGGTGCTGTAATGTGTCAGGCACTGGCATCTTACCCAGGGACAGAGAGAGAGAAAGGACAATGGCCAGGCAAACAGGTATGAAAAACTCTTAAGAATTTTGCTTCCCTAACCAGCAGCTAATTCAATCTGTTCAAGTACTAACTTATCAAGTATTGCCTAAATGACTATGTGTTCTGGAAAAAATGTGGTTTAGGCTAGTGTGGACACAACACTTGGTTAAGTAAGCAGGAAACAGCCTCACATGAGAGGTAAACCAGGTTTGTTTTTTTTTTAAAAGTAAAGCAAGAGAAGACCAACTGTATGTGAGACAGATAAACCAGACAAATTAGCGCCCTGAGCTGATAGTGGTTTTGCTAGTGGATAAGCAGACTTTGACTGATAGAAACTGTGGGGAGTCAGTTATGTGGGTGACATACAGGTGGGGAGCAAGGAGCAGTGGCAGACATGGCCCAAAGAATAGTTCAGTTGGAGGCTTGGTATGCACATTCTACGACATCAGGGCCATTCCAGGTACTGAGGGAACATGGGAGTGAACAGGACAAAATTTCTGCTGGCAAAGGCTTGTTATGGGGCTGTACAGCCCTATAAAAGCACTAATGAAGTGAGAGAAATAGAGAGGAAACAGATACCAAGACATTTATCTTTGGGTACTGCTGAGTGGGCAGAGAGAAAACAAGGTGCACAGACTAAAGAGTCCCAGGAAGAAGGGGGGTGTCCTTGAGACAGGTTACTAGGGATGGTTCTGGAGGGGCCTAAGACATGGGGCTGGGTGGCAAGCACAGTCATTTGCTCTATGCAGCAGCAGCAGCCAGTGCAAAGAGCCTATGCTGAGTTGTGAACATGGCATGTAGCTGCAGTGAAGGGAGAGGACAGTGGTAAAGAAAAAGTTACAGAGGTGGACTGACCTCCAGGATTTAAAGATCAGTATACATAGCAGTACATGCCTATAATCCCAGCACTCTGGAAGGCGGAGGCATAAGGACCCAAGTTTGAGGCCAGCCTGGGTAACTTGGTGAGACCTTGTCTCAAGATAAAAACAAAAATGAAAAAAAGGTTGGGTGCGGATGTGATTCAATGTGAAGGCCTTCAGCTCAATATCAGTAATTAAGGAAAAGAAAAATATAAATATGATAAGAGGAGAAATGGAAGATGTAAAAGAGAACTGAATTTGAATTCAAGAGCTGAAAATAAGAGTGTCTGAAATGGACTGGGCCTTGGGAAACTCTCAGAAGCACAGGACTTTCTTACAAGTCAAGTCACTAAGGCATAAGCATAAACATGAGTTCTACTGGGCTGGCCAGATAACTCAGTGGAGGGATGGGGGCTCATCTCAGCCAGCATGCAAGTCCTGCCCCGGGGCACGCTGAGACACTGATTGACACTGGGCATGGTGGTACACTCCTATAATCCCAGTTTGGGAGGCCAAAAAACAGGAAGGACCACTACAAGTCTGATCTGTGTAGTGAGACCCTGTAGACCCTGAACTAAACACCTAAGTTAAAAAAAAAAAAAAAAAAGATGAGCTCTCCAATTTTCTTAAAAAGTATTCCACATTAGCTATCTTAGGGCTGGCCAAATAGCTCAGCAGATTAAAGCACCTATAAGCAAGGGCCGGGGGTTCAATCCCTGGGCCTGCTGTGCCAGCCCCACCCCTATGGCACGCTGAGAAAGCAATTGACACTGGGTGTGGTGGCACATGCTTGTAATCCCAGCTCTTGGGAAGCTGTAAACAGGAAGCTCACTACAAGTCTGATCTAGTAGTGAGATCCTGAACACCCTATAGACCCTTCCCTAAAAAATACCAAAAAAAAGGGGAGAGATATGATTTCCAAATTAGCTATCCTGTTTTTTGATTGCAAATGGTTGTTATATCAATGATTTGCTGCCTGACATTTTTAAAAACATAAACACGTAATCAATGTCTTTGGAGTAAATGTGATACTTTAATAGTAAGAAAAAACCTACTTCTTAAAAAAAAAATCATTGTACAATGACAGATCCTAAAAACGGGCATTTGGAAATACTTCCATGAACATATATGTAGGAGAAAAGACAGAAGCCTATATTAAATTGTCTCAATGCCTCATACCACACAAGGGAGAAAATTCAGTGTGGGCCACTGTCCTACTGAATTCCACACACCCAGACCAATCGCTTTTTCTCTGTACCTTAGTTTCTTCATCTGTAAATTCAGTGTAACATCTGCACCAGTATTATGAGGTTTTTATAAGGATTAACTCAGAGAACTGCCAGGCACAGAATTCTCAGTACATTATTTACCAACTCAAGTTTCAAACCATTTGTTAATGAAGTAGCTTATGATCAGTTAGCAAGAAAAACCAAGTATCAGAGAAGATGAAAGTTTACTATTTGTGTTTCCATGAATACCTCATCCTGCCTGCTATACAGGTTTCAAAATATGAATCCAGTTTTTGTAAAGAGAGCCATTACTGTACTTTGTTAGTTGTATCTATTTATTTTTGTGAGTTACCTTCTCCAGCCTTTCCCCTCCTCTTTTCTTTTTGTGGGTACTGGGGAGTGAACCCAAGACCTTCACATTTAGCTATATCTCCAGCCCTTTTTAAACTTTGAGATAAGGTCTAAGTTGTTAAACTGCCTAAGCTAGGCTCAAACTTGTGATCTCCTAACTCAGTCTCCCAGAGTGTTGGCATAACAGGTGTGTGACACTGCACTTGGCTTCTAGCCATTTATAATGACAACTAAAACCAAACATCAAAATTAACAGAGCTTGGAGACTTCTGTTTTTGTCCAAGACAAATATTGCGGCACTAGACTTGTTCTCTGGCCATAAACAATTAGAACACTGGGCAAAACATATAAAACAATGGTTTACAGACACTAAATGACTGGCAGGGCAAGATTTTATCCCTGAGGAGAAATAAACTTGGAAAGTCCTCAGATCATCCAACTTTGTGCTAGAAAGCACTTTTTGACAGCTGTATAGGGAAGTGGGTACAAAAAGAACATCAGATGAGCTTCCTAGATGAAAAAAAAGAAATCAGAGAACTGGGAGCTGCAACTCTGGAATTTGCTGGGCAGAATTCTGAAAAGGAGGGACATGTACAGCCAAAGAGCTATAGAAATATACAGGAGAGAGTAATCTAGAGTTTGAAGCTAAGAGATACAGTGCATATGCTAAGGGTGAAACTCACAAGGCTACAAGAGAAGGTTGGAGCTGAACAACTCCCAGAATTTAATGGTTGAAAGACTGTAAGTTCAAATCAGCCAAGGAGAAGAGACTTGCTAAAGAGCAAGAACACTCATTAGAGATACAACAGGGCCTCTGTAGCATAGAGAGATAGATTAATGTTAAAGGGTAGTCCAGCATCATCACAAAGAGCTAAAAACATGTTTTAGAAGGATCATTCTGATGTTTAATTAATTTACTTGCTTACCCAAACTTCAACATTCCTTAAGAAAGACAACAAAATCCAGCCAATGTCCAACATCCTATCAAAAATTACTAGACATGCAAAGAAGTAGAAAAGTGGTGGGTTGGGAGAAATGATTAGTTAATAAAAACAGAACCAGAAATGACAAGAAAGGATGGAATTGGTAAATCAAAACCAAAACACTTATAAATATGTTCAAGGATTTAAATAAAATTACAAATTCTGTAAGGGCAGAAACAGGACAACAAAACAGTAAAATGGAATTTTAGAGGAGGCTCCCCCCCCCCTTAGGGGAAGTTTATTTTTTGTTTTTGGTGCCGAGGATTGAACCCAGGGCTTCCAGCTTGCTAGGCAAGCATTCTACCGCTGAGCCAAATCCCTAGTCCCAGTAAAATAGAATTCTAAAGCTTAAAATACAAAATCTAAAATGAAAGGAAATCACTAAATTGGCTTAACAGATTAGGTAGTAAGGAAGAAAAAAAATCAGTGAATTCAAAGGCAGTCATAGAAACCGAACAGAAGCATGAAAAGATAAGCATATCAACTTGCTGAAAACAAGAACAAAAACTTGGTGTCTTAAAAGGCATAGGAAAAAAAAATTAATTGTATTGGGGAGAAAAAACACAAGATGGAGATTTGTCAAAAACAGACCTGAGACAGAAAAATTTGATACACAATAAAAATATCCTTTCTTATCTTTTGAAAATGAGGGCAAGATGATTTTTCTTTTCAGTTAAACTAACACGGATAAAATTCATCCCTAGTGCACCTAGACAATAAAAATTGTTAAAAGAAGCTTGTGGTGGCATATGCCTATGATCCCAGCACTCATGAGTCTGAGGCAGGAGGAATGCCCTGAGTTCAAGGTCAGCCTACATTTTATTTTATTTTTTATTTTTTTTTCAGCCTACATTTTAATGCCAGTGTGAACCGCACAATGAAATCCTGTTTCAAAAAGACAAAAACAGAAACAGAAACAGAAACAGAAACAGAAACAGAAAGAAAGAAAGAGAGAGAGAGAGAGTGTGTGTGTGTATGGATATAGCCTAGTGGTACAGTGCCTGCTGGCAAACATGAGGTCCTAAGTTCAATTCCTGATACCTTCCAAAAAATAGTTAAAAAGAAAATTCTATAGAATGAAAGAAAATGATACCTGGAAACCTGATCCACACAAAGGCTTAAACAATATCAGAAATAGTAAACATATGGGTAAATATATATATATATATATATATATATATATTACTTCCTTATTTTTTAATTTCCTTAAAAGAGTTGACTAAACTAAAGCAGTAATAAGTATTGTAGGTATTGTTACACATGTAAAATATTATCTGATGAAATACTGTAGTAAGTTAAAGATGCCTACTTTATATTCCAAAGTAGCCACTAACATTAGATTTATAGCTAATAAGATAATTGGGGAGATAAAAAGTATTCAAATAAAAGAAAACAGGGAAGCCTAATAACAAAAACAGATGAGACAATCAGAAATAGTGGGATGACAGACTTATGCAGTAAGATTTAAAGCAGATTTTTACCTAACCTCATCTATAACATTAAATGCAAATGACCTATTATTACAGTTAAGGGTCACATTATCAGACTGGACTTAAAAAGCAGAATACAGGCCAGTGAGACAGCTCAGCAGACTAAAGTGCCTGATTAGGCAAAGCACAGGGACTGGGGTTCAATCCCAGGCACCACAGGCCACACCAGCCTGCCCCAAGGCAGGCTGAGCCAGCCAGAGTCTAGTCATAGTGGCACATGCCTGTAATCCCAGTGTTGGGGGAGCTGAAAGCAGGAGGATCACCACGAGTATGAGCTGCATAGTGAGACCCTGTAACAACCAAATACATTAAAAGCAAAAAAAAAAAAAAAAAGAAAAAAGAAAAAAGAAAGAAAGAAAAGAAAAAAGAAACAAAAAAAGCAGCATATACCTATTTATAAGAAATACAACTTAAAGGCAGGTTCACAGTAAAAGGAAAGAAAAAGATATAACATGAAAATACTAATCAAAAGAAAGCTAGAGAGCCTCTAATAAAATAAGACAAAAGAAATTTTAGGTCATACATCAGGAATTAAGATCACTGTGTAAACTTAAAACTCTCAAGTCACTAAGAAGATATAACAATTCCAATGATACTTATTCCCCTAAATAAGGCTTCACAGCACAAGAAGCAAAAACTGAATAAAAAGAAAAAGCCACAACATGGTTAAGGATTTCAAAATTCTCTTCCTTTGAATTAATAACACAATTACATATTTAATCATTATGGATACAAAAAGACATTAAGAGCATCACTCACCAACCTGACATGACCTTTGATGAACGCCTCACTCAAAAACCATACAACATCATTCCCAACCAGTGCAACGGAGAACATGCTCAAAGTTATAAAACAAATGTTAATAATTTAAAAGAACAAAAGGCATGCAAAGCATATTCTCTGATCATAACAGAACATGTAATGTCCATTTTAAGAAAATAAAAAAAAAAGAGCTAATGAAACCCAAACTAAGTAGAAATCAACAAATAGGAGTGAACAGAAAGCAATAAAAACTGAAAACATAGAAAAACAAAGAAAAATCAATGTAAAGAAAGGACAATTCCAAAAACAAAAAATCACTCAAACTGATTAGCCTCTAGCCGAACTGATCAAAGAAAAGAGAGGGCGAGAGGAAGGGCGAGGGTAAGGGAGAAGCAAAAAAGAGAAATATTAGAAAGGAAGCACAAGTAAATAAAGCCACAAACACCCCCAAACCAAACCAAATCAAATAAATAAACAAAACAACCCCCCCAAACCCAAACCCATAAAACTGGAATAAAATAAAAAACTTCAAATGACAACAAACTGGAGAATGCATGCAATGAATATACTTGACAACAGTTTTGTAGGCAGAACATATAAAAACATTGCAACTATATAATAAGACAAACAACCCATTTAAAAAATGGGCAGAAAAGTGAAGATGTTATAAATGAAAATCTATGAATGACCAAAAAGTACAAGAAAAAAATTCAGTATTATTGCTGTTACAAAAATGAAATTAAAATCATAATGAAATAAATGATACTACAATGTCTGAAAGTACATAATACCAAATAATGGAGAGGATGGAGAACATGGAAAGGTTGTAATAACTGGAACTCTCCAGTTTCTTGTGGGGAAATAAATTGATACAACTACTTTGAAAACAGTGTGGCATTTCTTACCAAGTTAAATGTGCAGCTATTTCCTGACCCAGCAATCCTAGTCTTACATATTTGCCTGGAAGATATGAAAAAATATGTCCACATAACAACTGTCTGAATGTTTATATTAGGTTTGCTCTTCATAACCACAAACTGGAAACAAGCCAAAGTCCATCAAGTAGTGAATGGATAAGAAAACTGTTATGTATCTAGACAGTGGAATACCATGGATGGTATTCAGCAACAACCATGGATGGACTATGGACACTGATAAACATGCAAACGCCATGCAGCATGAAAGGAAGCCGACTGTGACAGCAGAGTCCTGACTGACAATAGTTTTATTTACTTTATTTTTCTACTTTACAATGGTACATAAGTCTTATGCATTTAATAGAAACTGTACTTCAAATTTTGAATTTTAATCTTTTTCCAGGCTAAAGATATTCAATGAAGTCCTCTCCTGTGATTCTAGGTAGTAGCTGTGGGCTGCAGCGCCAGGTGATAGGGGTGCAACAAAGACTCCAGTTGTTGTGGTTTGAGGTTTTTGCAGGGGAAACAAAACATATAGGACACATCATTATAAAATTATTTTATAATCACCCAAAGAATTGTATTAAAAAAAGTGCAAGAAATCTGTCCACACATTAAAGAATTCAGTTGTGGGCCTGGATCCTAATATCCTGTATGAATCAAGCTGAAAACCTAGAGCCTACAACAATGCATCTCACAAGTCCAATTTGAGGCCTACAGCCCATGACAATGTCTCATGCAGTCTGCTTTCATGGATCTGTGCCGGAAAGGCTCAAAGGTCAGTGGTGGAAGCTAGAAAGTCTTTGTCAGCAGGATGAAGGATCTAGGCTAGCAGGCTGAGGAATCTGTACTTGACCTAGGAAGCAATCATCAAGGTAAGCACCAAAGCTCCCCCAAAAGTACCACAGTCATTCTCAGCAACAGTGAAGTCCTGAGCTCCTAAAAGGACAGACAGCTGCATTCCCATCAGGAAAGCCAATGTGACAAGCTTTCCCTTTGGAGCCAGGAAATGATGTTTAAGGTGAGGACCAGAGCTCCCCCCAAAAGTGTAGCTATTCTCAGCAACAACAAGTTTCTGAGTGCCTCCTTTGAGAGGAATAGCCAAGTTCATCAGGAAAGCCAGTATGACAAGGTTCCCGATCAGAATAGCCCAAGAGAACCAGTAGCTTCCAACAACTCCAACAGCTTCCCTAACAGCCTCTCAACAGCTTCAGTTCTGGCTCTTACGCTGCTGATAACCGTTCTCAGGTGGGCCTCCCATTCCCAGAACCATGCTAGTTCAAGTCAGCTGGGTATAACAAGTTGACCAACAGTTAGCTATCCACTGCACCAGCACACTATGTTACTGTGCTCTGATGCTTGTGCAGTAGCTTAGGTATATTCATGCATTTTCAATGAGAGAGAGAGAGAGAGAAAGAGACAGACAGAGAGACAGACAGACAGACAGAGACAGAGACAGAGACAGAGACAGAGAAAGAGACAGAGACACAGACAGAGAGGAGTGAGGGAGAGGAGGGAGAGGGAAAGGGAACGGGGGAGAAAGAGAGAGAATGAGAAAATGAGACTGCAACTTCATTTATGTGAAATGCTGAAATGGCAAGTCTTACAGTAACAAAAAATGATTGGTTGCTGGGGTTTAGAATTGTAAGGGAACTTGAAGGTGATAGAATTGCTATGTATCTTGATTGTGAGGGTGGCCACATTATCAAACTGTATATTAAAAGGGTATGTTTTATTGCATATAAATTATATATTGACATAGTTGATTTCAAATATAATTTTGGGGGCCTGGGGTACATTCCAGTAGCAATGTTTGCTAGCATTGTTATCCTGTGTGTGTACATGCATAATTTTTAGGAAAAGCAAAAAGATTTCTTATATTGCTAATCAAAATTATTTTTTAGTATTCATCACTACCTTTCATTCTATTTTTGGACTATAATCAACAATTAATACACTACTATAATTACACACACATATCATATATAGAAATAAGAACTGGGATTACACATTCAGAATTGTTCATGTGAGAGTAGTACTGAGACCAGTGACATGAACATTCCTGTTTAGCTGCCAGGCTGGGTGGGGTGTGTGGGGGAAGAACTGTAGAAGACACAAGCCCAGGCATAAGAGTTGCATGGACGTGGACAGTGGCAGCTGAAATGATATACAGCATGTTCTGGAGGCTGGGTTACTAGGACAGGCTGACTCTCAGGTGTGATGGAAGAAAGGAATTGGGCTGACACCTATAAATGTGACGGAACAGCTGTATGGATGGCACTGCACTGTCTGAGGAGGACTCAGGCGCATGTATCAACTGTTCTTCTATAGACTTGAGTTTTAGAAATGTCTAAGGGAGAATTTAAGTGAAGACAAGGCAGAGGCTGAATACTGGAAGGGGAAGAGAAGGTCTCTGAGAACAGGTAGCGCAGGGAGCCAGTAAGCAGAGCCACCCCACTAGGGACCTCCCTGTGCCCCGAAGCAAAGAGGGGCCGGAACTAGATGTCATACATGTGTTTCCTTAATGACACTAGAGGCTCCTTAGAGCTCATGGCAGGAAAAAGGTGTGACATAGTACATGAGTTTGGGGACAATCTCTGGCTGTCTATACACTGTCCTAGAACTCACTCACTCTGGTCCTCTGGAGAATGTAACACACGCACTGATTTGGTACCGGATCATTTGACAGGAAGTACTGGCATGCCTGGTGAAAGCCAAAATGTCTTGGTGCTGGGAGGTCCTGGAAGAGGCCAGAACTGGGCTTCCAGGAGTGTTGGTGAGACTGGCAAGTCAGCTTCAGATATGGCTGGGTCTGGGTGTGCATGCAGGAGGGAGGCAGGCAGGCTTTTGGTGAATGGCTTTGCCTCATTTTGCAAGGGCTGAAAAGGCCCATCTTAATAAATCCAAAACCCCCATGTTTGCGGAGCGAGTTCTGCAGTCAATGTGGCTGTCCCCTGCCACCAGTGCCACAATGAATGTGCCTCTTATGAGCATCATCTGAGCAATGACATCACAGAACAGCAGACGCTACTTTTCGCCAGGGCACTTTAGGCTAATGTAATCATACGATTACATAATTAACCCAGCTGTCTCATTAAGAAAATCAACTGGAATTCAGGGCATAATTAGTCATACAGCAATTAGCATGCTGATGAGCGACTAATGAAAAGCTGTCTAGATACCCAGTGTGCCAGGACCACCCCAGTCATGTCAAAGGGGGAATGAGGCTACGCACCTCCACACGCAAGCAAGCACTCAAAGGAGAAATCCCGGAGTCACATGTAGGGAATTCTTGCATTACAGTGCCCTGAGGGCCTGGGCAGTAGGAATTATACATAAGGAAAGTCCCTGACAATGACAGCAGCACACAGAAGCTAGTGGCAGGTGACACAATGACCACCTCATGCTTTTCTGTCTTTAGAATGTTTATAGTCAGTTCCACACCTTTGAACATGGTGTGCACAAGATGGAGATGACAATCAGGTCTCAGATTTGCCTGCTTATCTGGTCAAGGAGGGTGACACTGCCTCCTGCCTGGTTTCCAGTTCCCCAAGTGCTGGCCCAAGCAAAACTGTCCTTTGCTGCCTGAAGCAGCTTCAGGACTAGCGCCAGGACAGAAAACCCAAAAGGCAGGAGTTAGCTCACAATCTATTGCCACAGAGGCCTGTGCTTCCTGGATTTTACCCTTGTATCCCCTTTCTGTCCTGTTTTGGTTCTTGTGGCAGATTCTTAACAATGTGAATGAAAATAACTTATGAAAGCAAACTAGACATTTGTAGAGGAGCTCCTGCTGTCTCAGGCCACTCAAGTCACACAGAGCCCTCTGGAGGGGCCTGGGCACTGGGTACCAACACTAGGGTACCTGGAAGACATGGAGTGGACTAGCCTTCTAAGATCAAGCTGGAATGGCCTTTGAATGCTACTAAGTAGTACATTGATCAAAATCTTGGCATGAAAACCAAAGAGTATTTCTAACTAAACCGTAATATTTTACCATCTTTTCCTAGGAATGGCACTAACAGATTCTAAGGATGGAGCAGACAGGGAAGAAAGAACATGGAAGGAATGGGGTTTTCCAATTTTAACCTGTTATGTGTCCTTTGCCAGAAAGCAATGGATACAGAAGACCAGATTGCTGTTTTATTCTCGTGGAAGAACAGCAAAGAAGAATTCTGAAAAAGAACAACACTGCACTTTGCTTCTGGATCCTCAAATACTAGGCTGATGGGGACATTTCCTGGGGAGGAGGTTTACCTAAATTCAAATGGAGACCTCTGCCTGGGGCACCTGGGAGCAGAGGCACCTTGGGGTAGTTCCAGAAACAGAAGGGCCCACAAGTGGACTCTTCAGCCAGTTCTCTCTTAGGGCTTTTGAAAAATCTATGAACATCTACTTTTCATAGTCACAGGCTTTTCCAGTGGAAATCAAGGGAGACAAGTCAGTTATGACACCTGGGTTTGAGCTATGTTTCATGAGTCAATGAATATTTTATATCACTGGTAATGTGCTTCCTAAGGCTTAAATCTTAAAATAAATCTTTCCAGACATTGCCTCTATTTGAAGGGTCTGTGTCTATAGGAACTAAAGCACATCAGAACATGGAGTAAAATGCAATTTTTACAAAGGCCCACAAGAAAAAGAAAGACAGGTAGTAGCAACATGTGAAGAGATTCCTCCAAAGAACTTTAAAATCCAAGCAGACAAGTTATGCGGCAGCAATATGTGGGTGGTGGTCCACCCATTTGATGTTTTTTTCTCCTATGTAGGGATTCTTTAAAACATAGTGTTACTGAGATACTTCTGGGACAAAAATGTCACAGTAGTGCTTTATACAAATTTATAAGTACAAAAAGTCAAATGACTATGCCCTTATCTGTATGTAATATACTAATAAAGGCTATTCAGAAACTCAGATTGCAAGTTGATTATCTTACTGATTTATGCAGCCCCCCTCTCAACTGTAGAAATAAATACATACTCATTGTAAAATATCTGAAAATATCAAGAAGCAAGAGCAAGTCACCCACACAAGGTTAATGACTGGAAGATTATGCATACCATCATAATTTTACTCAGAGCCCAGTAAAATTCCAGCTTTTCAAAAGCCCTAAAAAGAGGTCATTTCGAAATATTTCCAGCTATTTAAGAGTTGTATTTTAAGATAAATGATATTTGCTTCTTATGACAAGAAGAATATTGTGGAATATTTTCTTAAGGGTACTGCATACTTTCTCCTGCCACTGGGCAGGAAGGTGTGACATGATACACATGTGGGACATCAGACTGGGTTGTTGGAGGGAGGACATGAGACAAGTTTTATTTGTATTGGTGTTCTTCGAGATGCATAGTCTAGGGCAGTGATGACAAACCTTACAGAGGCCAAGTGCCTAAACCACAACTCAAAACCCACTTATTTATCACGAAGAGCCAACATTGCAATGAAACCTGAACTACTGAGTTTTTAGTTTAGAATGAATATTTTTTAATAAGTTATACATTAACATCTTTTGTCTCAAAAGGAAAAAAAAACCAAACAGAATTTCAATGATACAAACAGCTTGCTGTGGTACATGTGCCGCAGACTGGCCATCACTGGGACTGGCACATTCCAAATCCTTCTTTGCATACTCAGGGTACTGGCACTGACAGTCACTGAGCTCTGCCCTCACATACAGACAGACAATAGTTTCCTGATTAGTGAGGCTGCTGCAAAGGACACACTGTCAAGGGGCCTTTCTGCACCCAGGGATCGTATCAGGTCATGATGCTGGCAGGTAGTTATAATGTTTTACTTCACTAAGCTAATCATTAAGAAATTAATAAATAAAAATATAAATTAGAGGTATATTGATTAGAAAAAAATATATATATTCCCTATATATCAATCATATACCTTATGACTTAAATTCTGCCTGAACCAAATGGGCAGATGAAGCCATTTAAAGTCACAGTACAAAACTGTAATTCACTTGTGAATCTAAATGCAGACCTACCCTTCGAAAACATGGTGTGGGTACGGATGGCAAAGGCCATGTTCAACCATGATGAGAGATGAGAATAGAAATAGGAATTGGAAGCTCACTCTCCAAAGTTTTGTTGGTCTTTCTTTACATTTTGTTAACAAGGTAGAGGTAAACAACCACTGTTTGTTATCAGGTGAACAACCACTGTTTTGAAGAGGAGGTAATGATACTGAGAGTCTTGAGATAGTATTCCTAGTCTTCCATAATGTCCTTGTCCCACTGAAGTTAAGTTACACACCCTCCTAAACACAGCTGAGATCCATCTATTTCTCTCCAACTTCACTTCTGTCACCTAAATCAAGTGCCTCATCTCTCCCTCCTTGCCGATCACCACATTATCCTGGACTCCTTTGGAAACTCTTGTCCAAAGTGTTAGATGAGCTTTCCAACACACCAAATAGTTTATGCCATGTCCCTGCTTAAAACTGGGACTGGTTTCTCTATTAGGAAATATCCAGAAATATCTGAGTAATTGAACAGGACCCCACCTATTGCTGCAGCAAGATGGTCCTCTTCCCTGGTGTAGGCCCCTTATTTGGCATGATTACTTGTAACGGCTGTGATGAGTGCCATGGTGTGGCTGCTGTAGCACACAGTCAGTCCAGGGCCATCATCTATTGACCATAAGTCCAGGCCTGGACTCTATCTGGGCACAGAGCTGCCTCCTGTGTGTGTACCCCACCTCAGTGGGTGCCTACTCCACAGCAGCTGCCCTTGGCCCTGCACACTCTATGTGCAGGGAGTGCACACGGATTCAGTACTTATTTGTATAATGACCTAATAATGCTCATATGCCCATCAGACTAAGGCTCATGAAAACAGAAACCCAGCAGGATGTAGCCCCATTCTGGACACATGGTGGGGGCGTGTAGGGGGTCTCAGCAGTGAACTGTAATACCAAGGAGATGAATATTACAACAGAGTGGAAGAACATGTTAGGGCTTAAGGAGAATAAAAAGTGAAGATATTCTCAAAATCGACTAAGGAATGAGAGTAATCTGGTGGCAAATGACAAAAGGTCAGAGATATGAGGCCTTAACAATATGTATTCAAATATATAAGCACTATCTTTGACATGAAGATGATTGAAATTTTGGGATTTGAGATGTGGAGGATGAACAGGCAGGAGCCAGTATGGCTCAGCTTTCTCTCTTGGGCCAGCCAAATCAGACCATGGGAGAAATGGTGGGAGGCAGACAGGCCCTGGTAGAGGAAGATCCCACAGCTCTTAAACCAAGCACAAATGCTGGATGGATGTTAAGTGCTGGCCCCAAAAACGAAGGCCACAAAAGTGTGTGTGCTGGTTGGACATACCCTGCATGCTAAGTGCCCTATGCAGGCATGTAAATCTTTATGGAGTGACACCAAAGCAAAGTGAGAGTTCAGAGAGCTATTAAACTGCTGCAACGCAATGAAAGATAATTCTGTTCTCTTGAAACTGACACTGTTTAATGCTCCAAATGTACTGGGTGCTCACTTTCAATGGGATGTGTCAATCTCAGAAGTGCAGTTCAGTGTGAACACTTAAAAGACCAAACCAAAGAAATTCAGAACTGAGTTTTGGAAGAAATAATTTGATCCATTAATTTAGGCATCTATTTGACAAATACATATGGCCTTTCTGCTACACGGCAGGCACTGGGGCTGACACTAGGAACTAACAAGGGAAAATTCTCTGCCACAAAGCATAGAATTACCAAATATGCTTAGCCATCTACCCTGGATATCCAGGGTAGACATGTAAGACAAACTAATACAGATATCACCAGGAGATAGAGTAAAGGGACAACTATTAGATATGTGGTCTGTAAACCAAATGTACTCCAGAGCATGACCAACAGAGGTGAACACAAGGTATTAGACTTGGGGCATGTACACACATGCATATGTATATGTGCAACAGAGAAAGACAGCTAGACATACAGACACAGAGACGGACAAAAACACAGATACAGACGCATACAGAGACCAACTGACCCACTGATATGGAAGCCACACATCGAAGGGCAAGGCAAGACTGTTGCAAGAAGTGTCTTCAACACTGGAGGTGTAAGAGATCAGCGAAATGGCAGTCTGGCTTCCTGCAGCATGGGGGGTGTGCTGGAGAGCAGGAAGACTTGTGTGTTCTCCTCAGCTGTGGAATGTAGGGTAGGAGCCAGGACAGAGAAAAATAGATAAGATGGAGGCACATGCACAAGGTGGGATGGAGAAGTCTTGGTGACCACATGCCCTGACATAAACAGCTGGTAAAGAGGTGGTACTGTATGCTAAAAGCAGGGATGTAGGCAGAGGACAGCTTCCATGAGACATACTACTGGGTACTCATCAGCAATCCCAGCAGGAATGTGTTGGGGGCAGCTGAACATGCAGGCTAACTCGCTGGAGTGAGAACCAGAGCAGAGAGAAAGCTGTCAGTCTCCAGGCTAAACCTTTATAATGCTGCTTCTAAGAGGACTTGGAAAGGGAAAACTTTGAGTCAGTGACTGATTCAATCACTCTGCACATCACACTTGCCTTGTGCTGGGCATAGAGCAATAAGACAAAGTGCTGTCCTTCAGGAGTGTATTCTGCAGCAGGATCAATAGACAAGAAAGAAGAACATGCATCAGTAAATTAAATCTCAGGATGCCATGGTGGGTGCAGCAGGTTCTGTCGGGTTTCTGCTGATCTCAGTCTCAGTGGGACATATCTTTACCTCTTCTGTAGGTGGCTGCCTGGTCTCCCTTAGCTCTTGGAGCTGAGCCATATGGCACATAGCTGGAATATCTGCTGGCTTTCTCCAGCTTCCAGAGATGGTGTGAGCTTCTCTTGTAAGCAGGAGCCCTTAACACACCCACGAGTGCTTTTGGATTCCTTAGGATTATAGACTGAAGCACAGACAGTGTAGACACTCTAACCTGCACCCAGCTGTATAGTTGTCAGTAAATGCAGCAATATTGACCACACCCTTCCTGTAAGCCTCCAACATAGGATTACTTTATCGAGGCAATAATTAGACTTCAAAACACAGGTAGAGTACTGGGAGCACCTTTCCTGCTTTTTAAGTAACTTGTTATATATGTCAGACCACAGCACTTCTAAGAAAATACCTGAAAGGCCATACACAGATGTCATTTATGTGGAATACAAATGTGTTTTGATTGACGTTAACATCATAGAAAACATTAAATCTTATTTACTTGCACCATCTTAAATTTAAATCATGAACTTTTAATTCTCTAGCCCAGAATGACTCATTAAGACAGGATAAATGCTATGGTAAAATCTTAAGTTTAAAAAAAAAAAAAGCAGAATATAAATATATACTCTTGTTATGATCAAAATTATGTTAAATTTGTCCATGTATATGAATAAGCCTTTCTCAAGCAAAAACATTGATATGGAAAAACTGTCTCTCTGCAATCTATAGAAAATTAAGACAGAAAAAAATTGCAGAAAAGGAAATTTAGCAATTTATTAAAAGGTTACCAGAGCGCAGGCCCAGCATGTGAGTGAGACAACTTGGGGCCCGCGGATCCTGAATAGACTCAGAGCGGCAGGCCCGGCCTGTGAGTGAGACTGCCCAGAGCCACCGGATCCTCATTCGACCCAGAGTGCAGGCCTAGCGTGGAACCCTTCAGCAGAACTCCCTGCAAACAGGCCAGAGGCAAGACTCACCCAGCTGATTCAGGAGGAGAACATCTTGCCAGAGTGACACAAAGGGTTCAACTCCAACGGCTGCAGCCGGAAGAAGTGGAGCACAGCAGCCAGACCCCAGCCAGATCCAATCAACACCCACCTGGAAGAATCTGAACTTCGTAGATCTGGACCTGGTGCTACGGTAATAACTCTATCTAAGCTTTACACCAAAGGTCAGAAGACAGTGGTATACAAAATGACAAAGGGAAGAAACAAAACGCAGTCTCAAGCCCCGAGTCCACCCAGTACAAATGCAAAAGACACTAGCATAGAGGAAACTGGAAATCACACATCTGAAATAATAGCACTGGAAGTAAAGAAACAACTGCAAAAAGTATAGAAGAGATCAGATCAGAAATAATTTCTGAACTAAAAAATTTAGTGATAACTATAATCAAAGTACTAAAGAATACAATGATTAAAAAATACAGCAAAATATAAAAATGATGGAACCCCTGAATAAGCAATATAGGAAAGAAATAGAATGTATGAAACAGATTCAAAGTGATATATAGGAAATTAAAACCTCAAACACAAGCCGGCAAAACCATTTGAGTAAAAGTGAAAATAGATTTTTCTGACCTTAAAGACACCATTGCAGCTAGTGAAAAAGAAAAGATCTCTTAAAAACAACTAGGATGCAGGAAAAAATAATTCAGTACCTGCAAGACGATGCAAAGATGAACAATGTGAGACTAATAGGTATCTCAAGGAAGGAGTCAATACAAATGATATAAAAAAGAATATGGGCAGAAGTAATAGCAGAAAACTTTCCAAATATGGGGAAACAATCTGACATTCATGTAACCAAAGCATATAGAACTCCAAATAACATCAACCCAATTAAAACCACACCCAGACATATAATAATCAAGATCACAGAAATTCAGCACAGTAACAGTATATTAAAAGCTGCTAAAGAAAAGAAACAGATCACATTTAAAGGAAAACCCATCAGAATAATGGCAGATTTCTCTTCACAAACCATCAAGTCAAGAAGAGCATAGAGCAAAGTACTTCAAGTCTCACAAGAAAACAAATTCCAACCCAGACTGATATGCCCTGTAAAACTTTCTTTAAAGTATAATGGAGAAGTGAAATACTTTCATGACAAAGAACAACTAAAGAATTTCATGATGACAAAGCCAAGCCTACACAGACTACTAAATGATGTTCTAGAGAGGGAGCAAAATGATCAAATGATTCAGCCCCATGAATGAGAATGGAAAGAACCCACCAAATAGGGCAAACACTTAAACATAGGAGAATAAGAGGTATACAATAGTAGTCTTTCAGTTATTCGTCTGTGTACAGCAGCAAAATATTTCCATCAGCACACTCTACAAATGGACTTCTCTTCCACCCTATGGGTCATGATTCCATCTGGGTCTACAGGGTGGATTTCAAAGAAATAGCTGTAGCTCAGTCCCACAAGTGACACCTGGCCACCAATAACTGTCATTGTCATTATGCATGTCCACAACACACTAGAACTTTGTGTGATATCCTATCCTCAAACTGTTAGAAGTGCTGGTCATTTATTTTCCATTCCAGTATTTATCTTATGTTTTACTCTTAGTACTTCTTTAATATCATGAAAACTTTTTCTTAGTTTAATTGTTTTGAAACATTTAATTTTTAATTAATTAGTATTTAATTTTCTGAATACTGCTTAATCTTAATTTTTGTTCTAAGATTTATACTATATCTTTGACTTATAATTTACTTAAAAGACATTGTATAGTATCTTCTGCTAGTATTAGAAACTTTAAAAAGTGTATTTCTATTTTCTGTTGACTTTATATTACTTCTTCCCTGTCTTCTATACATGCATACACACATATATATGTGAAAAAAATACATGCATAACCCAATATAAGATTGATACTGTTTCATGGAAATCTTTAATGACCTTTAAATAAGGGTTCATCTAATATATCTTATATAATCCTGCATAACTATCATATTGAGATCTCTTTATTGTTCATCCAGGAGCATACTGCAACTTCTCTTGCCTTTTGAATTATGCTCTTTGTTATTTCCTATATGCTACATCCATCTAGAGGTATTAAAATATTTCAAGTTTGTATAACTAGAAAATCTTACTTTTAGTTTTCAAAGGTACGTTTGCTAAGTATAAAATTCAAAGAGGACAGATCTTTTTTTTTTTTCTTTCAGTCCTTTAATTAGTCTAGTTTCCGACACACTTGGTCCTTTTTTTTTTCTTTCTAACATGGAATAAGATGCTATTTAATTTTGTTCCTCCATAGCTAATATTTTTTATGTATATGTTTTAATGATTTTTCTTTACAGTAAGTTTTGGACAATTTCATTTTGTGTATCTTGATATGACTTTATTTAAATGTCTTGTGCAAAAAGGTTCATTTTTCTCAGAAATGTGGTGTTACAAGTTGAACTAAATTCAGAAATTTTAAATCTTTAAATATTTATTGCCTATTCCTTTCTACTTTGAGAATTCTAATTATATGAATATAAGTTTCTTGGTTTTGACACAGTGAACTATTATGACTGATATGTAAATTCATTTTTATTTTGGACAATTTTTATTGTTATAATTCACTTACATTTATAAATAATTTATTTTCAATTAGCAATCTATTAAAAATTAAAATAAAAAAGTTACTATACAAATCTTTAAAAAAAATTTTTTTTTAATTAAAAAAATAAAAGGTTACCTAAGGGCTGGCCAGATAGTTCAGCAGATTAAAGTGCCTTGTTAGGTAGACTCAGGGGTTCGAGGTTTGATACCTGGCCTGCTGTGCTGGCCTTGCCCCTGGGCGCACTGAGACTGTAGTGGCGCATACGCCTGTAATTCCAGTGCTTGGGAAGCTGAAAACAGGAGAATCACTACAAGTCTGATCTGTGTAGTGAGATCCTGTAGATCCTGCACTGAATTAAAAAAAAAAAAAGGTTACCTAGTTAAGAAAGTTCATGATGGAGAAACCCTGATATGAACTTGACTTTTTAACAAGATTATTGGTTATTTAGAAAACTGCAGCTCAAGACTCTCCGAGTCTTCAGCAAAGAGAAAATAAGTCAGCTCCCTTTCAACTAAGTCACCAACATGATTAGGAATTGAGTTCTCTGCCAGAACACACTTGAGAGACCTCGTGTTGTCAGGAGGGACTGGGAACAGATGAAGCAGAACCCTCCAAAAGGAGGAGCCAACATAAAGAATGAACTCTTTGGGATGGAGAGCCCAGGATGTACTTCCCCTGTAAATTCTTCATCCCTTGAGTCTGTATGGATATGACACAGTCCAGAAATAAAATTCTCAGATGACACCTCACATGTAAGAAAATTAGAGTGTTGTCCACCAAGCTGCTGATAGCTGAGAAGCACTGTATCCTGAGTACCAAATGACCCATTTATATAAAAGGAGCTCCTTGTGAGCTTTGGTCAGTCTTCAGGAACCCACCAGTCAGATACAAATTCTCACAAAAAAAATCCTAAGGCTAGAATTTAGAACCAAGAATTGAATAAGCTCCTAAGACTTAGAACAAAGGGAATCATTCTCCACTACGCAGGCTGATCCTCTACTCTGTTCTATTTTACAGATGAGGCAAACAGATCCAGGAGGAGAAGGAAGATAGATGGTCAAGATCTCATAACAAGCACTTGGCTGGAGATTCTGGATCTCCCAACTGTCTAAAGTATTTTCTCTTGTCCCTGGCTAGATGTAGCATTTATGAATCTCAGTTCCAAGAAGGTTCAGCAAAGCCCATTGTGGATTTGAATTAGAGAACACATACAGATACAAAAGACCTTTTCCTACTTTGCTATGGTTGTCCTAGTAATATCAGTGATGTTTAGAGTGATACTTATTGCTATAGGCAAGCATGCAACTGCAACAGGTGGGGATACGAGGGTGGTAGTACTTTGGTCTTATTGTCAACAAAGAACGACATCTATGACTTTCTTAATCTTCTCATCAGTCTCTCTAGAACTGAGGTGAGGGGTCAGGTGACCATATCTGTCACCCTTATAGATTCTAAGTCATCTAGGAGCAGAAAAATAACAAACAGTACCAGAGAGAAGGCTCAGGTACTTTAAAATCTGTCCCACTTTTCTAAAGTAAGGACTCGGAAATTACTGTCTTTTGAGTCACTTAATAAGCAGTTCTTAAGTTTTAACTCTTTAGTTACTTTAAAAAATAGCCTTCACGCTTAAGAGCTAAAAAGACATCAGTTTTATCCCTTAACTGAAAGTCTTGAGCTGAGGTCACTAATCCTGGATGAGCCAAGAGGTGAGCAAGGCATTCCAGGTGTCCTATCAATGACATTCTGAAGTCTTGCAGGTGGCATCAATAGCCTGAGAGTGCTTTGCACAGTAGTATCCATCTATTCTGTTATATGCACTACTTTGCAATGTAGCTCAGGAAATTCAGGTTTCTCTATTTACAAAGCATCAACTAGAGATCATATGATTACTCTAAAAGACATTGAATTTCTCTGGGTTTCGGAAAATTTGTGTTCCCAGGACTTGCTAGTTTCTTGGGGGAAGTTGCTCTGAGGGCCCATTTCCTTAAAGAAAGCTAAGAAGTACAAGCCCAAGTCACAGTGTCTCAGCAGACCTGGTGCCCTGCAGGGGGGCTTAAAAGGGCCCCTGCTTACCTGGAACATCAATCAATCTCTTGTAGACATTCAAGAAGGCTGCTTCAGCTTCTTTGCTTCTTTTACTCAGTGCATCAATCTGAAAGGAAAGAAGAAAAACAACTCAAAATTTGTTGAGTGTCAAGTTAAAAATCATTATATATGGTATCTATTGAGTTCCCATAGCAGATGGAAGTGTGATCTTCCATGTAGGTGCTTGACAACTGGGCTGTCAACCTCTTAGAAGTCCCACTATACACTAGAGGACAGTCAGTATGAGCACAGGTCCTACTAGGACTGGGTATTGAGGCAAGGATAGTGCTCATCAGGCTGAGAAGGGACCACTGTACGGACCTTGCACAGTGAACCCTTCTTAGTCTCTGTATTCCTGGTCCACGTGCTGACCCAGAGCCAACAAAATACCTGGCAGAGCTAGGGGCAAGGCAGGGAGACACAGTACCTAACCAGGATCTTAGCTAGAAGTATCCTAGATAGGCTATACCATTGGGACAGGGAGGAAGGAACATGAAGGGAGGCTGGGGACCTCTGAGCAGAGTCTTCAAGAGCAATTCACTATGGTGGACAGGTAAGATATTGCTTAAGTAAGGGGAAGAATATACTTGATGCAAAGTTCTTAAGTCTGAGAGTTTGGAGATTCTCTTTAAGAATTCTATAAATGCTGAGGACCTCTGTCCTAGGTCAGTCAGTCAGTCAGTGAGTCAGTCTGTTGTGCTTATATTCTATTTTAAGACCTCACATATCCACTTAAGTTCCATACATGAACTTTAGGTTAAGAAACCACAGATGTGACTGTAACATGCTATGGAAACAGCCTGATGGAAGGAATACAGATATTCATGCAGGAGATGGAGTTGAAAAAGAGATGAGTCAGATTGCACAAGGTCATTGGTATACATGAAGGAGATTAATTATCTGGGGATTGGTTGGCATAAATGGAGTCCAGGAGGAGGACATGGCTCAGATGGTGCTGGCCTTGTCCAGATGAGCAATATGAAGGGAAGGAGCTACTCAGAGAATCTTGGAATGCCTGAGCCAATGTGAGACACAGATGAGTTGAGAACTTGCTTGGGTTGCCAGCCTGGGCAAAGCATAGGATCTGTGATGGTGACCAGGGCCACTTGTTTGCCCCAGTGTAGATGTCCCCTCCTCAGGGAAAGGTGAGGTGTGAAACCCCCAAAGGAAACTGAACACGTGTCCAAAAAGTCTCCAATTTTGGAACCTTTCAATCCAGGATTTACCTTACATCAGACAATGACTAAAAAAAAAAAAACCAAAACATATGACTTTTTTCCATCTGCAGTGTGCAAGACTTTACATGTACCCTATGCATACCAGCTCAGGAAAAGGACACTAAATTATATATTTCTCCTGTCCCTTTGCAGAATTATGCTCTCAGTCTCCAATATTATTAAAAGAGGCAAAGGATGTGGCTTAATTACAGGGCCTCTCACCTAAGCCACCCCACAATTTGTTAAAGGCTAAGAAGCCACATGAAGCAGAGGAACCATTTAGGAGAGGAAGCCATCAAGGAGGAGCTGTGGACTGCTGATTTTTAATGACTTGGGCTCTAAAAATCCTAATCTAAAGTCAGTTGTTTAGAACTTAGGTTCCCCCTCAATGAAAGACCATCATTTAAGTACTGCAGAATAGCACATTTAGAATAATCTATAAGGACTATTAACACTAAACAGTTTTGTCTTTTATTTTCAAAATACTTCCTTCCCCTTCTCCCATACATTTTTATCACATAACTAGAAAAGTATCAAACATTTAGAAAAGAAAATTAAATTTGTAATTCTGCCATTCACCAGGGGAAGTCATACTGTCTGACCTGTATTTCTCTTCAATTTTTTTTTCCTAATTAAAAAACTAAATGAATGTACACATATAGGAAAATGAGATAAAACATCTAGGGCTGGGTGAGAAGAGAGGGAGTGGTTGGAGGAAGCTGGATAAGGGATATGTGGAACTCTTCTGGTGTGATGATTACATCCTATATTGCCTGTGGTGAAGGTTGCACCATGTAGTGAATATACAGAAAGTGAACAAACTGCAGACTTTAAATAGGTGAATTTTATGGTATCTGAATTCTATCTCAATATAGCCACTTAAAGTATATGCACATACTTTTGAAATCAAACTATACATACAACTTTATGTTGTGTTTTCTTTCATATGTATCTTTCTCAATAGCTATTACAATCTTGAGAAATGTCTTATTAACACTATTTTAACATCAAATACACAGAGGTGGTGGTGGGGGAGGTAATATGGGAGTTGGGAGTTGCCTCTTGGATGTCTGGAACACTCCCAAGTGCACTTAGCTACTTTCATGGTGCCAGGCACCCACCTACAGACTTTCTGATTTGCTCACTATGAGCCTAGGGTTAGGGTCTTACACTTCCCAGATGTCCCTCTAAGGGCACGAAGTAGCTGCCCCTCTGGTGGATAAGGGATAGATATGGAGGCTCCCTACTATCCTTACTTTTTTTTTTTTTTTTTTTTTTTTTTTTGGTATTTAGTGCAGGGTCTACAGGGTCTAACTACACAGATCAGACTCAGTGATTCTCTTGTTTTCAGCCTCCCAAGCACTGGAATTATAGATGCACACCATGTCCAGTCTCAATCACAGTCTCAGCATGCCCCAGGGGCAGGGCCAGCACAGCAGGCAGGGGATCAAACCTCTGACCCCTGTGTCTGCCTAAGCAGGCACTTTAATCAGCTGAGCGATCTGGCTGGCCCCTATCCTTACTCTGGTCTGAGCTGCTCATGGACACATAGAGGTGATGGCTGATAGCCTACATTATCACAATGGCCCAGGGGACAGTAATGGGCTGAAGTGTGTCTTGCAAAAGAAGCAGTAGTCCTAAGCTTCAAAAGCCACGGACATACCCTTTTTTAAAGACAAAGTCTTTGGGATGATCAATTTAGAATAGGATCATTACTCTGGGCTGCAATCCATCATACCTTATAAAAAGGGGGAAAATGGGATACAGACAGGCATGTACACAGGGCGAATATCATGGCAAAAAAAGGAAGGTGGAGATCGGGTGATACATCTACATGCCAAAGAACACTCGAGACTGTCAGGATGATCAGGTGCTAAGAAAGGGCCCTGGGGCAGATTTTCCCTCACAACCCACAAAAGTACGGTTTCTGGTGCTGCTCACAGATTTGACACAAATCCTTCCAGCTGCCAGGATCTGACATAATCATCTCTGGTCTTTAAGTTAACAACTTCTGACACTGCCAGTCTTATAGAAAACCCACTACTATTATGGACTACTGGACTATACTGGAATATTTTGCTGAATTCACACACCTACAATATTTAAATGACAATGGAATGCCCTTCTCTGACAAAACTAACCAAAAAAGGGGGACACAAATGAACCACCATTTTGTATCTGTATACTCAAAATAGTTAGGATAGACATACAGCTGCATTCTCTTAATTCAATGAATAGAGAGATTTGTTCTAATTGTGTTTGTACATAGGATATCATGTCTGCATCTTGTACAATGAATAACCACTAAGAAAACTATGCAATGTATTAATTATTGAAACTGTGCTAGTAATTGGTTTTGAAACTGTCTCACTGCTATTTGTTTCTCAATAAAATTATTGTTTTTTTAAAAAACCATCTAGGTTGTAGTAGTTTGTTATGACAGCCCTAGGGAAACAAATTCAGGGACCATGATTCTGCACAAACGCAAGGAAGTTCAGATCCAATTCGGAGAAGATAAAGCTAAGACATTGAGTTTAATTCATTAAGCAACTGAACTATAAACTAACTTCCTTCCTTCCTTCCTTCCTTCCTTCCTTCCTTCCTTCCTTCCTTCTTTCCATCCATCCATCCATCCATCCATCCTTTTTTTTTCTCTCTCTCTTTTTGTAGACAGGGTCTTGCTATGTTGTTCAAGCTGTCCTTGAATTTGCATTGATCAACCATGTGTCTCAGCTTAACAAGTGCTGGTATCACAGGAGTTTGCTACCATGCCTGGTGATATTTCTTAAGAGATTCTGATTATTCAGTCTATGTGTGGCAGAATTTCTACCTTTTTGCCTCCTTACAAAATTTTCAAAAACATCTACAAGAATCTGGCTTCTGGAAGTTTTGACATTTGGCTCCTTGAAATGGCTACAGGCTAGTTCTGGGAGTATGCTTTTTGGTTTATCTATCTTTCCAAGCTCATCTTTACTGTGGCGGCTGTCTTTGAGGTGACATAACAAAATTTCTTTCACAGTCTGTGACTTCCTCTTTTGTGGCTTCTGAATACTTGGAGTAGCATTTGAGGCCATCTCAGAAGACCTGCCTGTGCTCTGAGAATAATAGCCATGTCTATTTTCCTAGCACCTGGTTCCCTCAAGCTGGTAGGGTTCCAAGGTGGGGAGGGGATATCCAGACACTGGAGCTACAGAACTGGCTCTTACTGCCAGCTCCATAAGACGACAGCATCTACTTGCCAGGACCAGGCAAGCAAAAGAGCTAACATAAATGACATGCTCAGTACCCAGCAAAAAGAAGTGTCAAATGACATTAACCTTGACCTGGAGAGCTTTCCTCCAGGTGTCCATGCAGCTACCATTCAGGAAGACAGAACTCTCCTGTGTGTGCCCCTCAGCATTCCCAGAGGGAGGTGGGAAAGTAACTTCCCACCACACCTGCCTCAGCAGTTTTGCCAGGGGGGTGGCCAGGTTGGTAGCTCCTCACAAAGCCAAGGTTTGTGAAGGATTAAAGCGAAGTCTGAAGGCAGAGTGTGGAATTAGGATATACACAGTGGTTCCTTCACAAATATGACAGAGCCTAAAGTAGAGATTTTCCCTATAGTCCCTGGGAGAAGTGCCAAGGACAGGGGGAAACCCATTCTGCTGAGACCAGTTCCCTTTCCAGGTTTGCCTCCTGCCACACCCCCTACTCAGGCCACACCCAGTCACTCCCAGTTCCTTAAATGCTATAGTAATTTCCACTCAGCCTAGAAGGCGCCTCCTTGGAATGTTCCCTGATCCTGTGGCTCAGCATAGATTCACCTCTCAGCTGCAGCCACTCTCACCATGGTGGGAGATTGCCTCCAAGCGCCTATAACCTCAGACAGGGACTCTCCCCTCAGGAGATCCCAAAAAAGTCTACACCACACCATAGACTTCACTGACTTCCTTCCCAACGACTTGTAAACAGTAGGTGCTAACATACTGCACATGTGTGAACTTTTAAAACCCCACCTCCACTGGCCAACTGTTTTATCTGTAAAAGTGAGCCAATACCTAAGGAGTACAGTTTCAAATCTTTATGAAAATGCGTAATATGCAAAGTGCTGTGTTGTAAGCATTTTGTGTGCTGCAACATGATGACAAACAAACAAAAATAACAACAACAAAGAACCACACAAAACCAAAACCAAAGCCCTGCATTAGGTCAGCCACTTGACTGGCCAAAGCCATCAGAAGCAACTTTCCCAATGCATATCCTAGGTGCTCCTGTGGAGTCTTCCTGCAATGAGCTGTCTAGTTTCTTACCACCAAAATACTCAGCATCTTCTACTGCACAGTCCTCAAATTCAACATCCTTTCAAAATTTTGAGTTTGGTATTTTATGCAGTAAGAATTATACTTAAAGACAAATGTATATATGAAGGTATTTTATTTGAAATCTGTCTTTGCTTATCGTACTATAAGTGGGTGGAGTCCAGGGTTGGTTCATAGAACTCTGGGAGAACCCAGAGATTTAGAAGAGGTGAGAAGGGGCTACTGCTCCCAGGTACTGTCCATCAAAGATCTCTGGGTACAGCATCAGCATTAGTGCTAGAGGTATATAGCACCTTCCAAGTGAGTGGTTAGCCCCACCGATATTGAGTACAGCCACATGAATTCTGGCCAACAGTATGGAGGTGACAGCACTGCCAGTCCCACAGCCCATGCCTAAGCATGGATTTAAGAGCTATACACAACACAATTTGGACACTGAACTTGTCCTTTCTGCCTCAAGAATAGCATGACCTGGTAGAAGCAGCTTCAATATGGACCTGGGTATGAGACCACATGTGGTGCTGGGGTAGGTCATCGTCAACCCACAGCCAGCAGATGATGAACAAGAAACAATCTAATTGCCATTGGCCTTGAAGACTTGGGGTTCTTACTGTAGCATAACACAGGGAAAGCTGTCTGTTGTAGGTCCCAACTGTACAGGTCATTTTTCTACGCTGGTAGTACAAAATGAGAAACAAGGACTAGACAAACAATGTATTGAGAGAAAAAAGATTTTCACCTGCTTGTTTATTCTGAAGCTTGGTTGCTTATTTCTGTCAGCAGGGAAGGAAGATAGTGTGATAAAAGTAAAGGGCCCTGGGTTAGAAACCAGGAATAGATTTTTGCTCAAACATGCATGGTGGATTTGTGAGCCTGCTGCAGAGCCTCTGCCTGTTGTCATTTTATTGTCCATGTCTAGGAGAATGGGTGGTGAGGCTAGCTGTTATGGGGGAACCCTGAGGAAATGGGGTAGGCAGATGATGTGGAAATAAGCAGTAATCTGCAAACTGGCTCTCAGTGTTGGTGATATCAGAGATCCCAATGTATTTAGAAGAACTGTCTTAAGATTAAGGTCTTGGGCTGGGGAGATAGCTCAGCGGTCTAACGGCCTGCCTGGAAAGCACAAGGACCCAGGTTCAATCACTGGTACCTCATGCCATGCAGGCCACTGAAACTGGACATGGTGGAGCACTCCTATAATCCTAGTGCTGAGGAGGCTGACAGGAGGATCACTGCTGTCCCAAAACTCTGTACCAAATAAAAGATTTAAAACAAATTTTTGAAAAAGATTAAGAGCTCAAAACAACAACAACAACAACAACAACAACAAAACCCCAAAGATGAGTATCTTAATGGTATTTATATCTTGCAGTGTTCATGAGAGGTAAACTTGTAGGCTAAGAGCAATAGTACAAAAGAAATCACCAAAGACTGTCTCTTAAACAGCATTTATAATGGGCTGCTATAACTCCTTAGGGTATGCTTGTGGCTTAAAATGACATCCTTGCAAAAAGTTCCTGGACCATCTGTAATTGAAATTGACTTTAGAATTATCATCTCTTTCCTCCTTTGATGTTTTAGCCTTAAAGGAAGCCCCCTATGATGCCCAGCATGGATGCTGTAGACCAGTGTCCAGGGACTACTTTCATAGAGGGTTCTCTGACACTGACTGATATGTCTTCCACAATGGTCCTCGATTTCCATCCCACGACTCAAGAAGAGATACAAGGCCATTTGCTTTAATGGCTATCCTTATCCCCAGTCTAAAGAGATGACATGGTGGCAATTACACATCAGGAACAAGCCTATGTCCCAGGAGTTCACAGGCTAACAAATTAGAAATAAATACAGAGCACTGTAAGAACTTTCACATCAGTGTGCTCTGCTAGGTGACAGGCCACAGAGTTCAGTGGGCATAGGAGAATAGTTCTTTCCACTGTCTGGCTGTAGTGTTTTTTCAAGGGCAAAATGCAATCCAGAATCACAAGGAATACAGATGTCAGCAGAGATAACCCAGGTCTGGCCCAAACAGACGTGTAAACAGGCCAAAGCTGCAGAATTCTACTCTTATCTGAATATAGCCAAGTAAAAGGACACATAGTTTTTGAAAAAAGATAAAAGTAGCTAAGAGCTTGGTAATTCTCCCCTAAAATGTGTTCATTTTGTGTCTGGCTGAGACCCAGTCTTGCTATTGGCATGAGTTTTTCAGGCAGATGAGGGAGGACTTTGGGTTTGGGAGGTTGTTCTCCACCTGGGCTAGCCACCTCTGTGGTGATGAAGGAGAGAAAATGGAAATGAGTGTGAGCCCAGTTGCCACCACCAGCTTGGTTTTTCAAGGTCATACTCCTTTTTACTTTCTAGTATCCAACCTAGTGCTCAGGAAGGCTGAATCCTGTTCACATGACCCTGTTACAGAGCACTTTCTTTGAGTACAAAGGAACATAAATTTATTGTAAAGACGAAGCCTGGAAAACATGGATAATATTGCAAAACCACTTCTGGTAGAAACACAGAGGAAGTATTCCTTAATCACTCCTTGCACCCTGACTAATTCCTAAGAGACAAAACCTGGGGAAGTCCAAAAATGAGGCAGTGCTGTAAAAAATGGGACACGGGGAGGGACTAGGACATATAGCCACAGAGAACAGATGGTGTGGCACAGGACAGAAGAATAGTACAGATAATAAAAGTTATAATCAGCACCTTGCTCTTCATATGTGGTTCACAGAGCCACCACTACAGCTGACATGCCACTGCCAACAAAATTTCAAGAGCTGGTGTGGGGGGGAGGTGTTAGCTGTCTCTTCTCTTCCTTGGAGAGCAGGCAGAACTAGGAGATGGAAGCTACAGTGCAACCAATCACAGCACCAACAACAGGAACTTCTGCATGAAGCAGGGCTCCACAGAGGTGGAGGGTACCTGATGGCTGAGGCTCACTCACTAGCTCATTCACACCTTCACTATGCAATGAGATGACTCAAGGAATGTGGAAATTGTGCAGGTAGTGTCCTGTCCTGGGGGTCCAGGGCCTCTGGAAAAAGTTTCATTTACAACAGCAACAAAACATATATATATATATATATATATATATATATATATATATATATATAACTTGCACTCTAAAAACCATAAAACACCACTTAAGGCAACTAAATTAAATGGAAGTTTTTCCTGGACTGAAGACTTAATGTTATTAAGATAGTAAGAGTCATCCAGTTACTTAACAGATTCAGTGTAGTGTCTACCAAAGTCCCTGCTTGGATTGAGGTAAAAGGGTCTCCAGCTGGAGTCCCATCTGGGCAACTTAGTAAGAACCTGACCTCAAGAACTACAAAATATTCCCTGGGCCTGCAGTGCCAGTCCTGCCCATGGGGCACCCTGAATGGGGAATTGAGACTGGGCATGGTGGTACATGCCTGTAATCCCAGCTCTTGGGAGGCTGTAAACGGAGAATCACTAGAGTCCGATCTAGCAGTGAGACCCTGAATACCCTGTAGACCCTTCCCTAAAAAATACAAAAAAAGAGAAGAACTACGAGATAAAAATGGCTGGAAACGCAGCTCAGTGGCAGAGAACCAAACGGTTTGATCCTATATACTGGAGAAAAAGTAATTGCCAGGTGGTCTCACTATATCAGCATATAAATTGATCCTAAGATTCATATGGATACTCAGGGATCCCAAACAAAACCAAAAACAGCTTGAAAACAAAAAGGCTAGAAGGGCTCATAATTTCTAGTTCAGAATTTGCTACAAGTTACATTACCTAAATGTAACTTGACTATTACATTTAGACTATGGTAGCTACATAAGGATAAATATATAAACAAATGGAAAAAATGAAAAACCTCAAGAGAAAACTTCGTATTATGATCAACTGATTTTTGACAAAAGAATGAAATTGGAAAAGAATATTCTTTCAATAAATGGATAATCACAAGCAAAAGGTCAAAATGGATCCCTACCTTATAAGGTATAAGATCTGGAGGAGTCTGTAAGTAATAGCTTGAGCTACACAAAAATTAAATTGAAGTAAAGTCCCAAATGTAAAAGCTATAACTATAAACTCCTTAAAAGAAAACACAGATGTAAATCTTTATGACCTTGGCTTCACCAATGATTTCTTGGATATGACACCAAGAAACACAAACAAAAGAAAAAGAGAGCAGTTGAATTTCATACAATTCGCAGAATGTGAGAAAAGTTTTGCAAATCATCTATCTTGAAAGAAATTTTTATCCAAATATATAAAGATATTTTACAATTTAATTTTAAAAAGGCAGTTAGTTGAATTTTAAAATGGGCAAAGGATCTGAATATATACAAATGGCCAAAACCACATCAATAGTCACTAGAGAAATGCAAAACAAAACTACAATGAGACACCACTTTATCCCACTAAGACAGCAATAGCAAAACAGATAATAATAATCATTATGGAGGATTAGAGAAACTGAGACCCTCCCACATTGCTGACAGAAATGTAAAGTGGTACAGCCAGTTGGAAAGTACTTTGACAGTTCCTCCAAATATTAAATATAGGAGTTACCATACACTTAACAATTTTAATCCTAGGTGCATAACCATATATCTCCACATTAAAAATATGTACATGTTCATAACATTATTTGCCAAAAAGTAGAATAAAGTCCAAATGGTTATCAACCATTGAATAATAAAGTATGGCACACCCAATATAATCTATTACTCAACTATAAAAAAGAATGAAATAGTGATATGTGTTACAACGTGGATGAATCTCAAATCCATGTGAAGGGAGAGAAACCAGTAACAAATTATTTATATATACTATGATTTTATTTATATGAAATGTTGAGGATGGTCATAAACGCATAAATAAGACCCACTACAAAAAGAGTGGAGACAGAAGTTGTGGCCTATATTACATGCCTGTAATTCCAACATCCTGGGAGGTTGATAGCTCAGATGTAGTAACTTGGACAGGTGTAGTTAGAGCCCTGAAGGTAGCACTAGGATTTGAGAACCCAAAAGATCTACAGGAGTCTATAAGTAATAGCTTGAGCTACCAACATCCAGCACTACTTTCATGCCATGATCATGAAATAGCTCATATAACACCTCTGCTTTGTGAGGGAGATTTTTCACTACATGGATGAGACACAAGTTGAGAGGATTTGGTCAAGGTCACCATGCTAAATGATGATATCAGGCTCAAATTCAGATCTGACTCTGGTATCAGTGATTTGTCCTTTGGGTTCTCTTATTCTCAGCAGGAACTCATGAGGGCAAAAGGTGAGGGAATAGTCTCTGCATTGTAGAGGAGCCCAGCTTATGGAGCAGTGCTGTGGCAGAAATGCTAGGGAAGATCAGAGACAGACCAGAGCCCAACTACTTGCTACCCCATGCCTATAGCAGGACACCTGTGTGCCTAGGAGAAAGCACTTGCCTATCAGTTTTCAACAAACACATACTCAGATGTTTACTCTGGGAGGATGGCAGGCCCCATGTCTGTAGGTCAGATTTGCCTTCTAAATCCCCAAATACCAGGGGTCTCAGGCCTGGGGGTAACTAGGAAGTGGTGGGAACAGGGCAGATACAGAAGTACTGAAAAGAAGGCTCCTTGCCAAGGATAGCTCTGTCTCAGCCCCTTATAGCCCTTGGATAGGTTCTTTTCCTTTTCATATCCCTACTGCCAAGCTGATTGACTATGTTCTTCTTTACCCTTTTCTATGAATTCTGGAGCAGTTTTTAGATACTTATAGAATAATCGACATTGGAGTCAGACGAACATTCAAATTTGAATTTTAGCTCTACAGATAATAAGCTGTGTATGGCTTTGAGCAGGTAACCTAAGGCTGCTGTACAGATGAAGTGAAGCTTTCAGCACATAGTTGGAGCTGAAGAAATGGTCTTCTGGCTACTTGTAGTAGACTGACAACTGCTGGTCAACTTGTAACACCCAGCTGAATTGAACCAGGGTGGTGCTGGGTGTGGAAGGACCACTTGAGGACTGTTGCTGGCAGCCTAAGAGGTAGTAGAACTGGCTAAGAATAAGTTTAGAAGCTGTTGAAAAAGCTGTTGCTGTTGGTTCTCTTGGAGGACCTTGACATGCTGGCTTTCCTGACAGGAGCTCAGCTGTTCTCATAACTGGAGCAGCTTGGGACCTCACTGTTGCTGAGGATGGCTGTGGTACCTTCTTGGGGAGCTCGAGCTCTTACTTTTGAATGTTGCTTCCTGGCTCTACTTCAGATCCCTCAGCCTGCTAGCCCAGATCCTTCATCCTGCTGGCACAGACTTCTTAGCTTCCACCACTGATCTTTGGGACTTCCCAGCGCAGACCTGTGAAGTGGGCCTGCATAAGACATTGCCATGGGCTCTTGGCCTCTACCTGGACTCATGGGAGGCATTGTTATGGGCTCTAGGTCTTCAGCTGGGCTCATACAGGGCACTACTATGAGTCAGCTGGATTCTTTGGTCTCTAGTGTGTGGATAGATTTCCTATAATCTCATTGTATATGATTCTTTGGGTGACTATTATAAAATAATCTTATAATTATGTGTCTTGTACTAGATTGTTCACCTTGCAAAACTCCAAAAGTACAACACTCCATATCGATACAAGAGCCATGCCAGTATTGCTGGGATTCAGAGGGTCCTAGAATCTGTCCAGAATCTGTCTCCATTTCCCACCAGTCCCAGCCCCATCTCTCTGGGCTCAGGGCCCAGGACAAAGAACAGCCCTAGGCAATGGCAGGCCAAGGAGGGTGTGGAGGTCCTGTTCTGTTCCCCAGCAAAGAGGGCAGCAAGTAGCTGCTGGCCCTTGTGCTAGAACTCAGCAGGCTCAGAAGGCCTAATCCTTAGATGAGGCATATCAGATAGCACAGGAGCTGACAGATGAGGAATACTGGTTAAGAGAAATCATATCCCTTCCCCAAGGGTTAAGTGGAACATTTGGGCCCAACACTGCCTCCCTTCTGCTCAGGCAAACCCACTTGGCCAACTGCCCACCTGGCAGAGCTGCTGAGAGGTCTGTCTAGTCAGGTGGCAGGTGAGCCTATGGCTCCTGTTATCACCAGGGAAGGGACTCTGTTAGTCTGGAAATACTTGCTGGGGTGATGACCATGCAGTGACAGGAGAGTGGCATTTGGGTGAGTATAACAAGGCTACAGGAACCAGCAAATGCCAGGAGTGGAGGAGGAGGAAGAAGAAGGGGGGGAATGAAGGGAAGGAGTCCAGACTGGGGGTACCACTGGCACATGCAGCACCTGCTTGCTTGTTCTCTCTCTCCACTATTTTGTGCCTGGACACCAGCCACAGATATATCCCTAGCATAGGGAAGTGGGCAGCCATGTGACCATGGGAATGGTGCATTGTAAGGCATAGATTGGAGTGGGTGTGGAGAGCTGGGAAAGGAAATCCTCCAAATACAAGTATAGAATGTCTTGCTTCTCAGCTGTGATCAAAAAGCATCTACATGCTCCCGGCTCAGGTCTACTAGGCCTGCTCTTTGGCCATCTGGTCCTTGGTGTCAGTTTCATTTAAGAAATTACTGCATTAAATTGCTGGAACATTAGTAAAACCTAATAAATTTCCAGAGTAAGTTTTTTCCTACAGAAAAGAGATCTGCAGAAAATAAAAAACCCTAATAATTTAAATTCCATGATTTTCAAGTACTATATGCTTAGATATAAGTTGGATAATTTAGCCCATGAAAACAATAAACTGTTAAAAGTCAGTTGATTCTTACAATACTAATATTCACGCAAACCCATTTCCCCAATTCCTCAGAAGAAGTAATAGGTGCTGAGGTCAGCTGACTTGTGAAGGTCAAGGCCAGGACAAATTAGGCCTCCAATCATGCAACTGGAGGAAAGTGCTCTTAGCCTGAATACTCTGAACTGGGATGGGGTAGAACTGGATGGAACACAAAGCCTTTTTTAAAAAAATCAGCATGGAATGCTTTTGATTCATATAGTTTCTCTTTCTTTCTTTCCGTCTTCCTTTTCTTTTTTTTTTTTTTTTTTTGGTAATGGAGATCAAACTCAGAACCTTTTGGTTGCCAGGCAGGCACTTAAGTCACTGAACTCTCTCTCCAGCCCCTTTTGATTTGTATAGCAGGAGTATTACTCTATCCATTCACAGTTTTATCTAATCCATCCATTCACTCATCCTCACTCAGCTCCATTTATCCCTACCCTCCATCCAGCCATCCATTCACTAATTATCCCTTTTCATACATTTGTCAATCCAAATACCTACCCATCTTTTCATACATGCTTCCACCTAGCTACCTAACAGTCATCCTTCCATCTCTCTACCCACTCATCCAGCCATCCATCATACACCGACCCAGGAATATGTACCCTGATAAATCATTAAGTCTCTGTTAAAACAGGGTCTGCATTCATTTAGCTGGCATCACAGACTCAGGTCTAGCTGGGTACATAGATATTTAGCAATGTGTTACTAATCAAAGAATGAACATGCAGATCCTGTCCTTGAGAAGTTGACATCTAGAAGAGGAGACTGATAAAAAGTTAAAATCCAATGTGATGGTCACAGCCCAGGTGCAGTGTGGCTCAGTTTTCCACACTTTGAAGAAACAAAGTGAAGCAGGCAAGTTCTGGGGCTTCCTGAGGTGCCAGGTATGTTCCAGTCCCCCCTTATCTATGCCTCTGTTCTTTGTTGCCTCAGATTTCAAGTAAACTTTGCCAATACATCATTGTCTTCACTCATTCTAGATTTTCCTGAACTCCCCTTTGCCCATTTCAACTAGTTTTGAGTCAATTCAATAAACATTTCTTGGGTACCTCCTATGTGCTGCACACCAAATGAGCCCAGAAACTACAATGCCTCCCTCGGAAACAGTGCTGGCCTAGAGCTGCCACTGACCTCACTGCAGGGGTCATGCAGGCAATGGGGGTATCTACCTGACTGCAAGTTCTCAGGTTATAATGCTGAGTAACAGCTGGGGAGGCCTACTCTACTTGGTGTATGCTGTAAACATCTAAGAAATCCACTGACAGTTACCAAGAGGATGTTAAAAATAATTATCCTCTGAAAATATTAGATTTGCTCTGGATTGTTCATTACATACAATGGTTTAATAGGAGTTTTATTGAATAGCTGCAGAGCTCTGGGCCGAAATCAATTTGCCATACACATGGAATTTTGATGTCGGCTGTTGACTTCCTCAACACAAGAGCAATTTGTAATAGCTTTGGCTCACTGTTGTTTTCAAAGCTCCTGCTACATCACAAGCATTTATTTCTGACCACAAAATTACATTTATTCAACAGAAAGCAGCTCTGGGTCTTTAAGAGGTTAACTTCTGGAGTGCTTGGCTGCTGTCCAGCCCTGTCGAGGAGCAGAGGAGCTCAGGCGCATTGGCCCTGTGCACACGGGGCAGCAGTACTGGGCGGGCGGCTGTGATTAATAGACTGCTGAGTGCGCGCCTTTCCACATGCGCGCCGCTCCTGCCCTGGATCCCATAGATCATGGGCTCGGCCTCAACATATCTGACTAAAATTGAATTTGGCTTCTCTCTCAACCGTTCATTTCCTATGTTATGCAAGGTTATATCCTTTTCTGCATGAGCAGAACCAAACCAGCTGCAGCTTTGGAGGAGAAAATGTGCTTTCAATTAGGAAGCTGGCCTGTGTGCAGCACCACAGTCCTACTGCTTTCCTAATTGAGCCATCAGTAAGCCAGGCTATGGTAAGCCTGTGCTCTCAGCCTTGGGCCCATCCTCCAAGACAATTAAAATGCGTCACCCAACTGCCATGGTGACCACTGTAGCTGCTACTACTGTCACCCTCATTGCTGAAGTAGGTCCCACAGCCTAGGGATGGCCAGCTGGGCAAGATGTAAATTCCCTCAGGAAGGGGTCAAGATAGTGGGCACTTGAGGTCTCAGTGATGCTTCTCCTGTCTGGCAGCTAGAGCTGGTCAGCCTGGACTCAAGAGGTTAGGGACCCTGGGCCCCAAAATGGCAGATGGTTCCTAACAACCTTGGGCACCGAACTAACTTCTTTATTTTTTTCCTTCTCTCTCCTTCCCTCCCTCTGCCCCCCACCCACCCCCAGGGCATCTCTAAGAACTAGCACTCAGTAAAGTCCTTCCTAATAGGTAAGAACCAAGAGGGCAGAGGAAATTCCAACTAAGACAAGACACAGACTTCTTAAGGTATGTGAACTCTGATAGAAGAGCGGGCCATAAAGGAACAAAGGTTAAAAACTCAGCAGTAAGAAAGCAAACAATCCTATTTAAAAATGGGCAAAGGACCCAGTAGACATTTTCTAAAAGGCACATAAATGGCCAATAGGTAGGTACACGAGGGTGTAGTGGCTCATGCCTATAATCCCAGCCCTCAGCAGGCTGAGGCAGGAGAATCACTGAGTTTGAGGCCAGCCTGGACTTCAAAGTAAGTTCAAGGCCAGCTTGAATTGTAATAGTGAGAACCTATCTCAAAAAACAGTAACAACAAAAAAGCTCAGTGTCACTAATTGTCACGGAAAATACAAATCAAAATCGTGATGAGCTGTCAAGTCAAACTTAATAAAATGGGCATAATAAAAAGACAAGTGCTGGCAAGGATGGGTCCACCTTTGGTGGTCTATAAGGGTACATCCATTATGGGGAACATCACTGAGGCTAGTCAAAAACTTAAAATAGAACTATATGATGTGGTAGTCCCACTACTGGGTATATATATATCCCAAGATTTGAAATCAGCAGCTTGAACTCCCATGTTTGCTGCAGCATTATTCATAACAGCTAAGGTGTAGAAACAAGCTAAATGTCCCAGGACAAAGGGTCAGATCTGGCATATAAACATGTACAATATTAAAAATAAATCATGTCTTTTTTTTTTTTTCCCGGAACTGGGGATTGAACTCAGGTCCTTGCACTTGCCAGGGAAGTGCTTATTCCACTGAGCCATCTCCCCACCGCCCCCCTTTTTTTGAATCATGTCATTTGTAATAGCATAGAAGATCTTAGAGGACACTCAAAAGAAAATAAGCCAGGTATAAAAGGACAAATACTATATGATTTCAGTTATATGAAAAAAAAAATCAATCTCATAGAAATAGTAAAATGTTTACACACCTATAATATTTAAATGATGGAACTTAACAAAAAAAGGGGATACGGATGAATGTCCATTTTGTATATGCGTATTCAAAGTGGTTAGGATAGATATATAGTTACATTCTCTTAATGAATAGAGGGATTTGTTCTAATGGTGTTTGTAAACAGGATATCAGGTCCACATCTTGTACAGCAAATAACCACTAGGAAGAATGTATGCAATGTGTTAATTATTGAAACTGTCCTACCAATTTGGTTTGAAACTGTCTCACTGTTATTTGTTTCTCAATAAAATTTTGGAAAGAAATAAAAATAAAAATAAAATTATACTGAAACATTAAAAAGAAAACAAACAATAAAATGGCAGATGCCAAGGGCTGGGATATGGGTGGGGAGTAGTTGCTTAAAGAGTACAGTTTTAGTTATAAAAGATGAATAAGTGTTGAGGATCTAAGGTGCAGTGTTATGACTATAGTTAATGTATCCTGTAGAGACACTTACTAAGAGGATGGATCCTAAGTGTTCCCATCATGCACATACACAAAAAATAACAATGTGAGGAAATGGGAATGCTAATTAGCCTGGTTAGAGGAACCATTACATTATACATATCAAAACATCACACTGTATACAGTGTGTATGTGTATATATACATATAATATATATATATAAATAATTTTTATTTGTCAATAATGTCCCAATAAAGCAAGAAGACAAAAGAAGAAAAAGGCTTAACTAGGAGGATGAAAGCACATAGACTTTCAGGTAGGTCTTTACAGATGGCACTAACTTCTAGAGATGGAGCAGAGGCCAGAGTTATAGAAGCAGGAAGCTTGAAGGTATGTAAAGAGACCAATTTGGCCAGAGCAGAATGTGGGACTATTAAGGCTGGAAATATACTTTAGAAGTTTTTTACTAATTTATTTTGAGACTGAGTCTTATTGTGTAGTTCAGGCTCGTCTTAAGCTTAAGTACATAGCCCAGGCTGGCCTTGAACTCATAGTGATCTTCCTACTTCAGGCTCCCTAGGGCTGGGATTACAGGTGCGCATCACTACACCCAGCTGGAAATGTACTTTCAAACCAATTTATAGAGCAACTCATAACCCAGTATGAGGCATGTAAGTACATATAACATCAATGCCTGCAACTGAGTAAGAAGCCTTTGAGGGCACCTAGCCCTAGTGATACATGAGAATTGGAGGTATAATTCAGATTCTGAGGTCCCACCCCAAGCCTGCTCCATCAGAATCTTAGGGTATGGGGAGTCTGGAAACTATATTTCCAGAAAGAGGCAGGTGAGTTTTATGCAGCCTATACGACAGTGGTCTTAGTCCCAGAGTTAGTAACTATACATTCTACTGCTTATCTTGTAGTCCTTGTTATGTCCATGTACAATGGGGAAATATGTGTACAAACACACATAGATACAAAGATGCAAACACACAAGTACTGGAATACACACACACACACACACACACACACACACACACAAAATTTCCTACTCTCCAAATTTCAGAATCATAAGGCTTAGTATAGAAGCAAGCTGAACTTTATCCAAATAAGTAAAATATAAGGGCACACAACTCCAGGCTCAAAATCAAGACAGCTGCAAATGGAGCAAGGAGGAATCTATTGCTGGCTGGGTATTTTGGGATGACATAGAGAAGATGGTACTTGTGTAGCTCTGAATGAGTACGTTAAAAACTGACAGTAGTCGGTGGACCCTTGTTTGAGGTCCTACTTACAGGAAGCCTACTACCTGTAACAATGCAGGTCTAAACTGCTGGAAAACATTCTCTTCTGTTGTATAGGTGACAATAAACCTATCTAGGAACTTGTCTGCTACATCATCTGGAACCCTCAGACCTGGGGCTTCTGTGTAGAATCCCATTTGGCTACTCACTTCACAGATGCTAAAAGGCAGGCAGGAGGAGGCCTGGCGAGGCACCCAAGGTCACAGAGATAGTGGATGGTAGTGTCTAGACTGGCTGCTGGGTCATGTGACTCCCTGTGAAATGCTCTTGGAATTCACTATTCAGACATCCTGACTTTATTTAGGACTAGCTTTTAGATCTGAACACTTACATATAGCACTTTTTTTTTTTTAAAAGATGCTATGTAATTCAAGTTACCTTTGAACCCACTACATAGCCTGGATTGGCCCTGAACTTCCAGCCTGGCTATCCTCAAGTCTCCTTTTTCTTAAGAATGAAAGTAAAAATACATATATATATTGTATTTTTTTAAAGAGAGTACAACTTAGAATTAAAACAAACAAACAAAAATTACAAGTGACACAGATTTTCACTTAAGAAAGTTAATATGAGGGCCGGCCTCATAGCTCAGCTGACCAAAGCACCTGCTTAGGCAGAATGCAGTGGCCAGGGTTCGATCCTGAGCATACTATGCTGGCCCTGCCCTCAGGGCATGCTGAGATATGACAAAGACTGGGTGTGGTGGCGCGCACCTGTAATCCCAATGCTTGGGAGGCTGAAAACAGGAGAATCACTACGAGTCCAATCTGTGTAGTGAGACCCTGTAGACCCTGCTCTAAACAAAAAAAGAAAGTTAATAAGAATTTCACAGTATTTGTTGTAATACAGTGTTGTCTTCCAACCAGTTATTCATATTACCAGATATATGCATGCAAAATTGGAAGAAAAAAAAAGAAATGTATAAGAAATTAAGACAAAAAGGAGAAACAATTCAAAAAAGGAGGCAAAACAAAGCATTAACTGCTTCTTTCCACAGATGAGCAGAAATGTACAGTATAGTTGTCCAAATCATCTTGCTTACATACATAGATAAATCTCTTTCCCCCTAGCCTCTCCTGTCCTCCTCAATTCAGTAATGCTCTCCTTCTGAATAAGTTTATTCCCTTTTACCAGTGTCTACTGTACACTTCAGGTTCCATTTCTCTCTTTCAGGTTCTCACATAAGGAGATAATACAAGGTTTGCACATGCAGATCTGATTTATTTCACTTCAGTATTTTCTATAGTTGCATCCATTTATCAACGAAAGACTCAAATTTACCCTGTTTTATAGCTGAATAATACTCCATTATATAAAAATACCACATCTTCTTTATGCATTCTTCAGTTCATGGTCATCTGGGTTGTTTCCAGGATTTAGCTATAACAAACATGGTAGAACTTATTTGGGCTAAAGAACAAACTCCTAATTTTTAACTAATTCATAGAATATTTGACCAATTTTCTCCATTGCATCTGTTATTTGATTAAAATCTGCCCAAAGGTATTTTAAATGTGTAAGGGTCTCGCTTTTCCTGTACAAACTTCTCTAAGCCCTTCTCTCAGCCTGCTTGGGCTGCATTCTGGACTTGCTCTCTGCTCCAACTCCCCCCACAGCTTGGCTCTCCCTGCCCTCCCCAGCTCTGGCTGGCCCTCTCATCATTGAACTCTTTCCTCAGATTTCCCTTCTTCCACACTTCTGTGATGACATCAGATGAGCCACCTTTTTCTCCTGCTATATCCCAAAGGCTGGGCAGATCAAAAACACAGAAACATATGCAGCAAAGTATTTGAAGCCAAAAAACATGTACTATGGGGAACTACAGAGGCACTTCACTTAGGTGGGGAGACTGACAGCTCTTTGAGAACATGGATGGAATCTGAGTCAAGTCCCAGAGGATGAAGAAGAGAGGACTGGATAGGGAGCTGAGGGAGGATGGAAAAGACTGAATGGATCTAAGATGTACATGGAGTCAGGGTGGGGGGAAATAATGTGTAAAGTGAGGTGTCCTGGGTTTTCAGATTAGGTAACTAGGTGGACTAGAAGTGACTTCCCTAGAAGGGGAAAGATCAAGAAGCAGTGGATATAAGCAGGCGTGCAGACAAGAGCAAGGGATGTGGTAGCAGGTGAAGAGTTCTTCTCTGGAATATCTAAGAGCTAACATGAAACAGGTAACCTCATAATAAGCATAGAATTAAAAAAGCAGATAATTCAGGGACAGACATCTTTGGGTGATCATCTATAGGCTCACATTGAGTGTCACAGGGCAAAGTATATCACTTAGTAGAAAGTCTGACTAAAGGGAAGGAACTGTCTGAGGAGACCAATCAACAACCAGAGAAAGTAAAAGGAAGTCCCAGGCAGGGAATCATAGTGTATGCAGGGAGCTGAGGACCAATAAGGCTATAGGAAGGTGTAGGCCAGGGTAGTGCAGGCTGAGGAACAATTAGGAATTGGAAACAGTTCTGAAGCCAGGGGCTGGTAGACAGACATTTTCTGTCTCTCTTGTGGTAGGACATACAAAAGCTTGTGGAATGCTGATGAGAACAATCCAGAAAATACCAGGGACTGAAGATAGAAGAGAGAGGGTATCAGGAGCACCACAGCTCTTGAAAAATAAGAGGCTCCAGAGTACTGGCTGGGGACTAGTGGGGCAGGGAAGAGGTACTTTCTGCTCCAGCATTGGAGATCTGGTGCTGGGAAGACAAAAATAGCAGAAGCCGCTTTTAAAAATTGTGATTGAATGAGTATGTGCTTGAAATGTACCCAGTGTCAGGATGCAAGATACACTACCCCTAAATACAGGAACTTAGACTTCAAGAACAGCAGAAGCAAGAAGATTCCTCTTCCCTTTTCCCTCCCCTATCCCTCACAGACCCTCAAGCAAGCATCAGCTTGTATATAGTAAGCAAAGAATGTTATCTAGTAATGCAGGGAACCATTTGGGCAAACTGGCTTAGTCAGGAGTCCCCCCAGTGTACTGCATTAGATCAGACTCTGTCTTGCAATCATATTTCTGTACAACTGTCCATGAAAATACAGCTGCCTCATTTCTTTTTCTTTGAATTTTTGTTTCTGAAGAAAATTTTTTTTCTTTTTGTGACAGGGTTTCACTGTGTTTCAACTCACTATGTAGCCCAGGCTGGCCTCAAACTCATGGCAGTCCTCCTGCCTCAGCCTCTCAAATGCTGGGATTACAGAGGTGTGCACCAGGATACCCAGCTGAAGGAAAATTTTTATTAAATAAATTTGTGCACTTTTCTTTTCTTAATCTGTTGTTAATAGGGTTGAGGCCTCAACTATGAACCTTGCCATGGAATGGGCAAAGATGCTACATGGCTCATGAACAGTAGCTCAGTGGTGTCATTTTGGATGTTGCTAGGAATGTGCTTTCCCAGCACCTGCCTAAGCATGTGGCTGTGTCCAAGGCATCCAAGTACCTAGCAATTAAAAATTTGGCTTCTCATGAACACAATAGCATCATGGAGCTACTACCCTTGTAAGCACACTTCTTTTTGCAGTAAGCATTTTATATATACAAGAATGAAGCATAAGAGAAGGAAGAGGTATGACAGAGAATACTCCAAAGACCTCTTCCCGCCCCCCCCCAAATGAAAATCCTGTTTATCCTTTTTTCGTCTCTCTTCAGGGTCTGATGATGCCTATATCCCTACACGATATCCACAAGGGTCTGCACGTTATTCATTTTCACAAGCTTTTCCCTGCTATGCCACATTTCATCATGTGAGTATCTTGGGACTTTATTTCTGAGGTCATGGGAAATGTGTATTAATTAAATTTACATATTGTAGCTTTTTCAATCTTGTTATAGAGATTATAAGAAAAAGCCACACAACATCTTTTTTAAAAAAGTTACAGTGCTTTTTCTAGTGTTAGTACATACATGTGTTGTGGTTACTTTTACTTTTTTAAACTATTTTCAAAATTCTCAAGCTAGTTTTCTGAGGCAAACAAATTTAAATTTTTCTTGGACACATTTAGGAGAAGAACTCCTACGTTGAGTCCTATGTGCTTCTTCTGCTTTACTGGTGGGTGCCAAGTTGATATAAATCTGTATTAATTGATTTATATTGTGAACTTCTTAATTTTGGCCAATCTGACACATATAGACTACTTGGCATGCAAATTTTGTATCTATCTATCTATCTATCTATCTATCTATTGACTACTCTGTTTTTCTTTTCTGAGTTTATGACTATTCATTTTCTTATTGGGGTACTTTTTTTTTGGTTAGTTTTGTGTTTTTGTAGTACTGAGAATTGAACTATGCCCTGAGCTACAACCCTGGTCCTTATTTTATTTTTAATTTTTAAAAATTATTTATTTATTTGGTACAGGGTCTCACTAGGCAGCTCTGACTCATAGTGATCCTCTTGTCTCAGCCTCCCCAGTGCTGGGATTACTGGCACACGCCACCATGCCTAGTGTCAATCGCTGTCTCAGCATGCCAGGGATCCAACCCCGGCTGCTGAGCTCTGCCTAACCAGGTGCATCAGTCTGCTGAGCTTCTGGGCAGCCCCCCTTTCATTTTTTATTTTGAGATAGAGTCTTATTAAGTTGCTAAGTTGCCCAGGTTGGGCTTAAAACTGTGATCCTTCTGTCCTAGCCTCCCAGAGTGCTAGGATTACCTATATAAGCATCCATACATGGCTTGCGGTATTTGATTTTTGTTTTGTAGTTTTCTTTTCCTACTGATATCCACGAGTTTTTAGTATTTTGCGAACATAAAGCCTTTTGTAATGATGGGTGTGGCCACCACCTCCTCCTGGTTTGCATCTTGTGGCCAAGATTGCCACACATTTGGCTGTGCACTGTACAATCTGGGAGGTAGCACAGGTAACTGGGCTTCTATCATGGTAGACATCAGATATATCTGAATTTTAATAATGGTGCATTTCCTCAAATGACATAAAATGTCCTGCAAAGGGTGGAACCTTTTTCTTGCTCACAGGAAGATAGAATGGAACAAGTTCATCTTTCTACTCTCCTTACGGCATCTTTCCACAAAAAAGGTTTTTACTTTTAAATGTTAATGTAACTAACTGCAACAATCTTATAGTTTTCTGGTTAAGAAATCCTCACCACGGGCCGGAGAGATAGCTCAGTAAAATAAGCGTTTGCCTGGCAAGCGCAGGGTCCTGAATTCAATCCCTGGTACTGCCCCCACCCCCCAAAAAAGAAAGAAATCCTCACCAACTGAAAGACATTATATTCTTTTTTTTTTTTTTTTTTTATTT
>NW_004524611.1:14868748-14885684 GCF_000260255.1 Octodon degus
GTGGCCAGCTCAGCCCACCAGGGGGCGGGGCTGGCTGGCATGTGGTGCTGGGGGATTGAACCGCGGTCCCCGATGCTTTAGCTAAGCTTGTTCTAAGTAGGTGCTTTAGACCACTGAGCCATCTCTCCAGCCCCGAAAGACATTATATTCTGTATTCTCTTCTATGAGGCTTAATATTTTGCTTTGCCTTAACTCTTTACCTATAATTTGTGTGTATATATGGCATGAGGTAGAGAATATATTTAAACCTATATTGATTAACCAACTATCAAAGGACTGTATACTAGAAAGTTCCCCTTTCCTCACTGATTTATAATGTCAACTTTGAAAGTATTTGCCATATTTGCAACCCCTTTCTCCCTGTTTTTGTTTTTGGTTTTAATTGACCATATGCTCTTGGATATATGTATATAGAAAATCTGGAATCAGCTTTCCACGTTTTATAAAAATCCCATTAAGATTCTGATTAGAACTACAATGATCTTTCATTGTATTTCCAATTAGATCACCTTTGAAATAACTGACTTTTTAAAAGAGTATTTCCTATTTTGGGACAGGATCTCACTATGTAGTGTATGCTGGGCTCAAGTTTGCTTAGGTAGCCCAGGCTGGCCTCAAACTCATGGCAATCCTGAGTCAGCTACCCAAGTGCTAGGATTACATGTATGTGTCACTGTGTTCAGCTAACCTTTTTAATAGCAGTGAGCATTTTTATACTTGGATACCATATTCTTCCCATTTAAATCTTAATATCCTTCCATATAAATGTTTTATGTTTCTACAGAAATAGTTCTGATACAGTGTTATATTTATTTTTAGGTATATTTTTTCTGGTTTATGTTGCTATCTCTAGTCCAAATATTATATTTTTTGTTTTTTTGTTGATGGAGAGATACATAATTATTTTTGTAAACTGATTATCTAGCAACCTTGTTAAATAACTGAGGCTCACTTAGAAAATGCTAGTTTTATTTCTTGTGTTAAAAATACTTATATTTTACTTGTTTTCTCTTGGCTTCTATGATAAGGTTTCCAGTTAAATAAAATTAGTAGTAAATAGGCACTGTTGTTCTTGTGCCTAGTTGTAAGGAAAATGTTTTTAACATCAATGGGTCTGATGACTGAATTAAAAATGTTTGATAAATACCTTTTACCAGGATAATGTTCTCACTATTTCTAGTTTGCTCATAGTATTTTTCATAGAATGAAATTATTTTCTTATAACTATTAAGGTGACACTTTTTTCTTTAATCTGCTTTAATGATATAAATTAATATTAATAAATTTTGTTAATGTTAAACCAAAAGAGCATTCTTGTGATATACTGAAGTTGGTGAATTCAACTTGCCTTTTTAAGGTCTCCCGAACACCTATTCGTAAATAAGACTGACTTTTTTTTTTTCCTGTTCTTGTCTAGTTTTGGCATTGTGGTTATATAAGCCTCATAAAATGAGTTAGGAAATGTTATCCCTTTCTATTTTCTAAAGGAGTTTGCAAAAGATTAGAACTATCTGTTCCATGAGTGATTGATAGAACTCTCCCAGGGAACTGTCTGAACCTTGTGAGAATGTTTCTGTAATAGTTATAGACTAATTTTTCTACTTCTTCCTTAGTCAGGGTTGGAGATTATAGTATTCTACAAATTGAACTGTTTTGTCTAAATTAAAAAATTTTAGAACGAACTGCTTATAATATTGCCTTATTATCTTTTAAATCTCTGCTGCAGTTGTAATGTTATCTTTACTTTTACCCCAACATTATCTTTTTTGTTGTTCTTGAAAAGTGGGTTGTCATTACATAAATCTCAAAGAACCAACTTTTAGTGTGTGTATCTCTTGTACCTTCATTCATCTTTGTTATGTTCTTATATCTATTAATATATAATGTAATATTATTTCCTTATTCCTGTTTAAACTAATGTAAGTAGTTGAATTATTTTCTAAGAGAATTTTCTGTCTGAGGACACTTAGTTTAAACACCTAGACTACCAATCCAAGTCACCTAAATCAGTACCCTACCCCTTAACCCCTCAACCTTCTAGAGCAAGACTTTTCTTGGGAGATAAAGGAGAAAATTCTGGAGACTCAGCATTTTCCTAGACAGTGTATTATTTCACTCAAGGGACTGTTTAAATCATTGTTGGACTAGACCATGATTAAACTGAAATGACAATTAGGTTATTCCCCTCCCCAGTAACTGACTGGGCTTGAGAAATAGAAAATCAATCAATCAAATTTCTGTGGCTGTTAAATTCAATGACTTTGCTATAATAATTAAATATGATTATAACCTTTCAAACTATCCAGTCAGGGATACCAGTTACTTACTGGCTTCTAAAAGTATTCCTGGGAATAACTGGGATTTTCTTTCATCTTATTAACAGCAACACCTCACACATAAAGGGAACCTGCCTCACTCAGCTTATTGTTGGAAATGATGAGATCTCCACCTGAGGAAAAGATGCCCAGGCATCAGTGGGCTGGGTAGTGGGGAAGGTGGGAAGGGCGGTTGGTTCAGGATCGTGCCAGTTTGTACAAAAGCCTGCAGGTGGGTGAGGAAGCTGGATGGCCTCAGGGGCTACCAGGACTTCCAGCTGGTGTGTGAGGATGACAGGTATGCTGCTGTCCATCAGGCAGGAAACATCTCAAGGGCACAGAGAAGGTGGCTGGACCTTGTATTGAGAACCACAGGAATACATGGAGGTGCACCTGCACTGTCTTGGTTACTTTTCTCTCACTGCTGAGACAAAATATCCAACACCCAAATTAAAGAGGGAAAGGTTTATTTAGTTCACAATATGTGGTGGTTTCAGCCCACACTTAGCCAGCTCTAAGGCAGAGTGGTACATGTCAGAAGGCAACAGTTCATGGCAGTGGAAAACAGCAAAAGCAACAAAAGCAAAAAATGAAGGAGCAGCAGAGAGCAAAACCCTTTCCCTTCCTTATATTGTATGCAAACTACCTACTCTAAGGTAGGTGTAGCACTCACACCAATAATCCCAGCACTGGACCATGAACTAATCACAAACTCCAGAAGTCCACTCCATGACTGCATGAAGTTTAGGGACATGTAGACACAAACCACAACAGATGCCCTGGCAGATTTATGCTTCCCTTTACATTACTGCACACTGCATATGTGGTCTTGCAGGGACCCTGAAGATTAGAGGAATTTCTTGCTGTCTGAAGACATCCAGTTTTTGTTTTGCTTTGCTTTTGGAGGATTCAAGGGAGGAAGTAATCTATACAAATTCTGGGGCAGGGCTGGGGTTGGGGCTCAGTGCTAAGATTGCTGCCAGCTTAGCATTACAAGACCCTGGGGCTTTGATGCTCAGCACAACAAAAGCAACACAAAACAAAAAATTCTGGGCAAATGAGACATTTTTCACTAACAATATATAAGTCCTTTTTGCAGGAGGACTTTAAGAACCTTGGGATGAGCTTGAAGAATCTTGCCAAAACAAGAAAAAGAAATTTATCAGATGCTGTGAGAAGGGGAACCTCTGATCTGTGCAGCTGGCTCTAAAACACCTATGCTTAGTGGGCCTTGCCCTACACAGGCAACAGCCCATAGCCTACAGTTCAGTCAGAGGAAAACTGGCCAGCGAAGGTCTAACCTTTCCTTATTCTCTGCCCTGTGCATCCATCCTTCTACAAGTGTGACAGCACCTCCTCTACTAAAATAATTAACAAGAACATTATTCATTTAATGTTGTTGAAGCAATTTGGGAGGAAGGAGGACATGTTGACATGTAGATCAAAAGATAAAGAAATTAGCAAGTATGTAGGATGGGCAAGTCTAAAGAGCTAATGTGTTATATACATGAGGACTGAATTAATAAAATCTTATTGTACTGTATCAGGGAATTGTGCTAAAGAAGACTTTAGCTACTCTTGCCACAAAAGTAATTACTGTGATGATGGGTATGTTTGGTAGCTTTTTTATAATAACCATTTTATTATCTGAATGTATCCAATAATATGTTATATACTTTAAGTAGCATAAAATTTATTTTTCAAAATATAGCAATTAGCAGAGGTTTGATATATATCAATTAATAGTGTTAATTTTTTTTTTTTTTTTTTTTGTGGAACTGGGGATTGAACTCAGGCCCTTGCGCTTGCCAGGGAAGCGCTTATTCCACTGAGCCATCTTCCTGGCCCCATATTTTATCTTTTAAGTAGCTTTTTAAAAATAGGCCAATGGTGGCATGCTGTGCCAGCTCCCCCTCCCAGGCATGCTGAGATAGGGATTAAGACTTAGGTGTGGTGGCACTCGTCTGTAATTCTAGCACTTGGGAGGCTGAAAACAGGAGAATCACTACGAGTCCAGTATCTATGTAGTGAGACCCTGTAGACCTGGTACTAAATACATTTAAATAAATAAATAAATAAATAAATAATAAAAATAGGCCAATGGGAAGCCTAGATGTTTCACGCATTTCAAATTTGATGTATTCAGAAGTAAACCCATTATCTCACCCAGACTGTGGAATAATCTATAATATAACTGGCTTATCCCTTTCCCCAAGTCAATGATTAAAAAGCAAAAGCAAAGGTAAGGAGAAGACATTAAAATAGATTAAAGATATATAGATACAAACACATAATATTCATATATCAGCAAATGCAGTGTGAACCTGATTGGAACCCATGTGTTAGGGATGGTGGCAGTTATAAGAGACATCCTGAGATAATCAGGGAGATTTGATTTTAGGTGAAATACTAGATAGTCTAGCCTACCTGCCTGCCTTTGTTTGTTTGTTTTCTCCCCCTCGGTGGTACTGGGGATTGAACTCAAGGCCTTGTGCCTGCAAGGCAAGCACTCTATTACTGAGCTACATCCCAAGCCCCAGATAGTCTAGTCTTGAATTACTGCTCTTTTCTTATGCTGAGATTTGCTATTAGGTAGTACTGCTGAGCTATCTTACTGCAGTCCTAACTTTGGAGACACACAGGTTTAAGGTCATAGTGCCACGATGTGATCAACCGACTTTCCAACTCTTGGCAAAGGATGAAGAGCAGGGGAGCAGGGGGTAAAGGTGTATAGGTGTCCACTGTACTAAACTTTCTACTTCCATGTAGTTTTTTTTTTTTTAACATTTATTTATTTATTTGTGTGTGTGTGTGTGTGTGTGTGTGGCCAGTTCAGCCCACCTGGGGGCGGGGCTGGCTGGCATGTGGTGCTGGGGGATTGAACCGCGGTCCCTGTGCTTTGCTAAGCTTGTTCCAAGTAGGTGCTTTAGACCACTGAGCCATCTCACCAGCCCTCCATGTAGATTTTGAAGGTTTCCTAAACAAAAGAAAAATGAGTGATCACATCGGGCCCCTGTCAGGGAGAGAAACCCTTAGCCAGAGGGCCTCTCCAAACCTGTGGAACAGGTCAGAGGACAGATAAGATCAAGTGCCACCAAAAGTCAGGGGATAGCTTTGTTTATCCAGTAAGGGTGGAGAAACAGATGCTGAGGAAAGGGCTATTCGAGATCATCAGAGACCAGGTAACGGTCTCCCTGGGACCTAACCAAGTCAAGGACAGTGGGGCCCCATAAAGCTATGTACTGTCAATTTAAAAAAGGGTACTGGTTCAGGAGTTAAATGTTAAGTGTCCACCCGCAGCCACTGCTACACTCTTCTTTCTGGCACCCCCAACCACCTCTCCATCTTGTAATCACCTGTCTACGGCAGTCAGGGAAGCCCAATCACTTATGCCAGGAATCTAGCCTTTCTCAGATGTCAGTCTGAGCTGTCCATGCTTAGTGCTTGCATCCCAAGCCCAGTGTCTTGCTTCCCCTATCCTGCCCCTTTCCACAGTCTCTGTGTCTTCTATAACCTGGGAAGTTGCAAGAAAATAAAATTCCTAAGACTGCACCAATGGGAGTTCTTATAAGGGCTTTAAAAAACTCTTGCTCCCAGGGCTGGCAAAATAGCTCAGTGGATTAAAGCACCTGCAAGCAGGTACAGGTACCTGGGCCTGCTGTGCCGGCCCTGCCTCCGGGATGCGCTGAGATGGTGACTGAGACTGGGCATGGTGGCATGTACCTATAATCCCAGCTCTTGGGAGGCTGTAAACAGGCAAATCACTGTGAGTTCAATCTAGTAATGAGACCTTGAACACACTGTAGCCCCTTCCCTAAAAATACAAAAAAAAAAAAAAAAACCCTCTTGCTCCCTTTTCTCATGAGCCTAGTATTCTACTGCTTCCTATTTCTCCCCATCATGGAAGAGGTAGGAATGAGGTTCACAGTGCAAACACAATTTCTGCTTTTCTACAGTTCACCAGATCTCTACAAAAGCACTGGGAAGGAGCTTCCGTCACCTGCTTTGGCCCAGTGTTCTTTGTGGGCAATGTTCACATTCACAGGTGACCAGGGCTGTAACTTGCTGTTTGTGGCCCATTTGCCTGACAGTTCAGTCAATTCCTGGAATGATCCATAAGAAAATATTTTCTTACATGGTGTTCAAGCTTATCCTTGTGACTTCTGCCTGATGCTCTGTGTTTTGGTCTGTGGATCAAATGAAATTCCACTTCTCCCCACCAGCCTCCCATAAAGCACCAGATTAAGCCAGGCATAGTGGTGATGCACATCTATAATCTCAACACTAAGCAAGGCTGAAGCAGGAAAACTTTAAGTTCAAGCATACACTGCCAGCCAAAATAGTGAAACTCTGTCACACCATAAAAATTTTTTTAAAAGGATAGATTATATAGCCCAGTGTGAAGACCTTTGGCTCAATCCTTAATAAAAAAATAAAAAAAAAAAGCAAGCACCAAACTTTCTCATCTGCCTGTTCCTTATGGGTGTCTTCATGGTCACAAACTAAATGACTTCTTGGAGGTAGTTTGTGGGTCCCTAAAGACAGGGGCCAAACAACCTCAGTCTACTGTAGGAAGCACAACCAACTGAAGCATTTTTCCCTGAAATGCACCACATCTTTTTGTATTCTGAATACGGTTCCCTTTCCAGAGGGCCATTCAATGAGGACACATTGGAAAAAAGTCTCATTGTAAAGCACTAGATTGGTGGGGCATAGGGCCACTGTAGCCCAGAAGTCTTCATCAGGCTAAGCGTCTTCTGTTAGTGGCATTTATCTAATGTGAATAAAAACAAAGACTGAGAGTATGGAGGTGGCTCAGGGTGAAGATAAAGACTTACCTCCCCCTGGAAGCTCTTCAGCAGTGGCGCTACCTGCTTGCGCAAATCCTGGAGCAGGACAGCCAGTCGACAAACAGCCAATGGAGGAAGAAAGAGAAGGAAAACACTAGTTAGGGCTTCCTAAGAATTGCTTGAGGTTCCGTGCTAATTATCACTGCATAAAACCACCCTGGTTCCTTCTGAGCTTTCCTCCTAAAACAATCAACAGTAATGACTCCAGAATTTATACTGAGTTATGTAAGAGTACTAGATTTTATTTCTGCTAAGTCCTGGCTGGAATGTGCTAAGGACCAGTTTTTGCTGTTGATCCAAGTGAGATCACTGACTTAGAATAAAATGCAATGTAGGTTTGATACAAATCCATCTGCGATGGATTTGGGCTATTTATGCACAGTTAGAGGGAGATCTAGCTTGTTCTGAATTCATGTCCGGTGTAGTTAGTTACTAGAAATTTTATCTCAAACCCCCAGACTATAACCATTTTGTAACATGGAGACATCCAATAGGTATGTCCTTATGTTTTTCAAAGTATTTTATTTATAATGAAGTGATTGGGAATGTACTTGAAGAAGGCAACTTCATTACTGACACTTTCAAAGTAGAAGCCAATTTTTCTGAGCATAACGCATGTGTGGGATCTGAGTCAATAGGTCTAGGACTAAGACCAGGCAATAACAACTGCTTAAACCCCAGAGTCACTTTGATGTACATGCCCAGCAGAGACTGATTAGCTGTGAAAAAAATAAACACATCAATCAATGATAGGGGGAGACAATAAAAGTATTATTCCCAAAAAACAAACACAATGCTACAAGAAAACATAAAAGGAAAGATAAATCTGAATCAAGGCACAGTCTCACACGATAGGCAGGAGGCCCCTTAGCTTTTGGGGTCATGAAGTTTTCTGAGAATCCAAGGAAAGCTACTCTCTTGCCCTCAGAGACAGAACTAAAAATTAATCCACTGGGGCCTCCTAAGGCCTACTTAGAGAGTTTGATCATGGAGACTTGTTCTAGCTTATGTTGTGCCACACAGGGCCACCAAGCATATGTGGATATTTATATCTATCTGTAACTTGACTAGAATGGTATTAAGTTGAATTTTGTTATACCAGCCATATCTCAACTGCTTAATGGCCCTATGAGGCAGGTAGATCTTCAATATCTGAACCCACTGGACAAGGCTATCTCATGAGCTTCTGTCAAACATAACTACAACATGTAATTTTGTGCCACAACCTGGTAAAAACATTTCATCAAAGAAGTACAGTACGGGTTGGTGTGTAGTTCAGTGGTACACTAGTATACTCAAGTATGCCTAGCATACTCAAGACTCTGGGTTGCATCCCCAGCAAAACACCATGCGCACACACACATACACACACACGCACATCTATATCACTTTCCTTTTCCATTTTCTAAAGAATGCATTCTCAGGCTGGGGAGATGGCTCAGTAGGATAAACGCTTGACTGGCAAACGCAAGGATCTGAGTTCAATCCCCAGTTCCGCCAAAAAAAAAAAAAAGAATGCATTCTTTTCTTACTATTATTTCCTTATCTTACTACTATTTCCCTGGAGAAACCAACAATTTGCTCTTTCCACTGGATGATTTTCTGTATTTCTACACCAAATTTAAGAGGGGGGGCTGGTAATATGATTCATTACCAGTTTAAAATACACAAGATAAATTTATCCATGTTGCAATACTTAGAACCTGTGAATAAATTGGTAACATGGTAGAAAGAATGGGCTTTATGGATATGACTAAGTTAAGAACTACGAATCTTAAGTAGTTGATCTGGGATCATCCAGTTAGGCACTATGTCATCACAGTGTTCTCACAAGGAGGAAGCAGGGCCACAGTGAGGAATAAGACCTGAGAATGGAAGCCAAGGTGGGAATGAAGTTGGGACATTGGTCAGAGAATGTGGACCCCCAGCAGAAGCTAGAAAGGACAGAGACAGATGCCCCTAGAGTTTCTAAAAGTACAACTGTACTGGCACCTTTATGTTAGCCTAGTGGATTTCACTTTGGGTGCCTAACTTCCAACATAGTCCCATGATGGAGTTCAATCATTTGAAGCCATTAGGACAGTGGCAAATTGCAACAGCTGCAATAAGAAAGTGAAACTCCTTTGTTAAGCCCACTGTACTCTAGAAAGACAGGCCTAAACCTAACACTGAAAAGGAAATGAGGGTAAAGAGGGTATGAAGGACAAAGAATGATGGAAAGAAGATCTTGCCCAACCCTGATCTTAGAGTCTGTGGGAAAGCTTATGTTTTAATCAGAAGGCATAAGCCCCACTTGGTCACTATAAGCAATCATGCAGGAAGTATAAACACAGATAGCTGTACTACACGTGCTTTGAGTATTCTCTGCCCTAGAAAAAGGCAGTCAAAGCCAAAGGGAACTGTGACATGGGGGAAGCCCAGGACCTTGCTTTGCTGTATTGATAGCAGGTGGCCTCTGATGACCCTTAGCTGCTGAGAGAGGAACCCAGGGCTCCTGGAAGTGGAAGCAGGGAGGACTCACTGTCTCTGGACATGCTTCTGGCTATTTCACTTTGAATTCTATGATCGGGCCATGGTGACAGCAATGCATCCTCCTTCTATCCAGTCTAAAGCTACAAAAGGGCCAGGAAGGCTGTCATGGCAGGCGCGCTGAAGAAGACCACTAGCCTCATGGGGTTGGCCATGTGCGAGATGCCGCACGAGAGGCTAAGAATATTGTACACAAAGATTCTTGATGTTCTTGATCAAATTCCTAAAAGTGCTGCATATAGAAAATACACAGAACAAATTACAAATGAGAGGCTGGCTATAGTGAAAGCGGAACCAGATGTTAAAAAATTAGAAGACCGACTTCAGCTTGGCCAAGTAGAAGAGGTGATTCTTCAGGCTGAAAGTGAACTAAGTCTGGCAAGGAAAATGATGCAGTGGAAACCATGGGAGCCGCTAGTGGAGGAGCCTCCTGCCAACCAGTGGAAGTGGCCAATATAATTGTCATTTACTGCCTTTGATGGTTGATGGGAATGTGATAGAATTAAATGTTGTTATATCAAAAAAAAAAAAAAAAAAAAAAAGGGCCAGGAATAGGCTTATCTGCCACATTCAACACAGGGCTGGGCACTACTTTCCTGAGGACACCTGGACACAAGAGGGTCTCTAACTCAAGAAGATTGGAAGCTGGTTCTATTCCATACCCCATGTGCCTTTGTCAGCCCTTTCTAGCTCAGCCCACCCCATAGTAATCACAATATCACACTGTATCATGAGGGAGTCTATTGATATGGCCAGGGCTTAGTGTAAGACAACTTGTGATCTGTGAACTGAAGGTTTGGAGAGCAAAAAGACCAGCCCAAACCTTCATGCTGGACCCCTTTCCCAGAGTGCCAGTGAGCCTGGGCTGTACTTCACAGAGCACTTTTCTATCTTCTCCATGCCTACAGTGGGGCCTGGTACACAGGGTCACTCGAGCATGAAATCAATGAATGAGCAAGTAGATGAAAAAAACAAACAAACAAAAAACCACCTTCAGGGGCCAGGGAGATAGCTCAGTAGAGTAAGCGCTTGCCTGGCAAGTGCAAGGGCCTGAGATCAATCCCTGGTTCCGGAAAAAAAAGACTGAAAACAAAAAACCCCTTCAAAGAGAGTTGAGAATCAGTAGGTGGGGAAGATCAGCCCACCTGCAGAAAAACCCTTGGAGCTAGGCTCCTGGTTCCAAATTAGCTCTGTCCACAAAAACACCACCAGCCACACATGTGCACTTCTAGTAAGTATAAGCACAAACAGAACTATTAACTATAGGGCCAGCCAAATAGCTCAGCGGATTAAAGCACCTGCAAGCAGGCACAGGGGCCAGGGGTTCGATTCCCAGCCTGCCTTGCCAGCTCTGGCCTGGCCCTGCCCCCGGGGTGTGCTGAGATGGTGACTGGGACTGGATACTCCTGTAATCTCAGCACTTGGGAGGCTGTAAACAGGAGAATCACTAGGAGTCCGATCTAGTAGTGAGACCCTGAACACCTTGTACACTCTTTCCTAAAATACAGGAAAAGAAAAAAGCATAACTATAAAGACACAAACAGAAGCATATACATATTTCAATTTAATTTCATCCCCATATATCCCAAACGCTATCTTTTAACAGTAATTATTAAGGTATTTTACATTTTTTTCCTATTAAGTCTTTGCAATCTGCTATGTGTTTTATTTTACACATATGTACATCCCTTGTTTTGACTGACTACAGGTCAAGTGTTCTATAGCCACACATGGCTATCCTGGGTAGTTCATAGCAAAGAGATGCACTTGCAAATCACAGCTCTCCTGGGACAGAGCAGCAGAGGTGGTGACTCACTGCCCTGCCATGAGTAACTTGAGAGGAAAAAATGGGCACTGAGAGAGGTGTAAGAGAACAGAAAGAATAAAGGGCTAGGCAAAGGGGAGTTTGTGGAGCAGGGGGTGCCTGTATTCAATACTGGTCATGGAGGTGAGGACAGGATAAGAGCTGGATTTAGACCCTGAGGAGCTCCTGGCAGCTGAGAGGTTTTAAGTAGGGTGAAGGGTAGGAACCAGCTGTAGCAAGTGTGTGGAAGGTTTTGAGAAATTGAAACCAGAAAAGGAGAGACAGAAGGTAGATAAGATCCAGGAGTGCCAAATGAGTGCTGCTACATGCTCGGCACAGATCCATTTCTTTCCAGGACACCCACCCTGTACCACATGAGACTAGTCCATTGTACTGGTAAGGACAACTGAGGGTCAGGAAGAAAAAAAAAAAAAAAACTTGTCTAAGGCAACACAGGAAGTTAGGGTTTGAACCCAGCTCTCTTTCCAACCCTGTGCTACAGCCAGTTGAATATTCAGACAGCAATGTGGTGGCATGAGAACAGAGACATATATTACTCAAGGGGCTCAAAAAGGGTCCAAATTCAGAGGGGAAATAGACAAACTAGATGGAGTCTTGGAATAAGAAAAGCAGGGTACTGAGGATTTGAGACCACAAATTTGCCAAAGAAGGACAGAGAGCTTGATGGAAATGTTCAGGTCAAGGCCAGATGGGTGGCCAACAATGCCTCCTACCAGGCTCCTTCCAACTCTGCTGACCTGGCACAGGGCCAGCATCAAATAGTACGAACTGAGAAGCACCAGCTCTGAGGTGACAGAATTATTTCTATATACTATGTTAGAATTTCAGGAAGGCTAAAGAGCTGCGCTTCTCATGTCCTTAAAGCAAGCAAACTCCTTTCAACCAACTGGCTGTCACCGATTTGAGCATCTGAACATGTCACAACGGACCTACTGAAGCAAGCTTTTGGTATTAAAGTGGGATGTGTACACACACACACACACACACACACACACACACAAAGATTGTTGAGGAGAAAGAAACCACTATATATTCACACATCATACACAAACTGACACATATGTGCTTCAAGTCGCCAGCTAAAAGTCACTTATTCTAATTTTACTTTTGGCACTTCAAGAAATTTCTTATCCAATTCTGCTGTCTGCAAATATTATCTGGGTTTGTACTAAACTACAGAAAGAGATCCAAAGATGCTCAATTCTGACCCGTGGGACTCTCTGTAATTGGTAAGCAAAGGAATGACATAATTTATTATTTTTGTGTAGTGGAGTGCCCTTGGTTGTCTAGCTGCCCAGAAAGCAGAATGCTGCTGCTTCTGGTTGTCCTGTCCATCCACATGCCCTTCACTACAGTCACCAGCAGGCAGGCTGATGAAAACCACCAGGGAACAGGTGATAATTAGGTAACTAACACATCTGAAATCTTAACAATACTTTAGGGTTACATCCTTAATTCAGTTATAGTTTTTCACTGATAGCAATTTTCTTCACTCCTGTACCTTCCGTTAAGCAAAAAGCAACAAACATCTTAATACACAGTGATGTTCATGAGATTAATATCAGATGTCTGTTGGCAAAAGCTAAAATAGCTCATTTCAACTTCTCCCTTGAGTACACAGCAAATAATACAGTAATGTTTATCCTATGTGAAAAGGATTTCCACTATTCTTAAAACCTCTGATTCACTATACACAATTTAGATCAGAAAACCCAACAGCAAAATGCTATCAAGGCATTTTATAGGTAATGAGAATTGGTAAAGAAAATTATTCTGATTTAAAAGGTGAAGGACAAAAACCACACAGTTGCCATGTAATGCTCAGCAGCACCTGTAGGGCACAGAAGGAGACATGCACACGCACTCTCTGGAAGCGCAGGCTATGGATTTCAGCTTTCTATCCACTGTGTGATCTCTGATAGGCTCTGTCTCCCCTCTGGAACCTTCAGCTCCTGTGGCAGACAAGGCAAGGCAGAATGTCGAGACGTGAGTCCCAAAGTCACGTGCCAGACAAAGAGCTGATAACTACCACAGCTGATAGCACTGAGTTGTGCTGTCTCCCAGGGATAGCGACTCTAGGATTGTTTGTATTTGGAGAGACAAGGACTTCAGGGGATTAGCACAACACGGCATGTAAACAAGAGAGAGCTGCAAGACATAAACACATCTTTGGCATCATAAAGGAACCTACTTTACAAAGGTGAGATAATCTGGACTTTTTCTAGAGTTGCACTGAGATGCCTGAGGTGCACCTCTGCAGGACAGCTCTGCTGTGTACAAGATGTGTTGTGCTCTTGGCAATTTGACCTCGCTGATGGCAGTAACTCTCTTTTCCCTCCCTGGACTCAGTTCGCACCTTCTTTGTGTTTGAGTGGTACAGGTTTGGGTGGGTGTCTCAGTTACTTTTCTCTCATTGCTGGGACAAAATATTCAACACCCAAAATTAAGGAAGGAAAGGTTTATTTAGCTCACTAGTTTATTTAGTGGAGGTTTCAGTCCATACTCAGCTGGCTCCAAGACAGAGAGCAACTGTTCATGGTAGCGGCAAAGAGCAAAAAGCAAAGACAAACGGGAGGAACAGTTGCAGCCGTGGTAGAGTCAAGTCTCTCTCCTCATCTACCCCAGGCTGGGTACAGCACTCACACTCATAATCCCAGTAATATTCAGACCCATAATCCAAATTTGGATCATGAATTAATCACAAATTCTAGAACCATGCCCCAATGACTGCATGAGGCTCTGAGGGGACAAACACATACAAACCATAACAGTGGGGTTCATCCTAGCAAAAGTATAAGGCTGATTTGCATTAAAAACCAAGGAGGTGGCTGAATAGTTCGGCAGTCTAAGCATGGCCTGGCAAGCACAAGGCCCTGGGCTCAAACCCCCAAATGGCACGCTGTGCTGGTCCCAGAACCCCAAATGTGGTGGTACATGCCTATAATCCCAGTGTGGGGAAGGATGAAACAGAAGGATCACTACAAGTCTAAGCAGCATAGCAAGATCCTGTACCAAAAGAATGAATGAATGATTAAAAAGAATTTTAGAGCTTCCGGCTACCCTGCGCTGGTGGGAACTACTGGTCCCAGCCCAGGCGCAGCATAGGTGAGACCCTCTTCCACCCCCTTGGGATGCCCCCGACCACTCTGCAGCACATCCCCCACCCTGCCCGCTGAGTAGGAATTTCTGCCATGTTAAGGGAACCCCCAGACACAGTCCTAGCCCAGGCCTGGTGAGTGTGTTGGAGAGCTTATGGCTACCCTGAACCGGCGGGACCTACTGGCTCCAGCCCAGGTACAGCATGGGTGAGACACTCTTCCAAACCCTTGGGAAGCCCCCCACCATTCCGCAGTACCTCCCCTACCCTGCCCGCCGAGTAGGAATTTCTGCTGTGTTCCGAGAACCCCCGGATCCAGTCCTAGTACAGGCCTGGTGAGTGTGTGGGAGAGCTGCCTCTCCCCCCTACTCCAACTTGTCCCCTCCAGACTCAGCTCAGGCCTGGCATACAGGCTTGGGGTGAAACCCTGCAGCTGCAATCTCTGCAGAAAGTGTAGGAGACAGAACCAGCCAGCTAGTCCAGGAGCAGAACATCTTGTCAGAGGGCACAACAGGTTCACCCCCAAGGGCAGCAGCAGGAAGAAGCTGAGCACAGCAGCCAGATCCAAGCCAGGCACAGCTGGAAAAATTCAAACTTTGTAGATCTACACCTGAATTTCAGTAGGTGCTAAGGTTATAACTGCAACAAAGATCTACAACAAAGGTCAGAAGACAGTGCTACACAAAATGACAATGAGAACGAGCAAAATGCAATCTCAGAACCCAAGCCCACCCATAACAAGTGCAGAGAACACTAACACAGAACAAATTGGGAATCACACAGCTGAAGGCACTGAATCAACGGCTTCTGAAATAAAGAAACAGCTGCAGAAAGGTATAGAGGAACTCAGATTGGAAATGAAAAAAGAAATCCCTGAATTAATAACATCTGCAGTAAAGAATAAATGCAGAAACATATGGAGGAAACCTTATGTTCACCCAGAACAAGTGCAGAGGACACTAGCTCAGCTCAAATGTATGAATAGTGTCGATAGTAAATAAGCAACAGCAGAAAGTCATAGAGGAACTCAGAGCAGAATTCTCTACTAGCTCAGCTAAAATGTACAAATTAATAGCATCGATAGTAAATAAGCAACAGCAGAAAGTTATAGAGGAACTCAAGAGCGGAATTTTCTGAAATAAAAAAAAGAATTCTCAGAACTCATAGCCTCAGAAGTAAAGAATCAACTACAGAAACATAGGGAGGAAACATAATCTGAAAAAAAACACTGCAGTAAAACGATTTATAACTGCTCCTAAAGAAGACATTGATAAAAAAAAAGAGAGAGAGAGATTAGAAAAATGATGGATTCCTTGAATGAGTAATACAGGAAAGAATTAGATCGCATAAAACAGAGACAAAGCGATATAGAGAAAACTAAAATCTCAATCACAAGCTTGCGAAACCGTTTAAGTGAAAGTGAAGTCAGAGTTTCAGATCTTGAAGATGCTGGTGCAGCTAGTGAAAAGGTAAGAAAGAATCTCTTATAAACAAATAGGATGCAGGAAAGAATAATCCATCACCTGCAAGATGATGCAAAGATGAACAATGTGAGACTAATAGGCATCAGTGAGAAAGAAGGAGTCAATACAAATGACATTAAAAATATATGGGCAGAATTAATAGCAGAAAACTTCCCAAATACGAGGAAATAATCTGACATTCAGGTAACTGAAGCATACAGAACGCCAAGGAATCTCAACCCAATGAAAAACACACCGAGACATATAATAGTCAAGATCCCAGAAATTCAGCACAAGAATAATTTACTGAAAGCTGCTAGAGAAAAGAAGCAGATCACATTCAAAGGAAAACCCATCAGAATTACGGCCGACTTCTCTTCACAAACCATGACGGCAAGAAGAGTATGAAGCAGAGTACTTCAAGTCCTCTACGAAAACAAATTCCAGCCCAGACTACTATACTCTGCAAAACTTTGTTTCAAGTTTGATGGAGAAGTGAAATACTTTCATGACAAACAACAGCTAAAGAATTTCATGATGACAAAGCCAACCCTACACAGGCTACTGAAAGATGTTCTACAGAGGGACCAAAATGATCAGAACTCCACGAATGAGATCAGAAGAAACCAACTAAATAGGGCAAGCATTTAAACACAGGAGAAAAATGAGTAAGCAACAACAGGTAAATAAGATGTCAATCATAAGTCAATACATCTCAATTCTAACCATCAATGTAAATGGACTCAATTCACCAATTAAGAGAAACAGACTGGTAGAGTGGATTAGGAAACAAAATCCAACAATATGCTGTATACAAGAAACACATTTAACTCATAAAGACATTCATAGGCTGAAAG
>NW_004524611.1:14893597-14901692 GCF_000260255.1 Octodon degus
CTAGGAAGAATCTATGCAATGTGTTAATTATTGAAACTGTCCTACCAATTTGGTTTGAAACTGTCTCATTGCTATTTGTTTCTCAATAAAATTATGGGGGGAAAAAAGAATTTTAAAAGAAAACAAAAAAAGGGGGGGTTGACATATCACACATCCACCCAGGCTGGAAAGCATTATCTCCACTGAGTTTACTAACTAAACCCTGCGTTCCCCTACCTCAAAGCAAGAAGATTCTGACATGCAAATGTCACTCTGCAGCATATTTCATTAAATCTGATATCAAATGTAAGCTGTACCATTATTTTATTTTTTTAAATTTTTTAAAAAATTTCTATTTATTTATTTATTTATGTGTGTGTGTGTGTGTGTGTGTGTCCAGCTCAGCCCACCAGGGGGCGGGGCTGGCTGGCATGTGGTGTGGGGGGATTGAACTGCGGTCCCCGCGCATTGCTAAGCTTGTTCCAAGTAGGTGCTTTAGACCACTGAGCCATCTCACCAGCCCCTGTACCATTATTTTATGCTACATAAATATTGGGATGACCCCAATTATTATATTCCTCCTGATTTTGAAGATGGTAAAACATGTAAACACGCTGAGTATAACAGTTAAAAAAAAAAAAAACATGGTATACCACAAAATAAACTTAGAATAACAAGTCCTACGTAGTCCTACTAGTGGTGAATATTTTAGGTATTATACTCTTTTTTAAAAAGGCATTTTGTCATTTTGAGATACCTACTAAAATATTTATGAAATATGATTTTGACATCAAACTGATTTATAGGGAGGGGCAAGATGTGGGAAGAGAAGAAGGTAGTGACAGCTGTTACAGATGGATGAGGAGACCTGGAGAACACAACACTATTTGTCTTATCTTCTATACATTTGAAATAGAAATACTTTTCAAAAGTGATTTTACTCTGAGACACAATGAGCCTCAGGCTGAGCAATCACAAAGGACAGGCAGAGAATTAGCAGTGCAGTGTCAGAGATGACCTCTCTGAAAACAACCTATGAGCTGGTCAACTAAAACTGGAAACACCATCATCATTTGGTCCAATATCCTACCCCAAGTTTTCCGGCCATCAGATTGGGGCTCATCACGGCATCAGTATTATTCACTGCGCTGAGGAACACAGACACTTGAGATAAGGCTGTCCTGTAGGGTGTAGATACTAGTAACAGTTGGTGAACAATACATTTCAAAGAAGAGTGAAAGATTCAGGGTGATTCCTGTAATCCTGTCACCTTACTTGCTTTTACAGGGTGCCTCCTTCAATGGGAGACCAAGCAGGCAGATCCTCATATCCCTAGAGACAAATTGTCCCCAAGACCAGGGAAGCTTGGAATGGCCAAAGTGGGCTCATTGGGCCCTGATCATCCTTCCAAGGGTGGCTAGGCGCTGGCACTTGGTTCTCCCCACAGCCCTTTATGAAAGTGCTCTGTCCACTCTGTTGTTTTTTGTCTAGTTGTGCCCCCAAAGCCTCATGTAGTCATGGGGCAGCTTCTGGAGTTGTGAATGATTCTTTTTCTTTTTTTTCTTCTTTTTTAATTTTAGGGATGGGCTACAGGGTGTTCAGGGTCTCACTACTAGATCAGACTCGTAGTGATCCATCTGTTTATAACCTCCTAAAAGCTGGGATTACAGGCAAGTGCCACCAGGCCTAGTCTCAATTGCCATCTCAGCGTGCCTTGTGGGAGGGGACAGCATGACAGGCCCCAGGGATCAAATCCCTGGCCCCTGCACCTGCTTGCAGGCACTTTAATCTGCTGAGCTATTTGGCTGGCTCTTGTGAATGATTCTTGATCCAATGCTGGGATTATAGGTGTGAGTGTCCTGGGGCAGATACTCTGCAACACAATGTAAGGAGGGGAGAGAGGCTAGCTAGTGGCCCGAACTGCTGCCACTCCCCCTCCCCTTTTTTTTTTTTTTTTTTTTTTTTTTTTTTAGGGTTTGAACTCGGCCCTTGCACTTGCCAGGGAAGTGCTTATTCCACTAAGCCATCTCCCTGGCCCCTGCCACTCCTTTTGCTCTTGCTTTTTGCTGCCACTCTGACTGGCTGATCTCTGCCATGTGCTACCCTGCCTTGAAGCCAGCTGAGTATGGACTAAAACTTCCACCAACTATGAGTTAAACAAACCTCTCCTTCCTTCCTTTTAGGTGTCAGGTATTTGTCCCAGCAATGAGAGAAAAGTAACTGAGACACACTCCCATAGGGCCTTCTCAGCGAGGCCCTGGCTTCTGAACTTCCTTGGGGACCCCTCTGACAGCACACAAGCTGGCAACTGCTCTAAGCCTTCATCAGCATCTCTAATGCCATCTGCCTCGTGACTCACATTGTGCAAGGAGCTAGGTAGAGAGCTCCTGCATCAGAGAAGGAATGATTTCATTAATAGCCAATGACAGCGTCCACACCACATCTACCCAACCTACCCCAAATTCTAAAGGTTTTCTTAAGTACAAACTACAAATCTAGATTATTCCAAAAGTTAGGCAGGAGCAATTTAAATGGAAGACCATCCTTTGAATTCAAGATATTCCTATAAAGGTATTTTTAAAGAAAAATGCAAAAAAAAAAAAAAAAAAAGTTCAAAAAGAGAGTTCATGACTTCACCATATATAAATACAACAAAACATAGCAAATACAGCATTAAATCAGACATAAATATAGCAGTTTTATGAAACTATGCCCTCTCTAAAAGGTAATACCAAGCCAGTGACACATGATTATAAACTCCATGCCCTGAGAGGTTGATGAAGAAGGAACGCAAGTTTGAGCCCACCTGGGACAACTTAGTGAGACCTTGTCTCAAAAGAAAAAAGAAAAAAAAAAAAAAAAAAAGGGCTGGTGATGGAGCTTAGTGCAAAGACCTGGGTTCCATCCCCAGAATAGGGGTGGGTGTGGGAGTAATGGGGGGGGGGCAGAGTACATGACAAAATGTTCATTTTTTTTCAACCAGGATATTTAACCTAACAAATGAAGAAGAGAATACTTTCCTACAACTGAAGCCAAAATCCTGAAGGCATACTGTATATAGCGTATCTATTTACTAATTGTTCATTTCCATGTCTATAGGATTCTAGGTAACCTGTTGATGGCCAAATCTTTTTTACCAATTAAAAAAATACACACAGTGCACAGTATCTACAACATTATAGATTGGTCTCCCATTGCTTACTATAGTAAGCAATCTGCCTCATTATGAGGCCCCATCTCTTCTAATAATTTTTATGAACACATATCCAATGTATGAAAGTCCTGGTAGGGCCAATGATAGAAATCAAAATTATAAACAAAGGACAAACTGTTCTGAGTACTTATTCCCCAGATGTCATTTAAGGTAGCCATGATTCAAAGGTGGGTAAGATGGTGCACACCTGTAACCCCATCTACTTGGGAGGCTGAGGCAAGAGGATTAAAAAAGTTCAAGACAAGTATGGGAAATGTACTCATACTGCTTCAAAACATAAAATAAAAAGAGCTGGAGACAAGGAGTGCTAGCGTACCTCTGGAGGGGGTGAAGGGAGAACACTTGTAATTTTTCCTTGTTAACGCACATATGAGCTCAGGTTAGGTCTGAAACTCTCATAACACTAAAGTATGTTGTATGATGCCCATCCACAAATCTTGATGCAAAGTGAAGTTTCTCTTTGTTCTAGGACACTGGCACCTTCATCTCCTATCACATCATCCAAAGATGACTCAGGCAGCTATTGATGGGGATAGGTGGGTCTTTGGCTGCTTTTACAGATGAACACAGATTCCTTCCAGTCTCTGGGATAGGAAAGGGTAATTGTAAATGACATTTAAACTGGAGTGTTAAATAAAAAATACCTTTCTATACAACAGCAGACAGTAAGTCCTGGCAATTTCTCAAAGATTTTAGTTCACAGATTTGAGAAAATTCCATTAGCTTTAATTATTTATCAGCAGTCAATTTAGATTACTGTTCTTGACCTATTTTCACAGTGTATGGGGCCACCCAGCAATAGAATAAATGAACAGTCAGTCTCTGCAATGGTTGATTTTTCTGAAATAATAGAAATCTAGTTTAAAGAAGGAATGAAACCCCAAACATATAATTACCACAGTATAGGCCCTACCATGCTGCCTTTGTAGTGGGATAAAATGCACATCTTTGTAAGTTTTTTGGTTATTAAATAAGATTATCTCAAAAGGGATAAACTCACTCATGCTATAATTTCTTCCCATTTAAATTTCTTTGCTCCATTTAAAACATGTTCTGTGTCCTGGCAGAATGTCTCTAATGCTGATGGATGTGCCTTTAGCACTGTCTTAATAAAGCTGTGAAATGGGAGCTGAGTTTTGTGGAACCTGAGGGTAGTGGGAGAAGATCCCAGGCATGTGCAGAGCCTACATGCAAGGAGAGGGCCAGCAAGGGATACCAAGAACAGAAATCCTGGGTTCCCAAGCAAGAGTGAGTTTGGAGGATCTACTGGCTGATGAATGGTGACATGTATATGAGTAATGAGTAATGCCAACTTTGGACAGAAGGAAGCTCAAATGCTGGGATGCTACTGTCTTTCAGGTGAGGCCTGGAGGCTACCTGCTCCCTCAGACTCTGTTAAGGGCCAGGGGGCCCAAACTACTATTACTTGCCTTTCTATTACTTACTAATAATGCATTTATTGTAAGTTTTGTCATATATAATGACATCTTCATTCTGATACTGTACAAAAACTGCTTTTCTATCTCTTAAGTGGTCAAAGTTGATAGATGTATAACACACACATGCATACACTAGGGTAGGGGGAGAGGCTCTCCAGAGCTCTCAATGTTAAGAGTTTGCAATGTTTCAGAAATGGCTGCTCTAAGGAGTATAGACTTAAGAGCCATGAACTGCTGATTGTCAGCATATCCAGGCTGTACGCTCTCTCCAAGGACAGCCCAGATGGGACAGATGCTGGCCTCATAGGTATCCATGGGCCTGATGTCCCCTCCTTGGAGAGCATAGAAATGCTGGCCTTTTCAGCATGGGCTGGCAGTATTGTTTGCAGTTCCCAAAGTCAACATCCTTAGGCCAGGTACTTCCTAGGCCAGGTACCTCTAGTTTTCTTTCAGAACTCTGAAAATACTGCTATGATTCTGTCAAAAGAGGGGAACCACATGTCAATACATGGGAGTTTAGTTTGTTCAGAAACTATTTCAGCATTTACTATATGCCCTAAGAGTCATAGTCACTGACCTTATGGAGTTCATGTCTTGGTGACAGCAGTGACCCAAATCTAGGTTCCTAAGACACAGTGGGTGGCACTGCATCCAGAGCAGCAATTCTGTATTTGTGGAATGAGTAAACAACAAAGAGCTAATCTTCCTACAATGGGCACCAAGCTAACCCTTCCTGGAATGGGGCCCAAACAAGAGATGGGCCTTAAGGGTGCTTTTTCACACTGTGACTATGAAACCAATGAGGAAGTGTGGCTCCTACTCTCCCAGACATACCCACTGCATAGTTTATTTGAGAACCAAGGCCCGGTGCACATACAGACAAATGGCTATATAAAATAAGAACACAGAGTAATCCCTCTGCTTTGTACTTTTACTTCTAGGAAACTATCCACTGGAATAACCAGAGATGGAGGCAGTGATTTATGTATAAGTATGTTCAGCATGTTTAAGATGGAAAAAATCAGAATCAATGTAGATATCAAGAAGGGACTACTTATTCAAGAAATTTTAGTAAGGTAAAATGGCATATTAAGTAGTTGGTGAAATTATTTTTCATAGCTTCAGTAACACTGGAATAATGCACATGATATCCACTTATCCACCAGACATTAGCTTAGGAATTTTATGAGCTCTCCATCATTGACACAGAGCTCTTTCCACTGTGAGTAAAGCCAGCAGGTTCCTCTACCTCTTGGGCTTCTAGTCAGTGTGGTAAGCTACAGACCAAATCAATACCCACAGAAAATGCTTAACTGCACTGGTGCCACCAAGAAAGAGGAGGCAGGTCTGTCCTGGGCAGCAAGGATGGGGCACCTGAGCCACATGTGGAGGATGAATTAGATAGAGAAGGTATCACAACATGCAAGTATGTTTGCAACCCAACCTCAAAGCTATGACTAAATATACACATAGAAACTGAGCAACCCTAATCTAAATATCCAAACTCTAAAACATTCTCAAACCTAGAACTTTTTCAGCACTACACATTTTAGATTTCAAATTAGGGATTCAACAGGTAAAAACTGTATAAATTACTTCAAATGTGAAAAACTTCAAAATCTGAACAATTTCCAGTCTTGAACTTTTTGGATAAGATATGTTTACCCTGTGTGTGGTATTGGAATGAATGACGAGAACATTAGGATTAAATAATACAAGGATCTAAGTAGATGGTATTATGGCTTTTTCCCCCCACTTCTTTGTCTTTAAATAAAATGTATGCTTTTAACATCAAAAACTGTAAAAATTGAGGGGCCAGCGAGAAAGCTAAGTGGACTAAGCACCTGCTTTGGCAAGCTCAGGGACCGGGGTTCAATCCCCACCCTCAGGGCATGCTGAACCAACAACGGAGTCTGGGCATGGTGGTGCACGCCTACAATCGCAGTTTTGGTGAGGCTGAAAACAGGAGGATCACTATGAGTCTGAGCTGCATAGTGAGACCCTGTACCAAATACATAAATGGAAAAAGGAAAACTGTAAAAATTGAGAATGGGGATCAAGTAACATTTATAGAAATACTTTTTTAACGTTTACAGAACAACTGAGTTATCTGCCTGGGAGTTGTTCAATAATGCAATCTCCAGGCACTGGTATCCACGTGGCTGACCCTGGCATTACTCAGGCTGTGCACAGTCCACAAAGAAAGTAATGCTGGGTTGACTAACACAAAGCTACCCAATACATATTTCTCCAAGGGACAGTCATTTTATAAGTATGATAGGTGTCAGCAGAAAACCTACTAATCTATCATATGGTCTACATTTTCCTCACTTACATGAAATACTATGGCTGGTTTTGGGGGGCATGCTACAAAATAATTTATAGAGCATAATCCTAACTTGTTTTAAAATATGTAATGCTGGGGTTGTGGCTCCCTGGGAGAGTGCTTCCACAGCTTGCACAAAAGCCCTGGCTTTAATCCCCAGCATGGGAAAAAAAAAATGTAAAATTTACAAATAAAAGAAAAGAGAGACAGAGCTAAAGCACATGCTAGCCTTTATGTCTAGGGCTGCAGATCATTTAATACCTTCTTTAAGCCTTGTGCTTTATGTGATATGCAAATTTCCATAATGAACACCTATATTTTTTTAACATCAGACGACCAAGTCACAGATCTCAGGGAATACCGAGACTTAAAATCTTATCTCAAACCAACACCTAAGAGGCAGTGGTGGTCCCCACACAGGTCTCTTCAGTCCCTAGACAGAAGATGTCGGTACTTGAGCAGGCAAATCATGCAATAAGAACAGATTACACAAGGGGATATGTAACACCTAAAATCAGATCTTAAATTCACTTCTACTTGGTTTGGTCTCAGTTTCCTTTGCCTTACTTTTCAAGTTTATGTTCATTTATGTGCAACTAGCTTAAAACTAAGCACACAGAAAAGGTATACTTTTGTCTTAGCTTCATCATTAGCACATATTGTTTATTAATATTTACTAGCTTCACAGAGCTGCCCACAGGAGTAATTAATAATAAATGATGGAGGGCCAGCCAAATAGTTCAGCAGATTAAAGCACCTACTTAGGCAGACACAGTGGCCAGAGTGTGATCCCTGATGTGTTGGCCCTGGCCCTGGGGCACACTGAGATGGCAGCTACTAAGACTGGGCATGGTGATGTGCACCTGTAATCCCAGCTCTTTGGGAGGCTGAACAGAGGCTGTTCACTACGAGTCAGATCTAGGTAGTGAGACTCTGAGACCCTGACACCCTGTAGACCCTTACTAAAAGGAATGAATGAATGAATGAATGAATGATAAATCAAGTATATTTGCAGATACAAAGCACACTGCCAATGTTCTCTCAAGATGCCCACTTATAGACCGGAAGTCGGAATCTTAGTTCTCTTTCCCATCTTGCAAGATGGCGGGTGAAAAAACTGAGAAGCCAGACACTAAA
>NW_004524611.1:14902387-14908643 GCF_000260255.1 Octodon degus
AGGTGGATCAGAAAGCGGTGGACTCACAGATTTTGGCAAAAATCAAAGGTGTTCCTCAGCTCTGGGGCTACCTGCGATCCGTTTTTGCTCTGACAAATGGAATTTACCCTCATAAATTAGTGTTCTAAATTTCTTACTAAGAACCTAATTAAATACCTGATACATTTAAAAAAAAAAAAAAAAGATGCCCACTTAGGTGCACACATAGATATGAAGCAGGATTCACACAGGGCACCAAGTGGCCCACCTGCAGCCAGAAAATTCCGAGCCCTGATGGTATTTTCTTTTCTTTTCTCCCAGAAAATATCATATAGCCAATGGCATAAGAATCATTTCTAAATTGATTTATTCCACACAGATTGTCTAAGAAATAGATGTGACTGAATAGGGGAGTGTAAATCTTTGAAATCAACTTTTATCTTTAATGATGCTCAGAGGCCTCCTACTGGGCTACTTCCACCTAGCAAGTGAGGAGAAAGAAAGGGTTCTAGAGAAAGACATTCTGACCCTCCTCTGTATCAGCCACATGAAGGCAAATAGGAAGGGAACTCAGCTTCATCCCACCAAACAGCCACCTAAGAAGTTCCCTGGCAGTTACAGATTTGCCAACACCTTCTAGGGTTCAATGATCAGAAAGCTGAAGTTTATGATGCCAGACACAGGCAGGAAGAAATAGTGCATTCTAGAGCATGTCAATCATGTTCAAGGTCCAAGCATTTTCGGATTCACTGACTTTTCACTTTTGTTGTTTTGTGAAGCTCAAAGAGTATATAGTCCATCCCTTGGTATTGGCAAAAGGTTGGTTCCAGTCCCCCACCCCAACCATACTAATAATAAAATCCTTGCATGCTGAAGTCCCTTATAAAAAGTAGCATAGTGTATATATAAAATCCATGCAAATTCCCCCATATAATTTAAATCATCTCTCAATGACTTACAATACTTGATACAATGTAAATGTTATGTAAGTAGTTACACTGTATTGTTTAAAAAATAATAAGAGCACAGCTTGGACATGTTCAACACAGATGCATTTTTCCCCAAAAAATATTTTCAACCCATGGTTGAATTTATGGATACAGAACTAGTGGGTATGGGGGCAACTACACAGAACCCTCACAGAGCAATAAGACAAGTTTAATTCTTCAACAGAAGAAAGCTATGTTTTCAACTCTTTTTCTGGAGGATTCTACCATAGCCACTTTGCGTTTAAGCTCACTCATTATTCTCTGTATCTTCCTTTCCAGTTTCTTATTCCCCCTTTGCATATACATGCCAGAGACCAGGATGGCTGAACCAGACATAGATCAGAAGCTGCTAGACTTAAAAAAAAACATAGGACTGGGTGCTCCTCCCTGGAAATGGAGCCATAAATTATACCCAAGATCCAAACCACAAAAATAAGAAAGAGTCTATATAGAAGTGCATCTGCCAGAAAAGCACAGACCACAGTCCTTCTCGCAGGGGAGGACAGTGATTAGCCACTTAGAATATGTAAACCCAGGTCAACACAATGCTCAGAGAAATATATACTTTGGTGGGGGGAAAAAGTGGCTTGAAAACACTTGAAATTCTTCATGCAATCTTTCTCAGGTCTGTTACCAATCCAGTCCTGGGATTTTCTTTTGAATACACGGAATGGCTTCTTCTCAGGCAAATGATTTAGGAAAGAAATACAGCTGAAAACATTCTATATCTCTTGGCTGGAGCCGCTGGCCCTGCCAGATGAATCATAGAGAAGTCCATAAATGTCAAAAGCATTTGCCCAGCCTTTTCTTTTAGGACCATACATGGCAAATATAGATCTATTTATCTGTAGCCATCATGACTTTAGCTTTAGCAATTTTCATACCTTATTACCTTTCTTGAAATTTCTCTTGATCTATGACTGAGACACGTAAGAGAGTGTACCCAAGGACAATCCTGATACTCATAAGCCCAAGCAGGGTGTGGTATGACGGCGGAATGTTTACCTTGGTTATGTAGCTGAGGTAGGTCAAAGTCCTGAGCTATTTATGCACCTAGTTGAATGACACAGAACAATGAGCATCTCCATAGCACTTCACCTGAACAATTTTCTTCCTTGAAGGACTGTGTTTCTTATCACTTCCTTGGGATTGGCTTAAAAAAACTCAAAAAACTAGCTGGTACTAATCATTTTTGATATAGTCTTTTAAGAGATAAATACCAAAAATATTTTTAGGCATCTAAAAGCTGACTGCTAGTAAAGTTCTTGATGGACTAAGATACAGTTTAAGAATTCTCTGAGGATCATTATTATATTCTTTCATTAATTCATTCAATAAATTTGTACTGAGTGTCAAGGCTGTAAGGTACAAAGATAAACAGTTTCAGACTTATGTTGGGTACCCCCAGGACATAGAACACATATGGACATGTATGTGATGGACATGGCTAGGAGCTCTCTTCATGACTCCAGGCTGTTCCACATGGGAGTCCAGCCAAAGAGGGTGCAGTCAAACTATTATCAGTCTATCTTTTGCCTTTATTTTCATATCCTCTTATATGACAAGTGCAAAATCTTCAGCTGCAACCTTTAAACAACAAATGAAGAAAATTGGTTCTATGCTAAGTACACAGTGCAAACATTCAGCTATCTCACCTGACAGGTAAATCCACATGTATACACACCTTAAAACATGAAATTCCATCAGGGGCTCCCTGAGACTCTGTGTAAGAATGAACTCTGCCAGCAATGTTCACACATGTGATAGACAGCTGGAAGGCCTATTTACAAAAGCAAATCATCTAATATCAGCAAGCTATATTGACAAACATAATCTGGTAAAATTATTTTTAGAATACCCTTAGATGAATTCTTTCTATAGTGCAAAATTATCTGGGCCAAGACTGGAAGGAGGTATGTACATACAAACATAAATAAGCATGTATGTATATATACATATATAAATAAAAATTGGTGTAGGCAAAATAATGACCCCTTAACAAATGAGAGGAGTGAATCTCGGTGTCCTACCCTGTGAGGTGCCAACTCCACCTGGTAGTTCTTTTAGATGGAGGGAGTTAACAACAATAAAATACAAAAGAGGCCCTCTCTGTCTCCAAAATCCCATCACCCACCTAAGAGAATAGCAAACCTGACCAGGAATGTCTTACTGGGCAGTGCTGGAAAATGGCTTTAGGGGACGAAAATGACAAAATTTGAACACACCTTTCTCCTTTACAAAACGATGCACTGCCCTCCCTCTTAAAATCTGGCAGGAATGCTATGAGAGGAAAGGGGCAGCTCAGGTATCTACAAGATGATATACCTGGAAAGGACTTCTAAACAGAAAGACCTTCTGAGGGGTCAGAGTATAAGTGAAATAAGCTCTGGGCTAAGCTGCATGTGCTGGAGTGGTCCTTAGGTCACCACCTAACTGCCCTGTGAGCTCCACCAGGAATACACATCTTCACCATGTGAATCTCCCTGGTGGATAACTTGCATGCCAACAAACACAGAGATGAAAATTCCTTTTTCTTTTTTTCTTTTCTTTCTTTCTTTCTTTCTTTCTTTCTTTCTTTCTTTCTTTTTTTTTTTTAAGGGAAGGGTCTACAGGGTGTTCAGGTCTTACTACTAGATTGGACTTGTAGTGATTCTCCTGTTTACAGCCTCCTAAGAGCTGGGATTACATGCACACACCACCATGCCCAGTCTCAACTGCCATCTCAGTGTGCCCCAGGGGTGGGGCCAGCACAGCTGGCCCAGGGATTGAACCCCCGGCCCCTGTGCCTGTTTGCAGGTGCTTTAATCTGCTGAAATATTTGGCCAGCCCCAAAAATTTCAATACTTCACACATAAACACACAGATAGCTCCATCTCTACTTGTTCCCCTCTTCTTTCTACAGCTGACATATATACATGTAAGGTATAAACAACACCTGTGTATGGCATGATACAAAACACATTGATTTAGGACACAGTAACACATGTCTATAATTTTAGCACCCTGGGAGACTGAGGCAGTAGGATCAGAAGTTGGACCTTAGCCTGAGCAACTTCAGCAACTTAGTAAGACCCTGTCTCAAAATTAAAAGAAGTGGGGATGTAGCTCAGTGAAAGGTCCTGGGTTCCATCTCCAGTACTGGGAGTGGGGGGAAAAACCCTACATACTCTTCACTCTCCCTACAAATGTAACTTTCCTATGTAGGCACACAAACAAGTCTTTCTTATAGAACAGTTCAAGATGACCTGAATTTGAATCCTAGCTCTGTTTGGCAACTGTGAAAATTTAGGTTGCGTAATACTTTCACCTTGACATTATTCCTTTCCTACAAGTATACTACTCAGACTGCCCTAACCTTGAAAATCTTCTACCTGGCCTGCACAGTGCCATTAAGAGCTTTTCCAGGGGTCTGACTCTGATCACCTAGAGATCCTCTGAGCTAGAATCCAGGCCATCCTTCCCAGGAGTTCTCTCGAGGCCCTGGTACTGCCCTGGTGCCCTCTAGATGCAGCTAACTTCTGGGTAGCCAGCAAGCCCCAGTAACCCTGCTCCTTTATGCTCCACTTTGCTGGTTCTTTGGCTGCTAATCATAAAGGGGGCTTTTCACAGAAATTTTCAGAGGTGATCCTCTATGTCAGTTTGTAACTGGAGAAGGTGTACTCTAATGCCATTGGTGATGCTGAGCTTGAAGACCTGCCTTTTCCTCCTGACTGAGCCTCCTTGACTCTATATGCTGTCCCATAGCTCCTAGGTGCCTATCAGGGAATAGGACACTGATGGCAAGGAAGCCACTCACCTCACTTCTGCTCTTTCAGAAGTCTCTTGCCTGCAGGCAGGAGCACAGAGACCTTTTGTGTTTGGGCTCCCACGTGTACTGGAGATGCTGCTATGTGTTTTAACACGTACCACAGGGAGATTAAGTTAAGGGCGGCATGCTATCCACCAAGGCTCATTGAAAGGACGCCTGTTAATCTTTTAAATGGCAAGAACATTATGCAACACAAAAGGGATCTTAGTAATTCTAAAGCTTTTACTCAACAGAGGAAGTTTAAATTCACAGAAACACATACTAGAGATAAAGAAGTCCAAGGCAGTTGACCAGTCACTATCCCTATCCTGCTTGGGAAACAGAGAACCCGTTAGAAGGGAGAAGGCACAGAGGACGGAGCCAGTTTGAGACCTGGCCTGATCCTATTACACTTCACATTGGTACACAGAAACTCAGCCGCTCCCTGGATGCACAGATTGACTTCTTCAGCCTCCTGAAAACTAATTCCTCATGGAATCTTTCTGCAGCACACAAATGAGTGTGCTGCCTAGGTCAGTGTGCCCGGTCTCGGTGATAGGTGAGTGCTGGTCATATACTGCAAGAAGTCTCAGAGCACCATCCATGTGGTTGGCATTACATTTAGGAGTGCAGATTTATCTCATCAGGTATGAAGGATATCAGGGCTCTGGAAGATTGTGTCTTTTGCCTGAGGCACTTGGCTATACTGCAAACTGAGGCTTGCTGGTGCCAACACTGCTACACCATGCTGTCTCCTAAGCTGTATTCCCTTTGGAAGTGCCACAGCTAGCAGACTAGGCCAACCTCGGAGTGCTCTGATTCAGGCTAAGCACTGGGACCTGCCTGAGCATGTGTGTCACAGGTTCCATGGGCTTCCGTTCTGTTCCCAGATGCCTGAACCATTCAGAGTGAGCCTGCACTGTGAATGATCTGGAAGAGCTCTCTCAAGCTATATACCTGGAGCCACCAAGTAACATAACTTTTGACAAAGGATGGTTATTCCATGTCCCAATTCATCAAACTGCACCTTGGTCTCCTTAAACACAATTGGATGATTGGTAAATGTTGAGTCTCTATATGTACATGTCCTTTTAAAGAGAAGAGAAGAAAGGACTATGACCCCAGCCATGGAAGTTCAAGCACAGCAAGAGGGTAGGACTATCACTCATGGGTTCATTTCAAAAAGGACCTAGCGCTGGTCACATTCTGACCACCCAGAGAGGAAGAGTGGGGGAGAAGCACATACAAAGTATGATTTGTGTTTGACATGATAATGAATGATAGGATAAATCTGTTTGAAGCACAGAGAAGTATTCTGAAAGGAACTCATGGCAATATGTCTTTTACTGTAAGAAAAAATTTTTATTTAAATGCATATTGTATTTTGTGATCAGACCCTTATATGCTGCTCCCTCAAAGTTCATACAGAGAACCCTTCTCCACTGCTTGTGGGAGTGTAGACTGGTGCAACCGTTATGGAAATCAGTATGGAGACTCCTTA
>NW_004524611.1:14910493-15012545 GCF_000260255.1 Octodon degus
AAAAAAAAAAAAAAAAAAAGTTCATACAGGGATAATAAAATATACACAACTAGTGGTATGGAGAGGGATGGAAAATGTTCCTAGAAAAAGGTACCAGTCTAACGTGACAGGCCAGGGGGACCTGAACTGGGAAGGTTTGGACCAGAGAGTAAGCAGGGAGGGAGGGTTCTGTAGGAGACAGGGAACAGAAGTACTCACGAAGCAAGCTGACACAATCCACAGATTCCCCCCTGCCGCACTGCCTTTCCATCACTCCTGGTTACCACTGTGCCCATCAGTGTGGCTGCCTTCACAGCAACTTTGGGAACCTACAGTGATGCCACTTAACTGCTATCAACTCACTTTTGTGTAGATCTGCTATCCTGGCATGTTAACTTATTGTAATGTAGCTGTACAGATCTGAACTTTATGTCTTTAAATTAATGCTATGATCTGGTTCCCTCACCACCACTAACTCTGACATCAAATCCATTTTGGTACCTGAAGTTCTGTGGTTCCTCTGACCTGAGACTTACAAATAAGACACACTGAAGTGAAGACAAGGTATATAGTCATGATTTGAGTAACTGTTTCTTTTGTGGTCAATCCCTATATGCTGTTAGAAGTTTATAAATGCTTCATCCTTAACTTCTCTGTCACTCAATTTTTGTTATAAGCTATTTGGACAGAGTGAGAAAGTTTGCTTTTATCTACTAACGCTAATAGTATACTCCAGTCCTTTTTTTTTTTTTTTTTTGTATTTTAGGAAAGGGACTACAGGATGTTCAGGGTCTTACTACTAGATCAGACTTGTAGTGATTCTCCTATTTATAGCCTCCCAAGAGCTGGGATTACAGGCACATGCCATCATGTCCAGTCTCAACTGCTGTCTCAGCACATCCCAGGGGTGGGACTGGCATGGCAGGCCCAGGGATCAAACCCCTGGTCCTTGTCCCTGCTTCCAGGCACTTTAATTCACTGAGCTATTTGGCTGGCCCCTTCACTCAAGTCTTGAACTAAGCTTTACAAAATAAAACACTTTCATGACTCTGAAGGTGAAAGAAGAAAGAGGAAGCTTAAGCAGGAGGAGGAAGTCAAAGCAGGAGGAGGAGGAGGAGGAGGAGGAGGAGGAGGAGGAAGAAGAAGCGGGAGGTGGGAGGAGGAGGAGGAAGAGGAAGAGGTGGAAGAGGAGGAAGACGAAGAGGAGCAGGAGGAGGAGCAGGAGCAGCAGCAAGCTGAGGCATATGCAAGGAAAAATTGGACTTGGAATTGTGGACCTGAGGGGTTCCGGGCCATGCGCATGTGCACATGCATACGGCAGAAAACTTGTGCTTGGTGACACTAGCCAGTCTTTGAAAACGACAAGTGGAAGATTTAAAATATGATCTAGAGGGTTCTTCTGAAGTTCCTTCCTGATTCTGCAGGAAGCAAAGCTGTCTGTGACATGGTGGTACTCCAATGACTCGAAGTATTGTGGGACAGAAGCCTCTGGCAGAAGAGCAAATGGGACAAAACCTGGAGAATCCTGACTGAGATAGGCAGCACATGACCTACCCCAGGGGCCTGCAAGTCCTGGCTAGCCAGCCGAGCACGGCTAGCTGGTGGTATTTCTATGACCCATGAGCTAAGAATGGTTTTTGTACTTCTAAATGGTTACTTTTAAAATGGTTATGCAAGTGTCTATGTAATACTCTGGTTTTGCCTTTGGCTGGGCCAGGCCTAAAATATTTGGTGTCGGGCCTTTTAGGATCAAGTCTGTAGATCCCTTATCTATTCCCTCATTTCCTCCTTTCTGTACTTGTGTCATGCTCCTGTGATAGGCAGAAGGATAGCTTCAAGAATTCACACAATATTCAGGCTTTGGGGCCAATAAACCGAAGTTCATGTTGGAGGCCATCACTACCCATATAACCCGGGCAGGAGTAACCCTCAAGCATTAGTTTCCCCTGGACGAATGCCTTTAACTTACAGGGTTACTGAAAACATCAAATGAGGTGTGGGGCATGAATATATTTGTGAAAGCTCAGAAACATTTGGAATGTGAGTGGCTATTAATTGACTTATCATCATAATCTAAGTTCTCTTCTTACACATGCTGAAACCTGACATCTTTCTGAGTCCACACAGTGTATCTGGTCGGGTGGACATAGTGGGAATGTGCTCCACTGCCAAAGACACAGTTTGAGCCTCTGCCCACTCCATGTACCTGTGATATAGTTCATCACCAGAATAAGGTCATCTTCTCTTCTTGGACAGTCATCTGTTCTACTCATGTGCATGGGAACAGGAGCAGCCCCAACCTCCTGTGCAGCCCACTGAAGAGAGCTGACTAGCCCACCTCTTGCCATAGGAAACACCTTTCCAATTGCATCCAGGGAGACAAGAGGAGTAAGCTGCATTTTTTTAGGATGGCCAGAATAACTAAATATTCTGTAACATAAAGCAAGCTGGGAACTTGGGAGTACTTCAAGGTAAGGGATGATATTGACTATAGTATGGCCTTCTACACTGGGGCTGCAAACTAAAATTCACTAACATGGCATGGTGAACACCCCATCAATCCACTTCACTCACCTCAGCCCACCAGGCAGGCAAACTCACCCCCCTGAAGTGGAAAAGTCCATGCTGACCTAAGAAAGTAGAGAGGTTAAGCTGGACACTAGAATCCAAAGGACCCAAGCTATATCCCCTGTGCAAATGCCCCTTTCTCCTCCAACTCATGACTATATCCAGATTCCTTCCCATTCCAAGCAGATTTCAATAAAATGAAGCTGTCACCCAGTACCCACTGGGATAACTTCGAGGGTGGTTGAGAAGTGGCTCCCAATAACATGATGCTGCTTACACACCAGGAAATAAAACAGCCCTTAGCCTTACTCAGCCTCTGAAACCTGCAGTTGGAGTCATGTGACAACCCACTGTCTGTGGTCTTGGCTCCAGCAGTGGACTGTGGGGGGCAGGCTAGAGAGGGACAGCCCCCTGCCTATCAAGGCCCTTCTGCAGAGGGTCCCTTTGTATGCAGCAGAGGTTAAGATTCCCCTTGCGGGGTCTAGGGAGATGGCTCAGTGGAATAAGTGCTTCCCTGGCAAGCACAAGGACCTGAGTTCAATCCCCGGTTCCGAAAAATAAAAAATAAAAAAGTAAAGATTCCCTTGGGGGGGGGGGCGCCCTCCTATCCAAATGACCAGCAGCAGCTTTCCACTAAACAAACACCACGCTGGAGGTAGAGGATGATAGGTAGCCCAGCAATGCACTTAAATCTGTACAGCATGCTCCTTTCCAGAGTGGCCTGGAATGAAAATACGCTGAGATGCTGAGGTGAACTAGCACCTGATCCAAAATGCCAAGCAGACCTCCCCGCCTTGCTCAGGATCAAATGGACAGTGGAGTTGAGCTTTTTGGGGACTATCAGCCAAGAGTAGCAAGGGTGCTTGAACAATCGTGCATATGCTGCTGGGGCAGAGGGGCTGTATCTCTTGGGACTCTGCTCAGTGCTACTAAGAGCCACATGAGACCTAGAATATCCAATCCCCATGGATAGTCCAAGGAAGTAAAACCTGGGAAAAGACATGAGCTGAGAAGAATTGACCCAAATCTCATGGCCAATGTGAAAGAAGGAAAGATTTCAATTCAGTTCTCCTCTGCCCGGAACTCCAACAGTATGCTACCACTGCAACCACTCACATGTTCCTAATGACATAACTAAAGAATGAGCAGAGATGGAACAAACCTTGGCACCTTGAGCCATAGCAGCTAATTAGCATGTAAATGTACTTCAAAGTAGGGCCAGTAGCTGTTGCTCCAGTTAAACCTCATCAATCAGGGATGGAAGGAAGAAGGGAGAGAGGGAGGGAGGGAAGGAGAAAGGGAGGGAGGGAGGGATGGAGAAGGAAGGGGAAGGAAGGAAGGAAGGAAGGAAGGAAGGAAGGAAGGAAGGAAGGAAGGAAGGAATTGCTTTTTGCTCAGTATGAACTTATTGAGTACCTGCTATGTGCCTTGGACATGCACGGCCAAGAATATGGCCCTGGCCTCTTGAAGCTGAAGTTCTTCAAGGACACATTCAAATCAAGACAACAGTACAACATGGAAGAGACAGAGCATGTGTGAGACACACACAGAAGAGGGCAGGCCTCTGGATACCTGGGGATGCTCCAGATCTTCAACTGCCACATCACTTCTGCATGAAACCTACCCCACCCCCAAGCAGAACCCACTGTTTGTTTGGCCCTTGTCCCCTCTGCACACAGCAAAAACTTCGCTCATCACCCCAAACTACCTGTTTACCACTCTGAGTCTTGGGAGCTGGGCCAAGACAGAATGAAGTTCATATTTCTAGCACAGCACAAGCCAAACAGGGCATAGTTGATACAAACATTTACCAAATGAACTTAAAGGTGGAGAAGGATCATTTCCACTACCCATCTGTATCCCCCCATGCATAGCTAAATAAACAAGAGCTTCTCAGTTAAAAGACAAGGAATAAACATCAAACATGACTTGTGTTCAAGGTTGAGGAACCTTCAGTCAACCTGGGTTAATGGGAGCTACTGTGAAGACCTCCAAATGAATTAATTAATGGTGGGCTCCTCTAGCCGAGATCTAGAGGATGGGTAAACTCAGTCATTTTTAGAAGACCTTGAGCTATTTGTTGAATTCCAAGTGAAGAAATGGGGTATAGGACATTGGGCAACAGCAAAGCCTATTTAAAAACACCTTCTTCTAAATGCTAATGCTTACCCAGTCCATCAGTATTACAGGAAACGGCACATACCCAACCAAGTAAGAGTTTGTTAAAGAACCAGCAAATGTGTGAAGGAGAAAATAAGATGTGTGTAAAGCAACATTACACTCTGTGGCCCTTACATGCCTACAGATTGGCTATTTCTAGAATAGTCTACTGCAGGACTTGGGTGCTGATTATACAAGAAGGTTCTCAAGTTTCAGAGGACAGAGAAGATGTTTGGCTTTTCAGGTATGAAAGTACTCAAAAGTCATTAGAACTAAAAATGTTACCTCCAGCCCAAGGCATATGAGAAAGAGGCTTGGATCAAAGGAGCACACTGGGAAAACATTTGGAAGTGCTTTTCTTGACAAGTTGCCTGTGTGTGAGACGCTGCTGACAGAGTCCAGTTTCTATTTTAGTGCTAACATTGGGAAACAAGCTTAAGATGCATGAGTCTTGATTCAGGGCAGCTGCTTTTCCAAATAGCTTAAAATAGGGACTCTAAAAACTACATGTACACACATGCACATATGTGCTCTTGCCACTGACAAAACCAGCAGGCTATAGTTTGGAGAGTTTCATTTTCTTACTAAGCCTAAAAACCTCAAATTCTATATACTTTTTTTATTTATTTTTTTATATATACTTTTTTAAAAACCAGATGCAATTCAATATATTTGTCAGTGATCCTAAACCAAACAATCAGCCACTCTGCACAGGGCAGTGTAGGCTGCCTGGGGAAAGTTTAATCTTGGAGGCAACTGGCCACAAGTGGCCCTGCTGCAGATGAAACATCATATGCTGTCAGAGGGTCTTCCCAGGCAATTTGTCACTGGCCTCAGCACAGAAGAAACCAGTGTCCAACATTCTCCTTATGGGGTACTCTCAAGAAGCAGTGGTAATCCTGCTTCTCAGATGTGGCCACCATAAATCAAAGAGAGGTCACTCCACAAAGTTGATACATTTGTGGGTGCATTTGCCAGAGAATTGAGCTTTCAATGTAATCTTCCAGTGCTCTTTGTTCAAAGGGGTGTGCTGTGGCATGGCAGACAGGTGAGGCTGGTACAGAAGAAGGGATTCTGCAGGAGGGGGGAGGTGCATTAATGAATGCATTAATGACTCATCATCAGGGGCCACCTCTCCACACTTCTCCAGGACCTAGCCTTGGGCAGTCACAGGACCAGCACATGCTCTGGGATGTAGATCAGATCTGGTGGTTGGAGGAGGTGCAGGGGTCTTTCCTGCCAGGCAGGAGGTAACCTATGGTGATGAAACTGTGGGTCCTGAGAAAATGCACTTCAAAGTCTAGCCAGGAACCTGGGAGATCAGCAGCCTCTTTTTCTCTCATGCCTTTGACATAACAACTCCCCTCAGCTAAGAAAGCGAGGAAGAAAACTGGTGGGAAGAAGTGTCCTGGGAAGCAGGCCCTCCACCTTGCCAGGTCCTACCATTATACCAGGCACTGAGGCTGCTTTCCTGCTCCAAAGCCCACCCTTTTCCCAGTTACATACTTACTTTTAGAAAAGCTGAAGCCATTTCTTTCCTTCTTCCTTTCACGCTGCCATCCTGAATGGGGGACTTGGAAACCTCTTCTCCCCAACAGGCAGTGCTGGCAAGAACTCAGCTAGGGATATGCCTTATGTGCGGAAAGACACCCTAGGATTTGGCTAACCCTACCTCCCACCCGTCACCCCCACAGGGCAAACACTGGCCATTTCATCTCTGTGTCTCAGGTAGTACTATTGTTCAGTCTGCACTGTGGGCCTTGGGTGGTCTTTACTGAGCTTATTAGTACCTGGCTCTGTGGCACGTGCTGTATTAGGGGAAGAGTGGGGACAGCCCAAGTTGGACTCCAGCTAAGGTACACAGTATAAGACAGCATTTGACTGAGGAAGTGACCACCACTGGGAGACATGGACTGTTGCCCTGTGAAAGCTAGGAGATTCTGAGAGGGTCAGGTAACCTTGAATTCATGGGCCCTGACACACAGCAACCTTTGATCTGACCTGTCCCCTTGCCTGGTACCATCCTGGAGCAGAAGACAGTGACACAAAAGTGTTCACAGTCACTTTTTAGCCATTATACACCTGGCTTCCTGTGGCCAACATGTAAGAGTCTCAGTTCTCCCCACAGAGGTAGACAGTCAGAGATCTCCATAGTATAAAACCAGCAGATGGCCCACAACTCTTGAGAAAATGAATACGAACTGCCAGGCTTCCTGCAAATAGCTACCAATAGCTCCAAGTCCCCAAGAGTAGCATCTCTGTGCTTACCAGGTTGTCATTGTCATCTTGCCTGAGGGATATGGCACAGTCCATCAAATGCTTCCAAACATCAGAGGGAGTTTGTACCAGTCTAATATCTGACAGCTACCATCTTGAGCCATTCTGTTACAGCTTGCAGGGTTTTTCTTTACATTTGTTTATTTTATGTTCAAAATTATTTTCAAAGTAAACTGTTAAGTCAAGTTCAGACAATTTGTATTACAAATGACTTTTACTTCAGAGATGTTTGGTTCAGGTTATGCAGTCCAAAGGTATAAATACTGAGCAGGTTGGATGGTCTGTTGTCTATGGGCAAGAGATCCATGGAGTTAATACAATGACAGAATATGTATCTGATGTGTGTTCTGGGCTGGGTCACAGTTTCTATGAGTTTAATGTTTTCTCAAGTGAGTGTGGCAGGAATAAGCAAGCCAGAGTATGTGGAGAGGCCCTTCTATAAAAAGAAGGTGAGGAGGGGGCTCAAGCAACCCAGGAAAAATGGGGTGGCAGGGAGACCTCAATCCCAACAGATTCCAAGAATCACCTGCGATCAGGGTCCAAAAACACCTATGTCTTGAAGTTCTCAAATGCCTTGTAAGGATGAAAGCATTCTTAGATTTGAGGCCATTTGATGGGGCTGAGGAGATGGTAAGCAAGGGGAAAAGAAAGTCCTGTTCAGATTGCTCAGACAGGTTAAAAATAAAACCTTTGCTAGTCACATGGTGAGGGGGAACTGCTCCTAAGCTACCCAAGGTGTACAGAAGGATAAATAGATGAATTAAAGAAAAAATGGTAATTGTACTGAGAGGCAATTGCTTCCTTTTCACACCAGCAGTTCTTTGGAGCACTATTCAAGCGATGGGAGCAGAGGGCTCCCAGGGTCCTCTGAGTCACCCTACAGAATGTCAAACTCTGTCCTTCCCATAAGCCACCTGTATCATCCTATCTTGTCCGAACTGCTCTCTTGTCCATCACTGAAGACAAATCAGAGAATACTGGACAGGTAAGGACTCAGGACCAAGCTCTTCTTTTTATAAAGTATAAGCTGAAGCCCAGAAAGGTTAAACTCTTTTCCAGGCCACTAAGCCATTCACCCCAGAGCTGGCCAGCCTGGCAACTTAAGTCAGGGCCGCAGGGCCTCAGGGTCCAGATCTGAAGACTACAGATATTACATATTTGTTATTCTCTACTGCAAACATAGGTAACAGGTGTTTTTCAGTACAGGATGGGATGGTTCCAGGACCTCTGAAGATAACAAAATCTGCAGAAAGATCCACACTCCAAATTTGGCCCCTGTTAATAGTCTGGGGTATCATCTTGCAGAAACAACCATGATAGCCACACTTTGTTCATACACATCTGAGTTCATCTCTATAATCCAGATAAAAGGAGATCTACTAAGTCAGTAAGAGGAAGTTCTCAAATACCCTCCTGAGCAAACATAAATTGAAGCACTGGGCAAGTATGTGGTAAAGGGAGTGTTGATCTATTTCCCAGATTTAAAAAAGAAAAGGGTGTGGGGAGGGTGTGGGGGTGTGGTTGGAGTTTAAGGTAGTGACTTCCTTCCTTCTCTTCCTTGTTTTGGTGCTAGTGATGGAACTCAGGGTTTACACCCTGAGTTACACCCCTGCCCCTTTTTCTTTTGAAGCAGGGTTTGCTAAGTTATAAAGTCAGGCTGGACTTTATCTTGTGATCCTCCTACCTTGCCCATTCAGAGTGCTGGGATCATAGACATGCATCACCACATTCAGCTTAAGGTAGTGACTTTCAAACTTTTTCAGTATTTTTAGTTGTAGACAACTGCTTTCAAGTGAAACTTCACATGGATGAGCAATACTACAGAACAGACAGAAGCAGGGTAACCCTGACTAAAAGAAAGTGGCATGGGTTTAAACAGACATCCTCTCCACTTACTCCTAGCTTCAAGGATCTGGCAGGAAAGCTCTGGCTAGAGGTGCTAGTCTGCAGATCTCTTTTTTACCTGATCTTGTGTGGGTACAGCCACATAAACCACAACTACAAGTGAACTCTATCACTTGATCCAGGCAAACTGAGTCTAGAATAACAACTAGTATGTTAAAAAGCAGAAATAACTGAAATAAAACATGTAATAGGTGTACTTCGTATCTATTAATTCTAGCAAATTTGGTCCCAAAAAACTCAGATTTTTGCTTGCATTCTGTAAAGACACAGGGGTCTTCCCTACACCCTACCTTCTCTGAGGCACAACATTCCAGCTGGAATTCCAGAACATTTCAACAACCTACTCATGATGGCGGTGGGGAATGCACATTTTATTTCAAATGGTGTCCAAGGTTTGACAACCATCTTTTGTGTTGTTTTTGTTTTGTGTGTGTGCGCACGTGTGCTGTTTTTTTTTTTAATAAAGTGAAAGAGGTCCTGCGTCCCATGAGGCACTTAGCAGAAATGCTTCCTTCTGAAACTGAGGCTGCACCTGAGTAGTCTGACAAGCCAACTGGATCCAAGGCACAAAGTCACACTCATCTCAGGGGAAGTTTATGCAGTGTTGACTCAGTGAAGACAAAAAACATACTGGGGAGGAAAAGAATTTTAAAGCCCTCTCTCCTGCCCATGGTCTTCATCCCATCAGCTGGCTACACTGTCCCTGGACACTTTAGCACTAAGGCATTGTGGTCATACCAAGTGCAACAAAGGAGCAATATAACCAAGTGGAACTTCTTGATTATAGAAGGGACTGTAGGGAATCCTAGTCTCATTTGTTTGTTTGTTAGTTCATTCATTGAGACAGGGTCTCACTACGTATTTTAGGTTGGCCTTGAACTCAGTGATCATTCTGCCTCAGCCTCCCTAGTGCTGGAATTAAGGCATGGGCCACCACATCTGACAATACATTCTCCAAAAGCATATGGTAATGGATACTGCATTTCAAGCATCTTCCATCAGGCTAGTCTATGACATTAGTACCAGTCCCCAATACATACACTTGGTTTGGGCCATAGTAAGCACATTGGGTAAGGCACAAACCTGAATAGGTGGACCAACTAGAGGAAACTGGGTGTACCAATGGAAGTCAGCATACCCATGTCGGCCCTCCAGCTTTGCCGTATCTGCAAGAAGGTGGATGTGCACCTTGCCTATCTTAGCTTCTACCAAACCAGAGCTGCACTTCATAGCAACCAAAGTGCCTCTGACCCCTTAAATGTCAAGAACTTTAGTTATAGCTAACACAATGCCATAGTGGAATGCTCCAGAAAGAGTCCAAATTCCAGCTCTGAGAACTTCCTGAAGCAGGGAGACTTTCTTAAAAGTTCCAGATGTTGGAAACTGAAATGAGAAAAAGGGGGCACAAAGTCCTCCATTTCTGCTTCTACTGTTTAGTGATCATCACTGATTAATGTAGTTTAGACTCAACAGAGGTGCCACTGGGCACAGTATATAGAATCGCACACCATCTACAGCCTCTAGTTCTGTAGTCAGGTGGGGACCAGGGCCTGTGTGCCCCATGAAAAGGCAAAACACAATAGTATCAGCATGAGGTGGAGGGAAGGGGGAGCAATGGGGGCCTGTTATGGGTTGTATCTAGTTGTCCCCCAAAAAACCTCATGCAATCATGGGGTGGGGACTTCTAGAATTTGAGATTAACTCATGATCCACTGGGTCTTAGTACTGCTGGGATTATGGGTGTGAGTGTTACTCCCAACCTAGGGCAAATAGCCAGAATGTAATATAAGAGAGACAGAGAGACAGACTTCCTCTCTGTTGCCATTGTTGTTGCTGCTATTCCTCCATTCTGCTCTTGCTCTTTGCCACTGCCATAGAAGGCTGCTCTCTGCCATATGCTGCTATGCACTGGACCCAGGTGAGTGTGGACTGAAACCTCCAGTAACACTAAATAAAGCTAAATAAACCTTTCCTTCCTTCAATTTGGGTATCAGGTATACATCCCAGCAATAAGAGAAGAGTAGTTGAAACAAGAGTTGAGTCTCAAAAGCCAGTGGGAGCTGATGGCAGAAAGAGAAGGATGAACAAGTGCCAAAGCTAGCATGAGAAAGTTTTGCTTCCAGTAGGCACTGTGTGTCCTGACCAGGGTGTGGGACCCTGTCATAAGGATCCTGGGAGTTCAAGTCCAGGTGAGGAGGCTTCACACCAAATGTCCTAGAAGCCAGAAAGATTCCTGGGGTCAGAGGATGACAAACAGAGAGGATGGACCAGGCTAGTTCCTGGAATCAAAGAGGTCACTAGGGAGCGGCAGGAGAGGTCTGAGATGGGGAGCCAGCTAGGGCTATACAACTGAAAACAAAACAGGAACCCTCTGCCTGAGGCTACTGGTATGTCCACAGTGCCAGGATACCACAGAAGATATTTTCCCTGCCCTTACTGCTATAGAAGATAGATGTGCAATGGGCCATGGAGCCAGCAGGCTTTTAAAGGTCTCCACTTTCATGTGGGACAAACAGAATAAAGCTCCCAACTGTCAATTTAGCAAACAAATTTCTTAACTAAAACAAAATAAATTTTAAAATGTGACTAATCTGTAATAGATTTCAAAGCAAGCATTGTTCCTGGGTCCCCATAACTTCCATGCTCACAAAGTATCTGAGCCCTCCTGAGCAGCACCAATGTGAGCCTCTCTAGCTACACCAGCACTTCAGGAGAAGGATGAAGAGGCCCTTCTTGGCCTACTGGCATGGCCTCCAAAAATAGTTATGCACATATCCACTGCACCTTAGCTGGTACCTACAAAGGGACTAGGCACTGAGTTAGGATGAGTTGTGGGCTGGGGGTGAGGCTCAGTGGCAGAGCATCTGCCCAGCATGTGTGAGCCCCTGGGTTTTATTTCCAGAACTGAAAAAATAAAGGAGGTGCATGTGCAATGGACAAAGTAGTATGGACATCACCTATGACTGGAGCATTTCAAAAAGGGGTATCCTCCCAGGTGGGAAGAAAGCCAAGGCTCCACAATACTCAAGAATGAAGAAAGCACAGTGCAGGTAGGGTGGGTAGGCACAGGAAGGGTGCAGGAGAAGCCCAGAGACTTAAGGGTTTTATGGAGGTCAGGAAGGCAGGACACACGGTGAGCTCAGGTCACCATGGCTCTCAGTAAGGAGCAGACTTGTCCTCATAGCCACAGTCAGTCACTGAAGGCTCAGAGGCTGACCCCTGACATGATGTGCCAAAGTTGGACAACATTCTAATTCAATAATCTCCCTGACTGATGGGAAAGGCTCCAAAGTCAGGACTTCTCCCAGTGATCCTCTGGTCAACTTTCTCTGAGCTTTAATCAACAGCCATGCAGTAGTGGGATCTGTGCTCATGCTGGAAGCCAGGCTTTAAGGCAAGCTCTCGGATAAAGAGCCCAAATCAATCAATCAATCTCTTCACCTCCCTCCTTCCCTCCTCTTTCCCTCCCTCTCCATTCCTCATCCTCAGCCCTTTGTCACTGAGACAAGGTCTCAATAAGTCATTAAGTTGCTAAGGCTGAGCTAAAATTTGGAAGCCTCCTACCCTAGCCTTCCAGAGTACTGAGATTCCACACATATACCACATCTGGCTCAGGGGGTTCACTTTTATAACATTTTCTTTCCTTGTACAAAACAACTTTATACTCTTAAATGCCTTGAAAACAAACTTTTGAGTCACAACCAAAAAAATCAGACAAATATTAGATTCAACACTCATCTTACAGAACTTCCCATCTCCACTGATAAAATGTCACAAAATACTAAGACCTAACATCTGTGCATCATTACCAACTCTGTTTCCACCAACACTTGTGAAAAGCCCACTATGTCCTGTCTCTACTTGACATCCTTGAGTTGTTTGACAGGGATCCTTAATGCAGGCATGCCATATTATCAGTGTATCAACTCCTGGCTCAGCCCATCTCTACAGACAAGAGGAGGGAGGTACAATTCCTCAGGGCCAACACAACAGAGATGCCTCAGAGTGGCCCTCATTGCAGGTGACAGAGAAATCCTGTATCTTTAAAAATTCTAGAAAGATTTTTGCAACCTCAACACATTGTTGTTTAAAGAGCCCACAAGGGAACTCCCTGAAAACAGTGTTAGCAATCAAGGTCCATCCAAATGCTCTGCACTTTCTGAGCACCTCCTGCATGATATATTGGACAGAGCCTGGAACCAGCATCATGTTGCATGTTGTTTAATGGGGACTATCTAACTCACTCTTCTTAACAAGGAAGCAACCTCTGCCCTCTTTCAGGTTTTACAAATAAAGAAACATAGATGGGGAAATTCAGGGAACCTTACCACCTGGCTTGTTCCAAACCCAAACTCTGCAGTTTTCTGCTGCAGTGCATCTGCAAAACATAGTACCATGTCTCCATTGCATGTTCTGCGAGGATGTGAGACATGCAGAGTACCATGTCAGCCCCACACATGCCACTGAGAGCTTGAACAGAATGTCCCTTTGGCCCCAGCTTCTGACATTGGAGCCCCATGCAGGTACTGATGGCTTGAGAGGTCCAGCCTAGCCATATGGCCACATCTCCCTACTTTCAACCTCACCACATCTGGACCCCTGAGAATCTGCAAACCCCCCCACCATGTGCCACCCCAGCAGGAAGCCCTTTCTTTGAGGGGCTACATCTTCCCCTGGTTTGGCAGCAGCAGGTCAGCTCAGAACTGAAGGTGAACACATCTGAAAGCCAAGACTATAGACTGTATACACACAGCAATTTGTTACTGTGAAAAACCATCTGTTTCTCGGTATTACAATCCTCAGAGGGCAAATTATAGCTAGCGTTCAACATAAAACATCAATTTAAACCATCAACTATTCATAATTTCAATTCTTTATTGGAAACCAAGGACATAAATGTCAGGGAATAAAGCAATATTTCTTTTATTAACTGTTCCATTCATCTGGCTATTAAATAAAACCAGGGCCCCAATAAATGGCAGGAGTCCTTGCCTGACAGCCACAGCAAATAGCTCTATAATTCTCAGAAGCTCTAAAACAACGAAAATGGCATTATATGAAAAGTTAGAAACTTTAATATATAATAAAATTAAAATTAATGCAATCTTAATGCCTTGGGAAATTGTGTGGTGTCCTCATATTCAAATAGAATTCATCTTACATGTTTTCTTTATTTTAAATAGTAATCATTTTGGACAGAGAACATGCTGGTTTTATGAGCAGGTTCTGTGGATGCCAACCACCTCCAGCATTTTTCACTAACATCTAGCTTTCCCAAGCTAAAGCGACCTCACGGCAGCTTGCTTGGGCCTGTGCCAAAGAGATGTTATTTGGGAAGTAAAGCCCTAGGGGAAATGTGAAATTCAGAATAGCCTGACAAAGTGTAGGGCAGGTTCTTGTTTCTAGCAATACCCTGCCCGCTTCCATCCCCCATAGAATTATCCTAAGCATAGGAAAATGAAACCCATAAAACTGTGGAAGAGTGTATTTATGGGGTGCCTTCTGTGTACCAGGACCTAGGCAGGGGATTCCCCTCCCCCCACTTCAATGCTGGGGATTGAACCTAGGACTTTCACACTGAGTTACATATATACTGTGTTTGTTTTTATTTTTGTTTGAGACAGGGTCTTACTAAGTTGCCAAGCTGTCCACACTGGACTAGAACTTGTGATCCTCCTGCCTCAGCTTCCCAGGGTACAGGAGTTTTAGGTGCTGGGTAGGGATTCTTTTACACCTAGTTTCACAACTATCCCATAGAATGGGTAGATTTTATAGATTAGGAAGAGAACTAGAAACTAAATACTAAATACTTCCTATGGAGCATACCTATGTGTTATTCAACAAGGACTTAAATAAAAGCATGATGTAGGGCCCATGTCCAACACCTTAAACTGTAATGGCTGTGACTGGTACATAAATAATTGTTCGCTGCAATCAACTGCAGCAGGCTCAGGGCTTCATAAGGTGGAGGGTACAGAGGAAAAGGACATAGCTTTTCACCCTCCTATCCTGGGAGGGGTAACAGGTGGATGGGAGGGTCACAAAGGCTCCAGGGGGAGGATACTACACCTGGGCCATGCAAATACTACTATGACTTGAATATCCCCAAATGTCCATGTGTTAAGGGTTTGGTCCCCAGCTTGGCATTTTAGGAAGGTGCTGGAACCTTTATGAAGTAAGTACAATGTGTGTGTGTGTGTGTGCGCGCGCGCGTGCGCAGCATGCAGACTTTCTCTGCACACACAGTGTGAACAGTTTTCTCCACCACACACTCCCACCACGATGCACTACCCTGCCATTGGCCTGGAGCCACTGATCATGGACTGGAAACTCGGAGACAGTGAGCCAAAATAAACCTATCCTCCCTCTAAGTTGATTATCTCAGATATTTGTTCCAGTGCTGGGAAGGTGCCTAAACATTTGCTTTTTGTCCCTTTTTTCCCCCTCAAGGTTGAATTTCTAGGACAGAGGTTATCACCCAAAGAATAATGGCTTAAAGGAAGACAAATATAACATTTAAGAAGGATTTTTCTGTCTCATCATGTTCTATCATCTTATATCCTTCATAGAGCTGTTTTCTTTTGGCCATACAGTCCTTGTCCTCATACCAACAATGCAAACATCTCCAGGTTTTTAAAGAATATTCATGATTTTTGTTAGTGGCCCTGTGATGTTTCTCCTTTTCCAGGGAGGTTGTCAGGAGCTGCTGGTCCAATGAAGGAACACACTAGAAGACAAGTGCTTTAAATGGGGGTAGCACATTGCCTTCCACAAAATACATGGACATGTTACCTTTGTGGGTACCCTGTTACCACCAAGGGAGAAGATCAGGACTGTCTCTGTTGTGCAGGTGAAGAAGCTCGAGATACTGTAGGACTTTGGTAGGGACGCTGATCTTGGCTCCCAGTGCCTTCCACTGGGCCATGATGCCTCAGTGAGGAAAAGGGAGACAGCCAGGGTCCACCCAGCTTTTCCTGCTCCCTGGGAAGTTGTCAACTCTTACAACAGTGGAGAGTGAGAGAACATAAGGATTAAAGGTGTTTTATTATTGGTATATTATTGTCCAGAGCCACACCTTTACTTTTTAGCCAGAAATGCAGATAGAGAGGAACTCTGGCAATCAACAGGGAAGAAAAATGCCTGCTAAGATATATTTGAACTACCTCACAGGTTTGCTTTTCTTTGATTTCTTTCTTATTTCAGGTGAATTCACATCTTGGTGAATACAAGAAGAAGAAAAAAGAAAAAGAAAAAACAGCTAGCTTTTCTTTGTTTTGGCAATCAAATAAAACAAACCTCCTTGGTTTTGTTACAAACTTTAGAATCTCTCCTATTTGTATTCACCATTTAAATCCTTCAACTGTAATTCAAATAAACACCTATCTACAAAGTAGAATAATAGCACCACTCCTCTCCCCACCCCCGCAATGGTTCACAACCAACTAGTTTCGTCACCAGTTGGCTATTTCATGTGGCCCAGGCTACATTTCATGCTTGGAACTCATCTTCATCATTCATTACAGAAACATTTCAGTTCCTGCTATGTGCCAGCCGCTATACTGAGAGAGAGAGAGAGAGAGAGAGAGAGAGAGAGAGAGAGAGAGAGAGAGAGAGAATATGAGAATTTTTGCACTCAGTATCTAAAGAGAGGTAATAAATGAATCTATAGATGGCAAGTACTGTTAGGGGATGGAAGTTGATGTCAGGAAATGGAAAGTGCATCAGAAAAAACCCAGCAAGGTAAGAAGGATGGGCAGATTTGGAACAGGGAACAAGGATGTATTACTATGTAGGATTCATGAAGAAAAGGGGAGACTCACCTATCATGTCAAAAAGGAGGATGTTTGTTCAGCCCCCTAGGCCAGGTCTAGATAATACTGCATGTAATCCTGAAATGCCCAAATGATACAACATGTAACCCGGTTGCTAAAGAAAATCAAACCTCTGGGATGCTGAATGCACAGCCCAGATTCAAGATAGTGGGGTAAAATGGTGGATGTGCTGTGTTTGGAGCAAGTTTCAAGGACACCGGGAGCTGACGAGTCTAAGCAGATCCACTGGGCCATTGCCTGCTTTCTGGGATCTGTGGGGGGCCCTTCTTCAGGCTAGGACACAGGGACACAGAGGGACTGATTGGCATGGAGAATATAAGCATCAGGAACTGACTGAGGCTCTTACCACTGCAGGAACTCTTTGCTGGATCTGAATTAGAGACAAATCAATTTCTAGGCACTGCCTGGGAATGAACCTACCATTTATTTTCTGTGGTTGCCTTTTGATTTCAGGACACAATCACCATGATGATACCAAATTCTGCAGATGCTCAAGTTTCTTAAATAAAATGCTGTAGTATTTGCATAGACCCCCAAGCATATTATATTCTTTTATAGACTAAATAATTTCTAAATGACTTACAATGCATAACACAAGGTAAGCAATATGTAAAGAGTTGTATCTGACAGTACAGTATAGGGAATAATATGGAAAAAAATATTTGTACATGTTTAGTACAGGTGTAATTTCTTTGAATACTTTTTTTTTTATCTAGGAGTTGGATGAATCAGTGGATATAGAATGTATGGATGAAGATGTCTGACTATACTGTCATTTTCTACTCAAATGTCAGGTAGGGACTTGGTCTGATTGTTTAACATAAAAGGTGCTTGTTTTGTTAAGGTATTGCTTTACAGAGCCAACATCTCTGCCCTGGGCAGCCCTCTGTCAGCCAAACCAGAGTAACAGCCGACCTCCTTAGCTCAGGGATGTATGAGAACCTTTCTGTCCCATAGCTTCCGGCATCATCCTAGGCCCTCCACTAGGTCTGCCTCTAGTCCACACAAAATATTTTTGAAGAAAGAGATGAAAAACCAAACCTGAGCACCAGAAAAGGGGGTTCTCATTCCCAAACTTACAGATTGATCAAGGGCCACCAGCAGTCAATCCTACTGTTCCCTTCTATCTTTTCTTTTCTTTTCTTTTCTTTTCTTTTCTTTTCTCTTTCTTTCTTTCTTTCTTTCTTTCTTTCTTTCTTTCTTTCTTTCTTTCTTTCTTGGGGGTGTGTGTGTATGTATTATTGTTGTATCTATGAGGGTTCTATCTATGTTATATCTATGTCCCTCCCCCTCAGAGGGAACCGTTCAACACAATGTTTGATTTGTAATATCATGGTGATAATTACTTACATGGTTTATCTAACTGTAGCTGTCATTCAACATCAAACATCTTTCATATTTCCTTAACTTGGGGTTTTGCCAAAAAGTCAAACTTTTAAGCAGTACAAAATTCAAACATGGCTTCTCTATGTATTTGTGTATGGTGACCTGTTCCAGGTAAGAGGTTGAGGGGCCTCTCATGGTTCCAAGAAGGCCACTCTTCTGCCCAGGTGCCTCCTAGACCCTAAGGAGCTTCTCTTCTAACCCAAATCCATCTCCCAACCCCAGAAGCATGTTAGTCTCCTCCCAGTCACATCCTGAAACATTCTGAGTGGCAAAATGTTCTGGGCAAGCTTGCATCTATATGGCTGGTCCAGGGGTCCTGTTCCTCTCCATGCACCTTCTTGGGTAAGATGGGGGAGTAGGTGGCAAAATCAGGCGGCCCCTTGTTAACTGACACTATTCTGTACATTACCTACACAGTAACCAGCCAGTCAGCAGATACCTACCGAGTGCCTATTTTATCCCAGGCTCCATGTTGGGGGCTAGAAGGATGCTATGAAATGACCAACATCCCCTAAGATGGACAGACAGAGAAACTATAGAAAAATGCATAATAGAAGCAGATGGGGACACAGGCAGAGTGAATCGCAGGACACAGAGTGAGGAAAGGGCTGGCCAGATTAAGTTTAAGGAATGGTGGGAGAGCTGGGGCAACCATCATTCAGTGAGTGAGAATGGTATGGGTCCTGGAAAACCTGGAAGGCCATGCATTAGGAGGTCAAGGCATTGGGAGACTGTAGGATTATAACTACATAGTTAAAAATACGAACAATAACCAAAAACAAACAAACAAAAAACCCTTGAGTACCCTTCAGGGTTGAGGCAGGAGGATAACAAGTTTTAGCCCAGCCTCAGCAACATATCTCAAAATAAAAATTAAAAGGGGGCTGGGCATACCTGTTATCCCAGGACTGAGGAGGATGATGCAGAAATCACTGTGAGTTCAAGGTCAGCCTGCACTACACAGTGAGATCCTATCTCAAGAGGAGGTCAGGAGGTCAGGAATGTAGCTTAGTATATAAGTCCTAGGTTCAACCAACAGTACCATGAAAAAAAGAAAAGAAAATCAAATCAAAACAAAACTGAAGTCACTGAGTGAGAAGTGATGCTGAGCATGCAAGAGTAGTGGAGTCAATCACTGAAGCTAGGCCCTATGGCAGCAGTGGAATGGAGAGGGAACAGGACTGGGGTGTGTCCAGGAGGACAGCTTGCTTGGGGGTGGGGGGTAGCCTCCATGGCCTGTGGGTAAACAGTGTCATATCCTACAGTGATGGAGGTGGATGTGATAAGGGAAATCAGTGTTTCTCTTTTGAAGCTATGTCAAGTTTGAGCTACCTCTTGAAGTACAGACGTTGTACACAGCAGATTAATCCTTACAGATGCCATATTTTTCTTTTTTTTAAATTTTATTTATGTGTGTGTGTGTGTGTGCGCGTGTGGCCAGCTCAGCCCAGCAGGGGGCGGGGCTGGCTGGCATGTGGTGCTGGGGGATTGAACCGCGGTCCCTGTGCTTTCACTAAGCTTGTTCTAAGTAGGTGCTTTAGACCACTGAGCCATCTCACCAGCCCCTGCCATATTTTTCTTGAGGCCATTAAAGGCAGAGTGGGTCCTCCCCTGGGTCCTCCTGGGGATAGTCTAGAGGATGGGAAACAAGACCTCAGGACTTGTGGGCAGCCAACAGCTGATGTTGTGCTAGGACAGGCCCAGGCTCAGTGGGACACATCTGGACGGCCTGGCACTCAAGAGAACTACCTGTGCTCTCAGAAGGGAGTGGTCAAGTAAAAGCTCACTGGTCACTGCCCTGTGTGCCTTCCACACACCCACCCACCAAACTCTGCACACAATTATACTAGAAAGGCAAGGTTTTAGCCTGAGATCCTTAGTTCTTAGAAGAGACATTTGTGGTCTATTTTAAAATAATGATGTTTCTTCAACAGATAACTTCCACTTTAACCAGATCACTTTCACAGACTGAGTGGAGCAGAAGGAATAGTGGCAGGCATGGAGACAGGAGGTGGGAAGACAGTGAAGCTTTGGAAAGGAGCAGGAAGGGGCTCCTTCCTTGTGGACTGGTATTTTGGGGTATGGCGAGATAAAAGATATTTAAAAAGTAGAAAAGGAAAATATACTCAAATTCTGTTTTCACTATCAATAAGATGGAATGAAGGCAGATTTAAATATCCACTGGTTAGAGTACTTTTATTTCCACTGCACTGTGATGGAGCAGGAACATTGTACAGAGAGGTGCATGCAATTTTTAACACCTCTAGTATAATGAGACACAGTAGATCAACGGATGTAAATTTAGAGTTTTTCAATATGTGCAATTATGCCACTAGCCTAAATGCCAAAATGCTGCAATGTTCACACCAGTCATGGGAACTTTAATGGCTGCTCAAAAAAGGGAAAAGAGGAAGGGCTGATGGTAGAAACATCCAATTAGAAAGCCCTTGCACTATCCTGGCTATAAGGTCTGGCTTTTCGGAGAAATTCATTTCAAACCCCTGTTCCCTGCCTAGATTTAAAGGTTGTTAACACATATTTTGGGTTCACATTCTACTATCTGAGACATTTTTTATTTTCTTTTAGAAAATATTTAAAAGAATACTGAGTTGAGGAAATTAGCTATCTATTTGCCTGGGAAAGAGAGCTTGAATCCCTATGCCTCACACCATATACACACTGAGGCTGAGGCAGGAGAATCCTTGCAAGTTGAGATCAGCCTAGACTATGAAGTGTGCTCAAGGTCAGCCTGAACTACATAGTGAGACACTGTCTCAAAAAGACAAAAACAAAATAAGCAAACAAACTACTGTTGGATTCAGATACCAAATGAAAAAAAGCTTAAGTTATGTTTATATTTACAAGATAAATGACAGAGGGGCCAGGGAGATGGCTCAGTAGAATAAGTGCTTGCCTGGCAAGCTTAAGGGCCTGAGTTCAATCCCCCCCCCAAAAAAAAAGATAAATGATAGATTTGGAAAAGATATCTGCAATGTGTAACTGAAAATGAGTAATATAGTATCTAAAAATAAGTAGAACCAGTAAGACAAGGCAAGCAACCCACCAGGAAAAACAGGCAAAGGCTGTCAAAAAATACTTTACACAAGGGATTCTACTGGCTAAGAAACATACTAGAAGATGGCCACATCACTGTTGATTGAAGAAATGTGAATTTCAAGCAGCAATTTATAGCTATACACATTATTTTATGCTAGTGAGATTGTGTCCATACTCACTGGTTAGTGGTGACAACTGAGGCGGTCACTTGGGATGTTACATTGGCAGAGCCAGCCAAAGGAGAGCAGGAACTGGCCCAGCAAACATCTCCCTTTGTACACATACCACTATGGCCTTTCCACTAAAACCCTCCTACAGGGTACTTTCCTTCCTATCATTTTGACTTGTTTATTATATATCTAATACACAGATGCATTCTTATTATAAAACTGAAAGAAACAGACAGTTAAGGAATCAAAGGGAAAACCCCTTTTGCCTAAGCTTCCTCTTTTTTCCAGCTGTCACCAGGGCAAGCGGCTCTCTTCTCTATCATACAAAAGGCACTTTTTACAGTGATACTCTGCCCAACAGAAAAGGCCAACCTGTAATATATCTCTATCTATATTTAGATTACAGAATTAGATCCCAATTTAGCAAACTTTCATCTCCTATCGTGTGATGTTTCCTAGGGCTGCCTGAATTAGATTTTCTACTCATTAGAATTTCCTGTAAGCTAGAATTAAAAGTGCTCACTTCCTAGTTTCTCTTTTCTCTATTCATCATTTCATGATATTTCAAATTTACCAAGAACTTTTGAAAATATTAATAAGGTACAGTATTTCATTTTCTAATAAAACTATAAAGAATGAAATTCATTGGTATTTATATGAAAGTGTGCTGAATTAAGGATAGGGATAGGGACTTCCAGGCTTTGCAGTATGGCACTGGTCAAACATTTGTCCTTTTGGGGTCTGGTTACTAATTTTTAAAGTGAAGATCTAGTACAAGCTGAACAGTTTGCAAAGCACCACGAGCTCTAAGACTAGAAAGTGTTGTCCCTCCCTTTAGGATTCCTTCAAATTCAGGTGACTTGCAGGGCTGCTGAAGGTGCTGGTGACATGGGCACAAGAGTTGGCATTTAATAAGGGTACATTTTCCTATATGTACAGCAAACCAAGTTAAGCGTTCAAAACAACACTACAACTTATTCCCTCCTATGCTCGATTCTTTATTTTTTTGGGGGGGGGATCAAACTCACAATCTTGTGCTTGTCAAACAATCAATCCTCAATTCTATCGACAGACTGCACCCTGGTGCAGGTTTCCTGGAAAGGGGTTGAGATACAAGACATGTCTCTGCCTCGTGAGGACCATGAGGAGAGAAAATGACATAAGATGGAAATGAGTCCAGCTGGGATCATGGAGCCATGGGATGAGCATCAGTGTTATCAAGAGGGTCATGGCACTGTGAGATAAGCACTGAGAGGTGAGCTTAGGCTACAAGGAAACTCCCAGAGGGGTCCAGCTTTGCAGAGAAGCAGGTCTGGTTTGTTTGAACTGCAAGAGTGCCTAGATGGACTTGCAAGCCTGGACAAGGATAAAGAACAGTGGTTTTTTTCTCTTGAAACATACCAAAAGGTGCAAGCTGTCTGAAAAACAATCTCTAAAACCCAAGTATCACTTTTAAAATAAAACATAGGAAGGCAGAGGATGGCTGGGCTTGGGAGTAATAAAACCTGAAGCCTTACACTTTAAGGTAATGGTTAAGACCCTGTCTGGGGCAGTGGTGACAGAAGGTCATGCCTCCTTGGAAGGCAGGGGCTACATCCCTGAACATGGAGTAGGGAAGACTGTATATAGTCATCACATAGCCCTGCCTCACACTAAATTGGCACAACAGAGGCCTAAGACCTGCGTTGGCCATAGTCCTCCCTAATACACCAGAACTACACCTAAGGCTCAAGCAGGCAGGCTCTTTCCCTCTTAGTGGCTGAAATAAGCATATGAACCTCCAGGTGAGAGCAAGGGCATGCTCTGTCACGTGATCGCAGCAGCAACAGCTAGGCCAAACAAAAGCCAAAATATAATCAGAGAGTGGATGTGCCTCATGGCACCAGACCCTCTCTTCAAGGCCTCTCACCAATGCCTGGGCTCCATGAAACACCATCTTCCCTCCAGCAGATCTCCCCTCAACTTAGATGGAAATTCTTAGAGGGCTCCCTCTAAGAATTGCCTAGATGGACTTGCAAGTCTGGACAAGGATAAAGACCAGTGACTTGGTTTGTCTCTCTTGAAACATACCAAAAGGTGCAAGCTGTCTGAAAAACAAAAGAGCATATACTCAGAAAGAGGAAATCAAACATCTAAAACTCAGGGAGAGAGACTTGGTTCTAAAGATCAGAATTTAAAAATACCACATTTACTTCATACCTGAAATAAAGACATGTCACCCATACCCATTAATCCAGACAGATGTTCCTCTCTGTAGAAACAGAGGGACATTTCCAGCACTGGGCCTGCAGTTCTCTTTTTTTCTTTAAGATCAATATAATGCTACCTCTATAGACGCACAAGATACACATACATGCCAAAAACTTGTAACCAACAATAAGACTGAGTAATCGTTACGAGTCTTGGGGAAAATTTTTCACCAACACCAGGAGAGCTGTGATTCTCTCCAAGGGCCCAGTTTATGGCTCATGGATAGTGTGAGTCACAGCTCTCTTTGCACTGGTTGTTGAGAAGCTCACAGCCAAGCCTGTGTCTCACCTTTATCAAATATGCAGGCTCAGTCAAAATCCTTCTGTATACTCTATCAAGTATGCATACAAAGGGATGCCCTTTAGATAGTCACCCAGTTCTGGGTTTACTTATCCTTCTCTTCATTTCCTCTTACTTCTCACCAGTTCTGGCCTTGGTGCCTTCCTTGCTTGTTATCTTAAGCCAGCTGTGCTTTGGTAAGATATTGGACAACTTTTCTGGAAGTTGGCAGCACAGCAAATCAAAGGGTCGCAGTGGCACAGTGGAAAGACAGCACTGGGGTCAAACCTAGATTCAAAATTAAGTCCATCTCCTGAGGCAGGCAGCACAAGTCTGGGCAGCCAGGCACTTCTTGGAGCCGCGGTCTCCTCAGATCTTTCCTGGGATGTTTTGAGGAGTTAGTTAAGGATGTGACCAGGCTCAACTTGGTGCCTTGCACAAAGCAGGTGCTTAGAATGAATTGCTTCCTTTCCTTCTACTGAAGGAAAAACCATCAGAAACCCCACCTGGAGTCCTCAGACAGCGCCAGCATTGCTCCACGCTAAGGAGGGCAGCTGACCCAAGAGGGAACCCTACCTAGGAACACAAAGTTCCAAGAGGATCAGCAGCAGACTGCAGAGGTCACGATCCCTTCTAGAGACTAGGCCCCAAAATCCCCAGAGGGTGGTTGCTGCCAACACCCAGAATCCTACCTGGGTGGGGTCTGAACAGCATAGGGTTGTCTCACCCGAGTCTCACTGTCTCATAAGTAAGTGTCTGGCATAGAAGTATCTAAGTCAAGTCTGACAACTTCTCTGTGAATGATCTGTTGCAAGTTTTCTATCCCAGGCTGCCCACACCTCCATCATTCCATGAGTCTCTTTCTGTAACTGTCACTCAAAGATTGCTAGGGAGTGAAGCCTCATTTGAATGTTAACAAGCACAGCAATTAGAAAGGCCAATCTGCTGCACACAGGATCCTACATCACATTTAAAACCCAAATACAAACATTTCAGATCATGCCCCATGTAGGAATATAAATTTTAAGTTCTGACATGTAAACTGAAAACTCTGTCCCATACCTTTTCATCTTGGGGTTTCAAGCTTGTAACTTCTTTTGTAACACAACTAACTACCACAAGGCTCTGTCTATACAGTGGAATTCTGACTCTGGGTGAAGGAGGGTCATGGGCAGCAAGTTACTTAGTTATTACTGCAGGCCAAACGTCTCATTTTTCAAGGTAAATGCTAATTTCTATGGGTGCATTTAAGTAGGTCCCAGAAGCATATATTGCACATATTTTCAACTAAAGATAGAAAATGTGCTTTAAAAACTAATTGGTATTTTTAGAAGTTTGGGTTTCTTTGATCTGGCCAGAAGAGGCTTAAAATTCAATTTCAAACTATTTTAGGGTATCCTTCCCAATGCTGAAGTAACTGATACATCTTAAGTTCCTTTCAGCCACTCGAAAGTCTAATGATTCTATAAACTCACACTCTGGAAAAGCTGGAAACACAGAGCTAAACTTGACATCCATCAGAGTTCTTTTCATAAGGGGGATTCCAGTTTTATAAAAGGGAGGTGAATTTCAAAAAGTATGATCTACCCAATTTGTTTGTAACAGGGTTGGACTTGCTAAACTCAGAACTCCTGTCTTGAACACCCAGGAAAGTCTACGTGCCTGTGTGCTCAGCTCAGTCAAGGGAGATCCATGACAGCCACCAACTCATGGTATTCACTGTGTAACAGACCACTGGCCCCTGTACCAGTGAGGAAGAAGAGCTCAGGAAGCTCAGTGTCAAGCCCAAGGCCACACCACTGACAAGCTTAAGAGCTACTCTAAGCACAAACTCCTATGCCTGTCTGCCATTCAGGGAGCCGGACCTCCAGAAAAGGCCAAAGAATTCTAGATTTTTCCTGGGCCTTGCCACACATACTCAAGATTCCTAACCACTTTAAGTGTAAATGCAAAGCTAGGTGTCAAATGGAACACACCTTGGATTCCAGCACTCAAGTGAGTCCAGGCAACAGTGGACACATAACGAGACTCTGGCATGCATCTGCTATGGGAACACTTCACCTTTTATGTGAAAACAGAGAAAATAACAACAGATAAAACTCTAAAGGGGGCATTCAGATAGACAGCCTGGAGTGACATCACTCATAGAATCTTGAGGCCATCCCAGCTTACTGCCTCATGTTTCAGATGAGGAAACAGATCTCGAGAAAGGAAATGACTTGTCTAGAATAAATTTTGATTATTTGTTTCTGGGGACCCTCTATAGATCTCTCTAAAGAGTGTGGTGCATTTATAGTCCCTTCATACAATGCAGATCATTTGGTTTAGTTAAATGATCCAGTTCATAGAATGCATTTGTGGTTTTTCATCACTGACTGATACATGACCAGGCTGAGCAAGATGAGTTTATTTCTTTAAAGCAGTTGCAGACCATTATTTGCAAAAGAACTTGTGTTCAATGAACACCACACAAACAAGTACCTTTTAAAAGCTTCTAAAACCTGCAGTTTTGAATCTTTCCCAGTGGAGAAGGAATCCAAATCATCTGCCACTTGCAGGTCTACTGTGGTGTTGCAGAAGCTGTTAGGGCTTTATTAGTTGTTGAAAGAGATGCTTAGCAAAGTAACGAATGTGCTAAATGGAAAAAGATTTCAATAATCCACTTCCAAAGGCAGCTAAGACCATGGGCCTGTGTGGTGATGTTGGCATGGAATCATGCACTAGTGGGGACATCCTAGAACTAGCCAAGCTGTGGCAGAGGCCCCTCTGCTTAGCCTGTGCTCCCATATTATTGTGGCAGTTCCCCACAGCCAAGAGGGTCATTGCCCTACAGGTGAGGCTATGTCATGAGATCAGAGGTGTTATGGAGTAACACACCAGAATGCAATGACCAGCAAGGAAGGAGCTCTCAGAGCACAACCTACTGACTCTCCTTCAGTGACCCCATCTGTTGTGGCACTGTTTTTTGTGTTCCTTCTGTCTATCCCTCTTGGTAGCCATACATACATCCACCATCTAGGCCAAACAGATCCCTGAAGAGCTCCAGCATCCAGGAGGGACCTGTAGCCACCAGACCTTCCAAATTTTCCAGAAAAACCAGAAAGGTGAGTTTTTATCTGAAGTACATAAGTACACAGTGAAAATTTCAAAAATAAGCCAAAGACAACCAAGCAGTAAAACCAGTTCCTATGCACTTCTTATTCTACTTTCAAGGACAGTGAATTCTCAGCTAGTCTGGTCTCATTTCTGACTTTCCTCTTTTCACTCTGCCTGTCATAGTAATCTCAGCTATCACATCACTATCCAGAAAGATTTCTGTGTACATCTCCAAAACATAGACCCTTTAAAAATTAATTCATATTATCCCTTCCTAAAAATGACAGTAATTCTCCAATATCAACAAATCTCTAGAAGTCACAGTTCCAATTTCTCCAGTTGTTTTAGAAACCAGTCCATCTTCTCTTAGCATGGTTCAAACCCATGCCTGTGCCAGGCTGAACACTGTGCTCCCGGTTTGCCTCTTTAGACTCTGCTTGCTGACAGATCCTTGTTTTTAAATGTTAGAACTCATTCTCTTTTTTTGAGCTCACTTACTCCTCACTGTATGCTTCCCCCAGTTTGTCTCTCCCCTCCCTGCATAATAAGGGGTTTAGCATACATTACATCACAGATGCCAAAGTCTCAGAAATCCAGCAACACAGACAACAGATCACCTCTCCTAAAGATATAATAGTCAACAGTCCTAGGGGAGATGGTAGGGCATAGCTTATGATGACCCTAGGGTTCTCCTGCCATTATAACTAGCCTGGAAAATTTAGTGGCTGATTTTGGCAGCTTCTCTAGTTAGCCTTACTCTAGGATCATGGAAGAAGTATGATTCTGGAACAAGATGTTCAAGAGCCACTGCCAGCCCAAACTAGGTACCCTCAGGGGGGCTCTTGAGCCTCATCCATGATAGCTACTCTTAGCACTGGCAAGAAGCTGAGGCTGGACATACCCTGCAGAGGTCTACATACATCTAGTCCCTAGTGAAGGCTTGCTGCAGTCCTAATGCTAGTCAGGATCTACAAAAACATTTCAAGGGGCTAGGGAGATCGCTCAGTAGAATAAGCACTTGCCTGGCAAGCGTAAGGGCCTGAGTTTAATACCCGGTTCCACAAAAAAAAAAAAAAATTGATTACAAGACCAGCAAAAAATTTTGATTAATTGATTAAAAGAAAAGAAAGAAAAAAGAAAAAAAAAAAGGAAAAATATTTCAAACCTGGGTGTACTTCTGAGTGCCCCCAACTCCACTGCCTTTGTTTGGTGTCAGCATCCAACCTCAGAACACAAACCTAGACACAGAGTTAAGATACTACCTTGTTACACTGAGAAAACCAGGCTTGCCCGGGGTCAAGAGAGAATACAGCAAAACCAGTATGATTTCTAAGACTGCTTTTTAGAAAACAACTACAGGAAAAATAAATGGCCCTTCCCAGCACAGCCAATGATGCATGAGGAAGGTGAATCCTGAGGTGAAGAGTGGAAAGACAGGAAAGGCATTGCCACTCAGGGATCAGTGAGGGGCCCAAGAGCCTATCATGGGAGCACCCAACTAACCAGGGCAGTTACAGAATGCCACTGTGCATTTCCTTCTCCACTCTGCCTCACTGGGGCTTTGGGAACACAGGAACTGGGGTTGCAACTGTCGCTTTGGGGCCCTGGAGAGATGGTAAGGTAGTACTGGGGGATGAGGGGAAGTCTGGTCAGGTAGGCCTTGTCAGTTACCAGGTACCATGTGTGGGATCATGAAAGGTCTCGGGTACCTGGCTCAGCATTTCTGCTTCCCTTCACTGTACCAAGGTCAGGGGTCGCTTCCCTTCACTGTCCCAAGGTCAGGGACCTTTCTGGAGCACTAAGATGATAATGTCACTTCCACATGTGACACACAGCTGGACAGAGTGGCCCCTGAAGGTGAAGGCATGCTATGGGAGAGCTCAGACACCTCCCAGGTGTAAAAGGACGGTGATGGTGAGAGTGGCTGTCAGGCGAAGAACCCATAAACCAAGCACAAACGGCCCTCCCTCTTCATGTCTTCTTCCTCATTCTCCCACAGATGCAGACTTTGCTAGATGACACAAGACACCTGGGCAGAGACACTGGCAAAGAGGCGCGGGTGGGGCCTTGCTCACCCTCACACTCATCCCATAAAAGTCTTCCCTCCCCGCTCACTTACGCCTCACTGTATGCTTCCCCCAGTTTGTCTCTCCCCTCCCTGCATAATAAGGGGTTTAGCACACATTACATCACAGATGCCAAAGTCTCAGAAATCCAGCAACACTGACAACAGATACCTTTCCTGAAGAACATTTCCCTTTCAAGAATGTTCCTCACTGTAAGCAGCTTATCCTTTATGCTGAAAAGCCCCACCAAAACACAAAGAGCACACCAAAAACCATGCTAACAATAGGAACAAAACTAGCCACTCACAAAGAAGACCCTAGAACAAAATCTGAGAATGAGTGTCCAAGAAACCTCTCTAATCTAGGCTCTGAGAATAAGTCTCAGGAGAGGGCAGAGCAGGCTCTGGGGCTATCAGGGAGGTGACCTTGTCTCTGATGATCTTAGCTCCACATCTCACAGATACTCAGGCCCAGGGAGGATCCCCTCTGAGTCTAGATGGGCCAAGTGGGCACCAGTGGGTGGGATAAGATGTTATTTCTTGGTCAGTATCTCCAGATAATACCCACACCAGCCCAGCAGAGCAGCACCCGTTAAGGAAGCCCATCCAGAAACATTAAGGCACAAATACTGCCTTCTCAGATTGTGTAGTTGAAATTTACCACTCATTTTGGGGCTTGGATCCCATTCTTCCACTCATTACATTATAATAGCATTTTTATTGGTACTATGTTATAATTAACATAATAACAAAGTACATACTCTAAAAGCTGTTTTCAGGCCTGCCCATGCCCAGCATGGGGTACAACTCAGGAACAGGACCTGTCTAGACCCAAAGCTCATGGTGTTTGGTAGAGACTGACTGTCTGCAAAGCAAGTCCACACAGGCTCCTGAAACATGTTATCTGCCCGGCTCTTGGCTCATTCTGATTCCCATCATAACCCCCATCTTCCTTTCAGTGACAAGAGAGTGTGGTGGTCAAACAAGGGTTGGATGAATCGCCAGAGCTGACCTGCTCTTAAACAGTTGGCCCTACTTTTCAAATAAAAACATAAAAGTACAACAAACTGCCCAAAATCACAATGTTGAGTACAAGTGTGGGATCCTGGATGCACAGCCAGGCAGCAGGAGGTTCTCACACTGAAATGTGGCAGTCACTGGTGGCCTGAAAATGTCAGGTCTGTGCTCCTCTTCAGCACCCAGAACAATCCACCAAGGCCAATTGCCCAATACTCTTCCTCCCTGCACCCCAAAGGAAGGAGCCCTCATTCAAGACATCAGAAAGATACCCCAGCTGTGAGCATACTGAAAACTAAGACCACTGTGGATCTTGACCACTTTGGAGAATGAGAAGATATCCTCCTTCCTGTGACCTGAGTTTACCCTAGGGATGCCAGCATTGTGATTAAATATCTCATTTTCATTAGGGGCAACAGATTTGTTTCCAATGAGCCATATTATAACACACTTAGTTGTGTCCATGAAAGACCCTATTAATAACTGAAAGCTCACCTGGTCTCTCTTTAATCAGAGTGAATGAAAGACAGATGCCCATGTGTATGAACCTGGAACAAGACTGGACTGTGTCAGACTTCAGCAGATGTTTGGTGGATGTTACATCTCTGCAAGTTAGGAAGTTCTGGCAAAACCCATTACATTATGCCATAAAAGCACCACACCCCACATGCAATTCCTCACATCCAGATCTGCACTTTTTGAAAATATGCAGGCCCAAAAACACATAGGTGACTGATCCTTCTGACTCAAAATAGGTTCAGTACCGTCAGATGTTCTCAAGTTAGGCCTGACACAGACCAAAGGTATGATGGGAGAGGCAGTGACAGCACTACTAAACCCACCCACCCCAGAACACCCATCTCCCATGGTTAAACAATTTCCCCATGATCACACTCTGCCAAAGGTGACAGGAACACATGGATCAGACCTGTGTCCATCCCCCATATATAAACAAAGTCTCACCCTTACACTAACACACTGATGTTGGGAAGGGTAAGACTTAGTTTCCTCTGTGAACATGGGATTTGGTGGGGGCCATTATATAATCTTTCTATGTCACTACTAGGCTTGAAGAAATGGTCTAACAAAACCATCCTTCCAGGTGAGGAATGGAACTGGCAGGGTGGGCAGGTGGACAATGGCAGCCCTTTCAACTGATAGGATAATCTTTCAGCTATTGGAATAAGACCATGAGCACTGACTGAGCTTTGCTTATCAGACTCTGAATTTGTGCAATCTCCCTTCCAACCCCTGCCATTTGAATTCAGACTCCCAAACGGTGTCTGTAGAAGCTGTGGTTTCCAGAGAGTAGGCAGTGGGTTGAAGTCAAATGATAACAACCACAAAAGAGAATGGGAGACTGAATGAACAGTTCACTTGCTTTCTAACTTCTTAGAACATATGTGTATGTATTTTGCATATTATTATATCCTCCCAGCCAATAAGTGTGGTAACAATGACAGTGGTAATAATAACCAATAAAAAATAATAATAACCAATAAGCCAAGCACTTACCATGTCACCAGGGACTATTCTGAGTACTTTATTTGCACTAAGTTTCATTTAAAATCCAACGAGGCTGTTTTTCTTTTGCTTTATATATGTATATAACTGAGATAGCCTGCTACAGTGAAAAGTAAAGTGGCCTGCCTAATGTCACAGGGTAAGTGTAGCCACAACGTACCCTGACTGGTCTAGCTCCCTAATGCATGCCCTTAAACTGAGCATTGCCTCCTGGGTGTTGAGAAGTTGTACTGAATGGATAAATATGTCCTAGAAACTCAGATCACAGGGTTTCCTAAAGTTAACTGGTAACTACACCTTTTCCTGTATGGAATATTTTTTTGTACCTTGTACTCTTTGCTGTATGTTTTATGAAAGGATCACTCAAGCCACTTTCCTACTCTGTGCGACAAAGAAAAAAATGTAAAGCACATTATTAAGGAATGTCTTCAAGCTTTACTAATACCCAAGCCACCTCACAGGGATGCTGAGAAGGTGAAGTTACACTGTGTTGCCTGAAGGCCTGCTATAATACTAGTTTGTGCTAACAGGTATTAAGTTACTGGTAGCTTGGTCATATTATCATCCATTTTTAGTTGGGGAAAGGAGCCCAAGGGTGGCCAGGTCAGGACCAGGACTCCAAACTACCTCTCTTTACTCTGAGCCTTGGCTTGTTTTTAATATCCCTATTCCACACCCTACCCCACTTCTGTTTCTACCCCATTAGACAGAAGGAGTTATCTCTGAATGGGAGAGATGATGAATCCTCAAATCTAGGGATGACTGTGAGATCCAGCACAGGGGCAGAAACTCCACAATGGCACCAATGTTATGATCCTGGATATACAGTAAGTACATGAAGAATGGGTGAACAACTAACCAGGTGGTTCCTGCCCTACCCCATTAGCAGAAAGGACAACATTTTATCTGCCCTTAAAACTGGTGGTATGGGTGAAAAGCATCCAAGTAATCTTGCTGCAAAATGAGAAAAAGAAATGCCTTTTTGGAAGGCATGGTCCTGGACCCAGGGCCTTTGTACTGAGCTACATCCCCAAACCTTTTTTGAGACAGGGTTTTGGTAAGTTGCTAAGTATTCTAGGCTGGCCTGGAATTTGTAATCATCCTGCCTAGCCTCCCAGGGTTCTGGGATTACAGGCATGAGCCACCAGCTAGAGAAAGGGATGGTTTAGTGAAAGGTGGTAGACGACACCCAATATTACATTGATAAAATGTGAAATATGGCTGATTATGCCTCAAGATGAAAGGGAGAAGCCAAAAAGGATCACAGCCCAGGACTAGTGTGCTCAGGAGTACATCTATTTACACATACTACAAACAAGGGTCCATGGTACACATGAACAATACTAAAGATAAGCAGCAGTTATCTCTGGTCTCTATGGACACCAAAAACAATCATTTCACAGGAAAATTAGATTAACAGTCAAGAGCAATCATTGAAAGCAAGACTGAATTTCATGATTGAAAATTTTTAACAGGCAAAAACAATGTGCATCGAGATATTTTGGCTTTGTTCATAAAATTTCTGTAGTCAGATTTACATTTTCACTGCCAGGGGCAAAATAAGTATATTGTTTGTTTGTTTTGTAGCCAGCTCAGCCCACCCTGGGGGCAGGGCTGGCACAGCATGTGGTGCTGGGGATTGAACCACAGTCCTTGTGCTTGCCTAAGCAGGTACTATAGACCACTGAGCTATCTTGCCAGCCCCAAAGTAAGTGTTTGAGGCAAGATAAATTACAGAAAAAATTAAAAAGCTGAAATCAGTTATTCAGTTCTTCAACCAGCTAATTCCCATCTATACTTGGTGTGTGTTTGTGGGTAGCATTTTTTTTTCCTGGTGACCAAAGTAATATATGCCATAGTGGAGTGAATTTAAAGCATAGGAGAGTCTAAAGAAGAAAAACTACTCCAAGTCCTACTCCCTAAGGTTACCCACTTAATATTTTGGCATGGTTCCTTCCATATTTTTCTGTGTATTTCTTTGGCAATTATAATACTACTCTTATCTACTTTTTAAAAATTTATTTGAGGGCTGGTAAGATGGCTCAGTGGTCTAAAGCACCTACTCAGAACAAGCTTAGCAAAACACAGGGACCGCGGTTCAATCCCCCAGCACCACATGCCAGCCAGCCCTGCCCCCTGGTGGGCTGAGCTGGCCACACACATAAATAAATAAAATTTTTTAAAAAAAATTATTTGATACAGGGTGAGACTCTTAGTGATCCTCCTGTCTCACCCTCCCTAGTGCTGGGATTACAGGCGTGCGCCACCATACCTGGTTTCAGGGCTGGCACAGAATGTGCTACTAGGGATTGAACTTGGGTCCTTGTGCTTGTCAGGTAGGTGCTTAACTGCCAAGCTATTTGCCCAGGCCCACACTCATACACTTAAGTTGTTTTCTTCGTTGTTGTTGTTTTAAGTCTGCAGCATGCACTATGAACAGTTTATGCATCACTTCAAAGCATGGCTGCTCTTGGCTGCCTTTTAAAATATACTACTTTGGTTGTTGTAACACTAATCAATATTGTGAATGATGAAACAAACAGTAACAAGCACTGAAATCTCCACATGGGGCTGTAGTGTGCTGTACCTCCCTAAAGGTTGTAGTCAAATACTTTTTAACATATGAATGATGACAACTATAACTAATATTTATAGCTAGTATGGAGTTTATAAAGCATTTTCATGTACATTAAGCTCACTCAATTCTCACAGCAGCCCTAAACGGTAGAACATAATATGTCTACTTTACAAACAGAGGAAACCAAGATCTAGAGTTTAAACAATTTCCTCATGATCACACTCTGCGAGAGGTGACAGGAACACATGTATCAGACCTGTGTCCACGTCAACAGCTACCCAATCGATATCATTCTTTTAAGGCCAGCCTATCTCTTGAACAGTCCTGCTTGGAAGTCTCACCCGTGTCTCAAGTTCTCTAGATACTAATCTCATTCTTCACCAGACTGACCTCAAATCCCATTCAGATTTCCATTATAGTAACACCCACAACAGCTCAAGCCAGCAACTGACCCCTTTTTCTCCTCCTGCCTTGTTGTCCCTTGCTCTCTACTTTCAGTCATCCCAAAGCTCCATCCTCATTACACCAGAAGTCCCTTGGTCAAGCTCACCTTCTAACCTGGACCTGGTGTCCAGCACAGAGACCTCAGATATTCACAGGGAAAGAAAGGTGTGTCTCTTGACTTTACACGCACATTGCCCTGTATAATAGCACACTGCCCTACCACAGGATCAAAGCTGTGACAGGCAGATGGCTAAAAATCTTCCATCACACCAAATTTTCTTTATAGGACTGGCTCTGTAAAGATCATAACTGAAAATATCTATTAAAGGCTTACTATGAGTTTCAGCTAAAGCTACCACTTCCTCAGCATTCCCTGGTACAAACAAGAATCTCATAATCAGCCGTCCAATTAATTTTCAATTCTTCTCTAAATGTGAACTCATTAGTGAAACCCAGAATGGGGCAAGAAAAACACAGTGAACCTCCCTAACAGCTATATGGAGATTCCAGAGAAATTTCAGAGCAATGAAACTGAAAAGAACATTTGGGTAAACAGTCGGTAATTCAGGTTTGGGGTGGAGGAAACATGGGACAGAGACAATCCTAAATAACTGCGTAGCCACAAAATGTTCTCCAAGATGCATTTTAAGGGACCGTGCTATTACGAAGCAATTGTGCCAACCTAAGGCGTCCTGATAGCATTAAGGTCCTATTAAAACAGCAAACCTATTCTTTTAAAAAGAACAATGGCATTCTGAAAAGCATTGCAAAATTAACCAAGTTATTGCCCTATAAAGAGGCAAGCGTGTAACCACGTTTAAAAGGGTCCACAGGTTGTACCGTGTTCAAACAGAGAACATGTTCACAATGAAATCCTACGGAGAACATGTTCCCATTAATTACGCAATGGAAACAGCAGCCTCCCAAATCAAGCAGGAACAAACAGGACAGAAAGGAGTATACTTCTTGTGAGATGGGGAAAGAGGCAGCCACAAGGAAATCAGAACAGCACACTCCATCCTTGGTATCGTTGATTTGCACAGAAATAATTAGACATCAGTCTTGAGCTTCTCTGGCTTCTTCAACAGAAAGCTTGAGAAAGATTTTGGATGGGGCCTCCTAGTTAGTATCCAGAAGGGGTCTCCTGGGTCACTGTACCCAAACTTAACAGATGCCCATTTTAGGAGGGGTTTTCCCTGGCCAGCCTTACAATGACAACAACAACACAAATCACTGCACTTGGGAGAACAGGATCAAATTCTTCTAACGCAGGATGGGAAGAACAGGAATATCACAGTACAGTGAAGGCAGGTGTGTTAAGAGAAAGAGGGAGAAAGAGACAGGCAGGCAGGCAGGCAGGCAGACAGACAGACAGACATAACAACTCAGAAATGATGTTGGCTCTCATGCTGGCCCCACCTCCGGGGCACACTGAGATGGCAACAACTGAGACTAGGCATGGTGGCGTACGTCTATAATCCCAGCTCTTGGGAGGCTGTAAACAGGTGGATCACTACGAGTCTGATCTAGTAGTGAGACCCTGAACACCCTGTAGACCCTTTCCTAAAATATATATAAAAATAAAAAAAAAAAAAGAAAGAAAGAAATGTTGATGGTAACTCAGTAAGATATAAACTCACTCAGGTGCTTACCTGTCCCTTCACATACAAACAGAGAGAACAAGAAAGCACCAGAGTGCTTACAGGAGGCAAGCCCCTGGGAGAAAGTCAGTTTTTTCTTAAAATGAAGGCACCAATTCCTAGTGATGTAAATAGACCTCTCTCAGGTAGATGCCCTAGTTAAAGCCTCACTGCTATCACCTAGTCCTTCCCAGTCATCCCACCTGAGTCAGCTTCTCCAGATCTTTCTGTCTCTTAAACACTCTGAAATCTTGTGCTACTATGGTGTCAGACAGGACCTTCGCCCTGGCTAAAAGACCTAATTCACAGGACAACCCCACTCTCACCCTACACAAGCCCCTGCAGTCTTTGGATCTCACAATTTCACTCATAACCCAGCACCCATCCAACTTTAATGCTGTCACCTTTGTTGCATTCTGTGCCCATTCCCACCTCCTAAAGAGGGTCCTATTTTCACATACTCCTTGCACTATGGAGTCTGGCACACAGTCAACAGCATACTCCTTAATAAGAGTAAATATTCCAGAAGTCTCACAGCAAAAGGTCCTTCATCATTTTCGACCACAGCAAGATGAGTGGGGAATATGCCCATTTCATAGATTGGACAGGATTCAGGGGATTTTCCATCTCCTGGGAGAAGAGACCATCAGGATCACTGTTTCCCTGTGGCTTGTCACAGGGAGAATCCCACTAATATAAAGAGACAGAATGTGACCATGTTTAAAAGGGTCTACAAATCGAGCAAACATAGCCTGTAAACAGTACAGTGGGATTCAATCTGGTCTTCAAAGTTCTTGTTTCAAAGCACCATTTCCACTTAAAGAGTACTGAGTGAACAAGGGAATAAATATGAGTCTTTCTAGCTGAGAGTGGTAGTGTATGTAACTCCACACTGCGAGAGGCTAAGGCACAAAGATTAGAAGCTCAGGCCCAGCCTAGACAATTTATGCAATTTAGCTAATTAGGGAAACCTTGTCACAAAACAAAAAAGGGCTAAGGGTATAGTTCAGTGTGAAGGCTCTGAGTCCAATCCACAGTACTAAAAACAAAAACAAACAAACAAAACAAACTTTATTTTGCAAAATCGAACATTTCCTTAGTTGCTGTCTACAGATTAAGGAGTAATACTCTAATATATAATTTGGAAAATATAAAAAAGCATATCAAAGAACTTTTAAATAATCTCAAACCATCCAGAAATAAGCTATCTTCACATTCCTTTGGCAGGGCTGACTGTCCTCAAAAATGCTTCCTCTATCACTCTAATACTATATCAGGAAATCCACTACAGGGTAAGTTGTCCTCACATTCCTTGGACAGGGCTGCCTGCAGGAGGCCTTAAAACCAAAAAGTTGTATCTTGCTCAGTGGGCCCCAGATAGCTGACACAAGCTGCAGAAGTCAGAAGGGTTTGCAGGAGTGAATTTGTCTGAGTTGAGGTGTTTCATAGTAGAAAGGATAGAAAATGAACTTAGACAGAAAATGAGAATAGTGATACTAGCAGCCTACAGGAATGAAGGTCAGTCGGGAAACAGGGAAAAAGTTAATGTTTTCCTGGATCCAGAAAGAGAGAAGGGACATTTCAAGCAAAAAATGTCCAAAGTTGCTAGAGAAGGAAAAAAGAAAGTGTTCACGATGGAGTTAGTGGAAGCTTCAGACTGAGGTGGTCATGGGTATTCTCTCAGCCTCAGGGAACTCATGTTAACTGCCAATATAAGGAGAAAGTCTGTTAAACTAGATGCTCATGCAGATGTGTCAGTAGTTACCCAGCTAGCGGCCCCACCTGCCAACTGGAGAGTACTCAGTTTTCCCTAGGTTACCCCAGTTATAATAAGAGTTGGCCAGTTTATTTGAGATAATACCCAATGGCCACAGAAAAAATTTTTAAAAAGGGATTAAACTCCATATTTAAGAGATCTCTGCTAGTCTTTTTATAATTATAAACTTTAAAATGTTATGACATTCCAGATCTTTCTAGTCTCAATAGCTATTCAAAATATTAGATATCAAATCAATGGTATGTAAGATGCTGAGGTCCCTTGGACCCTATCTTTATCATTTTTATGGGAAGTTATTACTGTCTATTTGATACAAATCTTTGACTATATTCATAATTATCTTGCTGATGTGATTATTTGACCCATGTGTGTTTAATTGTTTGTCTTTGTCTCCTCCAGACTCAAAGCTACACACCTACCCAAGATGAAAATGCCTATTGAGGGCCTTTAGATAGAACCTCTGGAGATTATCTCTGACTGCCAGTCAACAACTATGACCCCTTTCAGCCTGAAGAAGACAGAGCAGTCATCACCCATGGTTCCCTCATGGCAATTTGAGTTACCTCTTCAGAGGGGAAAGTGTTGTAGGCAGCTGAATTAGACAGAAATATTACAGGCAGTCAGACAGGTCCAGGCCCTCAGAGACAAGATGGAAGACAAGGTGACTTTGCAACTTAGAAGAGACAGACACTCCCTATGGGCCAGACCTCAAGACAAAAGAGGAAACAAATACAGCTACATACTTCCCCAGGGATGGGCAGCCCCAATTGATATTCTAAATAGGTATCAATCACCTTGAAAGAGCCCAAATGAGTCACTAACCCAACCCCCAACAGGAAGAGACCCTGTCCCATATTCATGCCCACTTGCTACTTGACTTGCTTCCCAATTTGATACTGGATTTAATCAATTTTACCTGAGCAATAGTGCTTGTAATCTCACTGGCTGACCATAGTTTTGTCCCACCTTATGCCCACCTAAGCAAGTTCCCATGTTTCCCACCACCTTAGACCTGCCTCACCACATGGTTTTCCTCTATACAAGTCCCTGGAAGAGACAGCTTCTGGGGAACTACCCCCCTGAAGGGGGGGGGGCCCACTCATGTCCCTCTATCAGATAGGAGCTTTCTTTCCCCCAATAAACATATTCTGCTCATAAAAAAAAAAAAGTGGAACTCCTAGAAGGAAATCTGAAGTCCTTCAAGGGACAGTTCATCCAAGGGTCTGAAGTGACATTTCTATTATACCTGTCCACCCTTTAAAAAGTCTCCTGAAGGAAAAATTGATTCTGCATGATATGTTTTTTTAAAAACTGACCTACTTTACCAAGTCATAAACTAAATATCCTTTCATGAGTCAGTTCACAACCTTGTGCACTTGGTGTCACTGACTTATAAATTGGCTGGTGGTAAATATAACCAGTCTATCTCTGAGGCTGAGCTTCATGCAGAAATGGAAATGACATCAACCAGTCATCAGTGGAGGTCACAGTTTCTCTGTAGCCTTGTGAGCTTTGTGTTTGTGTGCGCATGTATAGGTACATGCAAGTGTACGTGTGTGAGATGCCCTCTGTAGTAAGATGTGAGATGAAGTTGATGGTCTCGCCTCCTCTTGGGTGATCTCTTTCTTTTTGACCTCAGAAACTTAGCTTTAAGAGGTGAGACTCCTATCTCTGCCCTAAGTTGCCCTGAGGGAACTAGCTACAGATACTTAGGTTCAAGCCTCCTTTAGTAGTTAATATCAAAGATCTCAGCCCTTGGTGATGGAGCTGATGATTTGGGACAGTCACAGAACTCCAAAATGGACCCAAACTAACAAAATGGTCCCTGGGACACAGAGGTTTAGGAGGAGGGTGGCACTGGAGGTAGCCTGCTGGTGGAACCCCAGCTCTGTCATTCCTAAAGTCCATGAAACTGGCCTGATTGATTGATTGACTGATTTTTTTGTGGAACCAAGGATTGAACTCAGGTCCTTGCACTTGCCAGACAAGTGCTTATTCTACTGAGTCATCTCCCCAGCCCCTTGGCCTGGTCTCCCTCATAGAATTGCAAAGACTGAATAAGAGAATAATGCCAGATGATCAGAACAGCAAAAGCAAGCAGCATGTGGAGAAGCAGGAAGGGCTCCTTCCCCAGTGCTCAGATTTCCTGCTTCACACCCACAGCCCAACCAGGAGAAGATTGACTACAGTGTAAGTGTAGAATAGACCACAGATCCCAATCTACTTCCCTTAATTTGCAATCCAATTACTTCCAAATTCAAATAGTTCTATGCAATACATCTTTTGCTAATCCTTGGCACCACAGGTCACTGTAGGCAACCTACACAGTGGACAACCCCAGGTGTGTGTTACCTGTGCACAGTAAGTGATTTCAAAGTCTGTGTGAATCACAGCTTCCTGTTGTCTCTCTCTGGAGACACAGTGATGCCTGTACTATGAGGCTGCTGGTGGAATCCCAGCTCTGTCATTCTTAAAGTCCATGAAACAGGCCTGATTTTATGTCTCCCTCACAGAGTTGTAAAGACTGAATAAGAGAATATTTGTACACTGAAAGGTAATGACACGTAAAGGTATATAAACAAGCTAGACAGTAGGCTTGGCAAATTAACAAGGACTCCAACAACATAATAATGGCAATAGCCCTTCCTGTAGATTACAGTTTAAAAAGACCCTGGCTTTATTTTATTTTATTTTATTTTATTTTATTTTATTTTAATGTATTTTAGTACAGGGTCTACAAGGTTTCACTACACAGATTGGACTTGTAGTGATTCTCCTGTTTTCCGCCTCTCAAGCACTGGGATTACAGGCATGTGCCACCACCCCTAGTCTCAGTCTCAGCACACCCTGGGGGTGGGGCCGGCATGGCATGCCAGGGATCAAACCCTGGTCCCTGCACCTGCGTAAGCAGGCACAACACTGGTTTTATTGATAAGTTTTCCACCACCAAGAGCCCACAACATTTAGGATGCAGCAAATAAGAATTAAAGAGCAAATATCAACCTCCAAGTGGCAGTTCCAACCGCAAAATTATACATGAACCAAGACCTTTTTCGAGATTTCCCCAAAGCAGATCCTTAATGGTAAAAGCTGGGTATCCATGTCAGCCTTCAGTGTCGTGAGATGAAACAGGCATCACATACTCAACTGTGTCCTGGCACCAGTGTGAGCCGTAGGCCTGGAGTCCAGCTGATCCAGCCTTATCTATATTTGGTACATGATGTAAACCTAGAACATCTTATTCTTTCACATTTAATAAACCAGCTTAAGACAACATTACTCACCACCCAGCGAGCTCATTTTGAAACTCAGAAGTGAAGGCCTTCCTCACATTTTCTACTAAAAGAGAAGTTGCTGGACTTCTCTACTCAGGCAACACATACTGTTACAAATGTCTTCTGAAAGAGGAATGGTCAAATGTACAGTGAACTGACTTTATCATTTTATAAACCTGAAGGACAGAACAGATATGCAGGGAAGTGTCCTCTTCTAATAAAGATGTTTCTGCAAGAAGCTACCAACTACAAAAACTGGAAGTACAGCTAAAGACTCCTTCTGCACCAAGCCGAATGTCAGCTGCCTTTATTTATTACCTATTTGGATGGGAGGGAGAAGGGAGAGAAGAAAATTTCCTGTTCCTTCTCTAACCGATGAGTCACAATTTCCAAACATCAATCAATCAGTGAGTCAGAGTGGGGAAAAGAGGAAATGGCCAGGAGGCCTCCCACTGCAGGCACTTCCCAGAATCAGGAAAAGCAGGAACCCCTGAGGCACTGACTCGACCTCCCTAGCCCTCACTCATGCAGCCAGAAGCAGGCTCTGGGCTCATGAATTGTTATTCTGCTTATTCACTGAACTATCTAGCACACAGTTTTGGGGTGCTAAAATACAGAGGCAGGGAATGTGGCCCTGCCCAAGGAGCCCCTAGTGAGGAGAATGCTGACAGCCGCAGAACATACATGCAGGTACTGTGCACAGATGAACACAGGCAGCTGTAAAGTGCAGGGTACAAAGCCCTGAGCCAGAGCAGAGACCAATGCAAGTCAGGGAGAGGAAGAGAGCAGCAGAAGGGAGTCCTTCCACATAGCCCTGCATTCCTTTGTTGCACAGGGAGAGAAAGGGACAGCACATTCCAGAACCCCCACAAGTCTAGCCTTAGCATGGCATCTCCCAAGTGTAGAAGGGATACTGGCTAGAGATCAGATAGCAAAAGACCTCTGATTCATGCAGAGGCTGTTCTTCACCTCCAAGGATTATGTTCAGAAAGGGTACCTGGGTCCTATCATGGGGACTCACACCCTGGCTGTAGGGCTAGTGGAGGTACAAACTTGGCCTTGAGGGTGGGTGTTTATTTATTTTATTTTTGACAGGATTTCTCTGTGTAGTTTAGGCTGGCCTCAAACTGATCGTGATCTTCCTGCCCTAGCCTCCTGCATGCTAGAATTACAGGCATATACCACCATGTTTGGCCTGGGCCCTGAGTTTCTAACTCGGTAGGTCTGAAGCAGACTCAAGAACTTGCATTTCTAATAAGTTTTCCAATGACATGATGCCAATAGTTGGGAACCACATCTCAGCAGTCAGTAAACCAGAGCCCACAGGCCAAGTATATTCTGTGGCCTGCTAGTATTCTTTTTTTAAATAAAATTTCACTGGAACACAGCCACCTTCAGCATTTATATTTTTCATATAGTTACTTTACAGTAGAGTACAACAAAAGAGACTATGTCCTGCAAAATCTTCAATATGTCACTATCCCTTTACAACAAAAGTTTGCCAAACTCTGCTGTAGGATATGAATAGGTGACAAGAGAGGAAGAAACAAAGATTTTTGTTGTCACTGAGTTTGGAAAGGACTGAATTAATGTTTGGCAGATTTCTTTTTCTCCAAGACTATTCACAACCTTTAAAAACTAGTGCTATTATTCTGAGATGAAGATTTCAAGAACGTCGTAGGAAACACTATATTAGCCCATGGGATGCTACCAACGGATTTTGGAGGTAATCAATCAGAACTGCAGCTTAGAAAAACCACTCTGGGGCACACAAGCTGAAAGGGGCTGCAATAGGAGGCAGTGGGATCAGTTAGCTGGTTGCTATGGAAACCACACAAGTAGTGAGAAAGTATGCAACAGGATGGGTTGGCATACTTATCTTTAGAAAAGGGTCAGGAAGTAAAAGTGAGTCTCCTCAGGTCATACAGCATCTGTCACAACCACTCAGCTCTGCCCCCGTGGCACATTGGTAGTCATATCCAGTAGGAAAGAAAATAGCATGACTGTGTTCCAATAAAACTTTGTTAACTGTGTCTCAGGATAGGATAATGAAAACATTCTGTAGATGGATGGTGCTGATAGTCAGACAATAGTGTGAATACACTTAATGGCACTGAATCACATACTTAAAAATGGTTAGAACAGAAAATTTTGTGTAAGATGTATTTTATCACCAAAAAAACCCCACGGGCATAAAAATGTAAATGTCATATAATTTTCATGTATAACAAAGTCGTAGTACTCTTTTGCCTTCTGTGATCTGTTTTAAAATGCAAATGTCATTTTTACCACCTAGCCACAGGTACACAGACAGTATTGTGAGTACGTGGCTTTGGGGTTACAGACCTGTGCCTAGGCAATAGGAACAAAGGTTGGTTGGGGCTCTGATTTGGGGCTGCTGTTTCCTATCCAGATCTATGAATCCTGGAGGGAACAGGTAAGTGGGGCAGGTCCAGAAGACCAGGTAGCACCGGAAAGGATAGTCTGGGGGCTCCAGAGATGCTGGTAGGGAAACTGTCAGATCTTGCTGGGCTATGATCAGCCTTTCTACAGCCTTGCTCAGGACACACCAGACCCCCTCTGCAGCTGCCTGCCACCGAGAGGTATGGCTTCTCAAAAGAGCTCCTGTCTGCCTTGGGGGATACTGGGGAACTCCTATCTCCTTCAGAAGCAGATCCCTCAGAAGCTGTGTTGGCAGATCACTGCTTGATAGAAAAAGATAATACCTTGCCTTGTCCAAAATAAATTAATACCATGAAACCCAAGCAGAGCAGGAGATTAAATAACACATTGTGACCAATGCTTCCTAAACCATCTGTAGAGAAGGGCATTCTATGGGTTTTTAAACTGTCAATCTGCCATAGGCTAACATTTTTATAAAATACAATAAAAATATCATTTGGATGTCGCTGGAATGTCAAACTGCTATAAAAGTTTCTTGGTGCCTCCTCTCAAGTTTCTGCACTTATCGAGCTATACGCAGGCTGCTGCTTTGTGAATAGCATGGTGGCACTCTCTTGAGGACATGGTGCCTTGAATTAGGCCTTGACAGTTTCTCTACTGAAAAGGAAACAAAATATATAATCCAATCAATCCAACAAGCCCCAAAAAAGGGGCTTGGGCAAGTAGCTTCTTTATAAGAGGGAAGGTTATGGATTAACAATGGTCAGAGAGAAAACTCTAGAACGCTGGCCACAGATCAGAAGTCTCTAGATGATTGGCTACTGCAGGGCAGTGAAGATGAGAGACTTAGTCAAGCAACCAGAGGCTGGACCCCAAGGTACTAAGGGGCAGAGGAATAGGGACATACTGCCATTCTTATAAAGAAATCAGACAACATTGAAACACTGAAAGACTACAAAACAGGCAGCACTCCAAGGCCACCCCTAATTGTAATTGTCCACCTTTACTGTAAAATCCTAAGGCTCTAAGCTCCTTATGAAAGCTGACTCCTATCGTGTCCTTGGGGCACGGAGGGAAGGTAAGGCTTACTCCATCACAACAGACATGAATTTTTCGTTCAAGAGATGTAATTGCAAATCATTTTAGAAAATGCTCAACAGCTTATTGTCTTTATAATACCAAGTTTACATAGCTCAAATAATGGACAAATATCACCATGTAATAGAATAGCACAAAATGGTAATTTTACTATGGAAAGTTGGAACTTGCCATTTCAAATTAGCAAAAGCTGTGAAGTGGGCATTACTGACAATGTGAATATAGTAATTGGGGCTGATTTCTTGGCGCCTGGCCGAATCTGGCTGCCTGGCGTCCTGCGAGTTAATTATAGCTCTGTTAACAGCAAGGGAACAGGGAACACTCCGTCGTGATGCAGCGATAAAATGCAGCTGAGGTCTCTGTAGCCAAGTGTGGCATTACTGGCTAGAGATCGGGTACAAGAAAAATGATTCTAAATGAATATTTAAAGCAATGACCCTAAGAAAGCACTATTAGGGGTCAAAAATCAACTATAAGAGGCAAACCTTCAGAAGGTACCCTGCTAATTTACCTTTAGCATCTGTACTTTGCAGTGGAACGGCTCAGGAAGTCATTTCAGGCTATATTCAAAGATAATCTGCTACTGCTTAAGTCTGCTTCCTTTTAAGAAGTTCAGAAATTAAAATATATGATTCTATCCAAATTGCTTCTCTCCACAGATTGAATCAATTATTTCAATGTGGGTTTTTAAAAAAATAAATCTTTCTTTTCATTAATTTGGGAGGTATGATTGTGAATATCCAAAACTGCATTTCTTGAATCCTGCCCCTGGCTATGTCACCACCAGGCTGATACAGCACCATGTCCCTCACCCCACCACACACATTCCAGGTCATTTTTCCTGAAACTGGTGAGACCTGCCCAATATCCACTTAGGGTTGGACAGGAGAGACAGTCATACTGGGGCTATGCCTAGGGCAGTGAGAGTATTTTGGAGTGAAGTTTTAAATCTGACACCAAACACTTTAAATACTCAGTGTTCTTGTTTGTCTGATCCACTCCCATTCTCCTTCCTGATTCACACTTTTCCCTTAGTTGAAACCCTGAAAACCCACCTGAGGCATTCTGGAATCCTCTTCATTCTACATCTTCTTTACACGAACAAGCTTGTCTCCCATCATGGGCATCATCGAGGCATCCCATGCCAGCCCTTTTGAAATCCTCTAACTTTACCTTCCCAGCCATAGGCCAACGGGAAACATCTATAAGTCATTCTTTAAATACACCAATGCCTCAGTCAAACTCCTGAACCATGCCCTTAGCCATAGACAACAAAGCAAATACTTTTCCTGTCACCTACACCCAGTTAAGGGGGAGAAAAGAGGACACATGCTCCAGTGTAACTTCCCACAGTCAGGACCATACTGCCCTACAATCCACTCATTTCCCTGGCCTGGTCCCACCTAGAACCCAACTCTTTCCTCTTGGCTCACAGTCCTGTGATCAGAATCCTGTGGCTTCTGTTCCTATTCCTCCCCTCAGGACTCACCACCCTGGCCTTGACCCTAATTAGGTTGTATGGATGCCCTGCTGGGGACTCATTCCACACTCTTATTCAGAACACCAGCTGCATGAGTACAGGACTATGACCCATACCCCAATGCCTCACTCAGCGTCTGTCACAAAAGGGATACTTATTTAGCACTGAGACTCTAGAAGTCCTTGTGTAGTTATAAATATCCATGAAATAACACCCAAATAAAATTTCCAAGATGTAACAGAAAATCTACTCACAATTTAAGTAAAAGTATTAGTGACCCTTTTAACTTCTTGGCAATAAACTCCACGGTAAGGTTTCAGCAGTATTATGCTTTGTACTGACATGACAATGAGCAAGATGAAAACAAATATACCCCGTGGCTAAATGCATAGAACCCCAACAGCCAGGCTATAGTCTAAGGCCTTAGGGGAGACCCCTCCCTCTCTACCACTCCCCTACTCCAGCACATACGTGCCCCTATCTTGCAGGCTTGCAGACTTCTGGGCAGCCCAGGCTAAGGAAGAAATCCCAAAGTGGGCCTGGGGAATAGCCAACAGCCTAGGGCCTAGAGTCCAGGCTTTGAGGGAAAGGGTAATACTGTCTTCTGTTACCTCTGGGTTACTGGTCTTGGATGTCAGACAGGACACATAGAGTGAGATCCCTTCCTCTTCCTAGGGAGAGAAGACTATTATAGAACTATACTATTCAGTTCAGACCACAGAGTTGTTGGGACAGCCTGCTAGGGATAAGAAGTGCTAATGGGGTCAAGGCTCTCCCAGAAGCAAACTAGGTACCTTCCTGCCCTCTGAGAGCCCAAAGTATCTGCCATGGATCAGTGGGACTCTTTAGGATTAAACATATCAACCAAAGACAGTGGGTTTAGAAAACAAATGTGGGGTGCCCCACAGACAGACACATGTGCTCATGACATTGACAGGCCAAGAGGACAAACCAGCGCCTTGGAGCTGAAGCTCAGTGGAAAGATTCAGGGCCTCAGCACCCGGGTTCTACTTGACAACTTGCTGCAATGTGACTGTGTATAAGTTGTGGGTCTCTCAATTGTGACATTAAAGGAATGGTGGACCAGGTCCCTCATCTCCCCTGGAGGCTAAGAGAGTGCCTCTTGGCCACTGGCAATCTTGAACCTTCCCTTCCTGCAATCTACCTATCTAGTCACCTACCTCCCTGGAACTCAGAGACCAAGTCAATAGGTCATCACACCCAATGCTGCCTGAAGACCTTGGTGGGCTTGTGTAGTCCCACTGAGGCCACTGGAACAAATCACATCTGCTCAATGCTGCCCCATATGCTCATTAACATCCTCTGGGGTACAGCAGTTATGCTCTGTTGTGCTGGAAATAAGATCTGGAGCCATGAAGGTATGGTGAGCTTCTCAGCCCTTCCTACTCACCACAGCCTCTCTGCCCCACTGCCACACTCTCTTTCTGGGAAGGGCACTGGGCAATCCCTCACTGTGGGGCTAGAGCTCCTTCCCATACCTGCAATGGGTCAGTAATCTGCTCTCCAGGACCAGCTCACTCACACCTAAGACATGAGAAACCAGATAACTGGAAGGGAAAACCTTCCTTGAGTCAAGACCCTAACAAAGAGTTAGTAAGAACATGCCTCAAACCATCCTGCTGTTTGACTGAGATTAATAATCTCAAAGTAATAATCAACCTAAACCACCAACCAATGGGGACTAGCTAACCATAGGCCTGCCATGCCTCCACTAACAGAATAGGCTGGGCTGACAAAGACTTACTGGGAAGGTGTTCCAGTACGCAAGCTTACCAAACAATGTGAGCTTTACATCCCTGGCACAGAATATAGGCGATTTCCTATTATAAAATGTCAGGAGGGGGAAAAAAATGTCAAGAGAAGTTATCTTGAGATGGGAGAATTTGGGTTCTTGTTTCTTCATTAATTGGATTAGCCCACACTACCTCAGTAATTCAAAAAGCCTGTGTTATCTTAATTATAAGAAAAGTCCTTCCCCACTTTGAGAAAGTGAAGGGGTACCCTATGCAGACAGATTTCATACACCTTGTACAGGATAGGGACACTATTTTCTAAGTCTAGATACAATCAACAACAATAATAAAATTCCATTCTGTCTGTCTCGGAGAATACAGGAACATTTTTTATTTTCATACATTATTAATTCACATTTGTTTAGTGACATTCGTTAGGAATCCATATAGTAGGTATTAGCAATGATGAAAATCCCACTCTGAACCTCCAAAAGCCAAAAGGTTTCATTAAAACACCAAATCAGTGCCATTTTTTAAACTTTATATTTTGAAGAAACACTGTGCCCACCTTATTTTGAGCTGCATGACTCCTTCAAGTCTGGGTGGCTCTGAGTATGGGTCTCTCTTCTGTATCATGCACATGACACAAAAATCAAGGTGCAGCAGACCCAAAGGATGCTTTAAAGGTCTGGGGCCAATGCATCAGCACAAAAAGGCAGCTACTTGCTGGTCAGAGCTGCAAATGAGTTGCTAATTTTTCTTCCACGAAGTGTGCATCACTACCAAAGTGGGAAGAAATTAAACTCTACCAGTCTTCTGTATACAGGGCACCAAGATGTGACCTTGAGTATTCACTGCAGTCATTACAGGAGGGACAGAGCCCCATTCCAGTCGATGGAAGCACAGAGAAGTTACATGATCTATCAGCAGCCAGTGGAGTCAAGCTCTACATCTAGGTCTATATGACTCCAAAGCCTCCAATGCTCCTTCCAACCCAGGTGCTAAGGGCTGGGGGATGGTAGTGTGTAAGGTGTGAGGCGCCCTTACAACATGAAAAGCCACCCTTGACTTTGGGTGGGCATGTGGAGACTTGTCCACACTGGCCTTGCTCTGTAGGGGCCATAGGCCTTGTGAACTGCTGATAGACCAAATAGAAAGAACAGCAGGTAGGGAAAACCTGGGCAAGTGGGTCTGGTGGAAAACATACTGCTCACTTTCTGCCCAAAGGCAAGCAGTTAGCAGAGCACCCAATGACAGAACGTCTCCCTTTTTGCAGCCAGCTAGTCAGTATGGAGTCGACACTGCCTGAAATGAACATCGTTTGAAATAACATTGATACAAGGTGAGATTGAAAGACACACCTGCAGAAACTGGGCCTCTTGGAATGAGAATTCAAAAGAAGTTTTGTTCTCTTTCACTTATTCTATGAAAGAAAATCTATAACCCAGGGTATCTGAGTTACAGACAGGCAGCCTCCCTGCTGGGAATTTTCCTGTCCTGGCCATGACACTCCACCCTGTTAGCTTTGGGAGTAGTCTTTTTCTCCCTGAGTCATACTTTTCTGGAAGCCCTCCAGCTCTTGAGTGGAACCTGCAATACCCTAAAAAGGTAGGTGAGTGGTGCTTCTAGGATTTAAGCATCTTTCTCCACCTAATGGAATAGAAGTTGGTACACTTCTATGCAAATGAATGCAAAAACAGACCTGCAAGACAATGTTTTACTGGCATGTTTGATAATTCTGTAGTTAAACCCCCCCGACTTAAAAATGGGAAGGGAGGGAAGAAGGGGGGGAGGGAGGGAGGGAGGGAGGGAGGGAGGGAGGGAGGGAGGGAGGGAGGGAGGGAGGACGGACCTTTCCCTGCTCTGCAGTTCAACAAGGGGTTCTTAGCATTTTCCACTACTTTAAGGTTTGCAATCAGCTCTAGAACACAGAGATGCAAAACGCCCCTCAGAAGCCACATACATATCCAGAGGTTTCAATGAAAACAGTGCAGAATTCTTCCAAGAATGTATCTGTCAACTAGTTAAGATAATAAAGACTTCATTACTCGGCTGTGATCACAGCACACAATAAAGCAGACCAAGTTCAGGAATGCCAACACACTAAAACTGGACAAGAGAAGAGACAAATCTACTTGTATGCTCAGTTATCACACTGCTGAACTGTAGCCTCAGCAAGAAACAGAGTCCAGAGGCTTGATGAAATTGATGTGAAGGAACCAAGCCCATTGACATGTTTATTTTTTCAAACAGTTTGCTTCTAATACAAAAAGAAAGATGCTAGATCTTCTATTTTCATCTTTCAGATTCCCCAAAAAGAGTGAGGAAAGTGAGATACCCTGCTGGCCTCTGAGCCCCAGTACAGGAAAAAAGGCACCTCTGTGCAAGATCTGGAACAAAAGCAGGTTGGGGCCAACAATTCTTCGACTTTCCCTTCACAATAACCTCCTACAGCAAAGAATAAGAGGAGACTCTGGCAGGGCTCTGGGGTTCCCCTCCCATGAGCAAAGGAGTTGGCCAGCTCCAGGAGCCTGTCAGGGGCTGAGGCTCCACCACTGCATGTGGTGAGAGGAACAAGCTGCCCCAGTGGCTGCTTCCATGGAAACAAGGTCAGCCCAGCAACAAGCCCCAGCTTTAAGAGAGCCACCTGCCTCTATGAAGCCCAGCCTTTTGCCTTCTCCTTTGTGACCTCACATTTATAATATGGAGATAAAACATGCAGAGATCCTGACCACAATAGAAAAGCAGACCCTTCTAATGGATTGGTGTGTGACTCCAGGTAAGCCACTCCAGGCATATTATCATGCCTCTAGGCCTGAGATAATCTCTGGAATAAGACAGTTTATGATTGCTAAGAGACAGTTGTGACAAAATTGCTACTTTGAGGCATCACTGGGCCAGGCAGAGGTCTGGATTAATCAGGAAACATCTACAGGCTGCAGTGCTGACTATGGAATGCAGTGTGATTTGCCCAACCAAGGACTCAAAGGGGTCCCAGAACTTACGAGTGTAGTGGGAAACACATTTGCATGGAGTATGGGAAGACAGAGGAATTAGCAACACAAGGAAAAGCAAGAAGAGCATCCTTCAATAATTCTGAGCAGGATTTCTGGTCTCATTGCAGAACTGCTTTCTCAGGGACTCATATGTCCTCCCACTACTCAGCTCCCTCAAGGAGCTGGAACTTCATGAAACTTGTCACTGGATGTGCTTCTCTCGCCAACACTTAACTTTTACCCTCATGTCAGAAACTGGCCAGGTCTTGCCAACTGTAAACCACCCCCAAGAGATTCACTCCATTTATAGTGAGCATCAACAGGCAACGTAAGCAGAGGAGTGCTCACAGCAGAGTGACTGATAGTTTAGCAAGGACAGAAAGAGAGGTGCCCAGCCGTCCATGAGACCCTGGCAGGGCATGACTTTGAACATACCCAGGATCCTCAGCAGTCTTACAAATCTCTCCTCTACTATCTATACAAAGGCATCATCAATGACATTCACTCTGGTTGTTAAATAACCATGTTCAATCACACAGTTGACTTCCAAATGTGCCATGCATACACAGGAAGCCAGATATCAGGTGCAAATGGCACAACTCCTGTGAGGGCACTTTGTAGACACTGACAGTTTGCAGCAGCGCAGCCCTCAGTAAGCCTATCACAGCAGGACTCTTAACAACTAAAGTGACCATTAACAATTTTTTTTTTTTTTAGTAACAGTATTTTAAACTGAAGTATGTGGGCTGGGGAGATAGCTCAGTGGCTTAAGTGCCTCCTGGCAAGCATAGGACCTGAGTTTGATCCTCAGTACCTCCCACCCACCCACCCACACACAAGTAAATTCAAGTATGTGCATCATCTTTTTCTTGGGGGTTGCGGGGGGCCTCACTGTAGTCCAGACTGGCCTTGAACTCACTTATATAACCAGCCTGACCTCAAGCTCATGATGATCCTCCTGCCTCAGCCTCCAGAATGTTGGGATTACAGGCATGTGGCACCATATCCAACTACATTATCTTTTTAGATACTATACCATGGAAGTAGTGTTAATGTGATTTTTTTTTTCTGGTACTGGGGACAGAACCCAGATCTCATACATGCTAAACAACCACTGTACTACTGAGCTAACCTTGATCCATTAAGTACAACTTTTTATTATCATCCTTTTAATTTTTATATTTTATTTATTTATAATACTGGAGATTGAATGTAAGAACTTTCCACTGAGCTCTACCTTTTTTTAAGTTGCCCAAGCTAAATTGAGATCCTCCTGCCTCACCCTCCACAGTGCTGAGATTATACTTATGTACCACTATGCTCATCTAAACATAACATTTTTTGTTTGTTAGTTGGTTTGTTGTTACTAGAAATTGAACTCACAACCTTGGGCTTCCCACGCAGGTGCTGTGTCACTGAGCTATATCCCTGGCCCAAACGTAATTTTAATATGTACCGGGAAACCAAAAAATTCATGTAGTCTACTTCATTTTGATTTCTTGCTTCAATGCATCAGTCTAGAGCTGAACCCACAATATTTCCAACGGTTGTACAATAACAGCATTTATATGACAACTGGGAAATGCAGCCTTATGGGTACAAGAAAAAGGTTAGTGGTTGTCATGGGTTGGAGAAGGGGAAGGACTGCCTACAGAGGGGCAGGGAAGAACTTGAGAGGACAGTTGTACCAAGAATTATTCTGTGGGGCCAGGGATATGGCTCAATGGTGCAACACCTGGCTAGCAGGCAAGCACAAAGTCCTGAATTCAATTCCCAATACCAAAATAAAACAATTCTTCTGTGCTATGAACTGTGGCAGAGGCACCTGATTTTATATGGTGACCAAAATTCAGAGCAGCAGACACTTAAAGTGCAAATTTCACTTTTAAAAAAGCTTCTCCCCACACGTAAAACTAGTTTTATACCACTGTCTCCATACCAAATCTAGAAAAGGAATCAGAGTGCAACCAAAACAGATCCAAACACGGTTATCAAGCATCCACACTGACTGACATCATCAGAGGCTTTGGATCAGGACATTCAATACCACAGTTCACTTTCTTGCCCTTCTCACAGTTGTTTTTTGTTTTTCCCCAAGGAGGGGAGGTAAGCATGTGGGCAGAGAGGAATGAACAGCATCTTCTCATCTAGACTGTCTCCTGTTATTCACACAGATCGCTGTTGCCTTCTGCACTCAAACCTGCTAGGAAGTGTTAGTGAGGAGGAAGTGAGTTAAGCAGAAAGCAACTGATTATCACTAATGGAAAAATCAGGAGCCCAGCTTGACTCAGGACACATGGGTAGCATCACAGGAGGCAGAGAAGGGAAGGAGAATAGGCTTGGCTCTGTCCTGCCAGCAAGGACCTCAGTCAAGGCACCTCCTACTCCTGCTCTTCAAGACACGCACAGTGAGGCTGCTAAGAAGGTGTGTACACAGAAGACACATGCAAAGCACATTCCCATGGTGCACTGAAGCTCTGAATGTGAGCACTTACGATTATCAGTAACATGTTCTGCATGTAAGACTCCTTTAATTCTCACAGAATGCACAGACACAGAAATCACTGCCACTAAATTCTACCACATGCAGAAGACTTTACAACTTGACCTTACCTTTCCTATTCTCTGAAAACAGCTGTGGGTCACCCCTCTCCATAACTTTCCCAAGGCCTGAGGTAGGAGGGGTACCACACTGCCAGCAATCCCATGACCAGACCTCGGACATCTGAACAACTGTCTTAAACTAGAGCTTAAACAAGATTCGGCCAAAAATAATCCAACAGCTGCTCAGAGCCATCTCTGTCCACTGCTGTTGCTTCAGGCAAGTCACAGACCTTGATTTCCTCATGTGTAAGATATAGCTAAGCTGGTCAATTCTTTCAGGTCTACGCTGCCCATAGTTTTATTTCCGTGGGATTTCTTGGGCTCTGAGGAAGGCTCCCAGTGTCCTCCAATGAGGACAGCACCAACACCATTCACAGGGGATGTCTTCCCGCTCAATGCCAGCCTGTCCCAATTACACAACCCAGGTCTCAGGTGGCCTTTCGGCACATACTTAACGGTTGAATTTAGTGGGAAGAACACAGAAATGCAAAACTCTTAGGGCAAATCTATCCCTGGAGGAGAAACTATTCTACCCTGGCCAGTCCAGGGCAGAAGTCTCGCATATTTGGGTCAAGGGCATGAGAAGGGACCATAGGAAGACAGGCTCTAAATACCACTGACCCTGCATGAGTCTGGGTACCCCAACTAGTCTCTGATTAAAGAATTCAAGGCATTGGCTTCAAATGCCCCTTCCTGGGGACTCGTGTCTCAACACATCTTAGGTGGAGCCCAGGGACAATATTTTTAAAACACACACCCAGGAAACTGATGATTAGTGAAGTGAGGGGCCACTTGCAGGCTGGCTCCTACATGACTAGAAACCACAGTGCCCTCACCACCACTGCAATTCTGAGAGCTATGAAACTTGATTTTGGGACTTCCAAGTAGGTGGTGGTATAAGATTCTAGAAGCATTTAGCCAAAGCAAGGAGATTAAGTGACAGGGAGGTCAGAAAGATAGTGTAAGGAAGCCAGGAGGCACTGCAGGGTTGTGCAACCTCCTCAGAGTTCTATCATCTTCAAGAAAACACTGCTGCCATCCATCATCCCCACTAGCAGTGCTCTCTCCTGTCTGCTGGCCTCATACCGAGCCCCTGCTCACCCAAAGGACAGCCTTTTCTCCTACTTCTCCAGGAAGATTCAGGCCATACTTGGAAGCTACCTGACCTTCTGGCTCTAATCCTATCCTGAGCTCACTCTGCTGGCCAGCCTGGATTCTATCTCCCTCCCAAACTCTGAGACTCTTAGTCTTGCTGCAGAATTGTATGTTGCCTCTCTTGGAAATTTCTGCCTTTCTCTTTAGACACAAGTTCTAGGAACCCCAATTAGGGCTGGAAAGTCCACCTTTTGAAAAAGGGTCCTTCTCAGGCTGCAACCCTGTCTTTTATACATCCCTCTCAGACAAGTATTCCCAAAATTTACTGCTTCTACATCCCTAACTCCACAGTCAGAATCCCATGCCCACAGCTAGTAGACCAACTATTTCTACTTTCTGGTTTCTGTCTGCCTCCACCACCAGAAGATAAGCACCCCAAGGGCAGAGATGCTGTGTCCTGCAACTACAGGCTAAGCTAATGCCTATCATGCAGGAATCTAGGACATGAGGGCATCTGTGCATGGATCAGATATAACCACATCTTCCTCATTTCTAGAGTGCACCATTTCTTATCCAGTTTCTACAACTGTGTTCCAGCTGTCACAGCTCTACCTGTTCCATAAATATCCATCTTCCACAGCACAAGACAAGCAGCAGTGATTCAAACCCTAAACTGACCGTGCTATTCCTAAATGCGCAATCTGTGCCAAGTGGCAAGGCCTCAGAGTAAAACCCAACTTTTCTGCCCTCATTTTCAAGCAGGAGCCTGAGCCTCCAGATTGTCCTCAGCCCCCTCTGAACTTTTCACCAGGCCCAGGGTCCTACCTAACTCCCAGAGCCCATTCTCTTCTCGATATCCACTGAGCATTACCCTATGTTTTTACTTATTCCTTGATACTCAACAATCACATACCCAAGTTGTGGTATGATTCAGTCTGCCCCAACCTGCAGCCAATGTCCCGACTGCAGGACACAAGGCTGAAAAGGGCACAAGAAGTTCAGGCTTTGTCCATCCACACACCACAGTCTCCAGGTCTAATCTATCCCTGAAGTTATTATTGAGGCACCTTCCACAGTGACCCACTCTTCCAGCTCTCTCCCCTATTTTCTACTTTACTGTTTTTCTCCCATTACCTCCTCTTCCTTTCACTTGGTGAAGCTGCTGGAAGACCCCGCTGTACTCTAGCCAGGACTGACTTGAGGCAAACCCATGAGTTTGCTTTGGAAAGGAATTAATAATGAAAGCTGGAAGGCATCTTCAGGACAATAAACACCTCCTTTTTCCCTTTCCAGCCTCTGGCACAGCACCTTTCTCTGGTGGAAATGCTTTCTGGGACACAACCTGAGTCTCACTCAAAGGCTGGGACAAGGAAGGACAGGGTAGTATATGCAGCAAGCAAAGGTGACCATGAATTATGTTTCTTGCCGACTAAAAGCTGCAACAGAACTTCTTAATGTGCTGTGAGCTGAGCCTTGTAAAGTAGGACAGACTCCTGACACCCATACCTTGCCAGGGAATAAATAACTCTCCCCCAAAGTTTCTAGAAAAATATTCAGAAACAAGAGACATATTTTCAATCCAAACAAAATGAGTGTGTAATTGTAGAAGTTTACCAGGACAATGGACCCAGGATAAACACCTCTGATAATAAAATTATAATGAAAATAAAACAATTTTCTTTTAAAGTCTTGAAAGAAAATATCAGCAAGGGCAAAGCTTTGGTTTTGATTCCCAGCACCACAGAACAGCCAAATAAGCTATCTTTAAAGCAAATAAAAACAAAAGAGCAGGGGATATATAGCTCAGCGGCATAAACACCTGCCTGGCAAGTGCAAGGTCCCAAGTTCGATCTCCAGTACCACAAAAATACCCAGCATTCGGAAAAGCTGAGACAGAAAATCACAAGTTCAAACCTAGTCTAGGCAATGTAGCAAGAACTTAGTTCAAAAGATAGGAAAGACGTACGAATGTAGCTCAGTTCAATCCCAGTACAACAACAACAACACATTAAAAATTTGTCATTACTTTTAATCCCTAACTTAGTTGAGAGGAAGACAGTTTTTTAAACTTCACTGCAGTTTGACTTACAGATCACAGAAAATGTGTTAAATTCTGAGTGTCTGACACCCAACAACCTTGAAACAGTAATATGCATCCTATTTCACAGACACTGAGAGGCTTCAGCCTTTGACAACAACAGAATGCTCCTCGGGGTGAATAATTCCTCTTGTGATTGGCTGCAGCTATTTCAGGGGCTGATACAGACTCCATATTGAAATGCTACTACCCATTGACAGATGGGGAGGAAGAAAAACGAAGGGCCAAATATATCAAATTTCCTCTGCAAACTATGAACAATGTGTTTGGCTTTTTAACAGCTCAAACAGTCATTTTGAAATCAATGTTTACAACAAAAAAACAGCAGTAATTTTCTTCTAAATCACTTCAAAGTAGTAATGCTCTCAAAGTTTTTCTAATTTAGGGCTAGAAGACATAATGGTTATTTTCAAATGTCTGGTTAAAAATCAGAGAAGGACTCAAAGGTAAGCCACAAGTATGCAAGTGAATCCTAAATGTTTCTATTTCTGGTCAAGAACCAGAGTGAATGAATATATTCAGCTTCACTTTGTAAATAAAGCAGTCAATTGTAGTTAAGAAATTTTAAAATTACTAAAATTTTTCTTGCTCTATGCAATGTGAAACCTGCTTAAAATTATATAGAAATGAATATGATCCTAATATCAGAATAATATGCTTCTTCCAGTTTTAATTTTAAAAAAACAAAGAAAAACTATAAAATCTATTAAGAAATCAATGATAATTGATAATGTGAGAATATGGACTTAATACTATTTGCCTAAGGAAACTGTAAATAGTCAGCTCCAAATTCTTTTTTAAAACTCCAGTTCATTATTTAAAAAAACCTTCAAATGTCTACTTAAGTATAAATACTAACAAAGGCTCTGTATTTTTTTAAAGCCCCTCAGAACCCCTGGAATAATGCCTGCCAACTAAAACACCTACTATGAATTTAGTAATGGGTTATGCAAACATAAATTACAAGGCCAGACATTTTAAAAGGGGAAAAAAAGGTGATTTATTGACGCACTGGAGACATGGCAGGATAGAACCACTATTTCAATTTTCCATATATTCCTCAACACTGCAGATGTGTTAATGCAAAAAGAATTTTAGAGTAAAAAGGGCTCTCAGCTCTTCTGGTTCTACTATGTCAGTTCCTTTACTTAAAAAGAGTTACCAGTGAGTTCATTTCCCACACTTCAAATCAAGAACATTAATGTACAAATGTTTTATCTAGATTCAAGGAAGAATTGATTTATTCAAATGAAAGTATAACTCAAAATCTTAATTCAGAATAAATACATTTGTATGCAAATATCACATTCCTTTATCTTACAATAGCGGAGTTAAACCACAAGTTCTGTTCTCTACTAGTCCAATGTACCTTGATCATATTTTTAATTTCTTCATCTCTATATGTGTGCATTCACTCACCTCTTCTTGTCTATTTCACTACTGGAACTAATATATATTTTTTCCTTTTCTGTGGCAAAGCAATCATTTAAATCATATGAAAACTACTTTTCATGGGTTGTTTCTATACAAATAAAAATATACAAGTCCTGGACTTTTAATTTAAAGAAACAGAAACCACCACTCTTTTCTGACTAGGTCATGGGAACAGAACATGACAGATGGAAATCCCTAAACACATATCTATAGAGCAAGAATCTTCATTTTTCTTCACTTTGCTTCACTAATGGCCGTTTTTAAAGCACAGGCAATTGGCTAAAAAAGCATGTCTCCAGAGTAAGTTCAAAAATATTTTACTAAAAAGAAGGCAGGGTTTCAAATGCAAAGATACAGAAGCAGATTCCTGTTGTTCTTTGCACTGCAAATTCCTCCCCAGTGGAGGCTGTGAGCACGCACACACACACACACACACACACACATACACCAATACAATACAGTATGAGTGCCTGGCACTTTTGATTATGTGAACACACCTGACCCCAGGGAAATAGGCTGAGACCAGTCCCATATTTCAGACAAACCAAACAGCCAATAGACAGTAATGGTTCTAAGCTACTGATGACCTGGGCCAAAGATGAAGCAGCACTTAATCTTCTGAGGGAAACTGTCAATGTTAGGAGGTCCAAGCTGACCTTTCACCCGATCTTAATCACAGCCACCTATGATAACAAAGTGAGGTTTATTTTTATGCCTGGCTGCAGACTAAAATGATCAATCCCTCAATTTTGACTGTTTGGCTCTGTACAATGAGCCAGAGTAAGTGGATTCTACATGGAGAGTTCATTGAGGGAACAAAACGTGCCAGAGAATCAGACCTAAAATAATTTCATCAAAACTCACCACTTCATTAAAGTCTCTCAAACTCTGCAAATTCAGTGAAATTCCAATAAAAGTCAATTTTAAAGTTTCATTCAAGAAATAAGAATTTTCAAACTGGAAATGAACAAAGGATTGTGAAAGTCACATGGGAAACTAGACAAAGTGGCCAACACAGTCCAGATGATGGCACAAAGCCATAAGCATAGTGCCTATCCATACCAGAGGTTCAGAAATAGCAGAGTAATCATACTCAAAACCAGCAGGATCACATCAGGAACACAGAAGCAAATTGTGACAGCTAATGGCATGCTAAGAAATACTGACAGTGATGAAAAAGGTGGACTGCACAGTAAATGGCTCTGTGAAGGACTCAGGACTCTCAGCAGACAAGGACAAAGTTGAAGCTCTACTCATCACCATCCATACAAATCACAAGTCCCACATGGGCAGCAAAACCAAGCACTGTGGAAAGGTAGCTCAGGAGGTATAATGACCTCCACATAGAAAAGACTTGTGAAATAAGACGGGGAAAAAAAAACAAAACCTGTGCATGGAGAAAACTGGGGGCACAGGGTGGGAATGTTCTATCCACATGTATATGAACACCTTCCCTATAACCAACTGGCAGCATAAACAGGGACCAGAAGAGCGGTGGCCTGGGAAAAGATATCCACAAGACGTACTCTCAACAGTGTGCAGATTCAGAATGTTGGAAAGACACAGTAATGTTGGAAGGCAGCAAATGACCCAAGAGGAAAGTGGGCAAATGATATAAGCAAGAAATATGCTAAAGAGGAAGCTGTACACAGGCTGGTCTCTGTCTAGAAGATGCTCACCCACAGCAGAAAAATATAAATTGGAAGTAAGTAAGATTCATTTTACAGCTCTTTAATGAACAAAGGCTGGGGCCGGGGAGATGGCTCAGGGGGTCAGGGAGATGGCTCAGTGGAATAAGTGCTTCTCTGGCAAGCGCAAGGGCCTGAGTTCAATCCCTAGGTCTACCAAAACAAACAAACAAAGGCTAACCCTGAGTGCCAGCAAGGGTGTGGCCAGAACAGATGGGGGTAGGTTGTGGGGTAGGGTGGTGATGGGGAGGTTGCCTGCAGCTCTGCAGGGGGACAATGGCATTCAACTGCACTGGAGAGCCACAAGTTAGGGACATCATGCCATGCTGACATAACGAGTACCCTATGACCAGCAATAGCACTTCTGGAGCGTACTCTGGGAAAGCCCTTAAGCCCTTCCCACTGTACACACCCAGGAATAGCGAGAGTCACAACCACCAAGTCTCTATAGCCATTTTAACTGGGTGTTCTTTATGCACACAACGGGATCCCATGTTGCAGTTCAAATGAATCGACTGGATGCAGAAGCTCTTGGGGCTCAATCACTAGGAGGAGATGCTGGGTAAAAATAGTCAAAAATAGGCTGGGAGATGGCTCAGTAGAATAAGTGCTCCCCTGTTAAGCTCAAGGGCCCGAGTTCAATCCCTGGTTCCGCCAAAAAAAAAAAAATGGTCAAAAATATATATTATTATAACAACACATTTTATGACTACATAAACATTGTTATGAATGCACTAAGCATATAGAAATAAAACAATTTTAGGATATGTTTACATCCAAGGAGGTAGAGGGTGGAATGGAATGGAAGTGAGTTTTTAGCTGGATATGCAATATTTTACCTTGATTTGAAGAAAACCAGGTATCAGAAATAAACAGCCAAAACATTAGTTTTTATAAGAAAAGCATGGAAAGTTAGTTTTTACAAGAAAAACATGGAAAGTTAGTTTTTACAAGAAAAGCATGGAAACATTTTTTTCTACATTCCTCAGTGCTAGAAATATTTCATATTAAAACTTAAACTTTAATACATGGTATGAAAGTATTATCACTTTATATGTGATCACATTGCTATCAGTCTGTTTCACATGAGGCCATGGCTTAGAAGTAGATGTGGCTGTGCCCCCTGACCCAGTCTCCCTACCTGTACCATAGCCCCCTAAGACAATACAGGGCCTGTTGGATGTACAGCTTTTTTAGAATGGAAATGTAGCTTGCAACTTATGAACACCACATTCTCATGGCACAACACAAATATCAGATACAAGAAATGTGCATTCCCTGCCACATCTAAAACTGGGTCCCCAGTAACAGCTGAGCTGTCAAGGTGGGGACAGTGGATCAGGCCTTCTTTATAGCATTCCAAGAACAGTTGGTGAATGGTCAAACTGGGGTTTCAATCAGCCTGTTGGTCTTTCTCGGGGGCCTCTCAAATGTAAGGTGGGGAGCAGCAGTTTTACACTGTCTCCTCTAGATGCAAACTGCACACTTGAGAAGCAGTCTGAACTCTCTCCTCTAAATGCAATCTACTGGGAAGCCAGGCAGGGAATAGGGGCAGTGGCATGTGGCCAGGACCCCTCTGTAGCAACAGGCAGCTCTGGAAATCCATCCTGCACAGCATCCAGCTCTGCACACCAGAAGGTGACTGTTACTACAACACTCTATAAGCACTCCCCAGGGACCTGCTCTGGCACAGCCCTGTGGTCAGCCTGTCTGGATCAAAAGCCTCCTGCCATGCCAGGTGTGGTAACACAGGCCTGTAATCCCAGCACTCTGGAGGTTGAGGCAGTAATATCACAAGTTAAGACCCAATCCAGGCAACTTAGTGAGGTAATGAGACACATCTCAAAATATAAAATAAAAAGAGACTTAGGATATAGCTCGTTGTGAAGGCCCTGGGTTCAATCCTTGGCAGTGAAAACCAAAAACTACTGGCAGCCTTGCCACTTCTTGGCTGTGACACCCATGAATAGCTATGTCATCTCTGGGCCTCAGTTTCCCCTTCTCTGACATAGAAATAAATAATACTTTTTGCAGAGAGGTGCTGTGAGTTAAATCAGTTAAAGCACTGTAGTGCTGGGCATAATATAACCATGTTAATCATGTGCAAGACCTCTGTAAATGTTAGCTATTGTTATAAGTTGGGTCTGCCTCATCCCTGAAGCTGCCAGGCCCTTAGAACAAAGCTTTCCTAGGCCACCCCTGTCCAATGAAAGACTCCTGCTAGGAAAATGTCAAGATGTAGGGGAGGCCAGGTCCATTAGAGCAAAACACTGTACCTGGGTTGTGGGCTCACAGAAGGACCAACAGGGAGGCTCTGGCTCCAGGGGCTGTGGGAGTCCTGGACCCACCTGGCTAACACCCACACTTCTTCTCCAATCAGAAAGCAGAGGTGACACAGCTGGCTCAGATTACAAATTGAGTTGACAGGGGCAGAACCAGAGTGAGGCAGTCAGTGTTCTGACCCCCAGAGTTAAATCCCTCTTCAATGAGGTCTTCCTGCTAGAATATTGGGCCACAATCAAAATCATCACACTAACTTTTTATGGAGTTCATACTGGCAATTTAAGGCCAAAAGCCAATGTGAGTCAAAACTGAGTGGTCCATAATGACTTTCCCACCAGCCTGGCATGCTGGCCACAGAAAAACAAAGTCAACAGACCTCAGAGCCAGTGGAATCCATCATCCAATGGTCTCTTTCTTGACTGACATAACTTCAAAATGGATGGGGAGATTTTCCTAGTGTCTGGTTTATAATAAATCCCATAATTTAAGAAGTATTTTTGTGCTATTGATAAACTTTAGTCTATACAAAGTGCTCCTTCCTGAGTAAACTCATAAAATGTATCTTTTTTTCTTTTAATGTATTTAGCACAAGGTCTACAGGGTCCCACTATATAGATTGGTCTCATAGTTATTCTCCTGTTTTCAGCCTCCCAAATGCTGGGATTACAACTGTGTGCTAGCACATCCAGTCTCAATGGCTGTCTCAGTGCGCCCTAGGCGCAGGGCCAGCATGGTAGGCCCAGGGACCAAACCCCTGGTCCCTGCTTCTGCCTAAGCAGGAGCTTTAATCTGCTGAGCTATTTGCCTGGCCCTATAAAATACAGCTTTGCATTTACACACTTTCTTTCAAATGTGTGCCTCTTCAAAGCAATATGCAAAAGTATATTTTTTTTTCCAAAAGTATTTTGTTTTATAAACTAATAGAAGAGGAACTGCTTACAAACCAGTGAGCTAATCTGACATCTGGCTCCTGAAACAGTGGCTCAGTGGTTACTGCCCAACCTTGTGAGTCTGGCTGATGGGAGAAGCCAGGTATAGGGGTACATATGTAATCCCAGCACTTGGGAGGGCAAAGCAGGAGGCTTGATAGAAGTTTAGAGCCAGTCTGGTTACAAAGTGAGTTCAAGGCCAGCCTGAACTGCATAGGATAATCCTATCTATGAGTCCGAGCTGTATAGCAAGACCCTGTACCAAATACAAAAATTAAAAAGGGTTTTTTTAAAAAAAAAAATTAAAGTCTACTCACAGATACTTCTTCAAAAAGAGACTTTTCTCACACTCACACACACACACACACACACACACACACACACACAGAGCAGGTCATTCATTTATTGAGTTTCTGTGACTTGCCACACCATTCTGGAAATCCTGCAGCAGTTCATCCAACTCATGGCTACAAGTGGACTATCATTACTCCCATTGTTCAAATGAGAAAACAAAGGCTAAGAGAGGCTGTGTGGCTAAATGGGGTCTCCACTGAAACTCCACCCCACAGGAATCTAATAAAATCCTTTCCCTTTTTTTTTTTTTTTTTTTTTTTTTGTGGAACCAGGGATTGAACTCAGGCCCTTGCGCTTGCCAGGGAAGCGCTTATTCCATTGAGCTATCTCCCCAGCCCCAATCCTTTCCTTCTGACAGCTATTGAGCTCTCAGATAATTTGTCCGATGCTTAAAATAGTGCATCAGAAACCGTGAGACACATGAAGGAAGTGACACACAGCTCAGGAAGGAAAGGGAACGCCAGCCATTTGAATGGCTCAGCACAAGGCTTCAGGGGCCATCAGACAGTGTTCACAAAGACCAAAGGTTACAGGGTGGCCCTGCTGTCCTTGGTCTAAGACCCACCCACACGTGGCTCTGACTGCTGCCTGTGACACAGAGCAGAGAGAGATTAGCTCCTTGCCTATTGTCTACACATTCTCCCTCAAACTCCAATTCAGTACATAAAGTGTACTGAATATATCAAGTTTCAAACTTTGTTCAATGGTACCCCAGGTTTGGGAGGGAAGGGGAAAGATGGGAAGAAAAGGAGACAGGAACAAAGAGGGGCAGCGGGAGTGGGGAGAATATGAATGAGAATCTAACACCTAAAAATAACACTGCTGAGAGCCAACAAAGACCAAAGAGACTAGCCAAAATGGCTTTTGATTGAAGGAAGTCTGGGGAACATCTCTCCAAATTCAAAACTACAGACAGACAGACAGACAGACAGACAGACAGACAGACAGACACAGACACACACACACACACACACACACACACACACACACACAGACTGGCTTTAGGAAGACTATTAAGAAGTGTCTTCCATTCTAAGACTCAAACACCTCCTGAGTCCCTGAAGCAACCTCTGCCTACTTGTTCACTATCACACAACTGCTTCAGTTCTTATCTCCATCTGAAACTACCCTGTGTGTCATCTGTCTGTCTGGTCAATGTCTGCCCACACCTAGTATGGGGACAGCTCTAAGCATAAGAACCTTCTCTTTTGTTCCCATTACATCTCAAGAAAAGAAATAATAGTAGCTACTAAGTACCTACTTCATACTCCATATTCTTGAACTCATTTCAGCGTAACAGCTGCTATCACATACTCAATTTCTCTAATCTGAAAAGTCAAAGTCTAAGAAGCTCCAAGATACTCAGCTTGTAGAACTTGGATTAGGGGTGCTTGGACTGGGGAGATAGCTCAGTAGAATAAGTGCTTGCCTGGCAAGTGCAAGGTCCTGAGTACATTCCCCAGGTCTGCCAAAAAAAAAAAAAAAAAGAAAAAGAAAAAAGAAAAAGAATGGATTAGGGTGCTCGATCAGTAAAGTTCACAGAAATATCTCCCCCCCCAAAAAAAAAAAATCTGAAAACTTCTAAACACTTCTGGTCCCAAGCATTATGGATAAGAGATTCTCAAACTATATAAACTCTTTCTACTTATAGGAAATCAGACACAGTGGTGCATGTCTGTAATCTCAGCTATCTGAGAGGCTAATGCAGGAGAAACTAAATTCTGAGTCCAGCCTTGGCAATTTAGCAAGAATCTGTCTCAAAATAAAAAAGCCTTGGCAGGCAGCTCAGTGCAAAGGCCCTGGGTTCAATCCCAGTACTACAAAAGTGGTAGGAGCTTCAAGTGTCAGAATGCTAAGCAACCTTGCCCAGGGTCACTTGGCCTAGATATCCATGCCACCAGCCTGGGACTGGACATTTACCTTTTGGGACCTTTTGAAACCTCTTTCAGTGTAACTGCTGCAGATGAAAGCTTCTGTCCTAACGTACTGGAGGTGACAAGAGCCAGTATTTGATGAGTGCCTGCTGTACAAAAAACAGGCAACTCCTCTACTCTTCAGGCTTCTGTAATACCCTCCCCAGCCTATAGGATGTCTTCGAGAATATGGGAGACAATGTAGCCACGCTACCACTCCTGATGGGACCTGAATTAGGCTAGAAATGTGTTCAGTATTCTGTCACACTCAAGGCAGCTTCTCCCCTAGGGGCTTGTAAGAACCAAGAAAATAACTTCTTAGTTTGATAAACTGGCTCACCAAGTTTAATTGGTAACTGTTAAAAGTTCACTTTTAATTTTAAACTTTTTCTAGTTAAAGTCTTATAAATTAACAGTGGGTGATTGCAGAATGATTAAACAGCCAAGTTTATTATGTGAGCTTTATAGTTTTGCTGATACTGAGTGGGCTTTTGTCAACTAGGCCACCACTGCAAAGGCATCTTATGTTACAGTGACTCATTGTCCACTGGGTTGAAGGTACAAGACACAGCTCCTTGAGGTTGAGTAGTGGGAGACAGCAACTGGGCCAGAGATAACCAGTCAACAGTGGGGTTGTACCAGCTTCTCCATCCCCAGACTACTTATGCATGAAAGTATGTGAATCTCTGGTGTTAACAACCTATGCCCCTGGTCTTCTACCTTGGAGACCTCCTGACCACTCATTGCTCTTGTCAAAGGGCCATGTTTGTCATGACACTAGCCAGTTCTCCTCCCTAAAATCCATAGTATGACAAATCAGTGTTGTGGGTCTCCAAGGTAGCCAGATCAATGTGCACAATGCGATGCAGGGAAATGATGCTAGCATGTGTACTAGATTGCATGTGGTGGTTTGAGACTAAAACAAATATGAACCCTGAATGGCAAACTCAAATCATACAGGCCCTTGGGCTTCGCAATTTGAGAAAACAAGAGAAGCAGTAATACTCAAACATGTGCACACTTGCACACATGCACATGTGCACACATGCACTCAAACATACACGAAGGAGCCACCAACAGTGTGCATATGCTGTTTGGGAGTTTGAAAAGTATCAGGGTGGTATGTGGCTTCCCTGACTGCCTACCCCAATCCCCAGTGTGACTGTGACCTTTTTCTGATATATGCCTAAGCCAGGATCCCTGCAGGACCTGGATACCCCTCAGGTACTACCCAGCCAGCCTCACAGCTCATGTGTGACATGTACACTGCTGTGGCCACTTTATTTTAAGTGACTCTTTTTCCAAATTGAGTCACTTCTGCAGCATTTATAAACACCTACAAAGGAGTGACTAAATGTATTTCGGTTCTGGCCGTGGTTATATATTACTGCTTCCACTGCCTCACCTTCCTCTGACTTTCTTCCTCCAGCTCTTTGTCTTCCTCACCTCCACAAAAACTGGCTGCAAAGGAGACAGCTGCTTTGTACCTGACCTGGCAAACACTTCCTCCCCATCATAAAGAGCAGAGGTGCCTTCCCAATGTCACCTGCCAGAACCCAGAAGGCAATAGCAAATCTAGTCATTGTGACAATGGTGCAAGATGTCATTTCAAGAAATTACTTTTTACAACTGTTGCCCAAGCGGTAAAATCAGAAAAACACTCCAAGCCCAAGGCAGAGAGATCAAGGTAAGACCTAGCACTCAAAACATGAAGCCGAGGAATGACTGTTATGTCAGTGTTGTTGAAAACATTACCTGTCACAAAGTGGCCACTCCAAGGCAGGTAAATGGGCTATGGGAGCTGCAACTGGCATCAAATTGGGTTCACCTCCCATAGGAGAGGTGTTAAGGAGGAAAGGGGTGTGCCACTAAGCCTGACCCCCAGGCAGCTTGGCCCCATTCAGTCAGGACAAGAGCTGACCTCTGCTGCTGACTCCAAGAGTAAGGGAAGGTGATATGAGAATGTCATTACATGCTCTCGATTAGGACAGATGGAGGAAGCACAGACACAAACTGCAATCCACACACAAGGCGTCAGTAGATTCATGCTCCAGTAAGCAAAAGACATTTAGGCAAAAATACACCAGGAAAAAATGATCAAGGAGTAACCTGCAGAGCAGCTGGGCTTTCCACACAGCAGCAGCATGGCCTACTGCCAGAGAAAAAAAACTACCCAAGAAAGCCTTACCAACAAATACCCCAGAAATAATCTGAGGCAGAAATGGACATGTTGACATGATCGAGACATATGTCGGTTTGGCCAGAATGCCACTTTCCCTCCCTTTTCTTCAGCAAAAGATTGTTCTTCCTGAACATCATGGAAGCAGAACAAAGTGAAAAGGTTGCCCAAAATCTTTTCGGTCTTGTGCAAAGTGGTCTTGGGCAAAGAGCACTTGTGTAGTAGTCCAGCATCGCCCTCCAACAGCACAGTTCCAAGTCGAAGCACACGTCACAGGACTAGTAAGGCATGTGCCCTGGGGCACTCAGTCCTCAACCTCACTAGCCACTCTGCCCATGTAACTCCCTGCACAGGGCCAGTGAGCCTCACTTAGTCAGTGTCTGAGGCTCCACCCTAAGGACCACTGCTATGCAGAACTATGTTTGTACATCTCATCTCATAGTTCTGCGATACAGAACTATGCTTGTTCTTAGAGCTGCTAAGAACACAGGCTCAGCAGCCAGACTTCCTGGGTTTGAGTCTCAGTCCAGCCAAGAGGCAAAAATGGAACCAAACTTTTCTCTGAAAAGCAAATGTCCACCACAACCAAATAGAAAAGCAAGACAAAGCAATTTCTAGATAAAAGAATGAAACCCTGAAGCTATTCCCTTGTGATACCCGATGAGAAGTGACTCAAGGTTTCAAGTGCTTGTGGTCTTGCCCATCCATAAGTGTCTAACACTAAGAGGCCACTGGAATCATGCTGGCAGAAATAGGAGCTCAGACAGCACCTTGGTCAAAGCAACAGAAAAACAACTCTGTGTGGAAGGCTAAGAAACTGTCATTTAGATCAGAAGCCAGGACTTTGGATAATACTGCAAAACACAATTCCTTTCTTTCTTTCCTCTCTTTTCTTTCCCCTTTTCCCCCTTGGTCCTGGGGATTGAACTCAGGGCCTTTGCACAGAGCTACATAAAAATCCTTTTTATTATTTTGAGGCAAAGACTCAGCTACTGCGCCCGGCAGACCGACCCTGATATATGTCATCCACCCAAGAGTTCTGGAGCCCGTGCCTCCTCCCTTGTCTATTTTCTCCCTCCCTGGGTACAAGGAGGCAGGGAGAAAAGAAAGAGAAAAATGAGGAGGAAAGGAAAAAAGAGAAGGCAGACAGGCTTAAATAGCAGAATTAGCACATGCAATGGTGCATGCCTGTAATCCCAGCTACTTGGGAGACTGTGTCTGGAGGAACACAAATTCCAGGAGCCAGCCTGGACAACTAAACAACATCCTACCTCAGTAACAAAAAATGAAAAGCCAGAGATGTAGTTCTGTGGTAGTTATGTTCCCAGCAACAACAACAAAAAGGGAGAATTGTTTATCCTCTATATGGAGGGTGACTGAGCCATCTGTGGTTGCTCCAGAGAACATTCTCACCATGGCCATAAGTGTTCTGTGGGGAAAGCACACAGTCAGAAGATGCCAGCTATGTGATCCCAACACTCGGCATGCAGCATCGCGCTGTTCTACTGTCTGGTGAGAAAGATAAGAAACTTTTAAGAAGAGGGATAGGATTTTCTCCTCAGGGCCAAACCATCTGGCACATGGAAGGTGTTCCATAAATATTTGTAAAATGATTAACTGTTATTATAAACCAACTCTGGGAATACTTTAAGCTGAAACTACCTATACTTGTTCTAGCTTTTTTCAATGTCCTTGAACTGGCTCTGTAAAACTCAACTGTCTCTAACACATTATGTAGTGAATGTTTAAAGTTAATACCAATAATAAATACTCATTGGGCTCTAGGTGCCAGGCCTGTGGGGGGCCCTCACACACAGATGTGCATGTGCATGCATACACACACTTAACTATCCACACATTCTACACATGAATGCTTATACTCACATAAATGTGGGCATACATAGACAAACATACACACATGTATGCACATGGCTATACATACAACAATCCAGAGCTGGGTCCTGGTATTACATTTTTTTATAGATGACAAAACTGAAACTTTACCTAAAAACAAGCAGCTAATAAGTCTCCTGCAGTAAAACAGGAAAAGAAATAGACCCAAGAAATGTTCCAGGACCTATTAGGTGATTATTAATTTAAAAAAGGAATGAATGTTTAGACAAAAAATATTTAAATGGCTTTTCTTTGAAATGGACACTTACGAACTCAAGGAAAATGAATAAACCTTTATTTGTAGAGTAACTGTAATATTTCAAATTAACCACAATTTTTAGATTTAAAAAGACACAAACATTAACCTGAAACTTAAAACATTCATTCTAAACAAAAAATCTTTAGGACACCAGCCATCTCAGACCCCTTCTGGGTGCCTGGGGCTTCTCATGCCTGTCAGTCTTGGCTGGCCACATGGGACACCCTAGTTACACAACCCTTCCATGGCTTTCAAGGTCCTCTTTCTGCCCCTGCCCATCTGCCCATGTGGGCCCAGCTTTTCCCTCCTGACCTGGAGGTCTTCCCAGATACCCTTGAGAAGAATCAGTCTAGGAAAACAAGCTTTGCTAAAGACTAAGCTTTACTCCTTTCTGAATTCTTAGGGTGCCTAATCCTGCATACAGGAACTCTACAGAAACTGTCCTCTCTCCCAGATTAAAAAAAAAAAAAAAAAAAAGGACAGGGATGCTTTCATCATAAATTAACATACATGGCACAACACCAGCAAGAAGACAACCAACTACTCTGCAGGCTGCCCTGGTCCAGGCTATTGTCTTCAATGGGCCGGTGGCAGGAGAGGACTATGCTATGTTCACAGGAAAGAGATGCCTTCCCTCCTTATAAACCAAAGGTGTTTTGTGGTTGTTGTTTATTTTTTTACCTCATGAGCAAAGTTCTAACTAAGCAGCCTTCAATTTCACACAGAGTCTGCAAGTGGTTCCCCCCACCCAACAATTCCTGAAAATTCCCACCACAGGGCTCTCCCCAAAGTGGAGGTTGCCAAGTAGATGCCAGCCTTGAGCACTGGCACAGGCTCAACCAGCAGAACACAGATACCTTCATTCTTTCTAGGTTCACCATAGGGTCCCCTTCTCTATGGAAGACAAAGTCTAAAGACAGGATCAGAAAAGAAATGCCCCCACGGACATTTACCAGCTGGCTGCTTCCCACTCAAGCTTCTTCTGTTTCTTGGGATTAGGAAAAGGTAAAGATGCAAAATATAAGGCTAGGTTTCCTTGAGTAACTGGCATGGCCTTCAACACAAATCATGTGAATTAGTTCCTAGTTTCTACAGAATAAGGCCTGCTTAAGTGCCACTGTAGGGACAGGGCTCAGTTCTATCAACATCTATCAACCCAGGATGTGGGGATAGCCAGGATGGAAAGCCAGAGGAGAAGATATCTCTATGTTACTAGCCAATAACTCTAGACTCTGAGGAAGTGCAAGAAGCAACTCTTTGCTCCATCACCTTTATAGGAAGCATGACAGACTGCGTCTTTTATCTTCTGTCTGGGTCCTTCTTGTTTGCTATGGAATTTCCTGGACATAAGGTCACCAAGGGAAGAGTTGTGAGAAAACACAACAACCAGCTAATGGGATGGTACTCGTGGCTAAGAGATACCTACAAGATGGACATGAAGGGAGTTGGCTAAGGAAACAGGCAAGCCTGAGAGCCAAGGAAACCACGACTCCCTCTAGCAGGGGAGGTTCTGTCCTGGATCTCTAGTTTTCTCCTGTCTCATGGCAAAGCCATTCTTTAAAAGCCACACAGAGGACAGCCACCCCATGAACCAATTTCCTATCTGCATTTTGTGTAATAAAACTTTTCAAGAATATTATAGCACAAGCTAGGGGCATCTGATCCAGAAAGTGGCTTTTCTTCCAGAGCTGTTCCATTGCTCTACCTGGAAGAACTGACAGCCATACTTAAGTGGCCTATGGCAGCTTCAACCCACTCATGTCCCAGTGGGATGGATGGGAGCCCCAGGGCACAAAATCTTGACAGGTCAAATCAGCAGTGCCCCCAGACAGCAATTCCTACACCTGCATACCTCTCTAGAGCTTGCTGGGTGCTCTGCATTTCTTACTAAATCTATAACAAAAACTGAAGGAAACAAAGGTCCCTGAAGACAGGCTAGGAGGATGCTGCTCTAGCTACTCTAAGCACTAGCTTCTCCACACATATAAGAAAAACCAAGAGCAATAAAGAGCACATTCTCAGTGCCCTTTACAGCATATTTCAAGAAAGAGGCATTTAAAAGGCCAAAGCAGATGAGATGTCTGTTTTATAAGAAATACTGGCAAGATGTTAACCTTGAAAACATATGTGTCAGACACTCTGCTACCCAGCACTGGGGAAGCTGGCCTAAAGGTCCCAGACCCCATGATGTCTTTTAAAGTCTAAGAGGTCAGTGGCTGGGAAGAGCCTAAGGGTCTAACACGCCTACATACCTGGCTATACGTTCTCATATACTCAACTTGCTCAACATCTGCATGTGGAATTAGCTGGTGCTTTGAAATGTCTAGACAATCTATCAACTACGATGTCTCCACAGCCTATGTGGGGACATGCAATCTGTTCTGATGGGGCTGCAATAACACAAGAAAAAAAGCAATTTACCTGCCTTTGTCTGATGAAATACAAAATGCTTACAACACATGTTCTGAATATGCCCCAGGATGCCAAGACCCCTCCAAGAGCCTGTTGCAGAGCTCTACCTCACCTCTGGAGTGTTCTTCTTGAACTCTCGGCTCTGCTCAATGAGCCTCTTTCTGGACTGTTCACTCTCATCTTGCCGGTTTGCCAATACAGTTGCGGTGGCATCGAGTTCTCTCTGTGAAGAAACACAAAAGATTAAGATTATAATTGTACATTTTGCCATGGGGATCATGTATGTATTTGAGAATATGGGTAGAACTCTGGGACCCTAGAGGTTTAATAAGCTTGAGGAGGGATATAGCTGAGCAGCACAAGTGCCTGAGGCAAGCACAAGGTTCTGAGTTCGATTCACGATACCAAAAAAAAAAAGGCTTGGACAGAGTAAGGCTGGACAACGGCAAGGACAGCAAGTGCAATTCATCCACTCCACATGCACCACACAGGCACTGGCTAAAACAAGTTAAACTTGCTCAGCTGGCCAGGTCATATACTACACACACTATATAAATGACTACCTATAAGGCAAAAGTAGAAACAATCCCCTACTAAAATCACCAGCCAGTGTCTCCATGATATCTTCCCTGGAGTTGCTCTGTATCTGCTCTTGGCAGTATCTTTCCAGCCATTCTTCTAGTTATGGTTCCCTGCATAACATGAACATGCTGTCTGTCCTACCAGAATGTAGGCCTGTTACTTTAGACAACCACAACAAGCTTACTTTAGGTCAGGCATCATGCTCAAGATTATTAACCTGTTATTATTAGTTCACAAGAGAGATATTTAAAAGGCAAATAACAAGAATAATTATTCCCAATATCTTGTAAACTTTTTAGAAGCATAGCACCTGGCAGAGCAGTGATTCTCAAAAATGTCTAACTTGCCTTGGACTCTGAGGACCACCAGGGCCAGGTCCTCAGAAGAGGATCTGCCAGAATGGTAGGCTCTGGATTCTGCTGTACATAGTAACTGACACTCTCAGTTGACTCGGAAGTTCCAGGAGAAGCAGCCAGAAGGAGATATTCCAAAGTAGCCTGTGGCAGATGGGCCCGGGATGGTGATCTAGACTCATGGCAGGAGCACAGGCCACACAGCCATCACGGCCAACAGACCTGATGTCTCACTGAGTGGATTCAGTTACTGAGGACAGCAGCTCATTCCATGTAGGACTCAGAGTGGCTGCTCCAAGTTGGTATCCCCTTGGCAGGACCCAATACCCTGAAGTTGAGCAGAGCAAAGGCCTAGTAAATAGAGGATGAAAGGCCAATGAGGTCATTCACTGACACCCAGGGTATAGTTGGGAGTTCCTCCCTACCCACCACCTAAAGTGACACTGGCTTTCCTTTGTGGTGGAAACAACCCAATGGGCCTGCAAGCTCTCCTGGGAAACAAACGAACAACTCATTGGTACCATTTTTGGGTGGCTCATAGCCAGACAAGATGACAGAGACCTGGAACAAACAGCCAGTGTGCTGTCAACTTAGGAATCATAGACATGAGGGTGGGGACAAGGGACTGAAAGAGAAGAGATGCCACCACACCGCACTCTTAGTATTTCTGGCATAAAAGCAAATCTTGGGCAAACAAGCCCAAAAGAATAACGTGGGCTAGCATTCAAGAACAGATGTCAAAGCTATTGCAGAAAAGAGGGAAACACTGAACATTTTGATAGACCATATTTGAAACACATCCCAGCTAAGAGAAGGCAGGGGAAAAAGAGCAACCGACACCCATGTGGGATATAGAGAGGAGGGAGCAGCCAGAGATAAGCAGAAGGCTTTAAAAAATATAAACAATCTGGTAAGAAGGAGGACTTAGACATCTATATTTAAGCAGCAGAATAAGTTATAAATGGAGACATCAAGCAGGAAGGAAAAAAGCCAATATTGAAAAAAAAAAAAAAAAAAAAAAAAAAAAAAAAAGTTGATGTTTCATTCCAAGCACACAGACACAGAGAACTTAAGAAAAAAACAAAATGAACACTGACTGCTTTCAATGAAGACAGTGTTGCCTTCACCACCCCAAAGGCCTAGGACAGTGCCACCAATCAGTCCTGGCTTTTTAAGCAAGTGGGACACTAGATGTTGGGATCCAAAGGTGATTTGGTTTCTTTCTTTCTTTCTTTCTTTCTTTCCTTTCTTTCTTTCTCTCTTTCTCTTTCTTTCTCTCTTTCTCTCTTTCTCTCTTTCTCTCTTTCTTTCTATGTATTTAGTACAGGGTCTACAGGTCTACAGGGTCTCACTACATAGTTCAGACTCGTAGTGATTCTCCTGTTTTCAGCCTCTCAAGTGCTGGGATAACAGGGGTGAGCCACCACACCCAGCCTCAACAGCTATATCAGCTTGACCCAGGGGTGGGGCTGGCGCAGCATGCCTGGGATCAAACCGGGCCAATGTGCTCTGCCTAAGCAGGCACTGTAGTCTGCTAAGCTATCTGGCCAGCCCTCAAAGGTGATTTGGGAAGGAAGCTGAGACTTTCTACCTAGCAAAGGGAGTGGGGGAAAGGTTTTCAGGGAAGTCATAATAGCATAAAATTTGGACCCTCCATTGCCCTTGGTTCCCATCTGCCCCTCTGGCTCTGAGCTCTGTCCCACATAGATGGATCAGGAAGCCTGAGTGGAACAGGTGGTCTGGTGGAGATAAACCCACCTTGATCATGACACCACAGAGCCAGCATACCTGAGGCCACTTGCCACTGGCAGTCGGGAACTCTGCAGGGGTCCACTGCGCTCTATACCCCATGCTTGCAGACATATGCGAGCCGACATGAGGAGCCAACAGGGGTCCCCAAATTTAACACCATGCTGCCACCCGCCATCACAGAAACAGATTGGCACAGCAAGGAGGAGAGACTGAGCTTCCACTGATCTATTGCGGTGCCACCACCCCAGATGGGGCTGGTCAGAATTAAGGCTCAGACTCTGATCAAGCACTTTAAAAGCAAACCTGTCACCATATCTTTTGAAAGAAATCAAGGAGTTCCTTTTTCAGGCTGTGGAGACAATGCAGAGGGAGGAGATGGCTATTAAACATAAGCCAAATACTGTCTTATCATCTATAAAGCCTACCTGTATTCTGAAGCATCAGACGGAATGATACATTAATAAGGGAATCTAATATGTTGATGGCAGGGGGAGGGGGCCCTGAAATACAGAATCCACTGCCTGTGAGTCATGGGTCACATATAAACAGAAGCACAGATAGTTCCTTCCCACATCTGAAAGGCATTAAATCACAAAAAAATAAGCTGGAACCACCCCTAAAATGTTTAGCAAATAGCATATGTGACATGGCTACGCATGGGTCATTTTGCAACGGTTAACAAAGCCACATATACTGTATGGAATGAGCTAGTCATGGAGACCTAAGTATGCAAAGATCAAGCACCCAGAGAATCTTAGCAAGATCCTGTCTCAAAATAACAGAAATAGCTGGGGATATTGCTCAGTGGCAGAATAGCCGTTGGGTTCAATCCCCAGTACTACAGGGCTTCTGCGTGGGCAGTCCTTGGGGCATTGTTGTTTCCAACAACAGAATCACTTGGACAGACAGACGGTGCTCTGGCTAGAAATGGTGAGGGCCCAGGCCTACCCACCAGTTTCCTATCATCCAGCCCCCCATTCAAAAGATTTGGCACTAGAGGTATGGCTTGGTAGTAGAGTGCTTGCCTAGCACATGTGAGACTCTGAGATGGATCCCCAGCACTGGGGGGAAAAAAACTGAAATATGTGAAGTCTTTTAGAGAGCAACATCAGAAAATGCTGGAAACGTCCTTACAGAACCGTGTTGGTTGTGGTCAAAAGACTTCCTTTTTCTGGAGATAATTAAGATAATACACTTTAACCTATGGTATGGTAAATGCTATATTAAGGTTAATTTTTTTGTACTGTCAGAGCCACACACTTAGCCTCAGCCCTAAATTCATTCTGCCATCAGCATCCTCAACCCAAGTGAAAACTCTGAGAAAAGTCTGATGAATTGGAGGCTGACCCAGACTGAAAAGTGCCCTTGGTCCAGCAGAAGCTAGGTATGAGAGATCATCAAGACAGAAGGAACCAGGGTGGTGGAACAAAAACAAAGAAGTAAGGGGCGGGAGAACACTCCTTCCTGCAGAAAAGAACTCAAGTTTTTGTAAAGGGCACTCATCTTCACTGGGTTTATAGATCAATGGGCTCAGTCCCCATCATTAACTACAGAGGAATATAAGGAGCTCTTTCACAGCTTCCTGGGCAGACAGTGGGGACAAAGCAAAGTATAATCTGGAGCAGAAGCCAGCCTGGTTCTGACATGGCAGTTAGGGACTGTCTATGGACAGGCCAGCAGGAGGGAAAACTGTGCCCAATTAGAAATGCAAAAACCACCTCACAGAAGTAGGTCCACCACCCACAGTGATGAAGCTACCCATTGCTAATGTACAGACACAGGCACAGAGTGGAGGCTTCATAAGCATCAAATCCCTTACTGTGCAAAGTGAATGGGGGATAATCTCGGGATTGTGAACACATAAATGTATTGCCTACTCCCAATAAGTAAACACTTCTCTTGAAATAGCCCTTTCCCATAACAAGTCTTGGGCTTTGAAGGACCTAGGAAGACCTCATTCTCAGTAAGGTGCCCTCACCCATCTAGTTTCTTTACAGAGGCCTCCACTTAATGCAGAATCTCAGCATCCACAAAGTCAACATCATCGTTTCCACTTATGTAGCCAACCAAGTGTGACTCCCCAATTGCACATGGTTTTATAGACCCTGAGGCTCATCTAGCACCCTCCCCCATATAAACTGTACTGCATGGCAGAAAGTATAGCCCCCAGTTTCATGTAGTGAGCCAGAGTGGACACCTAGAATCATAAGCCACAGTACTGTAGAATCAGACTTACCACCAATGGAGACCCTAAGGAATAGCACAGATGAGGCAGTTGGAGGGAAAGACACATTTCAGAAACACAAGACCACATACCCCCCCCCAAATAATGGGCTCCAAAAGAACTGGCTGGAACCTGGGGTTAGAGGTTCAACTTAAGGCATGGAGGGAAAGGGTATGTCTAGAGATAAAAAGCTGGACTAAGAACAGACATGGAGATGCTGCAACAGGATATGCTGGATGTGTGCAAGGACCTTCATGGCAAGTCGGACCAAGAGAAAGCCTCTTTGCTCCTTTAAGGGCATACAGTGGAGAGCCATAAAGTGATCCACACACAACACCCATACAAGAAAGGCATCAGACCACGCCAAAACCCCCTTCAGAAACTTGTCATTCCCTGCTCTAAAACCCTCAGTGGTATCTGTGGGGATCTTGGCCTGCTAGCCTCCCCTGTTTCGCCAGACACTAGCTTACCTGCTTTCCCCAAGCTCCTGTATCCTGCCCACAATGAGATCCTAGCCTTTCAGAGGGGACAGCCTTTCATAGGTAGGAAGGGGTGTTCAGTAAATAAAATAGTAAGCTAAAAGTGAGGGAAGGTGGGTAAAATTTATTAACTGCTGTAACAGAAGTCCAGAAAAAGTATAAAATGGGTTTGGAGGTGAAGTGATTGTTTGCTTGACAGAAAATAAGAAACAGCTTCATTGGGACAACAGCATCAGCTCTGGTTCCCCAAGGAAGAGGGCTGAAAAGGAAAGCAACCAGGTAGGGGGACCCATGAAAGGGAAATGGGAAAAATTTAAGGACTGGCGAGGCTTCCCATGGGGAAGAGAGGCAGCTGCAGGAAAATAGCACCTAAGTCTGAGCCCATGTGTGGATGCAGAGAAGTCTGGAGTGATGTAGGTGGCCATGAGGGCTGAGCAGGAAGGAAATGGAGTGACAAAATCAGCTTCTAAGGTCTCATGGTAAGGCAAGCAGTGATGAAGAGCAGGAAGAGGCTGGAGATCCACAGTCTCCCCTAGCTCTGCCTCACAAGATATCAGATAGAACCTCAGAACAGTGCCCCTTGTTAAGAATCAAGACAGTAAGGCTACAGAAGGTCACAATTCTGGTGCCACAAGGGCCAAAGGCTCATCATGGCTCCACCATATATAAAGGTGCAAGAGAAAACAAAGGTACAGGGAAAGCGAGCTCCAGCAGGGGAGATACTCTCCATCAGATGAGATTTCAACTACTCCATCCTATATCCCAGCAACCCTGAGAGGGCAAACCCTGAAGGGTGATTCTGGGAGGGAATGCCAACTGACATCCCTAGGGCAGAGCAGGGCAAGCCCAGTTCCTGGTCATACCAGCACAGAGCCCTACATCTAGTACACGCTCAGTAAACAATGGCTGAGTTGGCAAGAGGCAATAAACTGCTGGGTTAATTTCTCCCTGAGGTTTCCAATCCAGGGAACAAAAACACAGGCAACAGCATTATGTGAACAAGTCTGCCTCAAGATCCATTTTCTAGTGATCTGGGTGGTGGAGTGGGGTGTTAAATAAGAAACACTATGTCCTTCGCTCTTTGCTGAGAAAACATACAGGGCAGTTAGCCATCTTCACCTTTCCTTGGAGATTAGGGTTCAACAAGCAAGTGGACCATCCTGGCCTAATCTCATTAGCATAGCGGTTGTATACATTGTAATATGGTATTCCTACCTCAGCACTCCAGAGAAGAGGAGAGAATGTCCTGGGTCGGGCAGCAGCAGAGTGATGAACAGGAAAGGGCACTGAACTCCTGCTCAGAGGGACCAGCATGAATGTAGACACCCTGAGCCTATTAGTGCATGGCCTTCAACAAGCTACTCTGGAATGGTGCAAAGGCTACCTGCCCTGTCTTCCCCATGGGAAGTCTCACCAGCCCTTAAATTTATCCCATTTCCCTTCCATGGGTCCCCCTACCTGGTGGCTTCTCCTTTCAGCCCTTCTCACAGTCAGCAAAAAGGTACACAAGAACCCAGTGGATATCTGTTACAGTTGTTACCCCTGTTTCCTCAGCCCCACAGACATCTATATGAGAACAAGAACTCCTCATGGTAGGCAAAGAATGGGCACCACTTGGAAGCTGCTTCTAAGGATAAATTGTAATATACTGTCTTTTTCCCTCAAAATCAGACAGCCAGAAAGACCTGGTTCATGCCTGGCTTTTGCTCTCCAATGGGAGAAAATGATCAGGGACTCAGCCTTGGGTAGGTCTCAAGGCCCTGACCACTCAAGAGCTCTGTGACCTGGATCAGGTACTTAATCTAAAGTAGATACACACTGATGTAGATGCCTAAATCAGATGGGACGCTGGCAATTTCTCTTTTCCTTGTGCTATACTACCTGAACCCACCAGACATAAAGGTTATTTCTGGTACTCCTTTCAGTCTTAAAACAGTACTGTATGTCTCCTATGTACCCATTATTTCTTCATGATCTGGTATTAATTCCTAACCTCAGAAATTCAAGAAAAATAACAATCCAGTTTATACTTACTATCTGGAAGCGAAGACCATATGGCTGAAGTCACTGACAACATATCAGGAAAACTGACATTAGTGCTTGAAGAGAGTGGTGAAAGGTGAAAGAGAGACAGAGGAATATGGTAGAAAGAAACAGGGATAAGACAGAAAAGAACAGGGATAAAGTGGAAAGAGATGGAAGCAAGATCTCTCTCTGCGTGTGTGTGTGTGTGTGTGTGTGTGTGTGTAAAGCTTTTATTTTGAACCAAGTGAATATATAACCTCTTCAGAAAATTAAGTCAAATAAAACTAAATAAACTGGTCTTACAAAAACTATGAGTACCAAAAAAAAAAAAAAAAGAAAAAACAAAAACTATGAGTACAAAATTGTCACATAAGACCCTTTGTGAATTCCTCAGTATCAAGACATGTGAATAGAAAACCAACATTTTATTTTTGTGTTTCAAGCCATCAAAAATCCACTATGTAAAGATAAAAATGCCAGATGTATACACCAAGCCCTGCCCCTGCACTACATATAATACTCATTAGACTCCCATTTAAACACCGAGATGTGAGAGATGGTGTCTCAAGATGCACAAGGATCAGATGGCGGAGTGGATGAGAGAAGGCACACGCAGCCAGAACCAGGGCAGAGAGGGGCACACAGTGTTTTTCAACTCCATGAGAGGATTCTGTTTTACCAATTAACTGGACCATATGAAATTCCTAACAGGAGATCATTTCTGAGGTACAGAAATGCCTGCTTTATACGCACTACTCACTGCTATCTCCTGACTACATCTTAAAACCACATGAATGCTGCCAGAAGGCTCAATCTTACAGACACCCAGAATTCCAAATGGCAGGAACTCACCCGGCTCTGATCTTCGGTTTCCCCAAGGAGCCACAGGACCCTCCCCTACACGCGAGCCCCAAGCTGTGCCATTTGCAGTCTGTTCTTGGAATCTAACATCTCTATTTGCCTCAATTCTCTACTGCTTTCTCCCTGGGTTTCTCTTGTTCCTGGGTTGAAGAGGAATCCTCTTATCTGCTTCCTGTGTCCCAGGCCAAACTACCCACCTTCTCCTGAGGACTCAAAATGAGAAATGAAGAGGGACAATAGTTAACACTGTCTCTCCTGCGGACCTCAGGAAGAACTTGGGGGAGAAATGAGAAATGGTCATAGGAGTTTCACTGCTGTGGTCTCACAAGGAAACTGGGGACCCACATGCATGTGACCTGTCCCTGCTATAAATGCCCAGGGGATAGCTGCCCTGATATCTTGGTCTTCACTACACCTTTTTCACTTTGTACAGATAAATTTTACACATTATATACTTTTGTATACACTGATGTAGTGCACTTAATACACATTATCTATTGTCATTTATATTACAGGAACTTGTTGAAATTAAGAACAGCCGGCTAGATAGCTCAACAGACCTGGGTTTGATTCTCAATGTGCTGTGTCAGAGTCCCGCCCCCCCCAACCCACACACACACACACACTGAGACAGAGACTGAGACTGGGCGTGGTGGTGCACACCTGTAATCCCAGTGCTTGGGAGGGGAAGGGGAATGGAAAACAAAAGGGAAAGGGAAAGGAAAAGGAGAAATATAGGAGAGGACAGGACAAGACAAGAGAACAAAAGGAAAGGAATCAGTCCTTGAAGGTTATTTGGGGGTTCAGGACTGAGACATCCATTGTCTTGCCTAGCTCAAAGGAAGACCCCTTCCCACATCTCTATTCTGGATGTAGGGCCAAATCGATGCCAGAATAGATGCTTAGACCCAAACTCTGCAGCTACAACAGAATGGAGAAGGTCACAGACCTGAGAGATCTTTAGCTACCTGACAACCAATTATTCAAGATTCAAATGAGGGGTATATACAGGACTGTGCTATCCAAAATGAAAGCCTTGGCTCCAGGGTGCTGGATGAATGTAAATAAAATTAAACATCCAGTTTCTCAGCTGTAGCAACCAAACTTAAAAAGGGTCAGCAGTCACATGTGGCCAGTTTCAACTATATCTGATGACACAGATGGAGATGGTCCCATCAGTACAGGGAGCTCTAGTGGATGATACTGCTCTAGGGATCCTCAGGGTGTTGGAAGTAACAGTGGTAGCTGGTGCCAAGCAGACACTGCCACACCATTTAACAGACAGGAAACTGAGAATTAGGTAGGTGTATGGTTTTGCCCAAATCAACCAAGAGGGGTTGAGGTTGAGATCTGAGCCCAGATCTGGATGATTCCAGAGAAAATCACCCACCCCATCTTCTCCATGCTCCATCCGAATACACCTTCCTATCTGCAAAAAATGGGGTGGAAGAGAATCACAAATTTGAAAACTGACAAAAGGTCAGGGAAGCCAGTGTGTTTTAATCTCAAAATAATTATGACACTGCCAAGAGGAATAACCCTCATCTCATCTACCCTGGTAAAAAATATTTTCCTCCTAAAGTACTTGTTTCTGAAATAAGCCTTTAATTTGAACACTTTTCTGTCTGTTGACAATATTTATCAAAATTTCTGTCTGTTGAAAATATTTATCTCCATTGTTTGGCAAGAATCAATTTGTTAGGGCACCAGCCACTCTGGCAATGGTTCCCTTCAACTTCTCTGGGAAAATGCTGGCAGCCAAAGCCACCCTGGAGCTCATTCACTCTCCTTTTCTCTCTCTCTCTCTCTCTCTCTCTCTCTCTCTCTCTCTCTCTCTCTCTCTCTCTCTCTCTCTCTCTCTCTCTCTCTGGGTTATCCTAGCAACAAACATCTGCTAGCTCAGACCTGGGCTGGGCTATGAATCAAAACAAACCTCTTGGTCAGTGTGTGTGCACTAACACAGATGATGTGGGAGCACTTAGGAATATATAACTGGGCTTGGTAGACTACTGGCTGCTGATGGTTTTCAGAATCAGAACAGATTGTACCTCATTATTTTGCAAGTGGCAGGAAATTGTAATCCAATATTTTTTACACAGTCACATCTCTTAGGGACTAGTCCACCCTGTCCAGTCCATTAGTGAAATCTATGAAGCAGCCACAGCATCTCAGGCTCAAGCAGCCCAGGCTCTATTCTGGACTAGGTTCTTCCTCACTATGAGAATTTGGGGAAGTCACCAGTATCCCCAAACCTTTGTTTTCTTGTCTGTAAAACACACCCCCCACATCTTATCTCCATGGTCACTGCAAAAAACATGAAACAAAGTAGCTTTTATCAGTTAGAAAAGTTGCACAACAGTAGTGCTCATCTTCCCCAATTAGGTACCACCTATCTTGCACTCTTGGCTCCCTTTTTTCAGGGTACTGCAGGGGTGTGGGGTGCTTAAGGAACAGATCATGAAAGTTAAAAGCAATCACAGTTTAAGGTGAAGTGCTAATAACTTCATTTTGAAACTGTCAGGTTGGGTTTTTTTAAAATCACAGCTGTGGCTTGCACTAGAACTCTACCTCTAGTTGTGTTCCCTTCTCACATTTTAATTAGCTAATAAAAACTCCAAAAAGCTCAAAATGATTTTGCCTGGAATTTATAAGTTAAAAGATGCCAAGTAGCTCCTGGGGAAAACCAAACTAGTAACACTCATCTATCAATGCAGAGCGAGTTTAGCAGGAAAGCTTATGCCCAGCCAAGAAACACCACCTCTGAACCAGTTTTGATTTTAGTTTTTAGTTAATTTTTGAGATCTTCTGGTCCATGTTCAGTGAGTGAGGTTTATAATATCCTGCCACTGGTTGGGGCTGCTGCCAGCCAGACAGCTTCACAGAATGACACCCGTAGGACAGAGGACTGAATGTCCCCAATGATTCTTTCCACTCTTGCCTACACTAGCTCTACTGGTTACTATGAGGAAACCTGGGTGCTGGACACCAACAGGTCATGCTACATGAGACATCCTCGTGCCAGAGATGAGGTTTTAAAAGAACAATTTAAATCGTCAGAGTGTCATTCTACTACTCTAGATACTAGCAATACCCAGGGAGGCAAATGCTATGCCAAGAGCTGCCCCAGAGGCTGCCTATGTGACCACTCTGGATCCCAGAACTATAACTCCATCCTGTATAGAGATTTTTAAAAAAATAGAGGGGCTTCAGTTCAGGCTTCATAGAGATAGCTAACAAGTCATTGCTAAAGATCTGGCCAAACAAGCACAATTATAAGCCATACTGCCATACAACGAGACTCTGCTACTACTTCAGATCCAGTATTCCAACCAGTGCAGTGCCCAGCAGAGGGTGTCCCCTTTGCCTTGAGTGTCTCTTTTGAGCCTCCTAGAGGATGGCTCCTTGGGCAGGAAATTATGCAATTATAAAGCATTCCCAAGCTATAACTACTCCAAGATTAAGTTCTCATCACCTGCTTTTATCTAACTCTAGACTCTAGGTATCAGTCCTTAATTACACATACATCAAGGAGATTTTTCTCTATCAAACTCTAACGAAGTGACATCGCTTGTTCTGGCTCAGGAACAACACTGCTCTGTGCCCTTCATCTTACTGTGTCTCAGGACTTCTTGAGGGGAGAGGATCCTTATCTGGCTTGAAGGATAAAAGGTGGCTCCCAATAGTATGCTCTAAGAAAAGTACTCCATCATTCTGTGCCATCACACCTCTGCAGGAATATCTACAGACTGGACATGAATCCCATGATTCCCATAAGAATGGTGTGCTGTGGCACTGGGAAGCCGAAAGACCAAGGAGGCTTGCCATAGTCTCTAACTATGTCTGAGCTACAGTCCATGAAGGGGCACAGCCTTCCAAGCTGGTGAGCACTATGTTCTATAAGGCAATGTCAACAGAAAAGAAATATGCCACAGGTCAAAAATGCTGATCAAGTTGATCTTCAAAAGCAATCAATTACTTTTAGTGTGCTATACCTACTAATTCTGGAATATAAACCAATGTATTTATTCTATCTAGATTTCTACAAAAATTAAAACAGGGCCAGGGAGATGACTTAGTAGAATAAGCGCTTCCCTGGCAAGCACAAAGGCCTGATTTCAATCCCTGGTTCCACAAAAAAATAAATAAAACAAACAATGACTTCCTGGTTTCCTTCTAGTATGCCCTATTCCTAAGTGGTCTGCTTTATAGGTCTCTCTGGGTTTCAAGACATCTGCACCAGAAAGGAGGAACTGCATGTGACTGGCAAGAGAAAAAGACTTGGTCTGTACAGGGGAAGATCTGACCTGGCAAGGCCTCAGCTGGCTGAACTGCAACAACTCACACACAAAAAAATGTTTCAAGTCTCAAGAGGCAGTTAGATGGAGTTTACAAAGACACACTGATATGAAAAGCAGTCCCATGAAGTCAGAACAGCACCCCTGAGGGTTCCAGCCCAAATGCTACATAAAACTGCTAAACCCACACCCACTTACTCTCCACTGACCAACTGCTCCTAGGCATCTAACTGGGTTTGTGGGAGCCAGAGAGGGTATAAAAGGGCCTACAAACTATCCTGGTGCCCACAGAGCTCATGCTTTATACAATGATAGGACAACTGTAAGGGAAAACAGAAAAGGCACAAAGGCTGCCTGGGGATGAGACACAGAGATGACTTCTTTTTGGGAGGCTCAGGAAAGACCTCAGAGGAAAGTAGCCAGTGGTAGTCTTAAGGACGGGAAAGATTTCACATGGAGGAAGAAGGGAAAATTCCAGAAAACACAGAACGGGTAGGGATAATTAAAAATAACTGCAGTGCCAGTTTATTGACTCGTCCTTTACATCTCTTGTGGTTTTTAATCGCCATAATGTACTGTTGCACCCACTCCCACAAAGGCTTTGCTCTGAGTTCACACAAGTGAGATCACAGAGGTAGGATCTCTCAAATCTGAAACTGCTCCATCCACTGCAACTGGATCTCTCAGAAGTGCAGTCAGCTTGTGGTTGATGGGTGGACCACAGGCTAAGAGGGAAAAGACTGAAGGGCCCTGATTCTAAGGTTTGGGCTTTGTCTTCCCTATAAAGTAGATATAATCTGTCTTTGGTTTCCCAAGGCTCTTCATCTATGCTCTCCTTTCACACCCACTAATAAGGCAGCTGCCTCAGATTGCTACAGCCTATCTGCTTTTAACAAGGCAACCTCCTTACTCAGTACCTTTGGCCAAAGTCACTAAGCAATGCAGGAGGTGGACCCAGGAAGACAGGGAGGGATGTCTCATAAGAAACCTTGAACACAGGTCTAACCCTGGCCCACTTTCATCATGACTGCCACGCTTTGGAAAGACCATGCTGGGAAGTGGTAGAAAGGATGGATTAGACAGACAGGCAGCAAGCAGGCCACTGCAACTCAGTCAGAATGGGACAAGACAGGACAGAATCATGAAGGATACAGACATCCAGACCTCCCTCCTGATGGCTACCACCACATAAAACTTAAATGAAATAGCCTCAAGTAATCAAGTAAATACAGGAAGCAGCACCAAGAGGAGAAAATAGGATCCACTGAAATGGAATTAAGAGCCTGGCATGGACAGGCAACTGAGATTTTCCCATCCCCACAACTGCCAGCATTCACTCTCGTCTTCCCCTGCCTCAAATGCTCCCAGGGATCCCAGAGCTAGTCAGCAGCTGACCTGTCAAATCTGACTTCTGGAATAAAAATGGAAAGGCCGAGTGGCAGCCATAACATGGAATTTCCTTGTTTTTATTAGTTTAAGGCTCTTAAAGAGTAACTTTTACATTGGGGAAAACTTCTCAAATATGTACTACTTGAAACTGAGCTCCAGTTACATCTCACATGTTTTCAATAACTCTGCTTGCCAATTTCACTAGTTATCAAAAGGCATTTGTGGTTTAAGGCAGGGGAAGGGTTCCCCCTCCAAGGGCATCTGCTCTTCCCATGGTGATCTCACCCTCTGGATCCCTGACCTCTTGGGGCTTCCAGGAAGGCTTGATAGACAGGCTGGAATGTGCTACCGATCCTCACCAGCAATCTGAATGGAGGTAAGAAAGAGAGCAGTACATTCCAATCCAAACACCGCTGGTACAACAACACTGTGGTAAGGAGTTAGAGGCTTGGGTTTTATCTTTTAAATAAAACTACTCATGAGCAGACATACAGCTCAGTGGGAAAGTACATGTGTGGGGCCAGGGTTCCATCCCAGTAGTGCAAACACACAAACATGTGTACACATACAAATACCACCACCACCACTGATATACTCTTGTTTTCTACTTTACTCTTGTCACTTACTGAGTCCAAGAAGGTTCCTCTTGAAACACAACAAGATCTCCACACTGGAAGTCAATTTGGATACTCAATTTTCGACTCCTATATCTAATAAGGTTTGAAAATGTCATACCACATTCTGAGGATTACTCAACATTGATACTGGGCATAAAAATAGTAAAGTATTTACTAAACCCACAACAGCAGCAAAGCCTAACTCATTCTTTGCTGCTGAAAATCTCATTAACTCAGCACAGAGGCTCTGAACTCTAAATCAAGCCCCTTGGTTTTTTTTGTTTGTTTGTTTTTTCACTTTAATGAATGTGATGCCACCAAGAGTGCCAAGCCTTTGAGGGTATTCAACCATATGACATCTAACACAGAGTGATATGAAATTCTGCCATCACCTGAGGACAGAGACAGGCAGAAGTGGCTTGTAGATAGCTTAAAGCAAAATGAAACATACTTCCGGCTCCACACGTATGTTCTAAGTCTGCTTGATACAAATTCACAAAAAGATCTAGCCAGAAACTGTGGGTGGAGTGCTGGCTATAGGGAGGCTGCACTTCAAGACAATCATTTCTTTGTGGCTCTCCTGCTGTGTTGTAGGGGACACTTGAGGCTAGGCCTGTCCTTATTCGCCAAAGGGACTGTCTGCTGCCTGAGGCAGAATGGATAATGCTGACTGCTCCTACAATGGGCAGAAAGTCTGTAAACTGCTGGTAAGAATTTGTTTTTTCCCCATCACAAAATGGCACACAAATCCTCTAAAATGAAAAACTTCACATTGAGTTTCTTAGGGACACACAGCTCCAAATTTCCAAGCAAAAACATTTTATTTTTAATCAAGCTAATTTTTTCATTTGAAACCTGTTAATTTCATGACTGAGAATTCATCAAGTTTCAGACTAGAATTAATTTTAGCAACTGTTTTATACCAAAAATATTAGGAGATGTAGCTGTGTAACTGGCCTTGCTTCACACACTGTCACTGCCACCTCTGAATGTGTGTGCATCCCTTCATATAGTACATACAGTACAGAGCAAGCAAAGACAGTTATAAGTGAGTTCACAGGGCCTTCCTAAGGAACCTAGCTGTCGGAAGCAACGGCAGCAACTATCCACCCAGAGCTGACTATGGCTTTCCTGTGTTACCTCCTGACATTGCCACCTCCCTCCATGCCACTTACACTCCATAAGTGCAAACTGATGACACACCTACTGTGTGCAGCCATCATTGCCTTTGTGCCTAGCATTTCTTTACTTTTGTACCTCCTCCGGTGTTACTTGCTTCTCAGGTCTCACCCAGCATGGACAATTCTGCCCACTGCCTACTAGCTGATGGCCAGGGATGCCCACTAACAGTCTGCTCTTTAAGAACTAGTAAATACTAAGAAGAAGAGACTTCCAACATAAATATCCATATAAGTAAGGTGGAAGAAGTATATTTTTGTGATAGGGAGATGAATATCTGTTGATACGGTGATATACTGTCCATGTAAGAAGAAAAAGTAGCTTAGAAATAGTTATATATATATGTATATGTATATGTATATATAAAATAGCATAGATAACAGCTACTTTCTCTTAGTTCAATGAGAAGGAAGTTTTGAACTAATAGTGTTTAGACAAGATATCATGTCTGCATCTTGTACTATGAATAACTACTACAAAGACAACAATATGCAATGTATTAATTATTGTAACTGTCCTACTAACCTGTTTTGAAACTATCTCATTGCTACTTCTTTCTCAATAAAATTACTTTTTTTAATTTTTAAAAATAAATAAATAAATAAACTATATCCAACCACCAAAAGAAAAAAAAAGACCTAGATTCTGCTTCACAGTACTGGTGGCACAGGAAAACTGATACCCAAAGCATCAGCAGTTTGTCTCCTTATGTGCTACATAAGCTGGGCAGTCTATGTCTGTGATAACTCCAGCAGTATAGGGTCTGACCAGTAGGCTGCTTCAGGAAGCCACTGGAATTCCACCTTAAGGGGCTCAGAATGTCGGCAACCCTCTTAATCTTCCTTCCCCTAGAATTCTTTAAGAATGCAAGTTGTGTTGGGTGTGAGGGTGCATGCTGGTAATCATAACACCCTAGGAGGCTGAGACAAAAAGATCAAAAGTTTAAGCTCAACCTAGGCAATTTAACAAGACCCTGTCTTAAGAAACAAACAAACCAACACTGTTGGAATATAGCTCAGTGTGAAGGATCTTGGTTCAATCTCTAGCACTGGGAGGAAAAAGGGTAGGTTGCTCCTTTTTTTCCTTAGGAAGCCAAGCTGAGTTCTGCAGGACAGCCACCCAGCAAAGCTCACTGACTTCTCATCCCCTGGGACAAACATTCTCCACTATCCAGGTGGAACACCCTGTCACAAACACTTTAAAGCCTCAAACTCCTTTATTCCCTGTATTATCCAAGCCAGACAGCCCAATCAACACTTTTTTCCCCTATCACTGAAATCCTCAGAGGAGCCACTGAAGGAATCCAACCACTTCCATCCAAATCAGACCCCTCTAAACATCCCCCCTCCCATATAGCTGCACCTGGAATCCTAACACTAGCAGCCCTGCCACTGATAGTAGCCACTCCTCCCTGCATTTTCCCAAGCCCCATCCTTGGGCTGCCATGACTTGTGCTCTCTCAAGCCTTGTTCTTGGCAGGTGGTCACTACCTTTTCTCATTGCATTCTCCCCCTCCACATGACCCTACAAAAGACCCCATAGCCTGTACAAAAGAGTAGCTGCTCTGGTCTCCAGTGCCAGAGCAGTCCCTTTTGGTTTTGTTCTGCAATAAACCTGTCCTGTTGAGCTTATACCTTGGTCTCTTCTTTTCCTTTTTCCTAACAGCCACTATGTCTGGTCAGGTTCACCATATCACCCAGTGTATGGCTATAATGGGACAGTCTAGCTAACCAGTGTCACCTTTCTAAGCATCTGCAAACCTCCAGGAAAAAGACTTCCCAGATAACTTCTGATATCTCCAGTATCAGTATGAGAAACCACCTGGCATTCAAGTGGACTGAATGCTTATAAAAGACAAGGCTCAGCAAGACCACCCTTCAGCATGCAGTGGCCAGTCCCACCCGGGTATGAATTATAGCCACCAGGAGGGCCTACTCTAGGGCAGCAGAGACTGTGCTTCAGCTTAACAATCAACCCAGGTAAATAGTTCCAAGGCTGTCAGTTTTGAGACATCTTTCAGGAGTCCCCAAGATACTTAAATGGTTCTTTTCCAAGGCAACACTATCCCTATTGTAAGATTTACTCCAGCAGAGTTTAAGACCAGCATTAAAGCATATCACTATGAAACTGAAAGGCTGCTAAAGTCTAAAAACTGTTTTGCATTTAATTTTGCATTACCAAAGCCCCTCTATTCTTTAAAACTTGGACCATAATTTAAGTCTATAGATTTGAATAAAATTTTGGTCACACCTTGCCTAACTTTTTGAGGCACGGTAACACTATACCATACTTGTAAGATAATTTTAATTTTTTTTTTCCTAAAAACTAGCACAGTTCTACCTTAGATGTTTCCTCCTTAGCAACCCACCACAGTGATGTGTGTCATCATGCCTCCTTCTGGGTGCCCTAGAGTAGCATGGGCTTGGAACAAAGTCTGTCACTTATTTACAACACCTCTGAGGCATTTCCAGTTCTAACTTGAATATATATTTCACACAGTACCAAAACTTTTAAATATCCACAAGAAGATTTCATTTTTATAGGCAATAAACATTAAATTTAAAGGACTGGAACATAAAAAGTGCTTTAATACCATATAAATTACCTTTCCTGAGACAGACTAAATCTCCGAAGGTTTTAAGGACTGCAATATAAATTTTTATGGCAAATTATCTACATAGAAATTATCTGCATGAGATGCACTTTCACTTTTCCTACTCATTACATATTGCTGACAATCTTTCCGATCACAATGGCCAATCCGATTTGGAAACACACATGCAGAGAACCAAGAGGTTGGCTTCTGCAGAGATATTCTTCCTCTTCCCCATCACTGCTGCAACTCATTCTGCCCATAGGCTGAGAGTTAGGCAAGGGCTCTACTCAAAAGGGATGGTGGCTGCTAAAAAGATACAAACAGTTCCCTCAAGCTTCTCTTAGTCCACTGGCCTACTAGCCTTGTTCCACAGCCCTGCAACTGTTGTTCCCAAAACTTTCTATCCACATGGCAAATATTTCACACATGGTTTTATTTTCTAGATTACAACTTACAAAGAAATACCAAGAGTATAAATTAGTATTGCTCTATTAAAAAACAAAATATGCCAATCAACAAACATTAGCAAGTTATAAAATTTACTACCTGCCCCTAAATTACAAAAAGACTAAGTATTTGTTTCCTCTCAGAGCTATTTTCTAGTAGTAGTAGTAGTAGTAGTAATAATAATAATAAACATGGCAAATATGCCTGCTTTCAGGTCTGTAATTAATCTTAGCTATATAAAAAAAAAAAAAAGAAAGAAAGAAAGAAAGGAAGGATGGATGGATGGATGGATTTCTGGAAATGTTCTCCCTACTGGTTTTATTTATATAATAAATATTAAAGTTAATTTTTTGTCTTTTATCTAAAATAGTTTAGGTCCTTTAATGGTCTAAAAATTTAAATACAGTTCTCTTCATTTTCTTACAGGGCCTAATTAAACCAAAAATAGATCTAGCATCACAAAATTCTGCACTGAAATGAAAAGACATACTTTGGCAAAGGGGCACTAATTTTAACTGAGTCTAGCTTGGATCTATAACCATTAACTGATAGGAAAGGGAAACACATTTTAACAACATTTTTCAATTAAACAGTCACATTCTTCTGAAATAAAAATCCACACAGATTTTTAGGCTGCATGTAACATAGTAATCATAAACCCATTTCCTCAGGCTCATTACAAAAATTTTCTTGTTGAAGTGGCAATTTCTGTCCTGCACTCTAAATGAGGGCAATTAAAAGCCCCACCATAAGTTCCGGGAAATGGAACAACCAGAAGATACTGGGTTATGGTACCACAAACACTCTGTTTTACAAATGAAGGAGGCAACATTTTCTCTCCAGATTAAAAGATACTTGATGCTAACTAACAGCAATTTGTGTAAGCTTATTTAAACTGTGTTAAAGCATTATACCAATTCACCAAATGGGAGGAAAAGACTGAAATTAAAAGAACTGGACCTTGCAGATTACTTTGACGTGTGGATTTCTTTACAAATTGATCTCTGGTTACCATCAGTCAGCCTGAAAAGGGATACAGAACATAGGCAAACTTTCCATTTAAACTCCAAAAAGACTCTCCCTGGATCTGGCTCATTCAACAAGCACTTAGACCTCCCACAAGCCAAATGTGTGGACACGAAAGCTGTGACAGGGACCCTTGTACTCACACAGGGGGTTGTAGTCTAGTCCAGTTTAATACAACCTGGCAACCCAGACACAGACCACTAACAGCAGGCACAGAGGCTTACAAATAATTCAACCTGACATTTATTGACATTACACAAACGGATTAAACAACAACAACAAAAAACAGTCGGCATCTCCATGCAGAAACCCAACACCCACACCAAATGACTTTTAAAAGTCATCATTTCTTTGAATTTGGAGGTAAGAACCAAAACAAAGGTTTTCTGTCCCCAAATTTACATTTGAGCCCTCTACCTCCAAATTTGTAATTCATATGTCTCGGGAAGCACCACCTGGCCTGCAGTTTCCCAGGTATGTCACAACCTGTGTGACTTTTGGTCCTTAGAATGTCTTCAGGCCCAAATGAATCCAGCTCTGAGAAGGAAAAGGTCATCTCAGTTATGGCTGACTCCCACCACACCTGGCACACTGCTGAGACATGCCAACCTCAGAGTGAGTCTGATCTGGCCCCAGGCCCCAAACAGCTGACTGCCCTGTTCTAGAGTCCCAAATATAACAATTAATGAAAATATTTTATGGTGTCTACATCAAATAATTAAATGTCTTTAAGAAAAGAGCTAGAGGATTCATAAAATTCTCCAAGATATCACCATAGTTAGTATTCAAAAGGTGATACAAAAATCATATTCAAAAAACTTCTGTTAAATGATCTAACACTAAATAAGAATTAAGACATCTTACTTAAGTGACAAAAGAAAAGTTAAAAATAAGCAGCAAGCAACAGCCTAAACAATGTCAAACCACACTTCAGAAATAAAAAAGATCTCATGCTAGTGTACAAAGTGAGAAACAGGAGACAGTAATAGTCACAACCACGAGGGTTCACGGTTAGCCTGTCCAATTCATTAAGTAAGTAATAATCAAATGACAGGACAGATACGATTTAGAAAACAGGAAAATAGATTTATCACCTAGTTGTGAGTGAAAACTATCCACAGACTAGAAATAAGCTGCTTTTCCCCCTACTCCCATACTGGGGACTAAATAATTCTTAAGTCTACACTGCACACCATTCTGTGTAGCATGACATACACCACTCAGAGTAGACATCTCATCCTGTGACACCTGTAATATATATGTTATCCAACCATTAGTTATTTAGTAGCCATCTCTGTTATCAATTTGACTGGCATGGTATCTCAGTGCTTCTATTTTATTAGCAGTAATTATGTTTAATTTATAAATTAAATTTTAGCATAAGAATATATGTATGGGCACTGGTATGTGGGAGTAAAGTACTAGTTTCTTTTCTCTTGAAGCTATTTAGATTTCAGAATCCAAGATTTAAGGTCAATGAGGAACAAAAGTATGAAAAGTTGCAATGCTAATTCAATCTCTTGGACAATTTGGAGCAAGTTTCTAGTATGGCAGCGTAAGGCCTGGATTTTCCAAGCATCAGAACACAAGGAGGGACTTGGACACTCCCAGGTCTTGGAGGCTTGAGGCCCAGGGATGTGCTTCGTTTGCAAACAGCATTCACATTTATTAGAAAATATATTCAAACTTATGTAAAAATCTCAAAAATAAAATCATACAAAAATTCAAAAGAAAAAAAAAGAATATATGTATGGGAAAGCACATGGATCTATAGGGCTCAAGACTGCTTTCTTTTCTGCATACACTGGGGGTCTTGGAACAAGAATCCACAGATAAAACTGTAGTTACTGGGAAGTACAAATCTATTAATGAGAGAGGAACATAGAGCTCTGGAATCAGGTATTTCCTGGGACTCCATCAGAAGGACTCTGAAAAAACGACAGATAAGAGACTGCAAACCCACGAAAGAGACTCCACCCTGCTCCTACATGACTTAATAGCTGCTGGCATGCTTTGGGAGCTCAGTAACATTGGCTAATAAAAGCACAACAATAAATAAAAATTGCTTTATTAACTAAAGCCAATTTTGGTCTGTATGCACATGTTATAAAAAAAATCTCAACCAAGTCAACAATTGCCACCTCATGCTAGTTTCATCTCAGCATAATTGCAAGGGTTCTATTGTAAAAAGAAATTACTGGCAGCATTCTGATTAAAAGGGTGGCAACATTCCTCATCCAGACTGTGTGACAGACTCGCCCTACAATATAAATAACTTGATTTAAGAAAAAAAAAAATAATCGTCAGGGTAATGAACACCACTCCTACATACAAAAAGTGGTGAGATATGGAAACGATAGAATGAGCAATCAGTCCCTTCACAGCCTAAAAGTTTAAAACAGAGCTGACAACATTAAGAGTTTGAAATTAGTCAGAAATCTGGACTCTAACCATTCTCAGTGACTCAAAGCTTTGCATAAATTAAACAACAAAGGTGCCACACCACATAGAGGTACTGTTACTTAGGATATGCACACCCTACAAGGCTTCAAAAACCTCAAAAAGATTTTTATCATTAATTTTCAAGTCCCAGGACATCTAAAGGAATAAGACAACAAGGTCAGTGGGACAGTGGGGGAGTCCTAGCCTCTGAGGATTCCAGATGTCACCAGTAACCAGGAAGAAAAGATTGCATGCCATGCCTGTAGAGAGGGGTCGGTCAGGTTCAACACTGGGTGCGCACACAGACTTCAGTGCTGCCTGTTCAATTTTGTGCCCAGCAGAAGATGACAAGAGAAGTCACTAAGTACAATGATGCCTGAACGGGGACCAAAAAAAGAGTTCCCAGATTTACTTTAGTAGGTGTTTTAATGGACAACATCCTTTGTGTTTTACTTCTACAACTAAAACACACTAACAGTATTTGATAATCACAGACTTTTATTCTAATTCCAGGAAAGTAGGTCTCTGGGAAGGAAAAAAAAAAAAAAAAACCCAAAAACCACTCTAGTCAACTAGGCTAAACCAGATGTTCTGTATGCAGCTGCTCCAAAGTGCTCTTGGGAGACGGGTAACCCCATCACAGCATGAACTACAAGTCTCCACAGCTGATTCAATCCAGTAGGTATAATACTTGTGTTACGCTCCTTTATTCCCCATCTATTAAGACACACTTCCTTGCTTTTTTAAATTGAGTAACTAATTGTGATATTGAAGACCAAACCAAGGGCCTTCAAGCTTTACCCCCAGCCCTTTTTTTTCCCAGCCTTTTTACCAAGATGGCACCAAAGGCCAAGAAGGAAGCCCCTTCTTACTGAAGCCAAAGCAAAAGCTTTGAATGTCAAGAAAACCGTGCTGAAAGGCATCCAGAGCCACAGAAAGAAGATATGAACATCAACCACCTTCCACCGACCCAAGACATTGTGGCTCCGGAGGCAGCCCAAATACCCTCAGAAGAGCACCCCCAGGAGAAACAAGCTTGATCACTATGCCATGATCAAGTTTCCCTTGACCACAGAGTCAGCCATGAAAAAGATCGAGGACAACAACACACTCACATTCACTGTGGATGTCAAAGCCAATAAGCACCAAATCAAACAAGCTGTAAAGAAGCTCTATAACATTGATGGTCATACCCTAATCAGGCCTGATGGAGAGAAGAAGGCATATATTCGACTGTCTCCTGATTATATGTCCTGGCTGTTGCCAACAAAATTGGGATCATTTAAACTGAGTCCAGCTGGCTAATTCTAAATATATACTTTTTTGCCAGTAAGAAAATAAATATTTTTTTCATTTATTTTGAGACAAGGTCTAAGTCACTATATTGCCTAGGGTAGACTCAAGCTAGTGACTTCTTGCCTCAGCCTCTCAAGAGTGCTGGGATTACAGGCATGCACCACTATGTTGGCTCCCTAAAAACAACACAAAACCAAAAAGAAACTATCTATAACAAACCCACTGTTCTAGATCCCAACCATCATTCCAATGAGCCTCTCCTCAGGGGAACCTCATGATGCTGTATGGTCACTGCACTCAGGTCAAGCAGGAGGCCTTGACAGGCTGTGTGCTAGCATGCACCCCACAGCCAGATCCAGCTTGGCCAGGTTTGGAGTCAACCATCCCATTTCTAATCACCTGCCTCTTCTGAGGGAAGGGAGGGACAGGGCTGCCATGGGAGATACTGGTCTGGACTTGGTGACCTCTGTCCCATGCCTCCCCATTCCCTGCCCAGGTACAGACACATACCATGTCCATCTTCCTCCATGTGGGAGGTGCTCCCACACACACACACACAGATCCCAGCACAGGGTCTGGTGTCAAAGGAATCAATGCAGACATGTGCATAGCTGGAGAAGGGAACAAGGTAATCATTAAAGCCACGGCCTTTTCTCTGACAGGTGCAGTGTCTGGGGTAAAAGTTCTGGGCCCCTTTCCTTAGTGCTTAATTTCAATATTCATATTATGATTCCATCTTAATATGACAAAATGGCTCAGCTGTTCTGTAAATGTGCAGGAACAAACCAATATCGTCATTCCACCCCCTCTCTACCCAAAAATCACCACTGTGTAGGAGGTTTGTGGATGTCCAAGTTACAAAGAGTTGCTGGTTCCCTTCTCTTTGCAGGCGAAACACCCAACCATAGAATTCTGTGGCCCAAAAGGTTCTATCAAGTCCTTGAAAAGGCAGAAGAAAATTTTGACAAATCTGCAGCATCAGAGTATTAATTCCCAAATGCCATGTAATTCACTGACAAGCCCACTGGGGTATTCATATTGAATGAGACTTAATTTCTTTCCTTAAAAAGGACCAAGATAAGAGCAAAAAGTATATTTACATTTTGTCTGCATACATGTGCTCCCAAGCCACCAGGGAAAGAAGTAATGGGAGCCCAGAGTCACAAGCAGCACAGCCCTGGCAGCAATGAAATTAATGGGAAGGTGAAGCACTGTGAACTACACTGGAAAAGCTCCAGCAAAAACTGGTCTGTACATGGGAACATGGTGTCAGACTAAGAGAGAATCAGCTTGTCTGACTTGTGGTTTTCTTGACAACATTCATCTTCTCTTGGCCTGATACAGGGCAATTAGTGCTTGTCAGCTGAATCATGTGTTATTAAGATCATTCAGGCATTTTTTAATTACGGTGAGGGAGACAGACAGTAATGAGATCCCCAGCAACTTTAACTTTCCACTTCCTTTTCAGATAACTCTTAGGCTGCTTCCCCTGCTCCACTGATGTTTCAAAAGAACTGTTTATTCCTGCAGGTAGGTACTTGCAATTCAGCCCATGGGCTGCTCATCTCCATACAACCGCTGGGGAGGCATCCCCAAAATCAATCAGACAAAAGACACCTTTCTGCAACATCTGCATGCTCTAGGCAAACATGACACACACACACTTTGCGCTTTAAAAATTGCTCAGAGTACAAGGACCCTGGGCTGCTAAAAGGCAGGAGAATCACAAGTTTATAACTTGGTGAGACTCTGTCTCCAAAAAAAAGAAAAAAAAAAAATTTAAAGGGCTGGGGTTTGTAGCTCAGTGTAAATGCCCTGGGTTCAATCTCCATTACCAACCATTTTCAGGGTATTCTATTCCAGAGCCATACCTGGATCCACACAGTTGCCAACCTAGGGCCCATGTGTCTCTCCAGTTCCTGAAAGACTGTGGCCTGTTTCAGCAATCCAAGCCCCACTCTCCTCCTCAAATCTGTTCTTTACTCCATTAATTCTTCCTAACATATAACATAAAAAAACCAAGAGCATAAAAATGATTTAAGCCACTGTCATAGCGTATAATTCATTCTATTTGCTTTTAAATTAACAATTCTCTAAAAGGTTAAAGAACAGTATCTGGTTCAACCTGAATCTAGTTCACAATTTTTGTGTTTTTTAACGTTCCCCTTACACCAATATTTCATTGAGGGAGTCATTTTCCTTTCCTGGGAGACTCTGCATTTTTATGGGCCTCGTCCTTTCTCTTTATACAGCCAGGAGCCCCATGATTCCTGCACTGTCCCTGCTGTGCTATCTGTCTCTTTATGAGGCCAGTGAGAGGGATCTGGGGAATATGTGATAAGGAGGAAGGATCCCATGGCTCACTCTTGCCAGGGATGCACCCCTCTGCAAGCTGCTGTGAGCCACTGCTGAAAAGTATGGACTCTTGATGACTGGAGCAACCTTCAACCAGCAGCCAGCTTGTAGGAATGGAACTTTCTGAAGCCGAGTTCTCCCATGTCTACAAACCTTTTCCACAAGCATTCATATCAAAGTAGGTTCTCAAAATTCTTCTAAGGTTGTTCAAAATGTGCCTTTCAACAGGGAGTGTTACATAATGCATTCTGGAGATGCTGTGCTCTGCTCTGAGCTGCATGTGCTTTTAGCTACAAAGCTAAAAGATTTCACAGCACTCCATACAACATGGTCACACACAGGGTGTGTGATCCCAACACAAGCTTCCTGTGCCCACAGTCTCCTTGTGCTATGGATGCTATCCATACTTACTGTCACCCACACTCAGCTGGGAAATGGGAGAGTGATCAGAGCATAACCCTGCCATCTCTGCAACTCCAATGCAGATCCAGGCTGTCCTGTGCTTAGTGACACCCAGCTGAACAGCCGCCACTGGTCTCCTGTAGTCTCTGGGCAAAATGAACCTATAGGCAAATCCATGTGCACAAGTAGGAACACTATCACAGACCCTACAAGCAGCCCACAAAACACCAGACCATACCAGGTCCCAGGACAAAGCAAACAATGCCACTGGCAGCCAGGTAATCCCACAGGGTCCCTGCTGGTTAGATCCCAGAAATCAGTCCTCCAAGATAGGGGCAGTGCAGCTGAGAATAGGAGAGACCATGGGAGTAAGATGGGCCTCATGTATAAAAGAAGGACTCAAGCCTCTAGGAAAAGACTCTGGAAAACCAATGTTCAACACACATTTACTTAGAAAAAGCAAAAATTACAGTATCTTAAAGAGCTAGAAACCAAAATTAAATGAAAGGATCCACCCTAATTTCAAAGTGATTTTTTTTTTTTTTTTTGGCAGAACTGAGAATTGAACTCAGGCCCTTGTGCTTGCCAGGGAAGCATTTATTCCACTGAGCCATCTCCCTGGCCCTCAAAGTGATTTCTAAAGTAGACTGCATTTACACAATGGCAGATCTGGCTGATGAAAGCCTTATGTTAAAGCCACCTGAAGGGACAGGGAAGAAACATGAGGTCAAAATCACCTAAAAGCATCAAGTAAGTACTTGCATGCACACAGCAGCCCTAAGAGATTCCTAGGCTCAGGTCAGTGAATGGGATATAGTCCCCATGACTAGTTGGTAAGATGCTTTTAAATACACCAATTCTAGGTCCTTGAATGTGTTAGTCTGCATGACTGTTAAAAAAAAAAAAGAACAGGGTCAGAGGGGAGCTATCACAGTGCAAAAACAGACTTCTCACTAACAGAATTTTGGAGAAATCAGTTCTTCCTATTTAAGGAATTTGCAGGGTTTGGCAAATTTTTCTCTTTATTAACATTTTTTTAAAAAAATCATCTTGCATTGCATAGGATCCAATAGTTTAGGGTTCCGAAAATCATGGTGCTTGGACAAAATTACATAGGGATACGTTTCTTTGATCTACTCAAGTCCTGGCTAGAGCAAAGTCTACCCCTCTCTTCTGACCACTGCCAGACCTGGCAATGCACTGGTCAATGCAGGCTTTGCTAAAGCAGTAGTATCTGTGTGGCCCTACCCACAAGCTGCCAGCCCTAAAGCAATGATTCAGGTTCCTCAAACTTTTCATTATCAGAACCATTATTTCAAATACCACTTTGGCAACCTGTGGCCTGCTGCTTACTGTTTGTGAGGTAAGTCTGTCATAGGGCTCCCAGCTTCTCTAGTTGTATACACTGGATTCACTACCTGTTTTGTAAGTGAAAGTGGCATGGTTAGTAAGAAGGGGCAGAGGAAGGTGCTCACAGGTGGGGCAGGGTATAAGCCTCCTATAACCCATCCCAGTCTTCCTTCTGGGCCCTTGCTGTATCATGCAATTCCATGTAAGCCAACTAAGATAAGGCATTGTTTGTTTTGCATTCCTGATGTTACTCGCACAACTACAATGACCCCAAAAGAACTGGAATGTTAGTGCTAAGGAAGACAAGTTTCTCTCCAATAGTGTTGTGTGAGGTGGGATGGCAGATGACTTATTATTCTTAAGCACAGCAGCCCACAGGTCCCACTACTCTCTTGCTGGACACATCCTTTAGATACATATGCCCCTATGTGTGCTGATGTTTGTGCAAAGTTCCTCAAGGCAGTGTTGGCTACAAGAGCAAAGGTAGGAAGTAAACCAACCAGCAAGCAAGAGATCTATCAATGAGGAACTGAGTACATAAAATATGATTATCTACATTATGAAATACAAGGCAGCTTTTGCACATAAGAGGCAACTGAAAAACTTTAAGCTTTCCACCACTGATTTTTTTTTTTTTTTTTTTGTGTGTGTGTGTGTGTGTGTGTGTGTGTGTGGAACTGGGGATTGGACTCACACCCTTGGGCTTGGCAGGGAAGCGCTTATTCCACTGAGGCATCTCCCCAGCCCTCCACCACTGATTGTGAAAGTCAAAGAAACATTGTTAATTTTTAAAAATATATAAAATAAGGTGTAACTTGATACACAATCCATAGCATGCTGGACTGTGTATAAAGGAGAAATAACATTCATATTGTTTTTATGTCTATTAAGGACCTTTTCTTTAGGTATTTTTCTCAGATTATGTTACTTTTTCAAAAGTACATGTTATGAAGAATTTAGTGCAGTTGCTCCAATGAATCAACCCACTTCTGGAAAATGATGTAATTAGTACTTAAATGTACATACACTGTTCACTCATACTTCTTTTAAAAATACATATAACCTAAGGAAATGATTAGACATTAAAAAATAATCATGGTGCCAAGCACAATGGCACATGTCTCCGATCCTAATTACTTAAAAGACAGAAGCAGGAGGATAATAAGTTTAAGGACAGCCTGACAACTCAACAAGACCCTGTTCCAAAAATGGCAGAGAGTATAACTCAGCATAGAACCCTTGACTAGCATGCACAAGGCCCTGGGCTCAATCTCCAGTACCACAAAAACAATCATCATCATGGAAAAGACGCATGGATGTACAAGGATGTTCAGGCCTGTGTGGTACTGAGTAAAGGGTTAGAACTGCATACGTACAATAAAAAGTTGAAAAGCTTATCACTCTCGTGTAAGATACTATAGGAAACCATACAATAGAATCCCATGTGACATGTCATTTCAACATATGATGTAGTCTATGTATTTTTAATACTAACAATGAACAATATTTTAATAGCCACAGTGAACTCTAGACTAGGGAACAAAAGTGCTACAGAACAGAAGTTATTCCACTCAAGGAATAAAATGAATGTTTACATGAACCTCCCTACAGAGGAAAAAATGTCTGTAGAAACCTACACCAAAACATTTCCATAATAGGATTGGGGTGATTTTTATTTCCTTCAGTGTACATTTGTATCTTTTCAGTTTTACTAGTACTTTTTACTTTTTGAAATCAGACAGAAAGCTATTTCCATGGTGGTGGTTGTGGGGGTTATCTGACTAATAGTTCTTTTTCCTTTACTATGAAAATGTAAAGCTTACAGAAAAAAAAGAATTAAAATCATCCACAGAGCTGGAAAAAGGGAAGCATAAAACATGGGCCCCAGGTATAGTAGGGGATCTCTCTCCTTCTTAGGTCCTGCCCAGTCTTTAGACCAGGCGTTCTATCTGGAAGAGGGAAATACAGTAAATAGAAATCAGAACTAAAATAAAAAACTGAGAACCCCTGCTCAAATGAGAAGTTGAAGGAGAATGATTTTCACCATTCCCTTCCCTATCTATCCTTCCCTTCCACTCTCCTCCTCTCTCCCCCTTCCCTTCCCTTCCCTTCCCTTCCCTTCCCTTCCCTTCCCTTCTAAGAGATTCCTAGGCTCAGGTCAGTGAATGGGATATAGTCCCCATGACTAGTTGGTAAGATGCTTTTAAATACACCAATTCTAGGTCCTTGAA
>NW_004524611.1:15012700-15051922 GCF_000260255.1 Octodon degus
CTTCCCTTCCCTTCCCTTCCCTTCCCTTCCCTTCCCTTCCCTGTGTTTGACACAAGCAGTTCTTTGTCTTCCTATAGGGCAGTATGACAAAAATACATTCTAACAGCAATTAAACATGATGTCTGGCAGCCAAGAGTTTTTGGTTAATAAAGAGCTCTGCTTATGATAAAGAGAAGTAAGTCACTGTCCAATTCAAAGCAGAGGGCCAACCAAATAGCTCAGCGGATGAAAGCATCTGCAAGCAGATGCAGGGGCCAGGGGTTTGATCCCTGGGCCTGCCATGCCAGCCCCGCCCCGGGGGTATGCTGAGATTGCGAATGAGACTTGGCATGGTGGCGCATGCCTATATTCCCAGCACTTGGGAGGCTGTAAACAGAAGAATCACTGAGTCCGATCTAGTAGTGAGACCCTAAATACCCTGTAGACCCTTCTTTAAAATACAAGTGGGGGGGGAGCTGCAATCTAAGCCCTTATCCATACTGCTGAGTGATCAGCATTTTTTTAAAAACAAAAACATCATCACACCAAAGCTGTGACATGTGGTACATGGTACCTAAAGACTTTAAACTCTACAGCAAATAACCACTAGGAGGAATGTATGCAATGTGTTAATTACTGAAACTGTCCTACCAATTTGGTTTGAAACTGTCTCATTGCTATTTGTTTCTCAATAAGATTATGGAGAAAAAAAAAAAGACTTTAAACTCTGTGACCAACAAGGTATGGGTTTGGATCCACCTCTGCCCCTTCCTGGACAAGGTAATCTTCCTAACCTCACTGTAAACAGGCCCCATGCAAGAGACTGGGCCATAGCAGCAGAGAAGACAGTGGGCTGCCATTCACTTCATTTGCCTTTTTGACTATTCCCTGACATCAACCAGTGTTAGAAATTAACAGGGTCCAGCAGTGAAGGACACACAGCAGGCCAATCACAGTGACACAATGAAGTCTATCAACAGGTGTGACAAATGGCAGCAGTTGTCCTTGAGTTTCTAGGACCAGCAGCCCTGCCAAAAACATTGAGATCAAGGGTTCTGCACACAGGCTCAATGTTATCAATCTATATATCATTTGGTGAAACTGTCTCCAGTGGTATCAACCACAGAATGGCCACCCCAACTGACTTTGAGCTTTTGCTCTAAATCTTCTGACTCTTCATAAACTGCAACAAAAGAGACTGGTCTTTCCCAGTAACAGGCTGGAGGCACAGCACAGGAGTAGAAAAATCCTGGGTCAGCCAGGCTAGAACCAAGTCCACCAGTTACTTGAGCTGGTCTGTGATTCAACATCTACATGAAAATTCAGTAAACTACCCCCACTCCAGAACTGTTCCAAGAATTCAAAGATCACAATCCTAAGGGCCGGCTCCCTATTGGTGCCTGGCATGCAGGCAAACACGCAATAAATATTTCCTTCCTTCTTGCCTATGTCTTGCCCCACAGCTACAGCTGCAGTTTAGAGAGAAGTCCCAGGGACTTTTTAAGTAAAATGCAGCTAAGGCCAATGGTCTTCTTGTCACTGTAAGGATGTTGTGAGGATTAACTGAATGGGGAGCATTAAGCCCTTATTTCCTCAGTAAATACATGGTATTATTCTATCACTGGCCCGCTTTCAGATCATCCTCCCCAACAGGCACACAAGGAATGTGCTGTTCACCCCCACCTTGCTTGCCATAATTCAAGTTCAATTAAGCCAACCACCTTTTTCTTCAAGGACAACAAGAACCTCTTCCAGACTCCTGGCCAGGGATAGTAGGAAACAACTTTAAAAGAGTTTACTTTTTTCGAAGCATCCTGAGGGCTTACAGATTCTAGAAGATGCAGTTGAGGCTTCAGTCTTGTTTTCTGAAGAGAACCTGCCCATTTTCCCAGGCAATCACCTATGCTCCTATCCCAAAGCACAGCCCAGAGAAGAAAATATATCATAAAACTGTCTTCTTAAAATGCAGAGGGACTTAACATATTTCACATGCCTTCCAATATTTAAAATAAAAGTACAAAGGGCTGGCCAGATAGCTCAGCGGACTAAAGCATCTGCTTAGGCAGGTGCAGGGGTTGGGGTTCAATCCCTGATGTGCTGTGCTGGCCCCACCCCGAGGGGCATGCTGAAACAGGGACTGAGAAGAATGGCTGGCGCACACCTGTAATCCCAACGCTTGGGAGGCTGAAAACAGGAGGATCGTTGTAAGTCTGATCTGTGTAGTGAGACCCTATAGACCCTGTACTAAATACATAAAAATATAAAATAAAAAAATAAGTACAAAAATTCTTCAATAAAACACAAAGCCACCATAATTTTATTATTTTGTAAGGAAGCAGAGATAAATGCATTCATCATGATAAACTGAAACTAGAAGTACAAAACAGGCCTAAAGCTCTGTTCTCCAAAACATATTCCTACATATACATCTGGTGTACACTGACACATTATTATTATTCCAGACATATTTGAAGCGCACAGGGAAGCATACATTGTTATATACCCAAACTCAACTTGATCACATTTACTAGATCTTTATGGCTCCATCAGCAGCACATGGTTACTGATCTGTATATTTAGCTCCTTGTCCACAGGAGCTGCCCTCTTTTGCTGTATTACTAAGGTCACCCACACAGATGACCCGTGCTGCCAGTTCCCTAACTCCCACCAAGAACACCACAGAAGGATGGCTACTGCCCTCCCCCCTGACTATGTACTCTAGTGTTTTGCTTTTTTTTTTCTTTAATTAGACAGGGTCTTGGTGGGCAGTTCAAGCTGTCCTTGAACTCCCTATATATCCCAGGATGGACTCAAATTCATGGCAATTCTCCTGCTTCAGTCTCTGGGATTACACACATGTACTATCATACTCAGCTCTTTGTTGTGTCTAACACATGGCAATGAATGTTCTTGTACATGTCTCCTGTACATGTGACCAGGAGTGTCTCTTAGATGTACATTTTATCCAGGAAGGAAACTGACCCACATACAGCAGCTACCCTCAACAAACTGTTCACAAGTTGCCCTTCAGGCTTGGTCTTTTATCAAAACAGAGCTGACACCCTGGCCAATCATCCCTCCACTGTACTTAAAATTCTGCTATTATGACAGATCATTTTTAAAAAGCTTATTTGTTAAAACTACCATGGAACTAGTATCATTACCTCAGCTCTCCCTGTGAGTCCAAAGTCAACAGAACGAGGGCTATATTTTGTTCTAATAAGCCCCATACTGCTGAACAGCACAAGCAAGTCAAGGAAACACAGTCACTATAACCACACAATCTTGTAACATACTGATATGAGGATCAGCCAGCCCTTAGCATACACAAATTCCACATCCACAGGTTTCACAATTCAACCAACCATGGACTGAAAATATCTGGAGCAAAAATTTGTGTCTGTACTGAACATGTACAGACTTTTTCTTGTAATTATTTCCCAAACATTGAGGTATATAATAACTACTTATGCAGCTACAATGCACTGGGTAAAAGTCATCTAGAGATGATTTAAAGTATGCAGGAAGATGTGCATAGTTTCAATGTAAGTACTACACTGTCTTATGTAAGGGACTTTTTTTTTTTTTAAGTGCCTTCTGGGAGACTGAAGCAACGCAGGTAACCCAGAGGTTCCAACTACCACCATGAGCCTCCTCAACAAGCCCAAGAGTGAGATGACACCAGAGGAGCTGCAGAAGCAGGAGGAGAAAGAATTTAACATGGGTCCACTTTCAGTGCTGACCCAGTCAGTGAAGAACAACATCCATGTGCTCATCAACTGCTGCAACAACAAGAAACTCCTAGGTTGGGTGAAGGCCTCTGACAGGCACTGCAACATGGTACTGGAGAACGTGAAAGAGATGTGGACTGAGGCCTCCAAGAGCAGCAAGGGCAAGCAGAAGTCTAAGCCAGTCAACAAGGACTGCTACATCTCCAAGATGTTACTGCGCAGGGACTCAGTCAACATGGTGCTGCGAAGCCGCTCATCACTGGCAAGTAGAGGCCACCTCCCTGCGTCAGGACCTGCTCCTGCCCCTTGAAGACCTCTCCTTCATCACTGTACTGATAATAATGTGCTATGATTTCCCCCCCAAAAAAAATATATAAATAAAAAATTAAGTGCTTTCTGGGGATATAGCTCAGTTGCAGAGCACATCCCTGGCAAGTGCAAGGTCCTGAGTTTGATTCCCAGTACCAAAAAAAAAAGTGCTTTATATAAAAGTCCTGAAAATAATCCTTGAGAGGCCTGGAAACACTAAAACTTGTGAAAAAAAGAGTGCAGAAACCAACAGCAATGATGACTTGCTGTTAGTTCTAGAGAGTAAAATGTCAGAGAACAGCGATGTTGTTCTAGCTTTGAGTGACACCAGCTGCCCCACCCCATCCATCAGCTGCAGCCCCTACTGCTCCGCCTGGCCAAGCACAGATGCTGAGTTCAGCTTCAGAAAGTATTTATAACTCTGACATACACATGGCAATAGGCAGGGCTTGTTTTATTATTTACTTAGGCTTCATAAACATCTATTTTAAAATTACTTATTACCAAATCTTTTTTAAAAAGTCTCATACCAGGGGGTAGAGAACGCTGAGGCTACAGAGCTCAGTAGCAGTATACTTGGCCACCATGCACAGGTGCCATCCCCAGCACAACTGGGAAGAAAAAAAAGCACAATTCTGTATTATCCTCACAGCCTTGTCTGAATAACTTTAAAAAGGGAAAAATGAAAACTCCACCACATAGAGTTGGAAAAATCTTGTGGAACCAGCTCTGCCACTTCAGCTATGCATTTCCCAGTCTACAGTCTACATTAAGAGAGCTCTAGTATTTCTCTTTAAAGTCATGTTACCAGGGTTAGTAGCTTTCAGACAAGTGTTGTGGAAGGTAGGAAAGGACACACCCTGCCTGGACTCTCACTGATCCCAACAGCAGGACACTGGTGTAGAGCTGCCTGATCTATAAAATGAACCCTGAGCAGTGTGACCTCAGGAGATGCCATGAAACGCAGAGAATCAAGGACTCAGGAGTGAAAATCTGCAAGAGACTCAGAGATGGTCACAGGCCAAAAACCCACAGCCAGTGGCAATCTCAGGAGGGGAGTATGGGCCAGAACAGAATAGTGCAGCAAGTGAGACCTGCTTTCAGTCAGTGGTAAACCTACAAGGATGGGAACATGTGGGTTTGTGGATGACATGGGACAAGGTGTATTACAGACAGCTAAATTAGGAAGAAATATTACAGGCAATCAGACAGGGCTAGGTCCTCCAGGGAGTCAGTGCAAAGGATGAAAACACATTATATCTGTGGCTGGAGGCACACCCACTGAATGCCAGGCCTCAAGACAAAGATGGAATGACCAGATCTACATGCCTCCCCAATGGATAAGCAGTATACTATATCATCTGTTACAATAAAGTCTAAATAGACTTTATTGTCACTCAGGTGGTAACCAGGACCTCCTGATTCATTTCTTCCGAAAAAGATCTTTGTTCTTTCCAGTACTCTTGCTATGGGACTTGCTTCCCCACTGGATCAACATTAAGTGGCTACACCTGTAATCTTGGTTGATCATAGTCTTGGCCCACATTGTACCCACCTCATGATTTTGTACCAATCACATGATTTTGCTCTATAAAACTTCCTTTGAGAAGTGGGCTTGTTGGCAAACCATTTGGGCCCCTGCCTGTCTCGTAGGAGCTCTCTCTCCCAATACTTTTCCTACTCTGTTGCTCCTTAGAATTCATTCTTCAATTTTGGAAAACACAAACTCAGCATATCTGACATCTAACAGGTTGGGAGTTGTATTTCCCTTATACATTGGAGGTCTTATATCAGATGAACAAGACCAATTGCTGGCCACAGAGCAGTGCCCTAAAGAGAAAAGGAAAACAGGTCCATGAAAGAGGACTAGGAGTCTAAATAAGAGAAATGAGGTTAACAGAGGACAGCCAGAGGTTGGAGCAAGGTTTGCACTCCTGTAAGAATGAAGCCCTACCGTTCCCAATCCACCCTCCTGGCCAGCTCAAGGTTGTTGCCCCGTAAACCTCATCTAGCCCAGGTTGGAGGCCCTCTGTCACTCTCACCAAGCCAAGAGAAGTCCTCACACTGGCCATACTACCTCCCTACAGTGTGCTGCTGCAACCTTTTGGACTCCCATGAAAGTTTCAGCCTCTCTCTCTCCCCAGTGCCTTTCAAAGCTAGCCATGATACCCTCAAACACATTGGGGACTGTCAACTTCTAAGCCACAGCTCTCATCTCCCATAGAAGAGGCTGCTAGGCCAGTGAGATAGCTCAATGAACTAAAGCACCTGCTCAGACAAGCTTAGGCAAGCACAGGGACCTCAGTTTGATCCCCAGCACCACATGCCATGCCAGCCCCACCCCTGGGAGAGGCTGAGCCAGTCAGAATCCAGGTGTAGTGACGCACACCTGTAATCTCAGCACTGGGGAGGCTGAAAGCAGGAGGATCATCATGAGTCCAAGCTGCATAATGAGACCCTGCAACAGCCAAATACATTAAATAGAAAAAATAAAATAACAGGGCTCTAATACTTTAACCTCCATTTTAGAGGTTTCTCCTCCTTGAAGCCTTTTTTTTTTTTTTTTAAATGTGTTTAGTACAGGATCTATAGGGTCTAACTATACAGATTGGACTCCTAGTGATCCTCTAGTTTTCAGCCTCTCAAACACTGGGATTACAGGCATGCACCACCATGCCTAGTCTCATTCACTCTCCCAGGGGCGGGGCCAGCAAGGCATGCCAGTGATCAAATCCTGGTCCCTGCATCTGCCTAAGCGGGTGCTTTAATCCACTGAGCTATCTAGCCAGCCCACTGAAGCCTTTCTTGATCACTCCTGACAATGGCCCTTCCCCTGTAGATCCCTAAAGCACCTGACCTATACACTTCATTCTGATTCAGCTCTAAACCGAGAATTTCCCCCACAAACATCCCATCACATGAGGGGATCCCCAAAGTGGGGGCAGATAAGCAGTGGTTGTGCAGCCCAGCACTAAGTGTCCAGTATATGCTCCAAAAGTACCAAGAACTTGTGTATCCATGGTATAACAGACAGACACACAGTGGTATCTGACACACAGATACTCTCTGGCACCTGGGAAGGCCTCACAGTCTCAAAGTAATAATAAGATTGGAGAAAAAGCTGTGTGCAAGACTCTGCCAGCCAAATACTAGCAGGACACAGCAACCAACTGTGTACCAAGGGCGGTTCCATCCATGACAGGAGCAACATCTTTGGAGAAACAGCAAGTAAAAGACAAAAGCCAGTTTTACCACAGAGAGAATAGCTCTGCAAAGGGACGTAAAAGACATGAGGGACAAGATCTGATTCAATGCCAATGCCAAAACTTGGGCCATCATGTGACTGGCCTTTGGACTCCTCAACTTGGGGGCAACAGTGTAAGTGAGTAATGTGAGAGAGGCTGATTTGGAAAGAGACAAGCAAGTTATCTGAAGTGTGGACTCTATGGTAAGGTCCAGGAAAAAGATTTCCCTAACATGCTCAACCCACATCCTGGATGCCAGAGGAGGTTGCACACCGTGCTGTACAGCATCACACCAGCGTCCTATGCATAGCCTGTCATCTCCACACCTCCCCTGCGACAATTCATGGCAGCTTCAAGTTGCACACAAGCACCTGAGCATGTGGTGTGACTTCAGACTCATTGCTCAGCAATCACACTTAATAAACAATCTACCATTAAATCTGCAAGGAAGGGAGGGAGCCCTCCAAATAACCAGGCCACTGTTGCTCAAGCTGGCTGCACCACACATGTTCTGGAAGGTGCCTTGGGGGGAAGAACCACTGACATTTCACTTCTCTTTGTAAAATAAAGCATACAGAAGAAAACAAGTAAAACAATGTACTGACAGAGAGCACATTAATTATCATCAAGGTAAATCTCATGCACTCTGGGAGGCTAAGACTGCAGTCACTCAATCACACTAAAAGTATACACTTTCAATCCCTTCTTATTCAAACTATATGGCCACTCACCCAAAGGCCCCTCTGGCACCTTCTTTGTTGGCTTTGAAGTCAATCTAATACAAGACAAAGTAGAATCACCTTTAACTCTGCATTTTACAGCTTGTGCTTTTTAGACTGCCTCAGGATTGAAATTCTCCCCATTTGTTATAGCAACAATTTAATGAGTTGTTCATTTTATCAACTATGAATGATCATCAAACAACAATGTCTGCTCATTTATCTACCCTGGTTTAATCTGAATCCTTGAAATAAATGTTCAGGTCTGCAATAAAGGATTGGATATGATTTTTTACCCTGGAGACTGTAAAACAAACATTCCGAGTATCTCTTCTTTGACAGATGTCAAGGTCACCTGCTTTGCCAAGATCTCTCAAAAATAAATTCTGCCAGCCCCTGAATTCCCTAAAATCTAAGTCCCATGAGAGCAGATACATTAATGCCCAGTACCTACTACTGTGCATGGCTCTTACTAAGTAATAAAAAATTTAATGAATGAGTAAATAAACCTGTCAGGAGCAAAACAAACAGGATGCAACACATCCATGCATCTGTACAGTACATACACACACTCCTACATGTGTGAACATCCTCTGCTTGAAGCCCATATACAGATATGTAAACAGGTGCTAGTTGTCCCTGCCAACACAGGCTACCTGGCCACTCTGCCAAAAGGCTCTCCTGTCATCTGAAAATAATATATTAAATCACATCATACTACCAATAAAACATTTAACAGCATGAGCAACACAGTGGCTTTACAAAGTGAAATTATTAAAGGAGCAGCCAAACCATTTGGCCAAAAGAATAAAGAATTAACTTAGCTAATCTGCATGAACATCAGTGCCTCCACAACATCCAGAAATATGTTCTCAAAAGGTCATGTGCATAAACATCCACTGTAAAGAATAAAAACAGTTGTTCTGGGTTCTCTGACAAACATGAATAACCACTCTATAACAAGAGCAACTGCTAGTGGGTATCTGCAACAAAACAAACAGGTTTTGGTGCACCTGGCCTCTCCACAGAGTAATACAGGGGCTTGGAAATGAGATAGGGGTTGCTAGAGAGGCAGAGGAACCTGGGGCTGGGCCTCCTCACACTTCACAGGTCGCAGGGAAAGCCTCAACCTCTCCGGATTTTGGATTCTTCCTCATAAATAGACAAACTGGTCTGATTTTTTCTTCTTTTTTTTTTTAAATTTTATTTATTTGTTTATTTGTGTGTGTGTGTGTGTGTGTGTGTGTGTGTGTGGCCAGCTCAGCCCACCAGGGGACAGGGCTGGCTGGCATGCGGTGCTGGGGGATTGAACCGCGGTCCCTGTGCTTTGCTAAGCTCATTCTAAGTAGGTGCTTTAGACCACTGAGCCATCTCACCAGCCCCGGTCTGATTTTCTTAATCCTACAAAAACCTTCAAAATCTTAAATACACTATAAGTACAATATACTTGGTATTTCTTTTTTAAAAAATTAAGGCGGCTCACTAAATATATTCCCCATCTTGAAGCACCTCTAGTTGAAATAAGTATTACAAAATAATCACTATGTACTAGGAAAATGCAACTCCAAACCACAATAAGATACCATTTTACACCTACTAAAATAACTACTAATAAAAAATGACAGAAAAAATAATTGCTGAAGATGTGGATAAACTGTAACACTCATATAGGAGTGAAGATCCTTAAAAAATTACCAATAGAATTACCATATTAGCTACCAATTCCAATTCTGGGTATAGAGGCCTGCCCATTAGCTCAGTTGTTTCACTGCCTGCTTAAGCAAAGACACTCAGTCTCCAGATACTCTGGTTTGATCCCCAGATCCACATCCCTTTCCAGACCTGCCCTTAATGCATCCTGACCCAGTCCAAAAAAAAAAAAAAAAAATTCCTTCTAATTCTGGGTATACAGTATACACAAATGAAATGAAGAAGGGTCTCAAGTAACTGCATACTCATGTTCATAACTGCATTATTTGTAATAGCTAAAGGCAGAAGAAACCTAAAAGTCCACTGGTAGATGAATAGTAAGAAAAGTGTGGCACACACATACAATATATTATTACTCTTTAAAAAGAAGAATGTGTCCCTGCTGCCATATAGGGACACATTGTGACCCCACTTGAGATGGGGTCAGGCTATGCTACCCAAGCAGGTCTCCCAACTCATGGACTCAAGCTACTCTCCTGCTTCGGCCTTCCAATAACTGGCACTACAAGAGTGTGCCACGATACTTGGCTTCAAAGGACATTCTGACACATGCTACATGCATGAATCTGTGAGAATATTATGTTAAAGGAAATAAACCAGTTACAAAAAGACAAAATATGGTACAATCTCACTTTCATGAAGTCTGTAGTGAGTCAAATTGACAGAAACAAAAAGGATGATGACTGCCAGGAGCTAAGGGAAGGGGGATGAGAAATTGTCGTTTAATGGAGAGTTTCAATCTTGCAAGAAACTGATTCTGTGGGTAGATGGGCCACATCAAAACAAATGTACTTAATACTAGTGAACTATGAACTCAAAAAATAGATAAGACAGTAAATTTTATACTACTATTGAAAAATTAGAGAAAACAAAACCAAATGCCACAGCATACACATTATATGACTCTTGATACTCCCAACAGAAACACATACCACCATGCATGAAGTGGTCCTGGGAAAAGTTCTGATGGTCTTCAGATTTGGAAATAGATGTGAGGTTCTAAATAAGACTATGAACAGTCATAACCTCATTGCGAGTCTAGTCAAACAGTTTTTAAAATTATGACATTTATGGGAAAATACAAAGTTGAGTACTGAATGGACATTTGATATTAATGGTCATCTGATATTAATGATTTGGGGGTGATTAGTGGTTTTGTGATTGCATTCTCTTGGACATATACAGCAAAATGAACATGAGGGAAATAAGATATGATATCTAGGAACTGGCTCAAATTTAAACTGCGAGGAGATGAAAAAGTACATATAAAACAAAGGCGAGGGGCTAGGGAGATGGTTCGGTGGAATAAGCGCTTCCTTGGCAAGCGCAAGGGCCTGAGTTCAATCCCCCGTTCCACAAAAAAACAAAGGCGACTATAGTAAATCAACACTGAAGCTAGCAATGATTATAAAAGGATTCATTACACTCTGCTAGTGAAATATTCTATAATAATAAAAAAAAAATCACATAATAGATTTAAAACATAGGCTGGGCACAGTGGTACAATCTGGGAGGCTGAGACGGAAGGATCTTAAGTTCAACCTCAGCCTGATCAACTACTGACTTAGTCAAACCCTGTCTCAAAATTTTAAAAAACTAAAAAGGGATGTAGCTCAGTTCAAAGGGACTGAGTTTAATCCCTAGTACCATAAAAAAAAAAAGGAGGAGGAGGAGGAGGAGTAGAAAGAGGACAAGGAGGAAGAGGAGGGGGGAGGAAGAGAAGAAAGGCGGAAGAGGAGGCAAAGGTGAAGGAGGAAGAGAAGGAGGAGAAGGAGGATCGGGGGAGGAGGGGGAAGAAGAGGAGGGGGAGGAGGAAGAGGAGGAGGAGAAAGAGAAATTATGGCACTGAAAAAAAAATATTTGCAGCTAATTTCCAGATAAGCTTAACAATAAATAAGAGGGACGTTACTCTTTCTGGGCTCTAACCTTCAGGTGTGACATTTCCAAGCACACATGGAGAACTTCTAACCCAAAGGAAACAGGTACAGGCACCACTTACACAAGGCTGCTGATGGACAATCTCAGGGCCCGCTTGGGTTACATATCACACCAGGATTAAACCCCATCCCTCAGTGTAAATCAGGTCACTATAACTACTGGAGCAGAGGAAACCCCACCCCTTCACAAGCCAGGGGAGGAGAAAGTGGATATTATGAGGTGGCCCAGGCAGAGGGGTTTTGATTTCTCCAAGCACCTTCTGGGCCTGTCTTGGGCCTGACCTGGGCCTGGACCTGGGTGGATCACATTGCATAAACAGCTGCTCTCTTTTCAAGCTGAAGGACAACTAATGGCTAGAAGGGCAAGAGGATGATTCCCGGGATGCCCTGGTGTCCTGCACAAAGCAAACAGCAGAATACAAACTTCATTTACTATGGAGCACAACTTATATCAATGTACCAGGACATTAGCCACTTTAGGACAAGGGTTATCTTGACCATCCCCAGTCAGGCAGCCCAAAACCAATAAGAGGTAGGCCAGCTGTTCAGTTGGATGTCTTATGAGTTTACATAAATATATAAAATAAATCCATAGAGTCAGAGAAAAAAATTCAAAGGAAATAAATCACATGAACAGTGATTATTACTCTGGTAGTGGGATTACAAGTAATAGACAGATGGCTACCAGCCAGCATAGGCATGTGAAAAATCTCACCCATACTTCAAGGTGCAGTGTATACCATTACCATCAAATCAGGTCTGGGAACTTGTTCTCTACCCTGCCCCACACCACTATTACAGCACAGAGCCCCTGGCCTTCCACCTCCCTAGCCGTTGTGACACTGTACTTCCCCACCAGATCAGGAGGCACCAGAATAGCTCTAAGCAAGTTGGGAAGTTTATCAAGCCCAAATAACTGCAGTATTTCAGTTCCAAAAACTTGAGACAAAATAGGTAGCAAATCTGACACCTGTTACTAACTCTTCATAGCTAACAGGCAAATGCGAACACAGACCTTCCCCTCAGTAGACTTGACTCTAGAAAATCAACTATCAAAAAAAAGGAAAAAAAATCAACTATCACACAGCATTTCAGATGACCAATGCAAGCCACAAAGGAGACTTCAGGACATGTGACACCATCCATGGTGACTAGAACACCTTTCCAACTACAGAGATGGATGAAGCCAAAGGGGAACATCCCAAGTTCCACAATGAGAAGGGACAGGTGAATACAGACACCAATTGCCTGCCTCACAAAGCCAGTTGACCTCTTCCTGTAAGCAGCCTTAGGTGACCTGTGAAAATGGTTTGCTACTCTCTCAACCCAGAAAACTCCACAAAATCAAGCAAATCAAGAGGCTCAAATCTTCGCATTCACTTTAAGAACACGTGTGAAACTGCCCAGGCCATCAAGGGTATGCATATCCAAAAGGCCACCAAGTATCTGAAGGATGTCACATTAAAGAAGCAATGCATACCATTTCAGCATTACAATGGTGGAGTTGGTAGGTGTGCCAATGCCAAACAGTGGGGCTGGACACAGGGTTGGTGGCCCAAAAAGAGTGCTGAATTTTTGCTGCACATGCTTAAAAATGCAGAGTAATGCTGAGCTTAAGGGTTTAGATGTAGATTCTCTGGTTATTGAACATGTCCAACTGAACAAAGTGCCCAAGATGCTCCACCATACTTATAGAGCTCATGAACAGATTAATCCGTACATGAGCTCCCCCTGCCATATTGAGATGGTCCTTACTGAAAAGGAACAAACTGTTCCCAAACCAGAGGAGGAAGTTGCACAGAAGAAAAAGATATCCCAGAACAAACTGAAGAAACAAAAACTTATGGCACGGGAATAAATTAAGCATAAAATAAATGCAAATAAAATTAATGTTGTCTGTTGGTAAAAATAAATAAATAAAGCCAGCTGACAACAGCCAGAACTTACTGTGGGTCAGGGTCTCATTCAGATACAAGAGGACTAGAGTCAGGAAAACTGGTACAACACTCTAGGCTTTCAAACGGAAAAGCTGTGGCTGCAAACAGAACAGCAGCTACCCAGCTCCCACAGCAGGTGAATGGGGAGGCAGCACTGGACCCAGCTCCTCCTCCTGGCAGAAACTCAGTCTTCATGTGTCTAGTTATGCTTGCAGAATGATAATGGCACTATGTTTTTTTTAATTACCTTGTATATGTTATATATTAAAACATTTATGGATGAAATACAGTGATGTCCTTTTTCAAATCCTAAGAGTGGGCCAGGGAAGAGATGCCACTAGATTGGCTATGAGCTGATAACTGATGAAACAGGGAATAATAGCACATGGGAGGTTCATTCCTTTCATCTTGTGTATATTTAAAAATTTTCCAAAAGAAAAAATGTTAAGTATCTTGCAAAATGCCAAATAATAGGAATGTTGCCCTCTTCAAGAAAGGTCCTTGTTACCTTTCTAGGCCTTCCCAAAAAAAAGAAAGGAAAAGAAGGGAGAGAGAAAAAGAAAGGAGGAAGGGGAGGAGGAAAAGGAAAGGAAAGAGGAAAGAGGAAAGAGGAAAGGGGAAGGAAGGAGAAAGCAGGAGGGGAATAGGAGGGGAGAGGAAAGGGGAAAAACTTATTAATCCTGTCCATTGCCCAAAAATCCTTATAGTTGCCAGGTGGAAAAGATCTGCTGCTCAGTAAGTGGGAGCTTATTCAACAAGTTATCAAGTCAACAGAGAAACAAGCCATGTCAGTATTAGATCATTAAATCAGCATTTTGGCAAAAAAAAACCCAGTATTTCCAAATGCTCCGATGACAGCTAGATCAAACCCGCCAATACTTGACAGTAATAAATACAGTTATTTGGGAAGAAAAATGGGGAGTGACCTTACAGCTCCACTGAAATATGCCAAATAAGGAGAGCTTGAAGCAGTAGGAAATGGAAAAGAACAGCTAATATTTGGCAAGCTTCCTTTATGATCAACAAATTAAAATGTTAAGGAAGCAATTTGTTGAGAAAAGATATTTTTAAAAGGAGCTGAATCATTCAGGTTCAGCCCCGGATATGGTCAATTGGTAATTTTAAATCATTTTTTAAAAGTTAATGCTTTCAGCCTCCAGAAATGGCATTTAAGACATCGAGTTAATCATGAACCTACCTCTCTCCTGCTCAGGTGGAGGAAGGGCCACCCCTTCCTTGGCTCCCAGTAGCTCTGGGCTTTTGTGGCAGGCACATTAATGACAAAAGGATAAACAAAAACACAGCCTGAAGTTCAAGTTTAGCTTCCAAAGACCCTCTCATGCCAATCCATTTTCAATTATTAGCCACATGACCTTCTTTAAATCTAAAAAGTTGAATGGTACTGATTTCTTTGACTACAAAAAGGCTAACAGTCTGTTTTCAGGATACACGAATAGGAACCATTCTTATGATTAAAAAGCCATTCCAAGGGACAAAGTATACCTTCCAAAGTAAGCCTGTCAGCTCACGACCAGTTATTCAACAAAGTATGTACTAGGTGCCTACTGTTGTGAGTGCTGACAACAAAGTCCTAATTCCAGGATTCACATATTTAGGGGTTGTGAGGGGAGGAGACAAGTTTTATAAACAGTGGTTTAATGTGATACATCACTAAAGAAGAAAGCAAAGAGGAAGCCAAGCGGAGAAGAGCAGATTGCCATCTCACATGGGGTGGCCAGGAATACTCTGAGACAGGGGATAGCTAAGCAAAGACCTGAAGGAAGTAACATACACAAAATAAGCATCTGATATGAAACCCCTACTACCCCCCAGAAACCATGAACCAAAATGCTTATAGCTGGGTATTGGTCCATCTGCTTGGTTACCTGATGTTTCAGCTTTGTTATAAACTTCAAGAATCTAGATAATGCATTTTTATAATCAGACTTGGTAATGAATTCTGCTCCTCCATAATAACTGAAATACAGTGTTCTGGGTTTTTTGCAGGCTAAAGCCTTGTGCTTGCTAAGCAAGCTCTCTATCACTGAGTCACATTCTCAGCTTGCAAAAACTACTTTAGCATTAAAACTGCACTGAGTAGAGTGCCTGTTTGTGTTCTCAGCTTTAGCCTATATTCTAGATTCAGTCTGGGACACTGCATGTGACTCAGTATTGGAACACCTTATCTGATGGTCCCTAGGTGACTCTAATGTGACACTCAGCTCCCATAAGAACATCCACTGCCAAGGGATCATGGAGGACAAAGTGGTGTGAGTGGGGTCATCTTTCCCAAATCTGACCAGAGAAAACATGCAGGAGTCAAATAATCTAGATTACTTGAGATTTTTTTTCCCCCAGTACCAGGGAGTGAACTCAGGACCTTACGCTTGCCAGGCAGGCACTTATTCTACTAACCTATCTCCCCAGCCCTGGAGTCAAATGATCTAGCTGGATCAGCTGATCTAGCTGATCTGCTACACCTCAATTCATTATAAGCCAGTCACTAGCCAAAACCAAGCCCCCGTCCTATTCCCAGCCAAGATGTCCCCCACTGGTGATTTATTAAATAGACCAGGAAAATCATCACTATCACCTTCAGTCAGACTCTGTGGCCCCACAGCACCACAGAGACAGATGTCAGCTCAGTGAGTCTTGCAGGGACTTAGTGGATTTGTTTCCTATTTAGTTGCATTAATCAGTTTTCATCTGGTTAGCTGAGCATACTGTCTCTATACAAAGTCGGCTGTTGGCAGGCAGCTGGGGACTACTTGATGCAGAACTTGAAGCACATGCAGCACAAAAGAGGCAGGCTGACTGAGAGTTAGGGCTCATCAAACCAACCAAAGATGTAGAGTGGCACAGGCACACTGAACCTCAACAGTCACACCTCATGCTTCCAGGCCTCAGAGTCCTTACTGTAAAGTACACATGATGAAGCTGATCTCTATAAACCACCTGGAAGATCAAAGAAAATTTTAAAATCTCCTTGGAATTATGCAAAGTAACAGAAGAGCTAAGTCAACATAGTGAGGGTAACAACCTCACCTAAGCAAGACATGCTCTGTCCTTCCCTCCCTTGCCTTACTCATTTATGGAAACACAGTCCCTGAATTTAAGAGTTCAGCAAATTAATCCTCAAACAGCTAAATCCCATCTTGCTCCCCCTGATTCAGAGCTCACTATGCTTTAATTCAAAACAGCTGATTTCAGAGGTAACCTGTCCTCATTTTCATGACAGTATCCATCATGCCCAAAGTTATGTAAGACCAGTCAAAGGCCCTTTTATGTTGAAAACATCTTTTCTGTATTGAAAAGTGGAAAGTCATCCATTTGGCTCTGGAAGAAAAAAGTGATTTCCTTTTATTTCTTCTATAGATATTTCAAAAGCATGACATGTATTGAATTCTATTCCTATGATAATGCAAGACCCTGTGGAAGGTACTCTAGGGCTCTAGAGTCAAGTGCCATCTCTACTGAGATAAGCCAGGCCTCTGAAAGGGGGACAAAAACCAAAGCCCAGATGACTGTGACATTAGGTGGAATAAGAGGAGAAATACAGGGCAGAATCACCATGAGCTGGGGTTTGGAGGAGGCCATAGACCATTTGCTGAAATGGATCCAAAGGACTTTATCTAAACAGAAACCAGGAACTTGTGCTGGGCAGAATGCAGGGCTGAAGAATAGAGAGGAAGAATGCACCAAGGATGAGGACCAGGGGGATGAGTTTCTTCCACAGGGCTGTGTACCACTCACTCATGGGAGGGCTGGAAGGCTGCAGCAAGTAACTGAGCAAGAAGGTACCACGGTGTGAGGAGAGCAAAGCTGGGAAGGGACTCTAGAAGCAATCTGGCTCCCAGAAAGCAGTTTTAGCATAAGAATGAAGAGAACAGAGGAAAGCTGTAACCCCTGGGGGAGTCATCAGGCTTCCCTACAGACTAAGCAGAGGTTGAACAGTGGCACAAGAAGCTATTGTGAAGGGAGAGAACTCCTAATAGGGTTGATGGCAGCCACTGGCCCCAAGGAGGAAGGCCTCCGTCTGGGGCTGCAGGAAGCAGATTGGCTCCTGTCTGGCTGGCTGGGAGCCCAGCCACCATCCATGTGTTTCCCAGCTACCAAGAGAGAAATTTATCAGCTCTTGTCATGATCACTTCACTTTCCATCCATAAGACTTCTTGATGGGACCACTTTAGAGCCCTGAATTAAAAATGGAGACACCAACATGATAAACAATAAGACTAAAAAAGAAAGGGGACAAGGATAGACTCTAAGGACCTGTGACTCTGTGCCATCATTAGGACCTGCACTGACCCTGCATACTACCAGCTAATCTGAACTACTTTTTCAACCTATGGGGTACAGAGAAACGGCCAGGCTGAATGCTGCAACTTCAATATAATACCTACAAAACCACTAAAAACTCAGCCCATTGCAATCTGTGAACTCAGTGAGCTGTCCCTAGCTCAGCCTGCTTGTTATCAACCTGGAAAGTGATAAATACATGTGTGTTGAACTCCCAGGACTATGGAAATAGAGACTTCCCTTAATGCAGGGTCCCTTGCCTCAAAATTGCCCCCAGCACATAAAAACACTAGGCCAACCCCATCATAACTAACTCAATGCTACCCAAGGGGGTGGGGGAAGGGCTGTGGAGTTTTGGAGAAGTCAGAGCCCCTTAGACTGAAAAAGCAGGAAAGGTTTGGCTAGATGGCAGGGCCTGAGCCAGGGTCCCTAAGGCACAGGATCTACTGGGGTACAGAAATACTTCTTTCAAACACCACAACTCACTATAGTTAGAAGTAAGACATCCACACGCAGGGGAAGATTACAAGCAGAAAGGCAGGAGATGAGCAGAGAGGAAAGCATATAATCTCTGTGCTGGGGCATGGTGATGTAAGTAGTCTTTTTGCCTGTGTGCCTACATGTGAATATAAACAGGTGGAAGCCAGAGCTGCAGGTGAATGGCAGAGTGCTTGTGTCCAGTCCTAGGTACCATGGCCAGCACGGAAGGGGTGAGGGAAGCAGATGTACAGCTACTGAAATGAGGGTCATGGGAATGTGAATTGGATGTGATTCTCTAGTACAACATGCAAAGGATGCAACAGTAAACTACATCTGCCAGGTTGTTACCTTTGGGCATCTCATTTTAGAGGGTTCCCCTCCAACAAGATACCTGGTTTAACAACTCAGGGAGGGACAGCCAACCATTACACAGCAGAGGCAGGATCTGCACCAGTTCTCTAAGCCCACTCACTTTCCCATTAACCTCAAACAAGCTAGGCAAAGTTGTTTTGAAGGCAGTCCCCAAACATTTAAGCACTGTGGATCCCACAGAGTAGTCTAGCTTGGAGAGCTCCTAAAGGATCACTTCAAATGACAGAACCAGTGTTTCCACCAAAACTGCTATATCATACACAGCCATGCCCCTCATACAAGTCAAAGGAGTTGTGACTTCTAGTTTAACATGGCAGGCTGACACCCCTGAGTGATTCTTGCTCCTTCATCAAAAATAAAGTATAAACTCCTAAGACCAACAGAGCAGACAAGGGGAGAGCAAACAGAAAATCTTGACTCTCAAGCTATAGAGCTGCTGAACAAGCCACATGGCCTACAGAGCGAAAAGAGCAGATTCTTCCCCAACTATGGGGAGGACCAGGGTTTCTCATGGAGGGACCTGAAGGGATGTCCCCAGGTGAATTCCTAGAGAGGGGTGGCCCAACCACAATTCCCAGCCCAGCAAAAAGACTGAAGGCTCTGCACTACAGAAATAGGTTCACCCAAGAAAAAAACTGCAGATGTTAACACCTGAGTGATGCCTTCAACAAGACACCTGGGTGAGATTGAAAAGGAGAGTCCCCACACTGGCACATAATGCCATATCCATATATATGAACAATGAAATGTCACTGGACTTGTAAGGAAACCTGTCATTGGGACAAACCAAACAAGCAATAGGGCCGGGTCAACAGCTCAGTGGCATAAGTGACTGCCTAGCAAGCTCAAGGTACTGAGTTCGATCCCTGATACAAAAAAAGAAAGAAAGAAAGAAAGAAAGAAAGAAAGAAAGAAAGAAAGAAAGAAAGAGAGGGGAGGTAGGGGGAGGAGGAGGGGAGGGAAGAGGAGAAAAGAGAAGAAGCAAAGCAACAGAGAAATCAAAGGTAGGGTAAGCAAATCTGGGTCCAGTCACAACTGACTTTCAATATGGGAAAAATAAATAGGCCACAGTCACTACCACTCATAGATGCATCTCAGAAACCCAAATTGAAGTCTGGGTATGGTGATGCACGCCTGTAATCCTAGCACTGGGGAGGCTGGAGGGTCACTATGAGTCTGAACTGTATAGTGGAACTTTATACCAAATACATTAGAAAAGAAACCGAACTTGAGAAGAAAGCATATGCTACAGATCCACCTACAGGATGATGGCATCATTTCTTCATTACTAAGGAGTTCAAAACCAAGCAAGTGCTGACTTATGGTGATGCCTATCTGGAATCCCAGCAACTCCGGGAGGATGAGGCAGGAACATCAAAAGCTTGAGGCCAGCCTAATCAAATCAAGTGACTTAGCAAGACACTGTCTCAACATTTAAAAGAGGGCTGGTATACAGTTCTCACACTGAAGGCCCTGGAGTTCAATCCCAAGGAAGAGGTGGGAGGGAGGGGTTTAGATGCTATATACTTGTGAAAAACTACATTCTCTTAAGATACTGGTAATCTGTCCTGAACAGAGAGTAAGGGAGCTAGGACAGAAGGACCAAGCAGGGAATGCACATGACTAGAAAGTTCTGATTCTTAGATTGGAATAGAGTTCATGGGTGATCATTATCATATTACATACTCTGTAACCAAAATGTATTGTTTACAATTGTTTACATGTATTAAATAATCTGTTTTATAAAATAATGATTCTACAAAGTAAAAGCAAATCAATTCAGGAAACAAGAAAATTCTTTTCAAACAGTAATAAATGTAGACACTGAGATAAAAGGCCACTTTGCTTCCATGAAAGAACAGACCTTAAGAATAGGACAGCTTTCTGAGGGCTGCCGCTTGGAGTCTCAGTCGTCTCTTGTGGAAAGTTCTAGAGGCCACCTCGCGCTATGCTCCTGAGCCTTTTGCCTCTCCCTAAAGAATAAAAGAGATCATATGATGGCAGATGTGTCCAAACCCAAGGACTTGGAGATTTTGGATGATGTGAAGATGCCCTTCAGTGAGAACGAATGGGCCAGCCTCACGTCTGTGGGGTATGCCCTGTACGCAGAAGTGATGGCAGAGAACTACAAGACCATGGCTTCCCTGGCTGCAGCATCCATAGATAGACCTGATGCGAACCTGGCACTGGAGCAAGAGAGGGATGCCCTCATCCAGAGGGGTTGGGAGGTTGGTCTTGCTGAGTACATCACAAAACTAAGAAGATATACTCGCCTAATTTACAGACATTTCATCCGATAGGATGAAAGATTTCTGGAAATCTGCAGTGTTGAGCAGACAAGACTAAAGTTAGTTGTTGACCTTTTCTAGTTTTCCATGTAAAAAGTTAAGAGCTGCCTTAAACTATGGCAACTGCACTTTTTTCCTGTAAATACCTGGATTTCCACAGATTCTGTGTTCATTAAAGTTACTTGTTCCTGTTGTGCAAAAAAAAAAAAAAAAAAAAAGAATAGGACAGATAAACAGGAAAGGTAACTTAGAATGTAAAATTAAGATGAATAAAAATTTCAGAAAGCCTGGAAGGTTGAAAAATTCGTGCAGAAAACATACCACTTCTGACAAAAAAAAGTAAGGGGTAAGAATAGCAGATTGGTCCATAGATGATTACTTGAATCACAAGAATTCTGGATGACAAAATACAAGATGACTCTGCCCTGTAATCCCAATACTCTGAGAGGCTAAGGCAGGACGATGGCAAATTCAAGCTTAGCCTGGGCAATTTAATGACTTATCAAGAGCCTGTCTAATAATGGGGTTGGGGATGTAACCCAGTTCAAATGCCAAAGGCTCAACCCCAGTACCACCAAGGGGAAAAAAAAAAAAAGACTGTGAGGTGCTGGAGAGAAATGGCAGGGGAAAAGTTTAGCAGCTCTTAGTAAGGCAAGATGAACACCCAGAGAAGCAGCCCTTTCTTGCCAACTCTAAGGGAACTATTTTAAAAACCAGAGACAGAATGAGAACCTTGCAGAGATACAGACATTTCTATGACCAAACTACTAGAGAAAGACCACCTATACACTAATACCCAAGAAGCAAGAAGCTATAGAGTTCAAGAGACCCAGAGAGGGAGCACAAGGGGCAGGAGGTACTAAGATGATGGGCAGGGAGAGCAGAGAAAGCAGGCCAGCCTCTTCCCAGGCTGGAGCCAGAGGGTTGTCACTAAGGACAAAGTTCACCCCAACAACCTTCAAATGCATTTTCATGTTTTAAGAGCTATCCTGCTGGAGGGAGAGTTTAGGAGTATGTTAGGGAATGTATACATAGAACTAATATTTATGTTATTTTCAAATAGTGAATATCTAAAAATCAATTAAGCCAACAAAAGAACTATGACTATTCTGGGAAGGATGAAGAAGGGAGCTTTTTGAAGCCTAAATCCTCACCCATGTCTCATACAACCCCTCAGTAAGTACATACTGGCACTGAACCACTGAAGAAGGGTAAAGTGAAACAGACTGCTCTGGCACCAGTAAATGAGGGTGGAAGAGTGGGGTTAGCGGCTGGCTTTTTTTTTTTTTTAATAACTATAATTTTTTAAGGAAATGAAAATAAGATGTTTTAAAAGAAAGAATACAAGTATAGTGGCTACTTTTAGAGTATTTTAACATGAACTACATTCAGGAGGTAGGTGCAGAACTTTTTAAAATATCTTTTTGTTGAACAATCCCAAACTATGGTAACAATATGGCCCACATGGAAAAGCACTGATTCTACCTTGTTTTTACTCTCAGGCCTCTCTCATCCATGACCTACTTTCAAATGGCTATACTTGGGTTGCTCTGACCTGGGTTCAAACTGTCAGGTGGAGGAAGCTCTGGCCTCAGGCCTCCAGAGAAGCTGCGTGGGACAGTAAGATTGAAAATCTAGTAAGTAGGCCTGGATACACCTGGGCCAACCATGCCCTCTATCTGCTCAGTCTCTGGCTTGTCAGGGACCTGGGTACACCTGTACTGCAGGGAATCACCAGCCCTTACTGGCAACTGAGTTCCTTTTCATCTTGAGATCAAAGGTTATTTACTAAGGAACTTTCTTACATTGCTTCTGAAATCATGTTAGACCCATGTACTGTACCAGTATTTTACCATCTCATCCAAAGTTCATATTTATCTAAAAGTCAGCTCAACATGTGTTTTATATGAATCTTCTATGTTTGCAATTCCAATTCCATTTGAAATCCATGACCCAAGAGGAAACATTAGTATTATCTACTCTGTTCCCTCTCTTGGTTCCCAACTCAACACTTGCTCAGGAAGGATAGGTTGAATATATAATAAACTTAACCTGCTGTCAAGGAAGAAACACCTACTCAAAAACCATCTCCAAAAAACAAAACTCAGAGCCTCACATGTAAGTCACATGTACTCAAAGCTGTATTCTGCTCCTGCTGTCAGCAACCCTTAACAATGCAAACCCCAGCTAGCCACTGAGTTGTGAAGTGTCTTGCAAATGCTACAGCAGGCTACATACACCTTTTGCTTCTGCTGGCTATCCTTGTGCAAAGCAACTAGAAACAGTCTTTATCTTTATAGTTAAGCACAATTCATAAGTGGAGTCTCACTCTACCGAAAAGTGGTAAACTTGGAGCTAAGTCTGGCCCCTATGGAGGCCTCATGGGAGGAGAAAACACTGACAATTACCAGTCCCAATCATCATGAAGAATCAAGATCCTTTCTCTAAAGAATTTTTTCTTCATCTGGATCTACTGACTTCTACTTTGAAAATTCCTCTTCTGTGTGGGAAGTCTGCCACCAAATATTAAGCCAAGACTGTTTGTTTATTTATTTATTGCAGAACCAGGGACTGAACTCAGGACCTTGTGCTTGCCAGGCAAGCGCTTATTTTACTGAGCTATCTCTCCAGCCCCCTGCCGCCAAATATTAAAAGCCATAAAGTGCCAAAGTAAGTTTATTACAGGAATATATCATTTGGAGGTCCAAAATGATATATATCATATAGAGGAAATATAATTCCCAACCTGCTAGATGTCAGATGTGCTGAGTTCATGTTCTCCAAAACTGAAAAATGAATTCTAAGGGACAACAGGGGTTAAGAATGGAAAGTATTTATTGAGGGAAAGACAGCTTCTAAGAGAGACAGGTGGGGACCCGGAAAGTGGTGCCCATGAGCCCACTTCTCAAAGGAACTTTTACAGGGTAAAATCACAATAAAGAAGGCACAAAAATCATGAGGTGGGTACAAGGTGTAACAAAACTATGGGCAATTAATAAGGTTACAAGTATAGTCACTTAGGTAATATTGATCCAATGGGAAAGCAAGTCATGTAGCAAGCATATATGAAAAGAATAAAGACCTTTCTTGGAAGGAATGGATCAAGGATGTCTTGGTCTCCCCACCCAGGTGACTGATGCCTGCTTAGAATAATGATCATTATTGTTTATCCCTCTGAGAAGTGTGTAGATGTAGTCATTTGGCCTTTATCTTGAGGCCTGGCCTTCAACAAATGCACCTCCACCCACAGTTGTACTATTTTCTTATCTTCTGCACTGGTTTCTTTGAGGCCTAGCCCTATCTGACTGCCTAGAATATTTCTACCCTACTTAGCTGTCTAGAATAACATGAGTCACATTTTTCATTTGCCCACTGAGCACCGGAGGTGGAAGCTGTTCAAAACCAGAAAACTGGCTTAGACCTTAAAAAATTCATTCTATAAACCAAGCTGGCTTGACACGTAAGCAGATTTTTTAGGGGGTCGTTGTTGTTTGCTTGTTTGGTGCAGGATCTCATTAGGACTCGTAGTGATCCTCCTGATTTCTGCCTCTCTAGTGCTGGGATTACAGGCATGCGATACTCCATCACTAGCTCAGTGCCACCAGGGGTGGGGCCAGTGTGACATAGGATGCCAGGGATCAAACCCTGGCCCCTGTGCTTACCTAAGCAAGCACTTAGTCCGCTGAGCTATACTGCCAGCCCTGTAAGCAGATTTTTAAATCACACAAGAAAAACAAAAATGTATCTGGAAGAAACAAAAATAATAAAGAACATAAGTTCATACCCAGCAACAGGGATTACAAGACTTTAGTACTAACACTGGGCTGACTTCTTGGGCTGGGTCATGACCAGTACTATTCTTTTAATGTAGGGCAGTCTCTGTTGGTGAGGTGCCAATGCCAGAATATATAACTCTGTTCATTTTGAAGCTGGAAAACTGAGAATGGCACAGGAGGCTCTGCCCCGATTGGAGTCTTACTGAAGTGAATGATTCTATCACCACCTTTACAGAGGAAATAGGCTAAAATAACACAGCTAACAAGATAGGAAAGCAGGGGCCAGGGAGATGGCTCAGTGGAATAAGCGCTTCCCTGGCAAGCACAAGGGCCTGAGTTCAATCCCTGGTTCCGCAAAAAAAAAATAAAATAGGAAAGCAAATTCCAAACCAGACAGGAGCCCCAGGCCATGAGTTCCTAGCCACTGCCCAGGACAGCTTACAGCCCTTGGATACATCCAAGGCAGGCCACCTGAAAAACCACATGTTCTCATGCACCACAATCTGCTATTTCCAGATGAGTGTGTAGCACAGACCCAGCACAAATACCAGAAGAGATATTTTCTAAAGGTAATTTTCCAATTAAGTGTCTTTGGTCTTGGTCTTGCTTCACACGGATACAGCCCTGGTGAAACCACACTTTCACCTCCACTGGTGAGCCATATCTCATCATAATGCTTGTGAGGCTAAACTCTGTATGCAGTTAACCCCTCATTCCTCAAGAGCTTGCACCTCCACATCAGGCTAGTCCAGCCAGCCAACAATTCTTCGAGTCTTTCTGGTTTTTTTCTGCATGCCAAACTAACAACTGGTCCCAATTCCACCTGTCCCTGGGCTGCCAATAGCAAGTACTTCCTCACTCCACTTCCACTTTGCTGTTTGAATATATAATTACCTTGGAAAGCAGATGACTGATACAATCAGAGCTGTGTGGTAAAAAGGAGCTGGTTTAAAACAGGCTCAGTAGAAGGCTGGGGAATCACCCCTACAAGGCACAGATTGTGTGCCACACCCCTAGAAGCCAACCTTTCTTGTTATAGAAAGCTAAATTCAGAAAGGAGGAATCACTTCACTGAAATGTAAGCTGAATAAAGCCAAATATTCCCTTTAAACGGCCTAGAGCAGGCTTATCAAACTTGAGTGTGCATATGAATCATCTGATGGTCCCATAAAATGCAGATTCTGAGTCAGAAGGTCTGGGCAGGACTTCAAGATGTTGCCATTTCCAATAAGAGCTCAGTGATATCCACAGTGCTGCTTCATGAATCTCTTTGACCATGGGGTTGAGAACAGAACAGTGTTGTGGAAAAGAAATAAAATCCATGTCACATAAGTCACTTTTAATGTTCTGGAAGCAATCACAGGGCTATCCAGCTAGAGCCAGTGGGCCTCACCAGTAGGTCAATCAGAATTGGGCTGTATACAGTATTTCAGATGGATATGAACAATATAACGAACCCCCACACCACTCCATTCCTAACAGTCTTTTCAAGAACATCCCATTCTTTTCAAGAATGAGTGTGAGATTGACAAATATGGACAACAGAAGTATAAGAGCCAACATCAGTACAGCAGGAGTCCTACAAATTAAGTAAAAGAGAGAAAAATATTTAAAGAGTCAAATGTTAGAAAATCTCCTAGAAATAAAGAAAAACGAATATATTAGATTGAAAAGAGCCATAAAGTGCCCCCAAAAAAGTACCTCATTTTGATATTTCATGGTGACATTTCAAAAGAAAGGTAAAGATAAAAAGACAAACTACACAGAAAATCTCATACTCATTACAGTTCTTAACTGCAACCTCTATGCAAAAAGAAAATGAGAATAATCTCAGGGTTTCTGACTTAGCATTTTATATTTTATATTTTTATTATTTTTTTGACCTAGCATTTTATATCCAGTTAAATTATCATTTAAATACAGGGAAGAAAAAATTACTGTCATGCTTCAAAGTCTCAGCAAATTTATCATAGAAGGATTTCTTTAAACATACCAACATTACAAATACTCTAGCAAGGTCAAAAAATAATATTGAAAGTCCAAATGGAAATACACAAAGAGTTACTAAATATCTGGTGATAGTTTACTATTATTTGGATAAATTACAAGAAAAACCAGGGCTGGCCAAATAGCTCAGCAGATTAAAGCCCCAGCAAGCAGGCACAGGGGCCAGGGATTCAATTCCCCCCCCCCCCTGCAGTACCCCCCCTGCCCCCAGGGCTTGCTGAGATGGCAATTGAGACTGGGCGTGGTGGTGCCTGCCTGTAAACCCAGCTCTTGGGAGGCTGTAAATAGGTGGATCACTACAAGTTCCATCTAGTAGTGAGACCCTGAACACTCTGTAGACTCTTCCCTAAAACAGAAAAAAGAAAGACAGACAGACAGACAGACAGACAGACAGACCAAACAATGAAAGCAGATAATACAGAGAAACACAAGGCAAGATTAAAAACCTTTTTTTTTTCTTTCCAGTACTGAAGATTGAACCTAGGGCCTTCACACTGAACTACATCCCTAACTCTTTTCATTGTTTTCATTTTGAGACAGGCTTTCACTAAATAAGTTGCTCAACTTGGGCTCAAACTCACAATCCTCCTGCCTCAGCCTTCTGAAGTGCTAGAATTACAGCCATGTACCAGTATGCCCAGCCAAGATATAAAATTTTAACCAGGGGGTCCCAAATGCTTATGTGCCTGGTCAGCTCCTGGAGAGTTTAATGAAATATAAATTACTGGCCTCACTTCCACTGGGAGTTTCTGATTTGATACCAGGAGCTGCCAATTCTGCTTGTCACAGACCTCAGTTCTTGATTCCAGACTGTAGATGACACACACAAAGCAGGGGGAGGAAAAGATGACTTAACACTTAACAGTATTTGACAAATACCATAAGCCCTAGAAACTAGTCTATGGAATATCTATGCCAGACAACTGAAACAAATACATGAAAAAAGTCAATTCTATTCTAAAAGGAAAAGTTAAGGGTACAGATCAATTGTAGAGTACCTGACTAGCATCCACAAGGCTCTAGATCCTATCTCAGCACTTTCAAAAAAAAAAAAAAAAAGAAAGAAAGAAAAAAGCTAGTAGTAAACATAAATTCATGAGGGGCCGGCCAAATAGCTCAGCAGATTAAAGCACCTGCAAGCAGGCACAGGGGCCGGGGGTTCGATCCCCAGGCCTGCCATGCCGGCCCCGCCCCCGGGGCATGCTGAGACTGGGTGTGATGGTGTGCACCTGTAATCCCAGCATTTGGGAGGCCGTAAACAGAAGAATCACCAGGAGTCCAATCTCGTAGTGACACCCTGAACAGCCTGTAGACCCTTCCCCCCAAAAAAATTAAAAAATATAAAAAATAAAAGAAAATAATTCACTAATCATGCTGCAGGTACAGCTCAGTGGTACAGCACTTGCCTGGTATGTCAGAGGTCCTAGATTCAATTCCCAGCACCACAAAAAGATTGTTTAAAAAAATTTAAATTCACGAATCAAAAACAAAATACTCAACCTGGGCTTGAAAACCAAGAACCTGCATTATATCTGCAAAAGACACATTTAAAGCAAAAATGAGGGGGCCAGGGAGATAGCTGAATGGATAAGCACAAGGTCCTGAGTTCAATCCCTAGTGATGAGGATGATGATGAAGAAGAGGAGGAGGAGAAGGAGAAGGGGGAGAGGGAGGGGGAGGAGGAGGGAAGGGGAAGGAGGAGGGAAGGGGGAGGACGAGGGGAGAGGGAGGGGCAGGGAGGGGGCGGGAAGGGGAAGGGAGGGGGAGGTTCGATCCCCTGTACCACATGCCGTGCCAGGGTAGGCTGAGCTGGCCAAAACCAAAAATAAACTTAAAAAACTAAAAGGAAAACATCAGACTCATAGAACTAGTTAATGTAAATATATTGTACATGTTGAATGAACTTAAAAGTACATTTTATGCATATATGTATTAAAAAGTTTTCAAACTACAAACATCCCTTTTGAACACATATGAAACATTCATTAAAATCTACAATGTAAAAGAGCCAAAAATGTCTTAGATGTTCTAAAGTACTGCTAGGATCATGTGGACTGTTCTTTGGCCATAACAAAAGCTGACATCAATAACATAGGAAAAGACACTAAAGAAAAATGTCAGGAATCTAAAAGACACATACTACTAAATAACCCTCAGGTTAAAGAGGAAGTTATAGAGATTTTACAAAATGAATTAAAACTGAAAGCACTACATGTCAAAATTTATGGAACGCAGTTATATACACAAAATGTTATGACTTTGAATATATTTTTCAGAAAACAAAAATTCAAACTTTAAAAGCTGAGTATTTAAAATGTTAGGAAAAGATAATAAACTCAAACAGAAAATAATGAAATAAAAGTGAAAAAAGCAAGCACATTACAAAAAACGACAATGAGATTAACAAGATCAAAGGCTAGTTTTTAAATGTTAAAACTGAGATATCTTCAAAACTACAAAATATCATGGGAAATGGATCAAACAGCTGCCAAATAACACAAAGAAGACTAAACCAAAATTAATCCAAATTAGAAAAAAAATTAGAAGATGGCATGAATGACATAAAAATCTGTTTACAAAAATCACAGCATAAAACTTCCCAAGCATGAGGGAAGAATTTAATATACAAGTAAGTAAGGTATATAAATCTCCAACTAGTCACAATTAGAAAACAATTTCTCCACGACACATCATATACAAATTTTAACAAAAGAATAGAATTCTAACAAAAGAACAGAATTTTAAGAGCTGTTAAGAGAAAAACAAATCACCTATAAAAGTAAAACTATTAGAATTACTATAAATATTTCAAAATAAACCTTAAAGCCAGAAAAGCTTAGAGCGATGTTCTTAAGCCTGGAAAGAAAACAATTTTCATCCCAGATTAATATATATTGCAAAATTATCTACCAAAATTGATGGAGAAATTAAGACCTTTCACTACAAAGAACACCTGAATTCATGACCTGTACTGCAAAAAATACTCAAGGACAGCTTAAAGGCAGGCAATGAAGAGGTCAAAGTCAAAGGGCCTACTGGAATGAATATAGCAAGCAGAATGAACAGCTAAGCAAAAGGGAAAAATAAAAGATCTAAAACAGAAAAACAACAGGAATCAGTACCTTTCAGTAATAATGCTCAGTGTACATGGTCTCAATTTCCCAATCAAAAGACACAAATTGGCAGATTCAATGAAAACACAAAACTCAGTGGTATGAGTAACAAGAGAAACATTTAATCCACAATAACAAGAGAAACATTTAATCCAGAAAGAAACTAAATTCACAGCCTGGTATGATGGTACATGCCTGTAATCCCAGCCGTCAGGAGGCTGAGACAAGTGGATTGCCAGGGTTCAAGACCAGCCTAAGCTACACAGCAAGACTCAGTTTTAAAAAAACCAAGGGGTGGGGAGAAAGAAAGAAATTCACTAAAGACAAATCAAAAGCTCGAAAACAATAGTCCATGTAGCAGTGGCCCAAAAGCAAGCAGGAGTAACTACCCCCATTTTCAGACAAAGTCAACCTCAAGCCAAAACTGATGAGAAGACTCACTATATTCAACACAAAGAGGTAACAACTATAAAAAAAATGCATCAAATACCAGCACACCCAATTTCCTAAAACAAACACTTCATAAAAGATCAGATAAACAATAACACAATCAGGGCTGGTGAGATGGCTCAGTGGTCTAAAGCACCTACTTAGAACAAGCTTAGCAAAGCACAGGAACCGCGGTTCAGTCCCCCAGCACCACATGCCAGCCAGCCCCGCCCCCTGGTGGGCTGAACTGGCCACACACACAAAATAAATGAATAAATAAATAAATAATTATAAAAAAAAATAACACAATCATAGTGGGGACCTCAATATTCCATTTTCACGAGTATATCACTGAGACAAAAAATTAAGAAAGAAATATCGGGGCTGGCCAGATAGCTCAGCAGATTAAAGCGCCTGCTTAGCCAGAGGCAGGGACCAGGGTTCAATTCCCAGCATAATATGCTTGCCTTGCCCCCAGGGCATGCTGAGACAGCCACCTGAAGCTGGACATGGTGGCACTCACCTGTAATCCCATCACTTGGGAGGCTGAAAACAGGAGGATCACTATGAGTCCAATCTGTGTAGTAAGATAGTGCTCACTTCAGCAACACATATACTAAAATTGTGTAGTGAGAACCTACTAAATATTTTTAAAAATAAAATGGGACAAGTGAGATAGCTCAGTGGTCTAAAACACTTGTTTAGTTAAGCTTAGGCAGGTGCAGGGGATGGTAGTTCGATCCCCAGCACCACATGCTGCACCAGTCCCACCCTCAGGGCGGGCTAAGCCAGCCAGCCAGCCAGCCAGCCAGTCAGCCAGCAAGCAAGAAAGATCAAAACTGAACCACACCTCTAACAATGGACTTAATAGATATTTACAATGTTCCACCAACAACATAATATACATCCTTCTAAGCAGCACACAGAACTTTTCTACAAAGACTACATACCAGGCCATAAAACACTCTTAAATAATTAAAATTATCCCATGCATATTATCAGATCATAGTGCAATGAAATTAGAAATTAATGGCAAAAGAAATCAAAGATAAATTATGCAAACACATGGACATTAAACAATACACTCTTAAATAACCAACAGGTCACAGAAGACATTAGATAGTTTCTAGACTCAAATAATAATGCCAGTACAACATACCAGAACCTATAGGACACAATAAAAGATAGTCCTAAGAGGAAAGTTTATAATTGTGGAGGCCCACATCAGAAAAACAAATCAAGCCCAAATAAATAACTTAATGACACACCTCAAGGTCCTAGAAAAACAAGAACAAGGGGGCCAAGGAGATGACTCAGTACAATAAATGCTTCTCTAGCAAGCGCAAGAGCCTGAGTTCAATCCCCGGTTCCACCGGGGGAAAAAAAAAAAGAAAAACAAGAACAATATAAATCCAAAGCTAGCACAAGGAAAGAAATTATAAAGATCAGAACAAAAATGAATGAAATTAAGACCAAAAAATGCATTCAATGAATCAAAAAGCTGGTTCTCAAAAAAAAAAAGCAAAATACACTAACTTTTACCCAAATTTACCAAAAGAAGGAAAAAAAAGAACCATATCAATCCAGGAGAAATGGAAAAGGTGAAACCATAAGAGACAATCACCAAAATCCAGATATTAGTAACTTTTAAAATACTCCCTTAATAAATGGGAGAATCTTGAAGACATGGAGATTCCTAGACACATATGAATTACCAAAACTGAACCAAGAAGATATAAAAACCCCGAACAGGTAATAAAATTGCAGGAAAAAAAAAATCTACCAAGAAAACCTCAAGACCCAGTGTATTTGCTGCTAAATTCTCCAAAAACTTCAGGGAAGCCCTAACAGCAATATTTTTCTCAAACTCTTTATAGTAATTGAAAGGAAAAGAGCACTGTCAAACTCGTTTCTGGAAGCTAGCATTACCTTAATTCTAAAAACAGACAAGGACTCAACAAAACAAAAACAAAAATACAGGCCAATCTCTTAAATGAACATAGATGCAAAATTCCTCAACAAGATACTGGTAAACAAAAAGAAACAAATCATTGAAAAGATCCTATAGTATGACCAAGTAGGGTTCATCCCAGGGATACAAGGACAGTCCAACATAATTCAATAAACATAATATACTACCATAAAGAGAAGCAAAGCCAAAAAACACAGGATCACGTCAACAGATTCAGAAAAACCTCTGACAAAATCTGATACTCAGTCGTGGTTTTTTAAAAAGGGAGAAAAGAAAAGCAAACCAAACCAAACCATGTCAGGCATGGTGGCACACCCCTTTAATCCCAGCACTTGGGACTGAGGCAGGAGAATCACTGCAAGTTGAAGGCCTGCCAGAGCTACCTAATAATGAGTTCAAGACCAATCTGAATTACACAGTGAAGACACCCTGAAGAAAATAGTTTTTGAAGGGCCTCCTCTCAATCTGATAAAGGCCATTTATGACAAACCTACTGCCAACGTAACAGTAAAGGGGAGAAATAATGAAACCTTTGCATCTAAAATTAGGAACAAGACAAAGATGTTTACTATCACCATTTCTGTACAACATAGTACTCAAAACTTTAGCCAGACCAATTAGTCAAGGAAAAATATATAAGTAAGAGAGATATACATTGGAAACTTCTGAAGTCAAACTATACTTGTTTTCAGATGACAAAAAAATTTCACCAAAAGATTCAAGGAACTAATAAAATGCTATCAGGATACAGGGTCAACACACAAAAATCAATAGAGATCCAATACACCAATAATCAGTCCACTGAAAAAGAAGTTAGAAAAATAATACCTTTCATAATAGCTTCCAAAAATATTAAATACTTAAGTATTAACCTAATCAAGGACATCAAAGACCTGTATAACAGATGTAGATATTAAGACACAAACATTTAATCTACTGAAATATAAAAGTAGAACTCTTAGGCATAGGCAAGGACTTTCTGAACATACCCCAAATGACACAAGAAATAACATCAAGAAACAACAAATGTGATTGCATCAGATTAAAAAGCTTCTGCACAGCAAAGGAAACAACCAACAGAGCAAAGACACAATCTACAAAATAGGAAAAGTCCTTTTAAGCAAGCTACTCCTGGGCAACAAACAGGACTAATGTCTAGGATATATTTTAAAAATTCAAAAAAAGACCCCTAAAAATATAAAACACAATCAACAAATGAGCAAATGAAATGAATAGACACTTCTCAGAAAAAAGTGAAAAAGGCCAACGAATATATGAAAAAGTTCAACATTTTTGGCCATTATGGAAATGCAAAACCATACTGAGATTCCATCTTACTATAGAAAGAATAACTATCATCAAGAAATCAAATGACAGGGCTGGTAAGATAGCTCAGTGGACTAAGTGCCTGCTTAGGCAAGGGAAGGGACCAGGGTTCGATCCCCAGCCCCACATGCAGCGTTGACCCGTCCCCCAGGCACGATAAGCTGGCCACCGAAACCAGGTATGGTAGTACATGCCTGTAATCACAGTACTGGGGAGGCTGAAAACAGGAGGATCACTACAAGTCTGAGCTGCAGAGTGAGATCCTGTAACAAATACATTACAAAAATAAATAAAAACAAAAAACAGGGGCTGGTGAGATGGCTCAGTGGTCTAAAGCATCTACTTAGAACAAGCTTAGCAAAGCACAGGGATCGCGGTTCGATCCCCCAGCACCACATGCCAGCCAGCCCTGACCCTAGGTGGGCTGAGCTGGCCACACACACACACTCACACACACACACACACACACACACACACACACACTCACACTAACTAAACAGACTTTTAAAAAAATAAAAAATAAATCAAATAAATACTGGTGAGGCTGCAAGGAGAAAGGAAGAAATGTAAACTAGTATAACCACTATGGAAATCAATATAGAGATTCCTCAGAAAACTAAAACTAGAAATTTCATTCAAAAAAAAGAAATTTCATTCAAATGAACCCTCTCTAGGTATCTTCCAGAAAAAGTTAAAGATACCATACTACAATTATACACATATACCCATGTTTTTAGCAGCACAATTCAATAGTAGCTAAATCTTGGAAATGGCCTATATGTCCACAAACAGATGGATGAATAAAGAAAATGTGGTGTGTATACACAATGGAATACTATTCAAGCATAATGGTTAAATCTGAGTCATTTGTAGGAAAATGAATGTAGCCTGAGACCATAATGTTAAATGAAATAAATCAGACACACAGCCTTAAATATCAAATAATTTCTCTCACACAAAAAACTCAAAGCATAAATTATATAAATAACAATATAAAAGATAATTAGACAGCTCTTTTGCAATGGTAAGGAGAACAAGAAGGAAGCAGAAAAGAGGAAGTAAGAGAATTAAGATGTATTATGTACATGTCAACTCCCCAATGTTATCATTATGTACAGAAAACATGTACCGATAAGACACATACACACACACACACACACAGATTGATAAGGTAGACAAACAGCCAAACATAAAGAGAAAAATTGTAAACAAATTCAGAAAGAGAACGTAAAAAAACAAAGGAAATAGCTAGAACTAAAAATAGATTTATAAAAATGAAAATATGAACCTTCTCACAAGAAATCTTAAAACCTATTTGAAATGGATATATATCTAAAAAGTTACAAACACTCAAATTACAGTAAGAGAAAACTTGAATGTTGTACACTAGTAAGAAAAAGTCTCAGGCCCCAATGGTTCTACCAGTGAACCGTATCAAATTTAAGATGTGGCTAGTACTTATATTATACCAATTGCTCCAAAGCAACTTTAACCCATTTAATAAGACTAGAATAAACCCAATTCCAACTGGATAATAGGAAATATGGGTCAGCTTCATTTAATAACATACAAAAAATGTAAATCAAATCCAACAATATTTTTAAGTTCAAGAGAAAAAAAGTTTATCTCAAAGTAATTAATGATTCAACATCAAACTATCAATCAATGTAATTTACTACATTCATAGGCTAATAAAAATTGCAAAAATATGAATATATTTTTTAACAAGAAGTATCTGCTACACTTAACACCTAATTATGATTTTAGGGGAAAAAATACTCTTCAAAATGTAGGAGACAGCTGAGCATGGTGGCACATGCCTGGGAAGCACTTGGGAAGTTGAGGCAGGAGGATTGCCGTGAGTTCAAGGACACCCTATTTCTACACAGCGAGACCTACGGTTAGGCTTGATGGCACATGCCTGTAACCTCAGCACTTGGGAGACTGAAGCAAGAAGATTGCAGAGAGTTTGAGACCAGCCTGGGCTACACAATGAGTTCAAAGCCAGTCTGAACTACATAGTAAGATCCTATCTCAAAAAAAAAAAAAAACACCTGAGAAACAGTGTGTTAAGATAGCTCCTTCACTACGTTAAAAGCTTTTATCTATCTCTTAGATAAAGGCAAAATATATTGGCAAATTCAGTTCTGGTAATTTTCTTGATGGTTTCAGTCGTTGCTTGGGAAGAAGTTCCATCATACATGTCATGCTTATAATAAGCCGGAGGATTTTTGTTTTTGCAAATGTTTGCCCGTACTTTTCAGCAGTTTTCTGATAGTTGTAAAAAACCATGGTGGGCAGCAGTACTATAAATTGAAAAAATATAAGTATATTCCAGAAGCCTAATTGGCAGTGGGTTTTATTAAAGTAACACTTGGTTGTAGAAGTAAGTGATAGATGCTGAATAAATTCTGATTATTTTTATTACATTCCTCACCTATACTTATTAAACTGTCAACCTTCTAGTGTTTATTAAACTTTGTATAAATATATATACATGTTTTTCCATTGTATGCAAACTGCAAGAAAAACATGTACCATTTCTCTGCTGTATGCTGGATTATATAGGAAATGTTTGTGAACTATTCAAACACAAGTTAAAAAAAGTTCCTGTGGATGTTTTATGTAGTAGTATCCTGGCATTTGTATTGATAGTTTAAAAGTTTCACTGCACAATAAAACTCTCATGATGCTAGATTTGATGTGTGCCCAGTTTGAAAAAAGGTTGGTTGACACCTGCAAAAATTGTTGAAACATTCCTCTTATAAGGAAATACAGTAATCTTACATATTTAAAAAAAAAAAAAAAAAGCTTTTACCAAAATAGCATATTCCTTTCAAGGCCAGAAATGGGAATAGCAATTGCCTTTGCTAGGCCACTGAGTCCCTGAGATTCTGATGAACAAAACAAGTTACTCCAGTACAAGGACTAGAAGGAAGGGGAAAAATAAAACTCATCTTTTTTGCATATATTATCTGCAGAAAAAATGTAACAGGTGCAAGTTAACTAGCAAAAATATTGAGTCAGTCTTCCAGTTTCAAAATCAATAAACAAAACCCAATTGATTTTCCTTTTATATACAAATCAATTAGAATATTAAAAAAAAAAAGGAAGACCAAGTTCAAAATATCTATAAAAAGCATAAGGAAGTAATCTAATAATAAAAAAATGTACATCTCGCATGCCAAGCTGGTCCTGCCCTCTGGGGCACACTGAGCTGGGGACAGAGTCCAGGCATGGTGGCATATGCCAGTAATCTCAGCCCTGGGGAGGATGAAAACAGGATTACCACAAGTCTGATCTGTATACTGAGATCCTGTACCAAATACACAAAATGAAAAAAAAATAAATAAATTAAAAAAATGTGGGCCAGGGAGATGGCTCAGTAGAATAAGCACTTGTCTGGCAAGCACAAGGGCCGGAGTTCAATCCTTGGTTCCAAAAAAGAAAAAAAAAAAAGTAGAAAACCTTCATGGAGCAATCTTCACTAAATAGAAAAATCCCTCATTCACAGAAGGGATGACTTAATTATTAATTTTCCCAAATTAACTTGTATATTTAATGTGAATCCAAAAGGAATTTCTAAAAATTAAGAGGACAAAACAAAAATGTGAAAGAAAAAACAATAAGCCTTTAATGTTAAGATACTGAGAGAAGCAGAGGATAAGTTTGTCCAATCAGAAATTAGACCTGGTAAAAAGACAGAGTAATTACAAGATTGTATCAATCGAAAAAGGAACAGGGTAGTGGAACACAAGAATGATGCTAGAAACATAGGGATATGGTTTGGAGGGATTTGAACTCCAAAGTTTAATGTTGGAAGCTTGATCCCCACACCATGGCAGTGTTGAGAGGCAGCAGGATCTTTAAGAAGTGCAGCCTGGTGGGAAGTCACTAGGTCTGGCAGTCAGTTGTCCAGGGAAGCTATTAAATTCCCTTGGAAGGAAATTGGCCTGTGTCCTTCCTAGCTCTTGTTTCCTGTTTCACCATGTGTCCTGTTCCTCACACATAATCCCACTCTGATGTCATTCACTATGAGGTGACACAGCCAAGAAGAGTCCTTGCCAGAGCTGGCACCATGCTCTTTGGACCTTCATCTCCAAAACTGGAATGACATAAATCACTTTTCTTGGTAAAGTCCCCAGCTTTGATATTTCATTATAGTAACAAAACATGGACTAATACACAGACCCACATTTTTTTTTAAGGGAAGGGTCTACAGGGTGTTCAGGGTCTCACTGCTAGATCAGACTCGCCTGTTTACAGCCTCCCGAGGGCTGGGATTACAGGTGCGCGCCACCACATCTAGTCGCAATTGCCAGTTCAGCAAGCCCCTGGGGCGGGGCAGGAGTGGCACAGCAGGCCGGGTGATGGAACCCGGCCCCTGAACCTGCTTGCAGGTGCTTTAAGCTGCTGAGCTACTTGGCCAGCCTTTGTAAAGTCTTAGAGTACCACCAGAGCAACTTCCTAAATCAGGGGGCAAACGAGGGGAAGAAATTAATGCTGACATAAATTATTGATCCACATGTGAAAGACAGCTATTTTATTATAGAAATATGAACACTTTGTGAATTTCTGTGGGGAAAAAAACTTCTTTAAATGACTGAAATAAACCGAGGTATGAGGCTAACATAAGGACAGATGTGGTTTTTTTGTTGTTGTTGTTGTTGTTTTTTGGCGGAACCAGGGATTGAACTCAGGCCCTTGTGCTTGCCAGGCAAGCACTTAATTCTATTGAACCATCTCCCCAGCCCCATACAGATGTGATTTCACCAAAATTGTTTTCCTACTTACTGAAGGATACTACAATCAGTAAGTGAGAAACTGGAAGACATTGCAGCAAGGAAAATGGACAAAATATTAACATACAGAACAGAAAACTCTTCCAAAGCAATAAAAAGATATAATTCAGTAGGAGAAAAAAATATACATATATAAAGTCTGACCAGGCAATATTCAAAAGGAGAAAGCTGAAAAGCTAACAAGTATAAAATGAAGCTTTAACAACAGAAACTTTATGGTAGAGAAAAAAATGACAGAAGTACCACTTTAAAACCAGAAGAATGAGGAACAAAATAAGAAAACCTCTCTACAAAGAGCTGCTAAGAATGTAGGGACAAGAATCCTTCACACAGCAAGTTGGAGAGTAAAGGGATATGGATGTTCTGGGAGCAATTTTTGGAAGTACTCAGAGAAATTAAGAACACTCACCCCAAATACTGGCCAAGGGACACGCCACAGGGTGGTCACAGCAGTTCTGTATGGTACTGGAGTATCAGAAACCACCAAGAGGCCAACCACAGAGAAACAAGCACATAATCTGGTACTATGGACTAAGCCGTGCCCCTTCCCAAGACCTATACCTTAAAGCCCTAGCCTCTGATTTGATACTTAGAGGTGGGAACTTTGAAAGGTGCCTAGAGTCAGATGATGGAGTACTGTCCTTTTAATAAAAAATCTCAAAGAACATATGCTTCTTTCTCTATCATGTAAGTATACAGCAAAAAGGTGGCCATTTGTGGGCCGGGGAGATGGCTCAATGGAATAAGCGCTTCCCTGGCAAGCGCAAGGGTGTGAGTTCAATCCCTGGTTC
>NW_004524611.1:15052022-15076452 GCF_000260255.1 Octodon degus
TAAATAAATGTATAAATAAATAATTATAAAAAAAAATAACACAATCATAGTGGGGACCTCAATATTCCATTTTCACGAGTATATCACTGAGACAAAAAATTAAGAAAGAAATATCGGGGCTGGCCAGATAGCTCAGCAGATTAAAGCGCCTGCTTAGCCAGAGGCAGGGACCAGGGTTCAATTCCCAGCATAATATGCTTGCCTTGCCCCCAGGGCATGCTGAGACAGCCACCTGAAGCTGGACATGGTGGCACTCACCTGTAATCCCATCACTTGGGAGGCTGAAAACAGGAGGATCACTATGAGTCCAATCTGTGTAGTAAGATAGTGCTCACTTCAGCAACACATATACTAAAATTGTGTAGTGAGAACCTACTAAATATTTTTAAAAATAAAATGGGACAAGTGAGATAGCTCAGTGGTCTAAAACACTTGTTTAGTTAAGCTTAGGCAGGTGCAGGGGATGGTAGTTCGATCCCCAGCACCACATGCTGCACCAGTCCCACCCTCAGGGCGGGCTAAGCCAGCCAGCCAGCCAGCCAGCCAGTCAGCCAGCAAGCAAGAAAGATCAAAACTGAACCACACCTCTAACAATGGACTTAATAGATATTTACAATGTTCCACCAACAACATAATATACATCCTTCTAAGCAGCACACAGAACTTTTCTACAAAGACTACATACCAGGCCATAAAACACTCTTAAATAATTAAAATTATCCCATGCATATTATCAGATCATAGTGCAATGAAATTAGAAATTAATGGCAAAAGAAATCAAAGATAAATTATGCAAACACATGGACATTAAACAATACACTCTTAAATAACCAACAGGTCACAGAAGACATTAGATAGTTTCTAGACTCAAATAATAATGCCAGTACAACATACCAGAACCTATAGGACACAATAAAAGATAGTCCTAAGAGGAAAGTTTATAATTGTGGAGGCCCACATCAGAAAAACAAATCAAGCCCAAATAAATAACTTAATGACACACCTCAAGGTCCTAGAAAAACAAGAACAAGGGGGCCAAGGAGATGACTCAGTACAATAAATGCTTCTCTAGCAAGCGCAAGAGCCTGAGTTCAATCCCCGGTTCCACCGGGGGAAAAAAAAAAAGAAAAACAAGAACAATATAAATCCAAAGCTAGCACAAGGAAAGAAATTATAAAGATCAGAACAAAAATGAATGAAATTAAGACCAAAAAATGCATTCAATGAATCAAAAAGCTGGTTCTCAAAAAAAAAAAGCAAAATACACTAACTTTTACCCAAATTTACCAAAAGAAGGAAAAAAAAGAACCATATCAATCCAGGAGAAATGGAAAAGGTGAAACCATAAGAGACAATCACCAAAATCCAGATATTAGTAACTTTTAAAATACTCCCTTAATAAATGGGAGAATCTTGAAGACATGGAGATTCCTAGACACATATGAATTACCAAAACTGAACCAAGAAGATATAAAAACCCCGAACAGGTAATAAAATTGCAGGAAAAAAAAAATCTACCAAGAAAACCTCAAGACCCAGTGTATTTGCTGCTAAATTCTCCAAAAACTTCAGGGAAGCCCTAACAGCAATATTTTTCTCAAACTCTTTATAGTAATTGAAAGGAAAAGAGCACTGTCAAACTCGTTTCTGGAAGCTAGCATTACCTTAATTCTAAAAACAGACAAGGACTCAACAAAACAAAAACAAAAATACAGGCCAATCTCTTAAATGAACATAGATGCAAAATTCCTCAACAAGATACTGGTAAACAAAAAGAAACAAATCATTGAAAAGATCCTATAGTATGACCAAGTAGGGTTCATCCCAGGGATACAAGGACAGTCCAACATAATTCAATAAACATAATATACTACCATAAAGAGAAGCAAAGCCAAAAAACACAGGATCACGTCAACAGATTCAGAAAAACCTCTGACAAAATCTGATACTCAGTCGTGGTTTTTTAAAAAGGGAGAAAAGAAAAGCAAACCAAACCAAACCATGTCAGGCATGGTGGCACACCCCTTTAATCCCAGCACTTGGGACTGAGGCAGGAGAATCACTGCAAGTTGAAGGCCTGCCAGAGCTACCTAATAATGAGTTCAAGACCAATCTGAATTACACAGTGAAGACACCCTGAAGAAAATAGTTTTTGAAGGGCCTCCTCTCAATCTGATAAAGGCCATTTATGACAAACCTACTGCCAACGTAACAGTAAAGGGGAGAAATAATGAAACCTTTGCATCTAAAATTAGGAACAAGACAAAGATGTTTACTATCACCATTTCTGTACAACATAGTACTCAAAACTTTAGCCAGACCAATTAGTCAAGGAAAAATATATAAGTAAGAGAGATATACATTGGAAACTTCTGAAGTCAAACTATACTTGTTTTCAGATGACAAAAAAATTTCACCAAAAGATTCAAGGAACTAATAAAATGCTATCAGGATACAGGGTCAACACACAAAAATCAATAGAGATCCAATACACCAATAATCAGTCCACTGAAAAAGAAGTTAGAAAAATAATACCTTTCATAATAGCTTCCAAAAATATTAAATACTTAAGTATTAACCTAATCAAGGACATCAAAGACCTGTATAACAGATGTAGATATTAAGACACAAACATTTAATCTACTGAAATATAAAAGTAGAACTCTTAGGCATAGGCAAGGACTTTCTGAACATACCCCAAATGACACAAGAAATAACATCAAGAAACAACAAATGTGATTGCATCAGATTAAAAAGCTTCTGCACAGCAAAGGAAACAACCAACAGAGCAAAGACACAATCTACAAAATAGGAAAAGTCCTTTTAAGCAAGCTACTCCTGGGCAACAAACAGGACTAATGTCTAGGATATATTTTAAAAATTCAAAAAAAGACCCCTAAAAATATAAAACACAATCAACAAATGAGCAAATGAAATGAATAGACACTTCTCAGAAAAAAGTGAAAAAGGCCAACGAATATATGAAAAAGTTCAACATTTTTGGCCATTATGGAAATGCAAAACCATACTGAGATTCCATCTTACTATAGAAAGAATAACTATCATCAAGAAATCAAATGACAGGGCTGGTAAGATAGCTCAGTGGACTAAGTGCCTGCTTAGGCAAGGGAAGGGACCAGGGTTCGATCCCCAGCCCCACATGCAGCGTTGACCCGTCCCCCAGGCACGATAAGCTGGCCACCGAAACCAGGTATGGTAGTACATGCCTGTAATCACAGTACTGGGGAGGCTGAAAACAGGAGGATCACTACAAGTCTGAGCTGCAGAGTGAGATCCTGTAACAAATACATTACAAAAATAAATAAAAACAAAAAACAGGGGCTGGTGAGATGGCTCAGTGGTCTAAAGCATCTACTTAGAACAAGCTTAGCAAAGCACAGGGATCGCGGTTCGATCCCCCAGCACCACATGCCAGCCAGCCCTGACCCTAGGTGGGCTGAGCTGGCCACACACACACACTCACACACACACACACACACACACACACACACACACTCACACTAACTAAACAGACTTTTAAAAAAATAAAAAATAAATCAAATAAATACTGGTGAGGCTGCAAGGAGAAAGGAAGAAATGTAAACTAGTATAACCACTATGGAAATCAATATAGAGATTCCTCAGAAAACTAAAACTAGAAATTTCATTCAAAAAAAAGAAATTTCATTCAAATGAACCCTCTCTAGGTATCTTCCAGAAAAAGTTAAAGATACCATACTACAATTATACACATATACCCATGTTTTTAGCAGCACAATTCAATAGTAGCTAAATCTTGGAAATGGCCTATATGTCCACAAACAGATGGATGAATAAAGAAAATGTGGTGTGTATACACAATGGAATACTATTCAAGCATAATGGTTAAATCTGAGTCATTTGTAGGAAAATGAATGTAGCCTGAGACCATAATGTTAAATGAAATAAATCAGACACACAGCCTTAAATATCAAATAATTTCTCTCACACAAAAAACTCAAAGCATAAATTATATAAATAACAATATAAAAGATAATTAGACAGCTCTTTTGCAATGGTAAGGAGAACAAGAAGGAAGCAGAAAAGAGGAAGTAAGAGAATTAAGATGTATTATGTACATGTCAACTCCCCAATGTTATCATTATGTACAGAAAACATGTACCGATAAGACACATACACACACACACACACACAGATTGATAAGGTAGACAAACAGCCAAACATAAAGAGAAAAATTGTAAACAAATTCAGAAAGAGAACGTAAAAAAACAAAGGAAATAGCTAGAACTAAAAATAGATTTATAAAAATGAAAATATGAACCTTCTCACAAGAAATCTTAAAACCTATTTGAAATGGATATATATCTAAAAAGTTACAAACACTCAAATTACAGTAAGAGAAAACTTGAATGTTGTACACTAGTAAGAAAAAGTCTCAGGCCCCAATGGTTCTACCAGTGAACCGTATCAAATTTAAGATGTGGCTAGTACTTATATTATACCAATTGCTCCAAAGCAACTTTAACCCATTTAATAAGACTAGAATAAACCCAATTCCAACTGGATAATAGGAAATATGGGTCAGCTTCATTTAATAACATACAAAAAATGTAAATCAAATCCAACAATATTTTTAAGTTCAAGAGAAAAAAAGTTTATCTCAAAGTAATTAATGATTCAACATCAAACTATCAATCAATGTAATTTACTACATTCATAGGCTAATAAAAATTGCAAAAATATGAATATATTTTTTAACAAGAAGTATCTGCTACACTTAACACCTAATTATGATTTTAGGGGAAAAAATACTCTTCAAAATGTAGGAGACAGCTGAGCATGGTGGCACATGCCTGGGAAGCACTTGGGAAGTTGAGGCAGGAGGATTGCCGTGAGTTCAAGGACACCCTATTTCTACACAGCGAGACCTACGGTTAGGCTTGATGGCACATGCCTGTAACCTCAGCACTTGGGAGACTGAAGCAAGAAGATTGCAGAGAGTTTGAGACCAGCCTGGGCTACACAATGAGTTCAAAGCCAGTCTGAACTACATAGTAAGATCCTATCTCAAAAAAAAAAAAAAACACCTGAGAAACAGTGTGTTAAGATAGCTCCTTCACTACGTTAAAAGCTTTTATCTATCTCTTAGATAAAGGCAAAATATATTGGCAAATTCAGTTCTGGTAATTTTCTTGATGGTTTCAGTCGTTGCTTGGGAAGAAGTTCCATCATACATGTCATGCTTATAATAAGCCGGAGGATTTTTGTTTTTGCAAATGTTTGCCCGTACTTTTCAGCAGTTTTCTGATAGTTGTAAAAAACCATGGTGGGCAGCAGTACTATAAATTGAAAAAATATAAGTATATTCCAGAAGCCTAATTGGCAGTGGGTTTTATTAAAGTAACACTTGGTTGTAGAAGTAAGTGATAGATGCTGAATAAATTCTGATTATTTTTATTACATTCCTCACCTATACTTATTAAACTGTCAACCTTCTAGTGTTTATTAAACTTTGTATAAATATATATACATGTTTTTCCATTGTATGCAAACTGCAAGAAAAACATGTACCATTTCTCTGCTGTATGCTGGATTATATAGGAAATGTTTGTGAACTATTCAAACACAAGTTAAAAAAAGTTCCTGTGGATGTTTTATGTAGTAGTATCCTGGCATTTGTATTGATAGTTTAAAAGTTTCACTGCACAATAAAACTCTCATGATGCTAGATTTGATGTGTGCCCAGTTTGAAAAAAGGTTGGTTGACACCTGCAAAAATTGTTGAAACATTCCTCTTATAAGGAAATACAGTAATCTTACATATTTAAAAAAAAAAAAAAAAAGCTTTTACCAAAATAGCATATTCCTTTCAAGGCCAGAAATGGGAATAGCAATTGCCTTTGCTAGGCCACTGAGTCCCTGAGATTCTGATGAACAAAACAAGTTACTCCAGTACAAGGACTAGAAGGAAGGGGAAAAATAAAACTCATCTTTTTTGCATATATTATCTGCAGAAAAAATGTAACAGGTGCAAGTTAACTAGCAAAAATATTGAGTCAGTCTTCCAGTTTCAAAATCAATAAACAAAACCCAATTGATTTTCCTTTTATATACAAATCAATTAGAATATTAAAAAAAAAAAGGAAGACCAAGTTCAAAATATCTATAAAAAGCATAAGGAAGTAATCTAATAATAAAAAAATGTACATCTCGCATGCCAAGCTGGTCCTGCCCTCTGGGGCACACTGAGCTGGGGACAGAGTCCAGGCATGGTGGCATATGCCAGTAATCTCAGCCCTGGGGAGGATGAAAACAGGATTACCACAAGTCTGATCTGTATACTGAGATCCTGTACCAAATACACAAAATGAAAAAAAAATAAATAAATTAAAAAAATGTGGGCCAGGGAGATGGCTCAGTAGAATAAGCACTTGTCTGGCAAGCACAAGGGCCGGAGTTCAATCCTTGGTTCCAAAAAAGAAAAAAAAAAAAGTAGAAAACCTTCATGGAGCAATCTTCACTAAATAGAAAAATCCCTCATTCACAGAAGGGATGACTTAATTATTAATTTTCCCAAATTAACTTGTATATTTAATGTGAATCCAAAAGGAATTTCTAAAAATTAAGAGGACAAAACAAAAATGTGAAAGAAAAAACAATAAGCCTTTAATGTTAAGATACTGAGAGAAGCAGAGGATAAGTTTGTCCAATCAGAAATTAGACCTGGTAAAAAGACAGAGTAATTACAAGATTGTATCAATCGAAAAAGGAACAGGGTAGTGGAACACAAGAATGATGCTAGAAACATAGGGATATGGTTTGGAGGGATTTGAACTCCAAAGTTTAATGTTGGAAGCTTGATCCCCACACCATGGCAGTGTTGAGAGGCAGCAGGATCTTTAAGAAGTGCAGCCTGGTGGGAAGTCACTAGGTCTGGCAGTCAGTTGTCCAGGGAAGCTATTAAATTCCCTTGGAAGGAAATTGGCCTGTGTCCTTCCTAGCTCTTGTTTCCTGTTTCACCATGTGTCCTGTTCCTCACACATAATCCCACTCTGATGTCATTCACTATGAGGTGACACAGCCAAGAAGAGTCCTTGCCAGAGCTGGCACCATGCTCTTTGGACCTTCATCTCCAAAACTGGAATGACATAAATCACTTTTCTTGGTAAAGTCCCCAGCTTTGATATTTCATTATAGTAACAAAACATGGACTAATACACAGACCCACATTTTTTTTTAAGGGAAGGGTCTACAGGGTGTTCAGGGTCTCACTGCTAGATCAGACTCGCCTGTTTACAGCCTCCCGAGGGCTGGGATTACAGGTGCGCGCCACCACATCTAGTCGCAATTGCCAGTTCAGCAAGCCCCTGGGGCGGGGCAGGAGTGGCACAGCAGGCCGGGTGATGGAACCCGGCCCCTGAACCTGCTTGCAGGTGCTTTAAGCTGCTGAGCTACTTGGCCAGCCTTTGTAAAGTCTTAGAGTACCACCAGAGCAACTTCCTAAATCAGGGGGCAAACGAGGGGAAGAAATTAATGCTGACATAAATTATTGATCCACATGTGAAAGACAGCTATTTTATTATAGAAATATGAACACTTTGTGAATTTCTGTGGGGAAAAAAACTTCTTTAAATGACTGAAATAAACCGAGGTATGAGGCTAACATAAGGACAGATGTGGTTTTTTTGTTGTTGTTGTTGTTGTTTTTTGGCGGAACCAGGGATTGAACTCAGGCCCTTGTGCTTGCCAGGCAAGCACTTAATTCTATTGAACCATCTCCCCAGCCCCATACAGATGTGATTTCACCAAAATTGTTTTCCTACTTACTGAAGGATACTACAATCAGTAAGTGAGAAACTGGAAGACATTGCAGCAAGGAAAATGGACAAAATATTAACATACAGAACAGAAAACTCTTCCAAAGCAATAAAAAGATATAATTCAGTAGGAGAAAAAAATATACATATATAAAGTCTGACCAGGCAATATTCAAAAGGAGAAAGCTGAAAAGCTAACAAGTATAAAATGAAGCTTTAACAACAGAAACTTTATGGTAGAGAAAAAAATGACAGAAGTACCACTTTAAAACCAGAAGAATGAGGAACAAAATAAGAAAACCTCTCTACAAAGAGCTGCTAAGAATGTAGGGACAAGAATCCTTCACACAGCAAGTTGGAGAGTAAAGGGATATGGATGTTCTGGGAGCAATTTTTGGAAGTACTCAGAGAAATTAAGAACACTCACCCCAAATACTGGCCAAGGGACACGCCACAGGGTGGTCACAGCAGTTCTGTATGGTACTGGAGTATCAGAAACCACCAAGAGGCCAACCACAGAGAAACAAGCACATAATCTGGTACTATGGACTAAGCCGTGCCCCTTCCCAAGACCTATACCTTAAAGCCCTAGCCTCTGATTTGATACTTAGAGGTGGGAACTTTGAAAGGTGCCTAGAGTCAGATGATGGAGTACTGTCCTTTTAATAAAAAATCTCAAAGAACATATGCTTCTTTCTCTATCATGTAAGTATACAGCAAAAAGGTGGCCATTTGTGGGCCGGGGAGATGGCTCAATGGAATAAGCGCTTCCCTGGCAAGCGCAAGGGTGTGAGTTCAATCCCTGGTTCCACCAAAAAAAAAAAAAAAAAAAAAAAAAAAAAAAAAAGTGGCCATTTGTAAGCTACAAAAAGGCCTCTCACTAGGAACCAAATCAGCCAGCATCTTGATCTTAGACTGCCCAGCCTCCAGAATTGAGAAAAATAAATGTCTGTTGTTCAAGCCAGGCATGGGGGCCAGGGAGATAGCTCAGTAGAATAAGCGCTTGCCTGGCAAGTGCAAGGGCCTGAGTTCAATCCCTGGTTCCACAAAAAAAAAAAAAAAAAAAAGCCAGGCATGGAATTTCATTATGGCAGCCCAAATGGGTGAACATAGGTGGATTCTTAAGCAAAACTGTAACATAATCCTGAAAAATAAATGAAATTTACGAGAAACAACAAAGGTCTTTGTTTAGACCTCAAAAAAATTTGATAAATGCAAAGGAAGAAAAAATTCATAGCATAAAGCCACATTTAGGAATTAAAACTACATGTACACACAAAACAGGCCACGTATTTTAAAGGACACAACCATACAAAGCATATTAATAAACCTTCAGGATGAGAAGGGGACTAGGAATGATACTGGAATCTAAAGGATAAAAACATGATAAAATGTATTGCTGTGTGGTATAAACTAAGGCATGATTAACCCATGTGGGGTGAGACCCCTGTATTTGCATACAACATGCACACAGGCAAACATACTCTGAAGGCAAGAACAAAAATAAACATTTGGGGGCCCGGGGAGATAGCTCAGTAGAATAAGCGCTTGCCTGGCAAGTGCAGGGTCCTGAGTTCAATCCCCAGTACTGCAAAAAAAAAAAAAAAAAAAAAAAAAAATTGGGCTGGTGTGGTGGCACACAACTATGATCCTAACTCTTAGGAGGGACTGCCACAAGTTCAAGGATAGCCTGAGTTACACAGTGGGTTCAAGCCCAGCCTAAATTATATCACTTGTCTCAAAAAAAAAAAAAAAAAAAAAAGTTGGATTTTTCAGTTTTTTGCCCATGTATAGAAATGGAAATGTTAAAACCTTTACAACTTGACTTAAAGATCTAGTATCTTTTAACATAGGAAAACAACTGGCAAGATGCTCCTTAAACTTTTTAAATCATAACAAACTTAGTATCAACAGCTCTTGATTTCTTTTCCACAAACAAGGTGGGATGATATACTTACTTGAAATGACAGCCACACAGATACACATACACAACTAAAAACAGCTTCAGTATTTTGCTGCAACTTACAGTCTGCCAATTTCATTCATAATTTACACATTTCTAATTATACTTAACTGAATATTAACTGTTCTAATTGCTTAATGTTTTAGTCGCTGGAACTGAAGTACTGAGGGACATCTGATTTAGCAAATGAAATTCTGCTTGCCATTAGAAAAAGAGAATTGAGGGCACACACGTCCCCTTCACACTCAAATTGACCTCACTCAGGCCCTATGCATCTCAAACACACTCCTCTCCAACCACACCAACCCACACCTACCAGGAGTAAACCTTCAGAATCTGTGTTTTAATGTTGCTTGGGGTTTTTTGGTTTTGCTTTTATTTTTGTTTCTGTTTTAAGATGAAGTCTCACTGTCACCCAAACTAGACTTGTCCTCCTGGCCCAAGCAATATTGTTTCAGTCTCCAGATAAGCTGGGACTTCAGGTGTGTGCAACTACATACAGCCAGGATCTGGGTCTGAATTGTGACATTTTATTTCAGAATGCTTTTCTGAAAGACCCAACTAAAGACCCAACCAGGAATGAAAAGGAAGTTTTGAGGGGCCGGGGAGATGGCTCAGTGGAATAAGCGCTTCCCTGGCAAGCGCCAGGGCCTGAGTTCAATCCCCGGTTCCACAAAAAAAAAAAAAGAAAAGAAAAGGAAGTTTTGCTTTCTCCCATCACAGATGACAACGAAATGCATATTTAGAAACTCAGAGCTACTGAAGGGCCCAGGTACCTTACACCATCCTGTTCTGTTCGACTGTCTTTGGCTTGGGGCCTACAACCTCACCCTGTAAAGCTAAGATGGTAGTGACAGGTCTTGGCTGTTCTGTCTCACACAAATAAGTCCACAGGCAGCAAATGGTTTTCCCAGAACAATGCTCAGCCCTATTAAGGAGGAGACCCTGGTGGTGAGGAAGGGCGGTGAGAGCAGACTCAGAATAGGTCTGCTCCCATCCTAATCTGCTAATCTAGTTGTAAACAGGGCCGTTTCCAATGAGAGTAACAGCACATGAATAACTGGAAGAGGGGTCAGCAGAAAGAACAGGGCAGAAGGCAGTAGAACGGAACCAGCCTGGGGGCTACAACAAACTGTGGAAAGCAGGGAGTTACATGTAAAAGAAAAGAAAAAAAAAAAACTGAAAAGTTGTTAGGTGCCAAAGTGCACACCTGTAATCTCAGCATTCTGAAGGTTAAGACATGAATATTCCCTGCGCTTGCCAGGTAAGTGCTTATTCTACTGAGCTATCTCCCCAGCCCCCAAGCCTGGCCAATTTAGCAAGACCCTATCTCAAAATTTAAAAATTAAATCAGGTTTAAATCATTTTGAATCACTCACACACCAGTATTTCACTGGGGGAGTGAAAGACCCTGAGTCCAAGCCTCAGTACTACAAATTAAAAATGGGGGAGGAGGAGTGAAGTACTGGTATGTGAGTGACTTATCTTGGATGGACCTTGAAAACATGATGTAAAGGGAAAGAAGCCCTATACTGTGATTCCACTTCATGTGAAATACCCAAGACAGGCCAACCCAGTCAGAAAGTAGATTGATGTTACATGGAACACAGGACAGGACAAAGAATGACCAGGAACAGGCAGGGATTCCTGGAGTGCTGGACATGTTCTGAACCAAACAGTAGTGATGGCTGGCTGCAAAACACTGAATATCCTAAAACGAATGAATTATAAACTTGAAAAGGATGAAGTTTATGGGATATAAATTTTACCTTAAAAAGGAAAGTAAACAAATCAGAGAAACTGTGACAGAGAAGCCATTCTGTGTCCCAGGTCAACAAGCAGCATATTCAAAATGGAAATCCTGCCCACAAAGGCTTTCTGGACTGTCTCCCCCAAAAGACAGCTTTTTAAAACTATCTGTGTGATCCAATATTTTCAAATTCCATTATCTGCAAAAATAAAACCCATCATTCATTTAGTGTGCTAATGGGCCTCATCTAGACACCAGCAGGATCCCACATCCATACCCTCCACATGGATCAGGCTGTGCACAGGGACTTGGTCACTGACACTATGAATACTTTCTAGTGTGACACATTAAATAACCAAGTACTAAGCAGGCACCAAGTACCACCCCCGGCACCACTGTGTGGGCTACAGCAAGGTAACTTAAAGAACAGGAAAGCAGGCAGCCGACCAGACAGCTGCCAGCCACTCTGTCCTCCACAAACATACTATACTACCATCCCAGGACAGCTAAAAAACTGTGCCCCATCAAAGGAAGATGTTTAGAGACTGGCATTAGAGGAAACAGTCTAGGAGGGTGAAGGTTTCTTTTTTTTTCTTTTTTTCTTTTTTTTTTTTTTTTTTTTTGTGGAATTGGAGATTGAACTCAGGCCTTGGGGCTTGCCAGGCAAGTGCTTATCCTACTGAGCCATCTCCCCGGCCCCAGGGTGAACGTTTCTTAACAAGACTTCCTAATACCAAATAAAACCACTCTTATTGGCATAAGTGAACTTTCTGAGAAGTCTGTAAGCTCAGAACTCTGGTTTAGGGATTAATGGTTTGGTATATGGATCTCAGAGTTTTGTGCCTTGGCCTCATAGAAATAGTAGCCCAAAGAAATTTTTAAACTTGGATTTTCATCTTTAGCACACCCCAAGGTGGTTCTTGTATTTTTTCCCTCCTCCATAGCTATCTCTCCAATGCCTGAACTCTCATGGTCACTTGTCTGCACCTCCCTTGCTTCCCAGGTAAACAGAACCCCTCACCACTCCAACTTCATACAAGACAGCACATCTACTGCTGCCTCTCTGCATGCCTACTTGGACAGCTGGTCCTAGGAAAGAGAGACCAGAGCCACCTGAGCAGACAGGAGGCAGCCAGGCTCCCCAGGGTATGGCCACTGCAAGGCCTGATAGCAAGTGACTGTCCTAATACCTAGCAGGCACAAACCCCCCACGACTACTTACCTGACTTGCCACCAGGTATCACTATAATTAGTCATTGTAATTGAAGCTGAACATAATTAATTACACAATTTTGAAGTGTTCAAGTTTAATTCCATTAGAATTACATCATGAAACCAGGGAATTACAAAGGATTACCAACCAAAGGCAAATAAAGATGAATAAAGAAATGCCAAACTGCCTCCTCACATGGTTGAGTCACATCCAATGTTGAAGCTTGGGTCCCATTACCCACTTGTTTTTAATACACCTGTGCAGTTCAGCCAGGTAGGTATCTGCACCAGCCACCTCCCAAAATTCTTTCAGCATCTGAGGATGTAGGAAAGGTGGCAAGGAAGACTCCTTTAAGCCCACCCTCTATCACTGTGTTGGAGCACTGGATAAATGAAGTCTGTTGCAGTGCTTACAGGCCCTGAGAACACAACTGTAGTGCCTCTAGTCTGGCTGAATCTGAAGTCTCAAGTCATAGAGGCAACCAGGTTCCACCAACAGGGCCTCCCCACAGGTTCCCCACCCCACCCCCAACCCAGGCCAAATTCAACCTCAAGAGACCCAGTACTACCCCTAGCTTATCTTGGGCAGCCCCTAGATAAGGGTGTTGGCCTCCCCACAATGATCCGATTGTCTCACCTGACAGTTCAGCTCATACACAGCAGGGACCACTGACCCTCCACTGTAGTGTGTGTGTGTGTGTGTGTGTGTGTGTGTGTACCCCATGCAATAAACTGAAAGTCTAAAACAGTGCCTGGATATGATGCCCAAGGATATGTGAGCTGGCAATAAACAAAAACATTAACATTAAAAGCTCCTTTGAAGGCTGGTCAGACAGCTCAGCAGACTAAAGCGCCTGCTCAGAGTACAACAGAGTTCAATCCCTGGCATGCCATGCCAGCCCAGGGCATGCTGAGAGGGTGACTGAGACAGGGCGTGGTGGCGCACACCCATAATCTCAGCGCTTGGGAGTCTGAAAACAGGAGAATCACTACAAGTCTGATCTACATAGTGAGACCCCGTAGACCCTGTACTAAATACCTATAAATAAATAAATAAATAAATAAATAAATAAATGCTCCTTTGCATCCAGGCATGGTGGCATACACATATAATCCCAGCACTTGGGAGGCCGAGACAGGAGAATCACCACATGCTTAAGGCCAGCATGTAGCCAAATAGCTCAGCAGGTACAGGGGCCAGGGGTTCAATCCCTGGGCCTGCCATGCCGGCCCCACCCCAGGGGTGTGCTGAGAGGGCAATTGAGACTGGATGTGGTGGCGTGTGCCTGTAATCCCAGCTCTTGGAAGGCTGTAAACAGGCAGATCACTACGAGTCTGATCTAGTACTGAGACCATAAGCACCCTATAGACCCTTCCCTAAAATTAAATTTTTAAAAAACCTCCTTTGCTACATAGTGGGTTCAAGTCCAGCCTAAACTATATAGTGGGACCCTATTTCAAAAAAAAAAAAACAAAAAACTCCTGTCCTTTGGACATACACCAGTGGACACCAGTGCACATAAACCAGCCACCACATGGAGATCCAGTTCCAGAAGCAGTATGTTCCTTCCTTCTACCTTCTTTTTACCCAACATCACAGAAGCTCTAGCTCCAAGATAGGAAAGTGGACATGAAGATGGGAATCCAAGTTCAATTTAAAAATTCAACCTACTGCACCTCCAAAAATAGAGAATTCCACAGCACTAACCAAATCTCCAAGAGAACCCTCTGTGGTTTCAGTCTCAATTCATCTTCGAGACCTCAGTACCAACCTCTCTACCAAGTTCAACTGTCCTACTGGTCAGGGGTTCAACCCCAGAAATTCCTTCAGTCCCCCAAAATCATTCCTACCCCCAAAAGAGTGCATCCTCTTTCCTACCTAGAGTGGCACCTCTCCCTACCACCCTCTCCCTGAACATACAGGCCTTATCCTCCATGGGGATATTCTGGCTCTTTTAGTCCATCCAGAAGTCCCCTCTGCCCCCAATTCACACAAATGCTTGTGTAGCCAGATAATGATGGCACCACCACCAAAACACTCTGGATACTTTTAAGCGAAGCAGTAGCAAAACATGCAGGCTATGAGGGCCATTGTTCTGAAATAGCTGGCCACATGCCAGGACCAGAGGGAAAGTTTTTGGGGCACAGGCAAATGAGACATTCCTCCAGCACTGACACCCAAACCTGAGGGCTATCTGCTCCTTAAATTTGTTAGGTTCTGATAACTACACTAAAGTGCTTTCTCTTTGGGGGGGGGGGGGGGGGGGGTGTTGTCATTCCATTCAGACTCAAAGAATGAATGTCTGTCAATGAAGTTTGACCCAATTCTATCTTTTAAAATGTGGGGTTTTGTTTTATGTGCCATAAATAGAACTATAAATATTTTAGCCAATGTTATGCAAAGAAAGTAATAAATGAGAGTAAAATTGAAACATATTCTACCAGTGGTTTTCTAACTGCTGTCATTTTAATATATTTGACCTACCTTTCAAAATATCAAAAAGAATCAAGTTTGGACTGAGGATGTATCTCAATTGTAGGGGTTCATGCACGGCGTCCCAACCTTGATTTCAATGCCAGCCTAAACTAAGAAAAGAGAAAGAGAAAGAAAAAAAGAGAAGAAAAAAAAGAGGGATATGGCTCAGTGGCAGAGTTCTTCCCTTGAATGGACAAGGTCCTGAGTTTGATCCCCAACACCACCAAAACAAACAAAAAAAATAAAATAAAATTTTAAAGAGGGGGTTCAAGTTTTCATTCTTAAATTAACTATTTGTGAGAGTCCCATATAAGAACACTAAGAACTATCCCCTTGAGAGGCCACAGTGCTCGGGTGCAAGCAGTAGTTACCAACTATGAGAGATCCTATTCTCAGGGCAGAGCAGGATAGCAGGGGTAGAAGGCACTTGTGTGGTCAGGAATAGTTTAGAGGGTACCATGGGTGTTGCAATGGCTACCAAGTAGGAATCAGAGGCACTAAAGGAGGAAGCTAGTGTTTAGAGGGAAACCTCCAGGGTCCCCAGCTATCCTACATCAGTTCTCTTGGAAAGCCCTTTCCAACATCTAGCCAAGTGCACAGAACTGGGCTCAAATTTTCATCCTCTCCAGGTCTCCTCCAGCATGCTCCAAATCCCTCATATCCCCAAAGAATCACAGCTTCTTCCCTACCTAGGAAAGTGCTATACCACCGAGCTACATTCTCAGCCCAAACTTGATTCTTTTTGGTATTGTCAAAGGTTGGCCAAGGGGCTGGTGAGATGGCTCAGTGGTCTAAAGCACCTATTTAGAACAAGCTTAGCAAAGCACAGGGACCACGGTTCAATCCCCCAGCACCACATGCCAGCCCCTGGTGGGCTGAGTTGGCCACACACACACACACACACACACACATAAATAAATAAATAAAAATTTTTTTAAAAAAAGGTTGGCCAAGTATATTAAAATGGCAGTATCTGGAGAACCACTAATATGTGTTTTATTCTTACTTCCATTTATTAAATTCTTTCCATACATTGGTTAAAGTACACATAACTGTATTTATGGCACATAAAACAAAAACCCATGCCTGATTTCCAAAACTTTCCTGCAGCCTCAGGCATACAGCTCCATCAAACCCAGGTCCTAGAGTTGTTACCCACTCCCCCAGGCAATGAACACAGGGCAAAGGAAGAACTGAATGTATGAAATCAGGCTGGATGCTCAAATGGAGAGGGAGTATGAGGGAGTTTTCCAAAATGAGCAAGACTCTGCGATCATTTGAAAGTTTTAGGTAAAGTAGAGACACCCACCAGAAACTGTCTGGCAGCTTGACTGTAGTCTCTACCAGGTGCCAAAGTGAGCCATTGTGGGGTATTTAAGGAAAAGCATGGCATGATGAAATCAATGGTTTGGGAAGAATTAATCTGGCACGCACATCTATAATGACTTGTGACCTGCTTTGAATGGTGAATTTTCAAACAAATAAAGATCTCACAGTTGGTTTGTGTTATGCTAGAAAGGAGTTTCAATAAGCAGCCCCAAACTGACTGAATACACATGAAAAAATATTAAAGTATGAGCGCGTTATGACAGCATAATTACATACTGACACAGAGCCATCCATGTTAAACAATCACAAACCACTTCTAACTCCCCTGACAATGACCTTCAACCATAACTGGCAATATCCTTCCTTTCTTACTCCCACATTAATGCTGACAAACTGGTACCAGGGCTAAGGACTGGGTGGAGGAAAAGAGATGACTGAGCTTGCCTTCTGGGACAGCCAGGTGGGTCTAGGTGACAGCTTTACAACTCCATGGCCCAGAATACCAAAGTGCCAAGCCACCTCATGGGTCCTATGTTCACCCATGACTGTAAGATCTGTGACCAACCAAGTCACCTGCAAGGGGTGCCCTGCAGCAGCCCAAACTTCCTGTCTGGCTCCATGATCCTATACATGCCTCCAGAGCAGAAACAAGACTCCCAATTTGAACCTGTCTCCTACTTGACCAAATATGTGATAGCACGCACTGTTGCAAAACCAAGGAGTTGAGGTACAGCTATAATAAGCAAATCCAGTAAATTAACATTTCTCCACTTGCTTAAATCCCAAGCTCACAATTTTCTATTTCAAAGCTATATAGCTTATAACCTCTCTGCTGTGTGAACAAGAATGGAATTTGGCTTACAGCTTTACTCATAATTTTAGTTGCATTCTGGGGACTCAGAATCTTTCCCTTTGAAATGTCTGTTCCACAGGCTGTTGCTATTCACTCCCTTAGCAAGGCTGGAGCAGAACAATGTAACACCAGATTACATAGGTGTACATCTTAGGTTAACTACCACATTGGGAAAAAAAAAAAAAGAATGTATTTTGCTATTACTTGCATACCTTTTGAAATGATACAAAAAATGGTGATAGGAGCCATAGAATGTTCCTATTCCCAAGGGGAACACTAAAGTCTTTCTAAACCTCATCAAAAATCAAATGTACATTCCCCTCTGGCAAGAATTTTATTTTAAATTTTCATGTACATTGTAGCTTTATTCTAAGAATCTCAAAACAATGAAGTTCCACAAATACAGTAAAAAAGAGGAAAAAAGTTGTCACAACATAAGGAAAGACAGATGTGGCAGGGCAGGAGCAGGGCAAGAGATGACAGGCAGAGGTGACAGCAGGCGCTCCAGGCTGGCACTTGGCAGCTGAGGGCGGCTCCATAGCAGCCCTGCCTTAACCACTAGCCCCCAGGCCTTGCTGATGTTCACAGCTTCAGGTTCTTCAAGAGAAGGGTTTACCTTTTGTGTCTGGTACAAACTTTATCAAATCATTTTTATCTAAATAATAACTTCCTGAGTATAGAAGGGAAAGTGGCAGTAAACCAAAGAACCTCACAGGTACAAAAGAATAAGTGAACAAAGGTAGCAAAAATGAGTTCATAATTCTTTTGCTCTTAAAAATATAAAACTAGCCGGGGAGATGGCTCAGTAGAATAAGTGCTTGCCTGGCAAGCACAGGGGCCTGAGTTCAATCCCTGGCTCCGCCAAAAAAAAAAAAAAGGAGAAATGGAAAAATACAAAACTATGCTAGAAAACAACACTGCCATAATTTATTGATGGGGGTGGGGGGGAGACCCAATTTAAGAAAGACTACCTTGCTTTGGAAGAGAAAAATGGGAAGAGACTTTTGAGCTGTGGTTAGTTTTATTTTTTCTTTCCCCCATATGCTGGGTGGACAGGATCTGAATGTCTTCCATTTAACAAAGAGCTGTCAACGCCCAGCTAAGTTTTTAATGACAGTAAGAATGACATTCTATTTCTTACAATTTCGCAATATTCACTTAAGAAACAGCTAATTTGTCCATTTGTTTTTTCCTTGATCAAACTCAAAACACTTCACAAGCATAGGTAACTTTTTACATAAATGTTGACTTACTGACTTTAAAAATAGTAAATACAGCCCAGTAGAGCTGTTGGACAAGAACAGGCCTTGTGTCAGTACATTCAAGAAATGATAAGAAAGAACAAGCCATTTCTCTGGTGTTTCAGAGTTTAAACTGGTAATTTCCTCCTACATGAATTGCATAAATCACCAACGGTCAAGCACATGCAGGATTTCAAGTGTCAGCTGAAGGAGGCTGCCTTATAGAAGCCCTGGTGGACTCCAGTCTCACAAAGGTGTGGCCAGCTGCCTTGGCATTCCCTACTCAGTTTCACAAACACTTTAATGGAAGGAAGTAGGACCTAGTCAGTTTCGCTTACTGTGAATCTCTTACCCAGCTACTGGTTGGGTTGCTCTTCAGTGTCAGTAAACTCCTGGCAGAAATATTCCTATCCTCCTTTCTCCCAACCTCCAGCCAGACTGGATTCCCCTGCATAGGAAGACTCCTGTGGGTAGAACCCTACCAATCCCTCTTGGGGCTCAGGCAACCCAGTGGCCACAGAAATTCTTGGGATTCCTGGGACCCAGGGCTCTATTAAACACAAAAATTCTACCAACAGCCTGGGGCCTCCTACAATAAGGAAAAGCTTTCAGACTAACATGAAGAAACTGACAGCCTGTACTTTGTGCATTAACATCATTCTATCGGAATTTAATTAACAGCAAGAATGAGAATTATTTTTATCAGAGAGCTGTTTGCTTTTTAAAGGAAAAAATTCTTGAGGTTTGCAACAAATCAGATGTCTTTTGAATGGAGTTGTCTGCCCTCTTTTTAACTGTCATATTATGTGCACAGCATATAGCATAAGCAATTTTTAAAAATTTGTAAGTTATAACACAGGTGCTTCAAAGCTACTTTAGGCAGGACACAAATAAGGGCAACGGCTCATGTTCTCCCTCAATTCCAGTTCACTTCTCACAGAGACACCTCTTTCTCTGCCAGAGACTACTCTCTTTCACCGGCTTTCTCAACACCTTGATGGAAAGTAAGACCCACTGCAGCTCAGCAAACCCAAAACTGCAGTAGGACCAGCAGCTCAAAAGCAAATCTCAGTTGTCTTCCACAAACATACAACTCCTACACAAAAACCAAAACTTGCTTCTGAAACACTGAGCAAAACCAAGACTGTGAAGAGGCTTTCAGAAATACATTTTGAAAACTAGAACAGTAAAGATGACAGACAATTGAGAGGGGCCCATCATTAATATTTTCTAGAAATAATGCCTCAATCAAAGTTAATATTTTTCAGCTGCAATTACAGCTTGTATCTCTAAACATAGAACTCTTTAAGGAAAGTATCTTTTCTTTGAATTCTAAACCACTGTCAGGGTATAACAAAACACATCTACACACTCAGGTCAATAAATGTTTACTGGGGCTGGTGAGATGGCTCAGTGGTCTAAAGCACCTACTTAGAACAAGCTTAGCAAAGCACAGGGACCGCGGTTCAATCCCCCAGCACCACATGCCAGGCAGCCCCGCCCCCTGGTGGGCTGAGCTGGCCACACACACACACACACACACACACACAAATAAATAAAAGTTAAAAAATAAATAAATAAATAAATAAAAATAAATGTTTACTAAATCAGGTCACAGACTCACAATTTCTTTGCTATAAAAGTTAAACAAGACAAGTAATAAATCCTTTAATAATGCCAGTAAAATTCTTTTTTCACTCTTATTATCTGCAAATACACAATCCTCTCAGTGTCCAGACATCCACAGGCATCCAGGTCCTATAAAGCCCAGTGTTACTGGAATGTCCAGGTAAACATTTGTGGGGTATAATGAAGGACTGAGGCCCTCCTACAAATGGTGTCCACAAAATGAGTAGCCACAAGTAAAAGGTGTCCCCATGCTTGGCTATCGTAAGACTAAAATACAAGAGTCCAGGAACTGCACCTGTTTCAAATTAGATACCAGCATTGCTTCAGTGTTTAAACTACATGTTCACTTGCTACTTACACAAAACAATTATTCCGGGGTTTTTGAGCACTTTAAGTATGTTAAAATACGATTAAAAAATGAGAGGCAGGGAAATTTCTGTTGAAACTATTTCTGCAGTGATAACTCCGCTTCAGACAAAACACAAGAACTAGGTAAACACATTTCTGTCTTTAAGGATTACTACTAAAAATCAGACTTTTCATGGGGAGAGCAATTATATTTTTAAGTTATGTATTAAATAGCAGCATATTATGATCCTGTACACTACAATTTTCAGTTACTGTATATACCATTTGTACTATAACACACAAGATACCCATCTTTCAAACACTGTATGTGAAATGTACATGAACAGAATGTGTGAATTACATAAAAGGGGAACATGGGTTGGAAACTGAATCTATGTAGGATTTTTTGTACAATGGATTTCTCCTTTAAAAATTTACAAATTTTCCCCAAATTTGTCCCTCTTTCATTTCACTTTTCATTTCATTATTCTTCCCTAATCCTCAGAACTGAAACAAAAATGGATTTTCTATTTCGAGTCTTGTTACTAAGACATACTGTAATATCACAGAGCACACACTACTGTGTCCATGCAGTTCCTACATAAACCCTGGTGGATTTTTTTTTTTTTTTTTTTCCAGCAACAGAGAAGACATTTTAAACAGCCACCAAAGGTCATGGGCTCAGTAGGGTCATCATTTGGCATTTTTAAGATTAGCTCAGAGGATTAGGGAAGAATAATTCTGGAGAAGAGCAGGTCGTTTCAAACTTTCCTGAAACAGGGGACACAAAAGGGCCCCTACACCCAGCAGTACCAGAAGGTGCAGTAGTTAATTGTATTCCTGCAATGACTTACCTTTAAAAAAAAACAACAACACAATTTTACCCAGGCGAAAACTTCAAGTAATTAATAATGAACCCTTTATATCTCCCAATCTCTAAGACACCAAAAAGAGGAGCAGTGGAAGACACTACACAATACCTTAATTAAAATAAAAGATTATAGGGAACAGCCTTAGACAACTGGTGACACATACACTTCTATGACTGGAAGAAACAGAAGCAACCAGAAAATAGGCTTTGGACACAACTTAAATTGTTTTCTGATACTGAAAAAGAGGTCACCTTTTAAAGTTCACTGTGGCAGAGGACCCTTAAAGGGGAAAACAGGTCCCTATGCAAGGATAGCGCTGCAAAGAAAAGCCAGGGCTGGCAGGCCCCATCCCAAAATATTCTGAACTTCACAATCACATAACAGAGTTACATGAGCTTGTTTTAAGAAAGTGTCCTCTTTTCAAACGTGTATTTAAAAGATAAATTTATACAATGGTGTTTTTCTTGCTTAAAAAAAAAAAAAAAAAGCCTGGTCTTTACAAGTCTGGGGTAGGATAAAAACTTGTCCAACTAGTCTTAGCAATGCCAATACACTGAAACTTCTATAGTGCAAACCTTGGAGACTAAAAAGGAAACCAAATAGAGCACAATTTCCAGATGCCCTCTTCCTGGGGCTTTAACTCCAAGTCCCCACAGTGGCTTCGTGGCTTGAAGACTCAAGAAGCAGAGAGACAAGAACATGACCACGACTCACTGAGGCACTGAAGAGGTACAGAACTGCCCAATCTTATCCAGACCCACTGAAGTCTCTGACCTGGTCAGTCTAGCTGAACCCTGCCTCCCCGCCTTCAAGTGGCAATGGCCACAGTAGACACTAGACCTACAGGCACCCTATCTCAGTGTAAGAGTCTGAAACTAATAAATTCCTGCTCAAACTGCAGTTCCAGCGGCTCACTTACTGTCTACGGGAACAGAGTGTACTCTCCCAGACACCAAAATCAAAGGCTTCCCAAGACCCAGAGAAAGGACTAATCTGGCCTTATACCTGAACTTTGACATTCTGTATCCAAATGAAGTCTTCAAACATGCAGCCGAGCAGTAGGAAATCATCTAAGGCCAAAGTGCTATCTACCCACCAAAAGGGAATGGATATTGGGCAAAAAGAGTGCTGCTCTGAGAAGGGATTTTGTACGATGTTGCTGCGTTTTCCAGATCAACACAAAATTCATTCAAGTAAACTGCCAGGGAAGCTTAATCAAATCCTACAGTCACACAGTTAAATGTCCTCATGATTCCCCAAAGAAGTAGCTAATCAATGGGTAAAGGGAGGTGTGTTTATATTGAGTCCATAAAATCTAATAACTCTCTAGAAACCAAATCTATTTCCCAGACAGTTCTCCCGGGATGCTTAAAAAAACAAAAAAAAAACAAAAAAAAAAACTAAACTGGTATTAAGCTAGGATGTCATGTTTGGGAAGACAAGAGGTGGGGGAATATTAAGGCTTATCTCTTAAAACTCCAGAACAGGTTTTACAGTAAGCACAAGAATTAAATTATGGTAAAAAGGAGCTATTTTTACTAAAACAGGGTAGACCAATTTATCAAAAATGCCATTTGACTGTGTTCATTACATTCAGGAATCTAATTTACACAATAGACACTTCGGAGTAATCTATTTTAGTCAATAAATACTCAAGCTCCTTTAAGTTCTAATCTTATCAGAAATACATACTTCACATACTCTTCTTCCTAGTTAAGCGAGAAATCAGAGGAAATTTCATAACGACTATGACTCTGCTCTATCGTTTTTTTAAGTAGGAGTGGGCAGAAAACAGCGGCATACAATTAAAGTTGCCAGAGTCCACTTACTTATGTTTTAATCTAATCCACTTCCATTTCTTACTAGCCTGCATGTGTAGCTAGTTGTCTGCTTTACTACCACAGGTGCTGTCGGTGACTGACTATCAGCAGTCCCCGGGTTAGCAAAGTTCAGCCAAGTTCACCTCGGTGCACACCTTACAGGCTGGAGCAGCAGCGGTTCCCCAAGGACGCTGCAGGGACCCTGAGAGCGCAAGGCTGCCCCGGATCCTTTTAAGCCACATGACTGTCTCCCTCCCGGGTCCCCAGTGTTCACAGAGCTTCTGGCCCACGAGCCGCTCACCTTCAATTTGGCTTCGGCTACAAACAACATCCACCTGGCAGAGTCCCGGGGTTGTCCAGCCACCGCGAACGCGGAGCAGGCATTTGCGGGGCGGACCCTAAGGACGCGCCTCTCCTCCGGGTGGGGGGTGCCAGGCAGCAGCGCACCCCTTGAGCACGGCGACAGCTCAAGCGCCGGATAGCGTTCCTGGGGCTCGGCGCCAGAACCACTTGCCCGCACGCCACAGTCTATCGGGGGGCCGGTGGCTTTGCTTTCGAGAACCCGGGCCGAGAAAAAATCTCGGCGGGGAGCAGCCGCGCGCTCCATGATGCCTGCTGACCCTGCAGAGAGGACAAGACCCTGCCCCCCGTTCCGGGTCAACCCGAGGAAGGAGCCAGAATAGAAAACGGGGCGAGTCACCCCGGGATGCGGGAGTCCCCGCGCGCGCAACTAGGGCCGCGCAGTCGGACCCGCGGCGGAAAGGAAGCGCGCCCCCCGCGCAGGCAGCCGCTCAGGGAAAGTTGCAGCCTCCTCCGGGTCCAGGACGCCGCGACCCAAGACACAGCGCGCGGGACGCCCCCGCCGCCCCTCGTCAAGTTTCCCCGGAGCGCCCCCGCGGGGTACCCAGGACGCGAACGGGCAGCTCCGCGCCACTGGCGCAGGCACACAAAAGAGCGGGGCTGCTGCGGGCCACCCCCGGGGCGCTCCCGGGACGTAAACAAACCCGGGCTCTGCACCGGGTACCTGCGCGGCGGCGGCGGCGGAGGCCGGCTGACAGCGGGATGGAGGGAGGGCCGGGACTCGGGCCGGTCGGGGCAGCGGGCGCCCGCCCGGCCACCC
>NW_004524611.1:15076833-15108225 GCF_000260255.1 Octodon degus
AGACACCGGGGGCAGCGGCGGTGGCGGCGACGGCTCCCGGCGCCATCTTGGGCTGATCGATGAATTGAACAAAGAGGATCAATTTCTGATCAAGCGAGTTATCAATGGGGGTCCGGGGAGCGAGAGAGACTTGTGTCCGACTCGGCCCCGCTCTCCCCGGCACCCCCTCCTCCCCGCCGCCGCGGCCCCCCGGCGTCCGGGCAGCCCGGGGTCCCCGGGGGAGGCCGCGACCGCCCGCAGCCCCCACCCCCGGGCGCGAGGCCGAGCGCAGAGAAGCCTGACCTGCAGCTGCTGTAAATCAAAGCGCTTCCAATATTGAAACATCGATCCCACATTGGCCGCCATCTTGAGACATATTGAGACGGAGTGAGAGGCTGATAGAGAGGGGGCTGGAGTTCAGGAGCCGCCAGGAGGCAGCAGGCGGGCGGCGCCAAAACCCGGCCTGGAGCCGGCCGCCGCTACCGCCACGGCGGACGCGGACTCTTCCTCACAGCGCCGTCGCCTCAGCAGCCATGGCGAGCCCGAGTCGGAGTCGGAGTTCTCGGGCGAGGCGCCCGCCGGCCAGCGTGGAGCGCGCGGCCCTGCGCCCTCCGAGCGCGGCGACCGTTGGGCCCGCGACCCCCGCCCCTGTCCGCACCCCAGCCCCAATCGCAGCGGCCCCGCGCCCAGCCCCGAGGGGGCGCTACGGGTCGCGGTAAGGGCTCCGGCCCCCAAAGAGGCTCCGGGCCCAGCTCACCTGGGGCACGCTCTGGCCCTTGGGGGTCGCGAGTGGTGGAGGAGCGCAACCCCTTCAGGGCCCCAGTTTAGGGGCTCTGAGTTGGAAACAGCGACCGCGCCCGTTTCGCTCACGCTGGCCCCACGACCGCTTGCCTGAGCCTAGACCCCGCGCGGTCCAGGCCCACGGCAGCAGTGCACGTGCGAGGCGCGCTGCCCGCGGGAGACCTCCGTCCGCTCCCGCCGCGCCCGGGCGGGAACACGGAGCGCGCGGCTGGGGACCGCGTTTCGTGGTTCGGGAGTCTAGCTGGGGAAAGAAGAGCTCTCCCAGGTCGCGGCGGACGTTCGTGTCCCACACAGCGGCAGCAACAATCCCCGCGTTGCACCAGGGCGCACAGCAACGGCGATGGCGCGGGGGTCCCCGCAGCCCCCCTTTGCCCGAACCGCTGCGGTTTAGGCCACGGCAGTTAAAAGTCTTCTAGCTCAGTTTTGTGTCCGGTTTTGCGACGCAAACTAAGAAACTCTTGCGGTTCAGACATCTCGGTTTCTACTCTTTTGGGGTGCAGAAAGTTGAAAAGTGGGTGCACTCGCTTGAAACAGCAAGTGTGGCCCCAAGTTTACAGTAATGCTAAGATGTAAACCGAAAAATGAATTCTCTTTTGATTTCCTTTACAGAAACCTGACCAAATCACCCGTTTTGTGATTGTCATCTTTAATTGATTACACACATGCAAGTTTGAGTTTTCCTGTAGGAATTCCATACTGTTACTCTCGCCCTTTATTTAACGTGTAATTAGTTAAAATAAATTCCTTAATCCTGAAAAGTATATGTAAATAAAATTGCATTCAATACAAAATAAAAAACGTAAGTGGAAAATAATTGCTTTTCCGCTGAGATCAAGGGTTTAGCGCTGATCACCGAATTTTAGCATTTAAAATGAAAGGACTGGAAATGAAAGTTCCCTAAGATCTAGAAAAACACATGTGCCCCTGGGTTTTGCACTGAGGTTAGTGGCCTCCGACGTCATCTGAGGTCCGGTAAGGGATGGCTCTCCATCCCCATCCCAACCTTTGACTCTGGGAGGCGCACCAAGAAGATAGGTAGGAGCGCACGGACGTCTGACTGGGGCCCGTCGGCAGCCACCGGCCAAGATGCTGTGCCCTGGCACCCGGCTGAGCACTGCAAGCCCTGGGGGGCCAAACGCTGCCTCAGCGTGGGGCTCCCGAGCCTGCGAGCGGGACGACCGGCGGCAGCTCGAACGACGCCGCCCGGTAGAGGGCAGCGGCGCCCCGACCCTCGGGTCCGGGCGCAAATGCCCACCCGCTCGCAGAGCCCGGGTGCCTAGCCACGCCCTGTCCTGGAGCCAGATTCCTGGCAGGAAGAGGCAATGCCACCTTAAGCCATTCCTGTCCCAACTAAATGTCACTTCTAACCATTATTCCCCAGCCTACACTGGGGCCAGTCTATCCTCCGCTCTTACTTGTGCGGCGGCAGGCAGGCAGGCAGGCAGGCAGGCAGGACGTAGGAATTGCCCCAAAGGTGGCTAGACAAATAAAATGTTCAGGAACGTCAAAAAAAAAAAAAAAATGAAAAAAAAAATTCTTCCGTGGGGAAGGATCAGGGAAATGGTTTGTATTTGGTACAGATGTTCTCAATCTAATTATCGTGTCGATCCCCTGGGTTTGAACCAAAAAAGAAATATATATGACCTGTGTAATACTCCAGAAGTACATCTGGTTGGAATTCAGGGTTCTGAATCCACGGCAATATTTTAGAAATAAAGCTGATGAGTATTAAATACCCTTGTTACGTTTCTGGTTATATTTAATATTATTTACATGTTAACCTGACTTAGTAAAGAAATACCACACTGGATGACCCAAAGGTCAAACCCTCTTTAAATAAAGTAGATTTCTTCCACCAGAGCTTTGCATTTTCCAAGCCTTATTGCTTTCTCCAGAGGGAGAAAAAGTTAGGATAACATTGTAGAAATATAAAATGTTACCATTTTAAAAGAAAAATTATGCTAGACAAACCACTGATCAAAACTTATTTTGGCTGAGTAACTTAAAAAAAAATCCTTTAACTGCGTTTTTCTCCGAAGTGCAGACATAAAATAACAACAAATTATGTCTATTTCTAAAGCTTTTTTCTTCCTTTAGATTGTCTTTCAGCTTCATCATTGGAAAAGTTCAAGAGGACTTTCCAGCATCTCAGTATAGTGACAAAACTGGCTACAGAATAAACTATTTAGAAATTGGGAAAGCTTCACTGCTGCCCACAAAGATAATGAATAATGCCTATGACCTCCTAGAACACAGCGTGAGAAAAGGGTTGATTAGCAAGACAACTGGCCCACTACCAAAAAGCACCTTGACATGTAACTGATATTACTTAGAATAAAGCACAAGAAAAATAATCCAGAGGCATTTGGTCCCTTTTAATATTTTGGCTCCCCCTTTAGAGGAAGAAAGCTCACAGTTCCCAGCATATGACTGATTTACCACCTCCAGCTTTCAAAATCAAGCCCCCAGTAATCAGATGGGATGGTTGACCAAAATGGTGTTTGCTCCTGCTACTTTCAGTGAAATATAGCTTATCACCAAATAAGGTAACTGAATTCCTAAATTTCATTTGTTGACCCATTTTATTTTGCCTTATAAAATCTAATTTGTCACACTGAGGTTGTGAAAATGTTCAGCAATGTAACTTACAGAAAATTGTAAAGCACCTTCCAGAGTTCCCTCCCCCTTACCCTCTTGCATAGGTAAATTCTCTTCTCCCTGACATCCACATGCAGTTCATTAAATACACTGAGGGGAAAACTGGCAAATTCTCCAAAATGCCATGTGGATTAATTTTTAGTAGCTTGGTCTTCCTTTGGTATCACTTCCAAATGAAAATACATTGTGTTGTTTCCTAAAGACTCAAATTTAGTCACTGTTCTGATATATTTAGCCTAATTCTTTAAGAGAATTAATCATCAAAAAATTCTTCCAGACTTAAAAATATACTGTAGGGTATTATAAAGGATTAAGTGCCATATTCTTTATCCCTTGCCAAAAAAGTGTTTATGTTCTCATATGTATTATAAATTTATAGAGTTAAATTTCACCTAGAAACTTTGTCTGAAGGAAAAGTTGAGGAACAATCTAGAGCTTTTAAGCAAACTACAAGGAAAGAAGACTAAGAAAGAGGGGGAAAAAAGAAAATATTTGGGAGTTTCTACCCTATACGACATATTTCAAAGGAAAAATTGAGAGATTCATCCTAAAAACTTAATTTTCTGAGTAGCTTTTGCCTCCAAATGAGAAGTAGTTCTGAATAATTTTGAACAAGAAGTATCTCAGGTAAGCAGAAATAATATATTATGCTAAAAGCTTACAACGTGATTTATTCACAAATAACCATAAAAATATAGCTATCTATGGTAAATACAAAATACTTTTAATCATGTGGAGAATCTCAATGTTACAAATATAGAAGTTCAAAAGCATATATTCTTTCAAGATAACTGAATTTGTAAATGTTTTAAATTTGGGAATCTCTAAGATCAGACAGAAGTTTTGAAACACTTCAAATTTGAAAAGGCCCTTTCTTTAAATCAAAGATTATGAATTATGAATAAATGGAGGGAAATTACCATTCCTTTTGTCTTTGGTGTCTGCCTTCCAGAATGGTTGGGTATCAGCTACTGGGATAAATAGAAGAAAGATTCCAGATTCTTTTATTTTTTTGGAGCTCAAGAAAACCAAACTACTTTTAATTGTTCTGTTTTTTAAATAATACTTTATGTTAATTATTTCTAAGTACACTATTCACTGTACTATGTAAATACCCTGTGAATAAAAGTACACATTTTGCTACATGTAATTACATGCATAGTACATAATTCATCTCTGTACGCCAAATGTATGTGTAGTTATATAATTGTACCAAGAACCTGCCAAACTTGTAAGAACCAACTATAATGATTTCTAAGTAGCAGACTCTTCTGTTCACCCTGCTCCCGGCCTATCTCTGGCAAAAGCATTTTTCAGGTTCCAAGACCCTCTATGGAATCTTCAAAGGCTTCCCTTCTGGCGCATCCCTTCACCCCGCCTTCCACTTCTGGACCACATAAGTTGATGACACTCGCTCTAGGTATCTTTCTGCACCTCTAATGATTTCATTCTGTTCTCCCCCGCTAATCTTAAACAAGAAAGCTTGTAGCTTGGTCTTTTGGTTGTGGGCAGCCTACCCTTTGAATGTGCATCTAGCTTACTGGACCAAACTTCTCATGGCTTTGGGACTTCCAGATTCTTTGGAGGGAACCTAGAATTTCTTTTCTTTTTTTTTTTTTTTTTTTGTTTTTGTTTTCTTTTTTATGGTACCAGGGATCAAACTCAGGACATTGCGCTTGCCAGGGAAGCACTTACTACACTGAGCTATCTCTCCAGCCCAGCCCCCAAAACCTGGAATTTCTCATAACCATAAAACCTGCCTTTCCAGTCATTAATCCTATCTTTTACCCAACTTATACTGCAATATAAATGCTTCTGATATTTGAACTTTATCAGAAAATCACATCTCAAGTATTCCCTTTTACCTCCTCCTTATGATGACATGCCCATACAGTTCCTGTATGCATTTTTTTTTTTTTTTGCATGTGTGTGGGCGGAGGAGGGGAGTACTGGGACTAGAACTCAGGACCTTGCACTTTCCAGGCAAATGCTGTGCTTCTGAGCTATATCTCCAGTCCTCCTGTATGCTATTGAAATAAATGCTACCCTATATGACTTCATGTCATCTCTGAATCACTAGAAATCCATAGTCCACATAGTAGACTGAAAAAGCTTGAAATATGTAAAACATTATATAAAAATCATTTTTACCTTACTTAATGTAAAGTGCAAACTCTGTGCGAAGACCTTATATTAATTCCTTTTCTTTCCTCCCAGGAGATCTGAGCCAAGCCCATTCAATCTATATTCAATTTTCATTATTAACATTACTTTTATAATATCAGTTTGCCATCCAATATTTTTAATGTACAACTATGTCCCTGGTGCTGTGACATATAGAGGCAGAGCCAAAACATGAAAAAAAAAAGTTTTAGTTGTATTTACGACACAAAGCAAAGTATTGTTTCCTTTCTCCACAAGCTCCTTTATGACACATCTCTACAGTTCTAAGGTTGGAGTTGAATGAAGACTTGTTTTCATGAAATGTAATTAGATTTTCTTTTGTCATAAGCACTGTCAGATTGTATATTTTTTTCTCCTGGGTAAGTGCGGTTTGTAAGATTTTGAAGATTTGTTCCAATGGAAAATAGGAACACGGATATTTCTAGCAGGGAATAGAAAACTTTTTCCATTCCCTCAAGCTCCATGACATTAAATATTTGACCTAGTGTCAGTTCTTGAGAATTGTATTATAATATCTTTAGAGGCTTAAGGAGCTAGCTTTAACCCAGGCCAAATCACAGATGTCACATTTTGGTTTTTTGTGCAAGAGAGGTAGGTGACAAGAGAAGCCACAAAAATGGGCTTCCAATTTAGCAACTATTTTTTCTTATTAAACTATGTGCATATACCCCCATGCTGAATAATCTAAAAAGCATACATGTTAAAAAATGTAAATCTCATCACAAATGTATTTCCAGTAATAAAACAAACATACTTTAAAAAATGAAATTACTTAAATGGGTAAAAATATCGGAATCATTAAATAAATGATAAAATATTATGTGGACACAAAACATCACCTTAAGTATCACATATAGTGACTTGCAGAAATGCTTACTATACAGGCAAAAGGAATCAGGATATAGCCTAAGTCCAACTACAAAGAGCAGGATGTTCTCTCTACATACAGAATGCTGAAAGAAAACAGGCTAACAAGCTAAAGGTCAGCTGGGCATGGTGGAACACCCTGCAATCCAAGCACTCTGGGAGGCTGAGACAGGAAGTGTGCAAGTTTGAGCCCAGCTGAGGTAACTTTGTGAGACCTGATTCAAAATGAGAAATAAAAAAGGGCTGAGGATGTAGCTCAGTGTGAAGGCCTTGGTCTGGTGCCTCCCAAAAGCGAAAGGAGGCTATCTATGGATGATAAACTTATAGATGGTTTTTTATCATCTTTTCTACATTTTATATATTTTTCAACCTGAGCATACACTGTAATACAGGAAGTTAGCAAATATTCTTTGAAATAAGGATCCACTAGAGCCCAAGATATCATTTCTTTAAAGAATAATTTAATTGTAGCCCAGAAGGGTTAACATGATCCAGTAGACAACTGAAAACAAAGAAGGAAAATAGTGTCCTAATTGTGCCACTGAGTCACTACTTGACTTTGCCTCAGGTTTCCTGCCTGTAAAATGGGAATAATTAATGCTTTCTTGTAAAATACTTTTGAGGTGTCCAACGAAAGATCCAATAAAGGCGCCAAGTATACTTCTATTAGTGCTAATTGAAGTGAATATAAAATACAAAGACATTTGAGAAAAATTGAAGTCATTAGAGTCAAGGGCAGGAAGGCACAGCAGGTACAAAGCCAAATGCCACGCTGTGGTTGTGGGGGATCTTTGTGCCCTTTAACAAGTTTTTTGGGGACAGATAAGAATGACACCAAGAAGTCTGGGGAGTGTGGCGTCCAATTGCCCAACACTATCTGTTGAGCAAAGTGCCGTGTCAAACACTATATAAAAACACAGAAGCAGCAGACAAGGTCTCTGCCCTTAGAAGCTTGCAATTTAATTGGGTTGCAGGATAGGGCAATAACATGAAAAATAGTAATTCTACGTGAAGCACAAGACAAGCAATATCCAGAAAGGAGTTGATGAAATGCTAACGTTTGCCTGAACATTAGCATTGATCTGAGCAGTGCGCTGGGATTTATTCTTGATTTAGATGAGCAAGATTTGAGGAATGATGAGGCAGGAAGTGAAAGGTGGAAGATGTTTGCGGCTGGGGAGGGCATGTCCAGTGCAGAACAAGGAGGGACACAGAGCAGAGTACTGAGCTGGGCAGAGCCCAGGCTGGCATCATAAAGGCTGGGTAGTAGAAACATCCTGGTGGCATCTCTGAAGGAGTAAGGGGGAGACAGTGTGCCCATAGAAGTCTCAGCAGTGTGTAGCTCCCAGGAAAGACTCATTGCCACCCAAGTCCCCATTTCTAACTCACTGTGCCATGAAGGACCCTTGCCTTATCCTTCCAGTCAGCACCCAAACAGGAGAGCTAAGGGCAGGTGCTTTGCATGTATCCACTGAGTGAAAATGGGGTGAAGATCTCACTGACCTTAAATTAGCACAATTTAAGGTCTAACTTTTCCCAAATCTCAGTTTCCACAGCAGGCAGGTAGGCGCGTGCGCGCGCGCACACACACACACACACACACACCTATGGGGAGAATTTGATGAGAAATTTCCGTATGAAGTGCTTAGCTCTCTTCCTGCATACAGTAAGCAGCCAGTAAAAGTAAACTGTTACTATTTAATCTCATTTAACTGCATTACACTCATTTCCTAATTTTGCCTCTATGCACCACACTGATATTTTAGTACCATTTTATAGGCAGGTAAACTGAGGCTCACAGCACCAGAAATGGGATTTTTCAGCCAGGCCCCCAGGAACCTGCTAAATTTTCTAGCCACCTTTTAATGACATAATCTCAACTGGCCTCTGCCAAGACCTTTCTCAAGCAACTGATGCTTTTTAAAATCTATTCCTCCAACCTCTATTTAGTGAGGGCCTGCTATGTGCTGGGTCTGCAGCCTGTGCTGGGTTCCTGATTCCCAGTTTTCTGTCCCTTCTCCATGGGAAGAAACTCCAAGGAGAGAGAGGACCCTCCACTACCTCCTCACCCTGTGGTGTATCACTGCTGCTTATGAAATGTCTTTATGCCCCCATGTGCATTCTTCCTGCCACACTGCATTATAATCCTTCAGCCTTCTTTGTTTCTGGCCACATAACCACTTATTACCAGGATGAAACTGTGTCGTGGGTAGTTCTGACCTTGGCAAGGGCTGACCTAATATTTAGCATCAAGGCCTGTTTACTCAGGACCTTTTATTTCAGAAAGCAAGGTCAAGAACACAACCATGTACAGTTTTCTGCTTTTTCAAATGTGATGTGAAATAAAGTCAACTCAAAACAAAATCTACAATCTACTCCCAAAACTTCTGTTAGGCTGGTCAAAATGGGGTTTGTGGTATATATGTCTGTTTCTGTGTGTGTGTGTGTGTGTGTGTGTGTGTGTGTGTGTCTTGGGACAGACAGGAAGGCAAAGTGACCGGGTGTCTTAGAGCCATATGAAATGCAGTAATAGCTCCTGTCTTGGAGAGAGCTTAAAAGTTGGCTGGGGAGACATCAGAAACATATTTGAGGTTATTTAACTTGCCCAAGAGACTAATTAATGGAGGCCAAGCCCCCCAAAGCCCAGCCCCACACAGGTATGTGGCCAGGGCTTAAAGATTTCAGGGGCTGAGACCCCAGCTCCTCACTGACTTAACTATATACCTCTCTTAGTTTCTTTCCCCTTTGGAAACTTCTGAGGTCAGGCTTCCCCCCAAATGAAATGTTTACAGAATCTCTTGGCAGGGGGTTAGGGAAAGAACCATGTGGACATTGCTGTTACCTACTGACCTCCTGAGGTTGGAATGTCCAGATGGGAAGTGACAGGCCTAGAAGAGTCATCTTTGCCTGTAAAACCATCTGATCACAGCACTTATTACACAGAGGGCTTTATACAACAGGTTTCTCAGACAGGAAACATTATGTCTCTTGGATTGAGGCTGGAGGAGACAAAAGCATTTCTCCAATGGAACTTGCTTATAAGCCCAAATTAGGGCTTTTTGTACCAACCCAAACCTCACACAGCATCTCTATCATGCCTGGATCATGCCTGGGCCTCAACCTGGTCAGAGCCTGCCTGACTCTCCAAAGGGAATCTCCCTCTCACCCTGTCAGATGGTACTGGGCATTGTCTGTCCAGTAGCCATCTCTCTCTGTCTTACCTTACAGCAACCTGCTTGCCAGCAGTCCTTGGCGGGTGAGGTTTTGTCTCCAGACATCTCTCTGTGGCAGTGGAGGCTCCAGACACCCTGGTCCAGGGCATCTATAATAAAGATTGATAACTTGACCTTGGTCTTGAATGAGACATCGATTGCAAATGAGAGAGTCAAAAGTCCCCCTTAAGTACAGCAAGACGGGCTGTTTGGCAATCTAAGCCGCTGGAAGAGGGTGTGTTTTCCTAGTCATCATTGGGAATCCGCTTGCTAATTGCTGAGGGTTCTTACTTCTTCACTTTAGGGGAGTCTGGTTTAATGGACTGTCTGGGGAAGTATCTGATTAACAATCGCACTCTGGCTTCACCACGGGAAGGGAGGGGTCCTGGATACGCTATTAGAGTCCAAGGCAGGCAGTTTAATAAAGCAATTGCAACTAATTCCAGGTCCCTATCTTAGCCTCTCTCATTCCTAAATTTAATACCGACTTGTGAGTGGGAGGTGGGATTAGTTTACACAAGCTCCGTTTATCCGATAGCATTTTATTACCAACCAAGTCAGACCAGGTGGTAGGGGTTAGTTTTGTTTTCTTTTGAAACTGCTCTGGGTCTTTCTGTTGAACCAGTCGCTTTCCACTCCCACTTTTCAGTGCTGTTTTTCTGTCAAAAATGGACTCCCTTAGAATTAAAAAAAAAAAAAAAGAAGAAATGACGCTCTGCCCCGCCTAGCTGGCCTCGTTGCCTGATCTATTCGAGATCCGGGTTCTTCAAACAAACCCTGCCCCACTTTCCCCCAGGACGCCCCTTTCCCGGTGTCCTCCTCCTTGCACATTTGACACCAGCTCAAGAATCTTGTAGCTTCTCGCCTTTCCACTCCCAGCAGAATTTGTTCTTCAGCACTTCAAAGCGAGGCCTTGTTTGCACCTCTTGTTTCAAACAATAGACTAAATTTCCTGTCACTGCTTCTCTTTAAACTGCCTCTCTGGTGCTTCAGGAGCAATAAAGCTAAATCCTCATCCACCCTGCTTCTCGAGGGAGACAGCGCCAGAGGCCAGAGAAGGTCACACGGAGACTGCAGACGGACAGACCTGCGTGCACATCGCCTTAGGCTGTCTATCCAGCTTCTTGCTTTTGTACCGAGCTTTTTTAGCTGGGCAGCTTTGAGAGTCTTACTTAACCTCTCTGAATCACTTTGTGTCTTCCGCTGTAATAACTGAACTAAAGCCTGCTAAATCATCCTGTAGTGAAAATGAGATTAAATGATGAGGGGTAAGAACACAGCTCTGGAGCCAGACTGCAGGCATTCAAATCCTAGCTCCACACACTCTCTGTCTGCTCTGTCTCCAGCTTGCAGTTCTCAAACTCTGGGCTTGTTCTTCCTTATCTGTAAATTAGGATAATTATAGAACAGACCTTGCAAGGTCTTTGTTAGGATTAAATTAATTAATATGCAGAAAGCATTAGGCCTGACATGGGTGTCTTTTAGCAATGGTTTTATTTTTTTCTTCTTCTTATTCCTCACTCTAGAAGGGACCTGTGGCCACATTTTTGTTCTCTAGCCCAGCTCCATGTCCAGTGTTCAAAGCCTATTGGTGTTTTGGTTTGGTTTTGGTTTTTTTGAGACAAGGTCTCATTATATAACCCAGGCTGGCCTGGAACTTGTGCTCGCCTGGCCTCAGCCTACTGAGAGTAGCCGGCGATACAAATGTGTGCCACCACCCCTAGCTATTTGTAGTCCATTGGAAGTATGTGTTTTTTAAACTTTCACATCTCTAGAGTATCATTTGCTTGGGGGAAGGGGTACCAGGGAACAAACCCAGGGACACTGTAACACTGAGTTATATCAGCCTTTTTAGTTTTTAATTTTGAGATAGGGTCTCACTAAGTTGCTAAATTGCCCAGGGTGGGCTCAAGGTTTCTATCCTCCTGCTTCAGTCTTTCAAGTGCTGGAGTTACAGGTAGGGGACCGGGGACATAGCTCAGTAGAATAAGCACCTGCTTGGCAAGTGCAAGGTCCTGAGTTCAATCTCTGGTACCTTAAAAAAAAAAAAAAAAAGCAGAATTACAGGTAGGCACCACTGCATCCGGTTGGAGCAACATCTTTGCTTAACAGTGATAAAAATACGTGGGGATTGGATCCATAGCATTGTAGCTTCAGTGCAGGGAAACTTCTGAATGAGACTGTAATGCTAGGTACATGACAAGATGTGTTTGTCAAAACTCATAGAACTATGCAACAAAGAGAGACCCTAAATGCAAACTGGACATGAATGAATAACTGCATTGTATCACTAGGTTTCATTAATTGTAATGTACACACCATGCAAATGCAAGATGTTAATGATAGAAACTATGTACAAAGAAGGTAGTTGGTAATTCACTATACATATCAATCTTTCTGTAAATCTGAAACTATTCAAAAGAAATAAAGCTTAGGTTGAGTCTGTACCTAGGGGATAAAGCCCTTGCCTAGCAGGTATGAATCCCTGGGTTCCATTCCCATCACTGGGAAGGAAGGAGGGAAGGAAGGAAGGAAGGAAGGAAGGAAGGAAGGAAGGAAGGAAGGAAAAAGCAAGCTACACATGATGGCATATGGCTATAATGCCAGCACCCTGGGAGGCTGGGGCAAGAGGATCACAAATTCAAGGCCAGCCTGGGCAACTTAGCAACTTAGTGAGATCCTATCTCAAAATTAAAAAGAAAAGAAGGAAGGAAGGAAGGAAGGAAGGAAGGAAGGAAGGAAAAGAAACCAGAGAACCAGAGAAATAGCTTAGTGTCAAGGCCCTGGGATCATCCTCAGCACTACAAAATAAAAAGTAAAGTTCATTAATTTAAAAAAAAAAAAAAAAAAAGCTGCCTCCAAAATAGAGCCGGGTTCTTGCATGTCCTTGCTTCCCCTATCCATGCACAAATACTGACCAGCAGTCAGAAAGTAACCAATCACATGTCTTCTTGGATTATGCTGAAATTAACAACTGTTCATCATTCTGTCCTCAGGGGATGCTGGTGACCCACAGCTTTGTCCCTGGAGCTGGCAAAACATAGGAGAAGGTCTTCTCAGCTCATACTTAACTTCTGGTCTGGCCAGGGGCCTCTGGATGAAGGTCCCTTTAATATCTCCTAAGTTTTGAGTAAGTATTGGGCACAGGTGGGCATCCCTGGCATCCTTATCTCCTTGTCCGTGAGTTTAGGTCTGTCATTCCTTACCCCCACCCCAAACACACACAGCCTTCAAGCCCTGGCCCCTGGGGAACCATAGCCGTGGATCTGCTTTCCCCAGACTCGGCTTCTACCTTTTACCTTTATCTGAATTTCTCCCTTTATCCTGACTTGCTAGAAATGGTGATCCAGTGATTCACCAAAGTTTCTCCCCATGCCCAAAGCCCCGAAGCCCAATAAAACAGCCTCCCACCCACTTCCAACCCCACCAAGCAGTGAGGTCTTATGTTTGGTGTCCTGAGGCCAAGATTGCAATAACCACTGAGTATAAGGCAACCACAACAGGGCTGCAGAAACTTCAAAAACACACTTTAAAGGCTGCTGACAGAAACTTCCTGGGCTCAAGCTGCCCGGCCATTTCCTGACTGAACTCACTCCTCTGTGGGCTTACATTTCCACGGCATGTCACTGGATGAATAAAATCATCAGTTCTGATACTCTCCCAGAATGAGACTGGCCTCACTGCAGGCATCAGAAATTGAAATTACTGATGACCTAATGAACACAAAATCATAAGGCTGTGGAATTTGAGGTGAACAGTAACATGAAGAATTGCGGGGGGTGATTATTACTAGTTGCTTTAACAGTGTGATAGACTCGGAAAAGCCTGAAATGGTGAAGTAAAACTGTGGTTTCAGGCAGACCTGGCTGGTGACTGGCTACACAGCCTTGTGAAGCCTGTCTTTCCATGAAGAAGACAGGCTTGTGGATTTGGAAGGAGTAATTGCACTAATGTATGTTCAGTGTCTGGGAGATGCGTAGCAGAAGTCCAAGATGGTTTCCTGGATTGTAATCCCAGCATTCTGGAGAGGCTGAGGCAGGACAACAAGTTCTAGCCCAGTTTACGTAACTTAGTGGGATCGTGTCTCAAATGATAAAACAAAAATGGGCTGGGGAATGTAGCTCTGTGGATATGCCCTGGAATCAATCTCCAGTATCAAAAAAAAAAAAAAAAAAAGGATTGTTTCCTTCCTTCAAACATAACTATAAACTTTACGATGTTTCTTTAAAACTTGCCCCAGCCTAAGAAGATGTAGTAAGTGAAAAATAAACATAAAACAATGAATCAGTAACTTTGTCTATTTTGTTTTGTGGCTCCAAGCTTCTGATGTAAATAATTTACAGTGTTAAAAATGAGTTAACAGCAGGTCTTGGAGGAACCAGAAGAAAATTCATTCCAGAATGAAGGATTGTCTTCATGAGGGACTGTTGAGTGCAGGGAAATTTAGAATTGAGACAAGCATCTTTTACATAGTTATTAATCTGGTTGGATAGGATTTTTAATAATTAAATAGTATTACTGCAATATAAGTGATATTTTATTAAGCTTAAATGAAATGTACATTTAGGAACTTAATTTGAAGCATTGCCTGCTTAGTTCTTCTATTTTTCATAATTGTATATGTGTGGAATTTCTGTTTTCCTTACTATATTGCATTATGTGCTTACATTCTTAGCCTTTTGCTTTATTTATAGGGATGTTATTTCTTATGTTTTAAGGAAATTGATATGAGTGCCCTCAATGACAAACTCGGAAAATGGCATCAAAAATTTCTGACTAATCACTAATGAAATTGCCATAATAGATGAGGAAGGAAGCATAAATTGCAGGGGAAACATAACTTCATTTCATAAACGTCTCGTGTTTGTTTGACAGCTTCTGAAATTTTCTTTGTCATTTCGAAAATCAATACAAAATACAACTAAACACCAGACTTAGCTGCTTAGCCCGAGACAAAATAAAAGATTGAAAGCTCCCGAATCACCAGCTGTCGATTGCTGAAGATCATATTGCTTAATGCAATTATTTTTTTTCTCCTCCGTCCAAACATTACTCAGCCTCCGTGATCTCTCACTAAGACCCAGATGTACATACATTATGTCAGTGAATTCACAGCACAAAGGGATGGGGGACAACTGGCAGTTATCGGTTTGGTTGATCAATATAGACAGGGCGGTAATGAACACCTAGCACCCCACCCCACCCTCTCTCATCCTGACAGTAAATTGTGTACTCTGGTTCCCTAAAAGCACCAATTAACTCCCTATCTTCCTTCTTTCTTCATCACCTCTACCTTCTCACTGACACTGAACTTGGAGGGGTGATATTACCCTGCTCCTGGGTGGAAAGCTTCCTAAGGGAAGGGACTGTTCTTTATTATTTTTTTCTTTCTTTAGTTTTACAGAGCTCATGGTTACTGTCACTTGTCCGCCCCACCCCTACATCCACTCTTCACTCTGTGGCTGGGGAGGCCACATTTACCTCTGGGTTCCCTACCCTGTGGCTTCCTGGTGGGTTCTGTCTGTTCATAGGAGGCCCTGCTGGACACAGGAGGATGGAAGGAGGAGAGGCTGGGGCTCAGTTTCCCCACTCCCTGCTTTGCTTCTAGACTGTGATCAGTAGCTGTGTCTTCTAACAACTCTGGTTCTGCTACTGTTTGGGTTTGGGCTACATCATGTAGTAAAGGCTTTTTCCACAAGAAAAAGGCTTTTGGGAGGTGCTGGACCCTTTCAGAGGTGAGGTCTAATGAGAGATCTTTAGGTCATTAGGGGTGTATGTTTAAGGGCACTGTGGGGGACCCTGTTCCTTCTGCTTTCTCTCTTGTGACTTGGCCATAAGGTTACCTTTTCTCCATCATGTCCTTCTGTCACCATGTGTTACCTCACAATGGAGCCAGCTAGTCATGCCCTGAACTGTGGACTATGAGCCAAAATAAACCTTTCCTTTTCATCAGTTGCCTTATCTCAGGTATGTGTTCTAGTGACAGAAAGCTAACTAACAGGCTCCCACCAGTCACCCCTCTCCTGTGGCTCCAGCTGTCAGTCCCTCCTCTACCTGCCCGGAGTGCTCGCAGCTTCCTGCCATGGCTGGTTTCAGGGGCCTGCAATTTAGCCCCTTCAGTTGGCTTCTATCTTTTACCTGGTCTGCTTCCTGTGATTTTCCCAGCCCTGTCAGGGATGGAACCCAGGACCTTGCATTCCCAGCACTTCTTTTATTTGTCATTTTGAGGCAAGGTCTCTCTAAGTCTCTCAGTTGTCCTGAGTGAACTTAAACTTGCTATCTTCCTATCTCAGCCTCCCAGAGTGCTGGAATTACAGAAATATGACCCCAAAGCCAGCTTCTAGCCCCTTCTGACCTTCTCCTGATTATTTTTGACTGTTTTCTACTAGTCTCCTCACTGGTACAGCGGGGATTTAAAAATATAACTTTAACTTATACGTCAGTGAATGAAAATGAAAAAAGAAAACATGCATGCAACTCAGCAAAGTGGAATCCAGCAAGGAGCTGGTTGCTTTTCCCTGTGGTCAGTGTGCATCATTCTCAGCTTGGAAAGCCTCCCGGGTTGCTCCTTTTTGTAGCCAACCCCAGAGCAAGGGAGGTAGGGACTAGATCTTTCCTGTTCCTTCTCCCAGTCTTGTCTCCAGAGCCTAGTGCTGTCAATAGTAATCTATTGAATGAATGAAGGCTTTCACGGTTGAGCCTATTCAGCAGCGTCCCTCCCAGAGCTCAGAAACCTTCCTTTGCTGTTCTGATCTCAGGGCATTTAGTGCTAAGGATTAAGGAGAAGCCACTAAGGCAATTTGCCCCAAGGGTGGAACAGTTTGACCCCTGTTTCCTGCACTGCAGAGAGTAGTGAAGGGCCCTTGAAGACAACACACTGTCTTACAAATGGCTCATGAGGTGTGCCCTGGGAAACCTCATCGGGAGATTGTGGTTTGTGGCCTGGGCGATAATTGGGAAAGATACTTTTGCAAAACAGAGGCTGTAGCTGTGGACCAACAGGGGCCCAACCCCTGAAAACCTGGCCTTCCCCCATAGCCTGGGGACTGGGACTGAGAGAAGACAGCCAGAACCCAGCCAGCTGATCTTGAGATTCTCCGTGGCATTCAGTGATAACATGTAGCTTTAAAGCTTGGATCTGAGAACAAGGTACATGAGAGCACCCAGATCATAGAAGGAATTTGCTCAAAGCATAATTTTTTTTTTTTTTTTTTTTTTTTTTTTTTTTTTTTTTTTTTTTTTTTGGTGTGCTGGGAGTGAATCCAGGAAGTTCATTCTATACTACATCCCCAACCCCCAGCCTTTTAAAATTTCGATATAGAGTCTGCCTAAGGCATTAAGTTGTCTGAGGGTGAACTTATGATTCTCCTGCCTCAGCCTCCTAGAATGCTGCCTGGCTTCAAAGTATTATTTTAATTGCCTCTCTTGAAGCAAAGAGCATGGGGAAAGTAGCAACTCTGAGCTCCAAGAATACCATGCTCCTTAAATCTTAGACATTGATATTGCTTAGATATGGTCATCTTCAGAAAGACAGGGACAGAGAAGTGAAAAGCAGTCCATGCCTGAGAACAGAACTGGATGGGGTTTGAATTCTGGCTCCACCATCTAACACATTCCCTGCATGTCATTTTGCTCATCTGTAAAGTGGCCATATTTTATATTGCTTCAGTACTGATGGGCTTAACATTTGTGGGTTCCAAGATCTGAGTGCAACCCTACAGGTCTGGATTAATTTGCAGTTTCACCATTGCCAACAGGCAAAATTTGGTAATTTGGTAATTCTCACTGGGTGACCTCATTACTGCATACCCGTTGAGAGGGGTGGACCTATGCTATGGACAGTGTGCTTTGTGACTTAGCAGTTTGGAGGGAGGACTAACTTAAAACCTTCTGTAGGGAAGGAATTAGGTAGTGCATGCAAAGTGTCTGAGTATCAGGTATAATTACCAAGATCCTCAATTCTTGGAGGCTAAGACTTATTGCTGGTTCTATTTTGATGTCATCAATCTGTTCATGATGGGATGAGGTCACCTCAAGTCCTCTAGCCAGACTCCAAGGAGGCCAGGCTCTGAGATTCACCTATAGGGAAGGTGGTCCCCGCAGATCAGGTACCTAGGCTCAGCACCCCTGACTTGAGTCCTTTTGGGTGGGCTGAAAAAAAAAGAGAATTACAAAGTAATGCACACACACACACACACACACACAAAGAAAGTAACACAGAGGGCCAGGGAGATAGCTCAGTAGAATAAGCACTTGGTTGGCAAGCACTAGGGCCTGAGTTCAATCTCCAGTTCTGCCAAAAGAAAAAAGAAAGAAAGAAAGAAAGAAAGAAAGAAAGAAAGAAAGCCTGCATGGCCTCATTGCTGCCTTTGTGACTTCTTGGTCTTGGATGATGGTGACATAATAGAAATGGGTATCAAGGGACTGACCTTCAGATGTGCATCAGAAAAAGAGGAAGACTGAGGACAATAACCTAGACCCTCTGGTGTTTCTTCCCTAGTTCCTGCAATCTGTTGCGAAGGTTCCATCCTAGAATCCAACCTCAGCGTCATCTGTCATAAATGTTAGAGGACCTAGGGCCTCATCATAGTTCAGTTATCTTATGTTTCCTTATTCTATGTGCATTCCCATCACCAACGGTCCTGGCACATACCAGGTGTTTTAATAAGTGTCTGAGGAATTTAAGAAGGAAGGACCCAGATTCAGTTCTCAGCAGAGTCAAGTTTCTAGAAGCATGAGGTCAAAGTTGATCCTTCTGAGCTGCTTATGTTCAAGGCCTCTCTGTATTTAAGAATGGGTACTCACCTGCAACCCCAGTACTCTATGAGGCTAAGACAGGAGGATCACCTGTTCAAGCAGCTTAGTGAGACTTCATCTTCAAGTAAAAAATAAAAAAGGGCTGGGAATGTAGATCAGTGCAAAGGCCTTGGGTTCAATCCCCAGTACCAGGAAAAATATAAAAGAAGAGCAATGTCAGCCATTGTGGTGGTGGGTGACCAGCCTAGATCTGATTTTCCACAATTTCTTTTTTTAATTATTTTTATTTTTATTTTTTATATTTATTTATTTTGTGTGGGGGGGGCCAGTTCAGCCCACCAGAGGGCGGGGCTGGCTGGCATGTGGCCCTGGGGGATTGAACCGCGGTCCCTGTGCTTTTGCTTAGCTTGTTCTAAGTAGGTGCTTTAGACCACTGAGCCATCTCACCAGCCCCTTCCACAATTTCTTGAGTGCATTTCAAACATCTGGCGCCAGTGAAAAGATCTGGGTGAGGCCTGGAGCCAGCGTTAGGCCATCAGTGAGCTGTGAACCTGATAAAAATCCTAACAGTCCCAGAAGCCAAGCTGGACCGGGACATGAGATCATCGGATGCCTCAGATACTTGAACCAACTTGTTTGCAGCTTTCCCCATCCTGTTTTTCATAATTCATGATTCACATGAGATTTTTAACAACAAAAACATTCAGATTAAATTTTATATGAGATGTTTTTCACTTCTTATACAAGCCTTATCAACCATTTTGATCACAAAAAAAACCCTCTGCCCACCTCCGTAATTATTTAAGGATTTTTTTTTTACTTGTTTTTCTGCTTAATTTGATGTAGAGATAGGAACTCTGGGTATTGGAAGGTGGCATTAAACTGCAGCTTATCAGGTGACTCAGCTAACTTGATGATCCAATTTGCTTTCATTGGTAGGACAGAACAACATGTACTATTTTTTTAAAGTTGTAGCAATTCCTAAAGTCAATTTCCCCTCCTGGTTGTTGAAAGAATATTTAAAGGACTAGCCTATCTCTTTTGACTTCACACCCATGGTTTTCAGTGGTGTAAGCACATAGCCAATAAGGGATGTATCATAATTTTGGTGAGAATACCATGTCCTTGAACACAATGACTTCACCACTTCCTGTCAGTGGCAAGACTGCTCCTCGCTGTCATTATTCTTGTCATTGTAAAATTTGCCATTGATCTTTATGTCTCTATTACTGCTGCTTCAAGAATGAAGCTCATACCAAAACTTCAAATGAGAGAGAGAGAGAGAGAGAGAGAGAGAGAGAGAGAGAGAATTTTAAAAGTAAGGAAGACTTGATTTAATGTTAGGTCGATTTTTATTTCAATTTTAAAATTTTTTGAAAAGGGAAAAAACTCAAAGATTGGCTTCCTTGTTCTTGTGACAGAAATGTCCAATAACACAGTTATTTTAAAGCGTAAAGTATATTCTTGGGGCTGGGGATATAGCTCAATAGTAGAACGCTTGCTTGCATAATATGCAGGAGGCCCCTAGATTCAGTCCTCAATGCTAAAGAATGAAAAGAAGGAAGGAAGGGAGGATAGAAGGAAGAAAGGAAGGAAAGAAGGAAGGGAGGGAGGAAGGGAGAGAAAGGAAGAGGAAGGAAAGAAAGAAGAGGAAGAAAGGACGGAGGGAAGGGAGAGGGAGGGAGGGAGGGAGAGGAGAGGAAGGGAGGGAGAGAGGGCAGTACAGCTGGGGCCAACAAAATTGAGTTCTTTCCCAGGGATGGCTCTTCCTCAAGTTAGCCACCTCACTCAAAGCCCTGCCCTACCCTGAGGACAATCAGTATCCCAAAGGCTGCTCAATGTAGTGGGGATAAAGGCCCAACTCCCTTGTCTCAAGGTGAGACAGCTCTGATGGATGACCCCAGTTCCCAGGATGACCCATGAACCTGGGAGAGGCTTTTTATGTGTGACTTCACTGAAGCTAAATCTTGCCCCTGACTGAAGCTTGCTAGCCCTCCTCATAAAAGTACTGGCCTTGAAGTATTGATCAATCCCCAGCAAGCTGCTTGTACTTGACCCTCTGAGTCTACTTCCTGAGGAACCCAAGTCTCCATTCATATTTCCTAAGGTCCCCAGGTGACTCAGGTGCTCAGGGAGAACTAAGAATTGCTTCCACACAGCCCCTGAGCAATAGTCACCAGGCCTCTGCCTTCAGTCCTTCAAGGTGCTTCTGGGAAACTCCTCCTTCAAAAGACCTGAGATTGAATTCACGACAGTGTGCACTTATGGATCCCTTGAGACCATGGATTCCCGTATGGTGTATTCAGCATCTCTACCCCATGACAGCCCCCGTGCAGAGCACGGTGTCCTGCCATCTCTGAGATGAACTAGAAAGATGTTTGCCAAAAAGCTACAGATTCCCTTGTATATAATACAGTGCTACACAGTGTCTGGAGGCTGTCAGAAGCCCCAAGGAGTAGAGGACATAGGATGGGGGGCTCCAGAATGGCAGGTGCCTGTTTAGATCTAGTCAAGGTGTGGGCAGCTTCGTGAACACAGGTGGACTCCTTTGCTAGTAAGTTTAGCCTCATGCAGGATCCGGGGAAGAAAACTGCACAAACAGCCTCCCCAACAAGAGCTGCCAGAAATGTACACAAAGGACATAGCTTTGACATGATGTTCTGTGAAAGAAGTGTCATTATACCATTTTTTTTTTTTTGAGATAGGGTTTTACCTTGTACCCCAGGCTGGGCTTCAACTCACTATGTAGCCCAGGTTGGCCTTGAACCCACAGTGATCTTCCTGCCTTAGCCTCCTAAGTGTGGGGCTTACAGGTGTGCACCAGCACACCTGGCTATTGTACCCATCTTGCAGATTGGTGAAAGAAATACCGAGAGACTGACATTGTACTCAGAGGTAGTGGAAACTGGAAGCTGGGCCTCTACGCCTCAGGCTTTGGCCACAGGGAGAAGGAGCGGTCTTTCTTGAGCAGCTCCTGGCTGCTCACAAGATGGAAATAGAGACAGAGTGCGAGCGTGTACCACACTTTGCCCACAAGAAATGCAACACATTTTCATAGTTGAAATTTACATAGTTCTTTATTCATGAAATGATGAACAGCTGCTATTTTGCTGCATTCCCAAGAAGAGTTGAAAAGGCAGAAAGGAAGAGAACAGACACGTTAGGCAAACTCCATCTGCCCCTCGTGTCTAACACTTTCTTCCCTGCAGATAGCAGACAATGGGGTTACCAGATGTCATTGCCTGCTCAGGAAGGACCCAAAATGCGTGTGACTGACCATGATGCAGCCAGCATCAACCAACATCTCTTTATTTATGTATTTTCTCCAAATATTATAAACGCGCTCACTCCTGTCCCCTTCCAGGCTACCCTGAGACAGAGGCTGGTTCCCGTGGAATGTGGTACCTGTGGGTTCTCAGTTGGTACTGTGGTCTAGAATAACACCCACCCACCTGGGCTTCCTCTGGATGTATGGAAGGGGCTGATGGGCCTTGCAGAATACTGGGGGGACAGTTCTCAGCTCCTACTAAGGTGCAGTGAAGCCAGAGATCACCCAGTGGGGTCAGGTGTGGCCTCTCTGCCATCACATTGTGACCTTGGGATGTGACCATAGGCTGAACACCCAGAACGGTTCCTCCAGCCCTCTTTGCTATCCTGAAGTCCCTTTTCTAATCGTGGGTATCCCAGATGGCACCAACCAGCCAAGAAAGGGGGCTGTGGGTGGGACCCACTCTGACTTTTTGTACAATATTGACAATTTCTTGGTAGGGATACCTGTACCCCAAGCTCTGCCTCTGCTCCATATGCACCTTGTGGTAAAGACCCAATGCGCATTGGTGTGCCTGCTTCTGAGGTCACTGTGTCACCGCGGAATCAGGAGAGGCTCCTTCTCCCATCCCAAGGAGATTGAATGGTGACATGATCACCTGTGCCCTGTCCCAAACCACAATCATCTTTCCTTTTCCATGCACCTGACTCTGAATCTTTATTCCAGGGTCACACCATGGTTTCTCAAGGTCAAGCCAGACAGAATATTTTAGAAAATGATCCCAACCCACTTTTTCCTGCAGGAGGAAGCTAAGATAGATCCAGCTGAAATAACTCCTAGACGGCCCAGGGACCCCGGTAGGAGTGAGGAAGGCCAGGGCCATTGGTACCTAGGTTAACAGAAGGATGTTTTCTCTTTTTTCTCAGAGCAACCTGAGGCTGAAATTAAAGCAGGGAGGAGCACATTCTGAAGAATGTCATGAGGTGGATCAAGTACCCTCTTTTCTTTGCCAATGCAAGCCCTGGACTGTCATGTCTGGACATCAAAAGACCAGGATGGTGAAAAAGGGTATCATCTTAGCTTCTTGTAGCTTGTTTGTGCTCAACACTGTGCTTTATTTTATTATTATTTTTTCATTCTGTTAAAGAAAAACATGACAGAATCCAGGCTTATGGATGGTGTATCCCTGCACAATCCCAGCATTCTGGGAGGCTGAGCCAGAAAGATCACATTTTTTTTTGGGCTGGCTCAGGCTGCCTTAAGGGTGGGTAGGGTGTGTATTTGGAGCCAGGAATCAAACCATGGTCCCCTGTGCCTGACTGAGTTTGCCAAGCAGGCACTTTAAACAGCTGAGCTAACCTGCAAGCTCCTGCTAGGATCACAACTTTGGCTCAGCCTGGGCAAGTTAACAATTCCATGAGACCCTGTCTCAAAATTAAAAGCAGAATGGACAGGAGATGGAGCTCTGTGGGAAGGCTCTGGGTTCATCCCCTACTTCTGAAAAAAAAAAAAAAAAGAAAGAAGGACAGGAATAAAGAAGAAAGAGGAGCGAGCTATGAATTCTGTCTGTCTCTTATTGAGCCACAGACCCCAACCCCAAATCCAAGTGGGCTGGGGGGCGGTGTTGTTGGCAATCTTTGGCTTAACTTTTGTGGCTTCCAAGCAAGAAAGGAAATTTAGACATGATTTTCTCTCAGCACCAGATTCTGGGATGCCAGGTAATTAGGTGACTAGGAGAGGTCACTTTCTGTTAGGGAAGAAGGAGCACCCAGACAATACCCACTGGGCAAGAAAGGGCATGGCACCCATTCTCTGGCTTGAGAATCAAGAGAATCATGAGAACCAAGATCTCTAGACTTGGGGACTCGTAGTGAGAGAGAAAGACCAGGGCCCAGGGATATGGGAAGTTTGGAGTCGCATCCCATCACCCACCAGTCATGTGACCTTAGGCTAGACATTTTGATTCTCCAGCCCTCAGTTTCCTCGAACACAACAAGGTGACAGTCAGGACACACCCTCCTGTCATGATTGCTCATCACAAGTGAGACAATGAGTAGGAAAGCATTTTGCAAATTGTGTCTGGGCATAGCTTGGAGTCTCCTCCCGAGTAGGAGGATGGTGGGTTAATTTCTTTCCCTCTGAGGCTGGGACTCCCTGTTATTGTTCTATGGGCACAGTGAGTTCCCATCAGCAGTTTGCAGCCTATCTCATGCCTTCAATTAACAAAGAGGAGCTAGCCCTGTAATCCCAGCACTCCAGGAGGCTAAGGCAGGAGGAGGATAAATTTAAGCCCAACCTGGGGAATTTAGTGACTTAACAAGACCCTATCTCAAAATAGGAAATAAAAAGGACAGGCTATAGTGATGTAGCTCACTATAAAAGCTCTGGGTTCTATTCCCAGTACTGCAAAAACTACAAACAAAACCAGAAACAAACAGGACCCCTGGGCTGGGCCAGCCCTCAGGGTGGACTGGAGAGCTGCCATGGGGAAGAATGGGTGGTGGCTCCCAGCTTCCTCCCAGCTTGGTTTTCTCTCACAGCTGCATGGTGAGATCTTGTCACCTGCAAGAGACAGACTTGTTCGGCTGTGGACAAGAGGACTCAGTGGCCCAGAGACTCCCAAGGGAATTGCCCTTCTTGGTGGCTAGCAGGTGTATGGAATGGGATGTATTGCACTCACTATCTGATGTGTGTTTTTTTGTTTTTTGCGGAACCGGGGATTGAACTCAGATCCTTGTGTTTGCCAGTCAAGCGCTTATCCTACTGAGCCATCTCCCTGGCCCCTGCACTCACTATCTGGATCCTGGCTTTTTGCCTCATTGCCAGATTAGGAAGGACGCCAGGCAAAGGTAGAGGGCCAGACCCAGGCTTGAAATTGCAGAGTGCTGGGATTCAGGTTCCCCTGTTCTTCATGTTCACATGACTAGATAAGTAAATCTGCTACAAAGCCCTAATCCCACGGGCCCCACTGTTATATGGCAATGTCCTTTGTGTCACCCTTCAGAATGGTTGCTAGAGGGACTGGTTCAGAGCCCACCTGGCTGCTTCTCACAGGCACATAATATCAAAGTCAATCATAGTACTTTCCTCAACCCCTTAGTACTGGGAATTGAATCCAGGGCCTTCTTACTGTACTACATTCCCAGTCCTTTTTATTCTTTTTAATCTTGAAACAGGGTCTCACTAAGTTACCTAGGCTAGGTTTATACTTGTGACCCTCCTGCCTCAGCCTCCCAGTGTGCTGAAATTTGTAGGTGTGCCACCAAGCCCAGCTAAAGCACAGCATATTTTTTATTACTATTTCATCTAAACCATAGCTCAGCCTGGGCCGATAGTTATTTGCAGGGCTGTCTTATTTCTTCAAAGACATTCAGAGTGACCAGCACAGCACTGCCTATAGCCATGTGTAACCTGGGAATTACATCCAGGCCCTTCCCAGCCAATTGCCAAGCTCCACACTGTAAGGGCCTTGGCCATTCCCAGAAGTGGGATCCAGAAGGAGGTGTTGGCCTTAGAGAACAGGACCCCAGATGCCTTTAAGTCATGAACACTCTGGAGAGAATCAGAAACATACCACACTTGTCTTTTGATGGGGCCACAGGGGTGGCTGCAGCACCTGGACAGCCACCAGACCACTCTGCTGTTGGTCCCATCAAAGCTGATGAGAATATTCCATCATAGAACATGAGGCATGGATTGGATGACTTAACTTCCTGCCAGGACCCAACATAGAAGGAGAGGACTGCGGTGGCTTCCATGTCCTTGTCCTCTTTATAGCTCCTGAGACCCATCTGCTACTTTAAGGTAGAAGGAAAGGAAATAGGGGATGGGGGAGCCAGACAGGGTGCTGAGAGGGGACGCTTCAGGGTCCATTCCTTGGCGCCTGAGACTACCTCTCTGCCAAAGCTATCAGCCTTTGCTGGGGACCGATCCTGTAGCCTGGCCAAGCCCCCAGCTTTGCAACAGCCTTCTCCACATTCTGCTCTTTTCCGAAGGTTCCATTCAACGCTTTACCACAGATGCCTCGTGCATCAGTCCAACGCTAAAAAGACACAGTGAGTGAAATTCCTGCCATATGTTAATACACATGTTTGAGTTTCCATAAATGCTCAATGTGGTTTTTATGATACTCAGAACGGTGGTGTTTATACCGTTTTGAGGGGCTTTGAATTCAAATGCGCAAATGATTTTTTACAAGATGTGATTCAAGGACGAGCCACAGTTAGGGTTGCCTGCCAACCAGATGGAGGAGGCTCTTGGCTGCTTGAAGCAAAGCCCTTCCATGCCCAGCTTCCTCTTCCTCTTTCTGGTCCCGGTGCTGTATAAATGGGATCTGGTGAGGACCACGTCCTTTGGGGACCAGGATGCTTGGCAGTAGAGAACCATCCAGGCCCTCACAGGCCATCTGTGGTCACATGAACCGGCAGGGTGGGAAGGAGGAATGGCATCTTGAGGAGGGGTTCTGTTGGGGCTAGGCCAGAAGAAAGAGAAGATGGACCAGGGAAGCAAAAGGGGACAAGCGGGGATCCCATGGGTGGGAGTGAGCTGGGGACAGGTTCAGGTGAGGACAGGAGGGGTATTAACACAGGGTGGGCTGAGGCCAGGACCCGGATTCCTTGACTTCCTGTTGGTAAGCACTGAGGGACTACACCATCCTCAACTCTCCCTACCCATGCCTCATTTCCTTCTTCTGTGCATCCACAAAATCTCTGCTGATCTCTTGAACTCGGGCTCTTGTTTTTTCTGACTGGTGTCCCCAGCTCTTGGTGTCCTGTTCCCAGTTCACTGACCCCAGGGTCATGCACCATGGGCTGTGAGCCTCTGTCTTGGAGATCCTGAGGATCTGCTTCTCCTTTGCCTGCTGCACGCTAAGCCTGGCCCAGAGTGGAGGAAGAAAGAGAGGGTGGCTGGTCACTTCCAGTGCCTGTGGGGGAACCAGGATGTGTTCTGCAGGGCTACTTCCTTGTCCTCCTCGTGGCTATCTCATCAGACCTAGGGGTCCCCCCAGGACTCAGCTGAGCTCAGCATCTCTCAGCTGGCTTCCTTTCATCAGCCAAGGGGACAGGCGGGTCCCTAGCCCATCAAGGTCAGGCTTAGAGCGCAGGGTACCACAGGCTATGGGTGCAACCAGGGCTCTGCTGCATCCACATCTCCAAGGTGATCACTTGTCTTTCACTGGTGTCCTCTAGCGCCCAAGGGACTCCAGATACGCAGGTTGGCCCAGTCCCTGGGCCTCCTCCCCCTCTCTGGTCTGCAGCTGGCAGCCTCTCCTGGAGCCTGGGTGCCAGGCGCCTCTGTTCTTGGTCTCCCCCAAGTTTGTCTTCACTTGTCCGGGTCTGTTCCTGCCAACGTCTCCAGCTTTGTGTACACTGTGAGGGAGCCCATCTTTCTGGGGGAGCCCCAGGGGTGTGCATGGGGGTGGGAGGGGGCATCTGTGTTATTTTAAGCCAGCGTCTGTGATATTTGGAAATCCGTAACCTCCCCTCTCACAAAGGACTTTTTCCCAAGGGACTGAGGGGCAAGGGACGTCATTTTAGATCACCAATCTCCTTCAGGGGGATTCGTGTATATGTTGCCTGTAATTATGGGTCGATAATGATATAATTTATAGCACGTACATCATCATCTGTGAGTGACTGGGCAGGCTGGCAGGCAAGAAGGGCGCAGCCATGTCATAAGCTTGTAAAAAGGTAATTATATTTCTTTCTGATGTAGCTTTCGCCTACCCGGTCGGATAGGGGTGTTGTGAAATGGGTGAGGAAGGATGAACACCAGGATCTTTAGAGTTCCACAAGCGGGCAAGAAAACTGTCTTCCAGGGCCAAGCCATCTTTTGGGGGATCTGGAAGCAGACTCCGAGTTGGAGGCAGGAGAAATTATGGGAAGAGACACTGAAAACATCCCAGCTTAACAAAAATAAGGAACTCCTCAGAATAGAGCCCAGCCAGGTGTGGTGGTGCACGCCTGTTATCCCAGCACTCAGGAGGCTGAGGCAGGAGGATCGTTGGGAGTTTGAGCCCAGCCTGGGCTACAAAGTGAGTTTAAGGCCAACGTGAGCTGCACAGAGAGACTCTGTCTCAAAAAAAGACATAAATAAATAAATAAATAAATAAATAAATAAATAAAGCCTGGTCAGACCACGTGGGTGAGATTAGCTTGGAGGTGAAGTTAGAGTGGTCCCTAACCCCCTAGAGACCTCCCAAAACTGTTGCTCTCAAGAGGAGACCTGAAGTCAGTGTTTCTCATCACCTAGATTACTCCTCAGGGAGTTTGGGGCTGGAGAGATGCCTGTTGCGTCCCCTGGCCTGATGGAATCTCCTGGAGCAGGGATCTGGACAGAGTCGGGTGGGGCGGGAGAGATGGTTGGGGGAGATTGCTTTATCTACCTGCCATCGCCCATTCTCAGTAATAAGCGAAGCTGCAGAAAAACCTTGGCCTGAGATATAATGGTGTAATGTAATTATGGTAATGATACTTTGTAGTTTTCTACAGCCTTTCATCTGTGGAGCCCCAAGTCCTTTATAAACAGTAATTAATTCCCATAACTCAGCGATGAGGTAGGTAAGTATCATCATCCCCATTTTACAGATGAGAAAGCCAAGACACAAAGTGGTGGGTGATTAGCTCCCAGCCCCCAGGGAGAGGCACTGTGGTACCTTTGTCTACAGGCAAGGGGTGTCCAGTACCAGGCTGGGCCCTCCTGTGCAGTTCTCTGCACATGCCCAGATGTCCTCACAGGGTCTCCACAGGCCTTCCTCCACCACCGCCCACTCGGCCCCAAGGTGGCCCTCACTGGAACCCTGTGGACCAGGGCATCTCAGAGGCCCTTCTGATCTGTAGTGTCTCCCAGCAGCTTGGTCTTGGAGGAGACTCTCAGATCACACATGAGCTCAAAGCCAGGTGTGGTGGTATAGTCCAATAATCCTAGCACTCTTGGAGGCTGAGGCAGGAGGGTCACAAGTTTGAGTTTAACCTGGGCAACTTGGTGATTTACTGAGACCTTGTCTCAAAGTTTTTCAAAAAAGAACTGGGGATGTAGTGCAGTTAAAAAAAAAAAAAAAAAAAAAAAAAAAAAAAAAAAAAAAAAAAAAAAAAACCCTGGGTTTAATCCTCAGAATTACTTAAAGAAAAAAAGAGAGAGACCACTTTGTATCAGGAGGAAACCCTTCTTCCATCTCTTCTTGCTCCTCTCCATCCGTCACAGTGCCCCAGACTCTCAATCCCTTCCTCACCCTACTGAAAACACAATTGTTCCCCAAGTCCCATCATTCTTTCATATTATGCCTCCTCACTGCCACTATGCTAAGCCAGGTAGCACCTCAAATAAGTGCCACAACCTGGGTGCCTCTCCTGGGAAGGCCTCAGGGAGCAGAAAGCCACTGGGCCTGGCAATTTAAAGAAACAAAAAGATGGCTGTGTGATGCTGGCATGCCACTTGCCCTCTCTGGGGCCCCATGCCTCACCTGTGGAGGAGCATGGAGGTGCTAGTCTCTAATTCCTCTCCCCTCCCTTGTTTGGCTGCCTCCTGATGCAGGCTTATGCCCTTCTCCACCCGCCCCTACCATCTGTCCATCAAGTTTCTGAACCACAGCCTATCTGTTATTTTGCTAACACACTTCTGTCACTTCCTCAGCCTGAGACAAGCTCGATTTTCTGAATCTATCACTTACGGCTTTGCAGGATCCGTCTCAGCTTCCTCGCTCAATCTAGGACTCTACTAGGCCACTGGCCTTCCTGATATTGGCCACAACCTGCTCCCTCCTTGAACACTGTCTTCTCTGATTGTGCTCTAAGGGCAATGATATGTGGACTAAAATTCTATCACTTTTCAAAGTTCAGCTACTCTCATGGGCTGGGAGATGGCTGTGAAGGTAGGTCACATTTTGAGAGATCTAGTGTCCATCAAAAGGGAGGCAACAGTGCTGTTCTCTAGGCTATTTAAGTGTTCTTAGAGTGCAGACTGGTGAGGGGGCTTCCTCATGTGCAAAATGGTAAGGACACCTAAGATCTTTACCATGGGAAGTGAGTCAGAGGGCAGGAGATCTCCCATTGGGTGAAGCAGCATCATTCTAAGAGGTCATGAAGAGCCACACGTGCTGTCCAAGGAGGCATAGAGGGTACTGGGATGTTGAAGGAGCACAAGGAACACTTTTCCATCAGAGTTGCTGGACAATGGACTGTGATTATGAGTTGCCTGTTACCATTGACCCTGACCAAGGCTGAGGCCAGGCTGGGGGAGGTCCTCTTCCCTTGGGTGACTGGGTCAGGTTACTCACTTGGCAGTCTTCTGTGAGTGACCTTGACAGTCATCTGTGGAAGCCTCGCTGTGGGTCCCTGAGCTCCAGTGGGTGTTCTGAAGGAAGAGAAAAAGACTGAGGGCTGCCCGACCCGTCAGACAACATTCCTGGAGAACAGACTCCAGTTCGCAGCTAGAGCCATCAGAGATTGCAGCCTCTTTGAGCGCTAATGACTGGCTAGGCACTGCTTGCCTGCGATGGGATGGCTTCCTCCATGGACCCACTAAGGGCTCCACAGACCAGAGAAGATGACAGAACTCCACATCAGAAGGCTGCGGTTTGAGTCTCTGCACTGCTTCTTATTAGCTGTGTGGCCTCAGGGAAGTTACTCAACCTTCCAGAGCTCCAGGCTCAGAGTTCTGAGTATGAAGGTGTCTGCCTCAGTGGGTGGCTGGCTGGGATACTTAAGTAGAAGGAGACAGAATTACAAGCTGTCTATGCTTACACCCTGGAGCGGGGAGAGACCTTCTAGGATGAATCCTTAGAAGGAGTTGGTGATCAGGCTGGCTGGGGAAGGGAAAGGCCTAACTACATTGAAATGGATTTCATTCATTCATTCATTCATTCATTCATTCATTCATTCATTCATTCATTCATTCACTGGATAAATATTTAGGTGAGCATCTCTTTTTTATGTATTTAGTACAGGATCTCACTACAAAGCTCAGACTCATAGCAATCCTTCTGTGTGGTGGGCATTTCTTGTGTTTTACTTTGGGGGGTATATTTTTAGGAAGAGTTTTTTATTTTTTTATTTTTGTAGTACTGGTGATGAATCCAGAGCCTCTTAGAAGCTAGACTCAGGGGTTGGGGAGATGGCTCAGTAGAGCGCTTCCCTGGCAAGCACAAGGGTCTGAGTTCAATTCCCAGTTCTGCCAAAAAATTTTAAAAAAAGAAAAAAAAAAAGAAGAAGAAGAAGCTAGGCTCAGACTCTTACCACTGAGCTACACTCAGCTCTACATAAGCAGCTCTCACATGTCAAGCATTGTTCCACACATTGAAGACAACAATGAGTGAAGCAAAGTCATTGCCACCACAGCTTTTTATTCACACAAGGGAAGACAGAATTAACAAAATACCACAATTAGCATAGGACGGGAAGGCTAGGGAGATAGCTCGGGGGCATAAGCACCTGCCTGGCAAGGGCAAAGTCCTGAATTGGATCCCTGATACCAGAAAAACAAAAAAGAATAGAACATGCTCTCAGGGAATGGCCAGAGCTGGGGAGAGGAACAAAGCAGGGCAAAAGGGATGGGGAAGAGGTTCAGTGAGCCTGCTTATGAGCAGAGAATTATGTATATGAGGAAATAGCCCTGGAGGCTTGGAGAAGAGGGGTCTTGTAGGCCGAAGTGGCAACAGGTACAAGGGTC
>NW_004524611.1:15108745-15110706 GCF_000260255.1 Octodon degus
TCCCCTCTCTCCCTCCAAGAAGCAAGAGGATGGACACAGACTCCTGCTGGTCAGCACTGGAGTGGTGGCTGCAGATCATGTAGACTTGGCTCCGTGCTCTTCCCAGTCCCAGTTGCTGCCCAGACCGCCCTCAAGGCAGGCGCCTTGGCTGGCGCAAAGCCCTCCTTGACTCCCCAGTGTGCAAGGCTCCTCCATTTCATGGGTGATGCAGGGAATGGCCCCAGGATTCCTGGAAATGCAACAAGCCAGGACTTGTCCCAGAGCCTCCCCAGACCAGGGAGGCCCCTGCTTCTCAAAGAACTTACAGCATTTGATGAAAACCACCAAGCCTGCCCTCCTAGGCCCACTGAAGGGGCCTTTTGGAACACAGTGTGAGGCCACCTGGCTGGGCATCTGAGGAGGTCCCAAAACTCCAAGTGGATACCTTCTGTGTAGAATGAGAAAGGGCCTGTTATAACCCTACAGGACTCTAGCGGGTTAAAATCAGACTCACATAAGCATGGGGACACATTATAAGAAAGTCTTGATGATCACAAGGTGCCATGACCAGGATTTCTGGCTTTGTTTTATTTTGTTTTTCAGCAATAAAGACTGAACTCAGGGCTTTCATCTTGGACTACATCCCCAGCTCTTTAGTATTTTTTTTTTAATTTTGAGACAGGATCTTGCTAAGTCATTAAATTACGCAGGCTGTGCTTGAACTTGAGATCTTCTGCCTTAACCTCCTAGAGTGCTGGTATTATTGATAGCTAAGTTGGATAGAAATATTACAGGCAGTCAAACAGTCAATGCAGAAGACAAAAAAAGGCCAGATGTCAAGAGGAAAAAGAACTACTCCTGTAGATACTTCCCCTAGGGACAGCAATGATTGATATTCTAAGTAGGCACCAATCACCTTGGGGTGGAGGATGAACCTCCTTAACCCACTCCTTCCAGGAAAGTCCTTTTTCCTCCCATAGGTGTTTACTACATGAGTTGCTTCCTCATTGAATCATCATTGAATCAATATTACCCGAGCACATAATTTTTTTTTTGCAGAACCGGGGTTTGAACTCAGGCCCTTGCGCTTGCCAGGGAAGCACTTATCCTACTGAACCATCTCCCTGGCCCCCAATTTTTTTTTTTGTGGAACTGGGGATTGAACTCAGGCCCTTGTGCTTGCCAGGGAAGTGCTTAGTCTACTGAGCTATCTCCTTGGCCCTACTGAGCACATAATTGTTGAAATCTTGTTAGTTGACCATAGTTTTGTCCCATCTCATGTCCATCCTATGATTTTTCCACTGGGTCAGTATTTCCTAAGCGACTTTAGTTGTAATTTTTTAAAAAATGTATTTGGTTGCTACAGGGTCTCACTATGCAGCTTGGACTCATGGTGCTCCTCCTGCTTTCAGCTGCCCCAGCACAGAGATTACAGGCATGTGCCATTACACCCAGACTCTGCCTGGCTTAGCCTGCCGTTGGGGTGGGACTGGTGCTGGATGTGGTGCCAGGGATCAAACCGTGGTCCCTGCACTTGCCTAAGCTTGCCTAAGCAGGCACTTTAGTCTGCAGAGCTATCTTGCCAGCCCCTATAGTTGTAATCTTAACGATTGATCAGAGTTCAATAATCAATGCCTTACCCCTTGGCTTTGCTCAATAACCACCCTTAAGAAGTAGGGTTCATGGGCAACCCACTTTCCAGGCTGCTTTCTTTTTTCCTTTTCTTGTTTATGTCTTTTTGGGACAGAGTCTCACTATGCAGTTCAGGCTGGACTTGAGCTCACTTTGTAGCCCAGGCTGGTCGCAAACTTGCAACAATCCTCCTGCCTTTGCTTCCTGAGTGCTAGGATTACAGGCATGTGCCACCACGCCCGGCTCCAGGCCCCTTTCTGTCCCTCTCAGAAGCTTTCTTTCAATAAATTCTTCCTACTCTTGACCTCCAGTGTTCTTACAATTTATTCTTCAATTTTATTTATTTATTT
>NW_004524611.1:15110943-15116908 GCF_000260255.1 Octodon degus
CAAAGTTGTATTAATGACCCCCTCTCCAAGCCAACCTTCTCCAGACCTTCACCCTACTCTCTTCTGCCACCGCCTCTCCTCAGCCTGCCCCTCAGTCTTTACACTGTGCTGAACCTGCCTGTTGATCTGCAGAGCCTGTTGACCTGGGTTTGCTTTTTGCTCAGACGCCACACACGCCACGCACGTCACTCTTCCACACATGGTGGAGAAGCGCTTGCTGGAGGAGTGTTCCTGGCAGCTGCAACTTTCCTGTTGATTCTGCATTGCTAACAGGAGAGATGATTATCTATTTTGAGCCTGATCATCCAGTTGTTTCCATAGATACCTGATCATAATGACTAATTAAACAAAAAAGGTTTTCTATTTTATTATTTCTTTGATATTGGGGGAAAATGTCCAGCCTTTTATTCGGTTCAAATATTTTTCTTTTCTGGAAACATTAATAATCCTTTATGGTTCCAAGAAAGATTACATAAAGAGAAACCAGGTTTCTTCTTTATAATGTGGTTTTGTGTTTATTCCCAAAGATGGTAATAGGTGAAAATCTTGACTAACACTCCATCTGAAAGTTTATTTATTCTTGCACTAAACTGGCCCTGTGGTCTCTGGGGAAGGGTAAAGAGCACAGAGTCTACCTGAAGATGAAGAAGAGCAAGAGGACTCAGAGCTCAGTGTGATATGTGCCAGGATGGAGGTAGCTGAAGAGGCGGAGGGAACACGAGCTATAGAAGGCTCTGCAGTGGGGCTTTGGTTTCGTTTTGCAGGACGAATAGAAATTTGAAGGTGACAAGAAGGTACAGTTTGCAGATAGAAGAAGCAGTAAGAGCAAAAATACCAAATTATCAATAAGACCAAATATTTTTTTTAAAAGACCAAATATTTATTAGCTGTTTACTGTGTACTAGGCTAAGTTCCAGGGCTTTTGAGTACGTTAAACCTCAGCCCTCACAACAGCCTCTGAGGTACATATTTTTATTATTCTCATTTTTTAGCTGTGGAAATGGAAGCCTGGTGAATTGCAGCAATTTGGTCCAATTCAGATTTTTAAAACTTGTGACTAACATTTCCAGGATCTGGACCCGAGCAGTCTGGCTGCAGAGCCAGAGCCCCTAACCACTGTGCTATGCTGCACCAGGGGAGCCTGGACACGTCGTGATGGAGCAGGTACATAGGTGACCCTGGCATAAATGGGATTTGGAGACAGGGAAAGACTCAGAATCCTGAGCACCCAGCTGGGGGAAGTGGTGCATATCTGTCATTCCATGAGAATGAGAGGCTGAGGCAGGAGGCCTACTAGTTTGAACCATGCCTGAGGCTGAGGCAGAAGGATTACAAGTTTGGGCCCTGCCTGGGCAATTTAAGAAAGACCCTGTAACATCTGGGCACAGTGGTGCATGCCGGTAATCCCAGCATTTGGGCGGGTGAAGCAGCAGGATTGCCACAAGTTGAAGGTCGGCCTGGGCTACATTGTAAGTTCAAGGCCATCCTGAACTATGTATATATTAAGACACTGTCTCAATCTCTCCCCCACACCAACAAAAGAAGACCTTGTTTCAAAAAAATAAACACAAAGGGACTGGGGTGTAGTTTGGTGCAAAGATCTTGGGTTCAATTCCCAGTGCTGGGGTGGGGTAGGGATGGAGGGAAACACATGTAGTGTACAGCTGTGAATGAGACTGGCCTGAACAACTTAGCAAGCCCCTGTCTCAAAAACGGGCTGGGGCTGGGGTGAAGCTCAGTGGAAAAGCCTTACCTACAGGTGCCAGGCTCTGGGTTCAGTCCTCAGCACTGACCCTCAGCCCATTCGGCTCACGAACCCCGCGCTCCGGCAGACGAGGGCCCATCTGGGCAACTGCTGGGAAGACAGATGTCTTCCTCGCCTGCAGTGATTGGATATATTGGTCACGGTCAGTTACGGCTTCTTTCTTGGTAAGTGCAATTATTGGAAAAAGACATAAAAATCAAAGACTGTGTTCATATTTTTACAATTTCTGCTCAACATATCTAAAAATCTTACCCACAGTGGCAATGTAGGAGGATTTTGAGTACAGAGCAGTCTGACCCTCAGCGTATTGGCCCCATGCTTAGGAGTACCAAAAATGTTTGTATGTTTGATTGATGGAGGGATGGAAGTACTGGGATCTGAACCCAGGGCTTTGCACAGAGCTATATCCCAAGTCCTTTTTTATTTTCCACTTTTGAGACAAACTCTTTGTGTCGGTTACTTTTCTCTCATTGCTGGGACAGAATACCTGACACCCCAAATTAAAGAAGGAAAGGCTTACATAGCTCACAGTTAGTGGAAGTTTCAGTCCATACTCACTCAGCTGGCTCGAAGGCAGAGTAGCACGTGGCAGAGGGCAGCAGTTCATGGCGGTGGAAAACAGCAAAACAGCAAGAACAAAGGGGAGGAGTAAGGGCAACACTGGCAATAGGGAGGAAGTCTGTCTCCCTGAGGTTGCATTCAGGCAATCTGCCCCAGTCCAGGGGCAGCACTCATACCCATAATCCCAGCAGCACTCACCCCCATCATCCCAGCACTGGATGAGTTAATCACAAACTCTAGAACTCCACCCCATGACTACATGAGGCTTTGAGCAGACAACTAGACATAAACCATAACACTCTTGCTAAATTGCCCAAGCTGGGCATGAACTTTCAATCTTTCTACTTCAACCTCTCAGAGGGAACTTCGTGTGCTAATATAGATACAGGAAATAATATGCTGTAATTTCAAGCCAGTGTATCACACATAGTTTGAATCTTATGATAAGTAAACTGAAATTTTATTTATTTATTTGCTGGAGATGAAATCCAGAGCCTTGTTCATGCTAGGCAAGTACTCTACCACTGAGTTACATCCCCCCACTCTTGTTTTATTTTATTTTGAAACGGTTTCACTAAGTTTCCCAGGCTGGGCTCCAACTTAGGATCCTCCTGCCTCAGCCTCCTGAATAGCTATTATCACAGGTATATACTACCACACCTGACTTAAGATTTATTTTTACCCTGAAAAGAGTTTAAAGCATCTGTGAAAATGTTGAGAACTGTTGGTATTAGATTTGCAAGGGGAGGAAAAGGGATAAAGAAGCTTGCTCCCCTCATTATTTGAGCTAAGGTTTTGCAGACAAGAATCATGTATATAGCTCAAGAAGTTTCTATCTTGGACAGGGAAAAAAGTCCCTGTAAAAAGTTCTGAAAATGCAAACAAGGTAAAACACACATGAAATCATTGCATTTGGAGGAGAATATTGATTTCCTAGTGAAACTGTCACTTACAAATTACCAGCTCACTCATAACAGCTTGAGGAAATGAGAACATACGTGAAATTCAAAGTTAAACATATTTTATTTCTTGAAAACAGTGTTTATCGTTAAGAAGTCATGACAAGTATATTTCATCTGTGAATAAAGGCAATTTGAAGGGTGTTACTGAAAGATATAAAGGAGAGGTGATTCTACCTTATGAATCTGTTGATGTCTAAAGAAGGTAGCAAATTCAAAATAAAATCACCAGAAATATAAAATCTCAGCCGTTGCAGAGCATGGGAGATGAAATCAATGCTGGTTGATTCAATCACATGAGTCAGGGCGAGTTGGGCAGCAAAAGAACCTCTGGTCTGAGTAAGAAAACCTCAATTGCTATCTCAGCTCTATATACTCTTGGATTTTCCTGGTCTTGAAAGAAACGAAGATCCGCTCATACATGGTGTAAAAAATGTCACTGCCACCCATCAAAGTGGAATCTACCCCACAGTAGCCAGATGTGTAAATGCAGGCTGGACAAATGGGAGGGAGAAGGAGTAGGGGCGCAGAGCAATTCAGGCGGATCATGTGCACTCCGCGATGTCAAGTCCTTAGTAGAAATATGAAAAATCTGCGATGTGCTTAGCTGCATTCAATTCTTTGTTCTGTGCTATCCATTCATCTGTGAAAAGGCTGGCGATGTCCCAAAACACGTGTAATAGGAGTGGCAGAGCAACACACAGGATGCTGGTAGACAGACAACTTGAAACTCGTCGGGCCATACATCACTGTGCCTTTTCTGCCGTGTTGAGCGGCTTCCAGCCACGATTGAAACTTTGGAAGCAGACTTAAATGATCATCAGACACACAGGTGGCCCATGAATGGCAAATTCCTTTACACATGCTAAGTGTTCTAGGCAGGGTTTTATGTCTCCTGATGTGCTTCAAAGTGAAAACACAGACATGTCTTTCTTGCTTTCAAAAGTACAAGTAATCTTTCACTGTTCATCATCTCACAGAAATGATGACTATTTCAAAAGCCATTTAGCAGAAAGCAAAGGAAACATACTTTTTAGTCATCCTGTGGGTTCTAGGGAACAACAAAACACCCCCACCAAAAACTCTCCCTTTGGAAGAGAAAAGTTCTATGTGGGGCAGGGCGTGTGTGTTTCACAGTCTGAGAGGGGAAGATTTTGGAAACCTGGATGGAGAATTTTTCTCTATTTGTCAGGCAGGCACCTGACCATACCCTACCTGTGAAGGTTTATTGGCTGTATTATAAAATTTTAAGGCACACATTTCTGCACATGATTATCGCAAAAGAGAGTACTGTGATTTCTCCTGACTTATGGGGTTATGGTTTTAAGGTATTCAGTGAGTGCCCCAAATCTCAGAAAGTACTGAACCCTAGATATGTTTCTTTCTAGTACATAGATGCTGCACTTACGATGTTTAATTTATAAATTAGGTACAAGAAGTGATTAACAATAATGAATAATAGAATAACTATAGCAATCTACTACAATAAAAGCTATGTATAAATTAAGCTGGGTGTTGTGGTATACTCCTGCAGTCCCAGGACTCTACAAGGCTGAAGCAGAAGGATCTCAAGCTAAAGCCAAGTCTGAGCAACTTGAGACTCTGCCTCAAAAATAAATAGAAAAAGGGCTAGAAACATAGCTTAGTGCAAAGGCTATGGCTTGAATCCCTTGTAGCTAAAGAAAAAAAAAACAACAACTGCTTTTAGTATTTTTGGGTTATGGTTGACCACAACTGGCTAAAACCATAGGAACCAAAGCTATGGAGAAGAGGTAGGGGTGGGGACCTGCTGAACACTTAGAAATGACTGTTTAGGGCTAGAGATATAGTGGTAGAGCACTTTCCTGGCATGCCCTGAGTTTATTCCCTAGCACTTTGAAAAAAAGAAAAGAAAAATGGGTGGGGGGAGTCACTGTTTACCCACAGAGATATAGCAATGGCCAGGTGTATGGGATGCACTTGCTGACTTCATACTAGAAGGTCCTAGAACTTGTGTTTCATCAGAGCCACCCTGAGCTTGGCCACTGTGGTGATCCCAGGTCTCAGCTGGTGGTTCAAGGCCATCGCCCTGCAGTGCTACCTCTTGGCTCTGCACTTGGCCCAGACTTGGCCAAACCTGGTGGCAGGTCAGGAGGTTCCTGCTTGACCTTGTGTCTCACTTGGTGGCTGACACTAAGGACAGCTCTGATATGAAAGCTAGGGACTGGAGCAGCTCAGGATGCTTGGAGAGCGTTGGGGCACTGTGGGGGAGGTGGATGGGCTTTGCAACTTCTGCCTCACTTCTGAGGAGCTGACCTCCGCAGGGTGGGGGCGTGGGCTGGTTTCCATAATTTACCTTTAATCCTGAGTTCCCAGGTCCCCAAAGTGGCTGATCCAGTTTCAAGACAATGAGGTGTGATCATGGCGTTGACATAGTAGAAATAAAGTGTTATTTTGTGAAAGCATCCTGGGGTTATTAAAAAGGAAGTAGAGCTTTTGGAAGATCACTCACTGGAAACATCTTGCCATCTTCTCTTAGGTCTCTACCAAGAGAGGGTAGTCATCCTTCCATGCGGAAATAAGTGTTCACCCTGCTCCTGAGGCAGATTTGATTCTGCTAAATGAAGTGCAAGGTCCTGAGTTCAATCTCCAGTACTGAAAGAAAGAAAGAAAGAAAGAAAGAAAGAAAGAAAGAAAGAAA
>NW_004524611.1:15118288-15135366 GCF_000260255.1 Octodon degus
GGAAGAGGTGTGGGGAAGGCCTCCCCAGAGAAGGGGGTCCTGGGGGGGGACGGGGTACTTCTCTTGGAGACCTCTGCTGACCCCAAGTGTTCAAACTGAAACCCACAGCCCCATGCTCAGGCTCCCCAGTCTCCCTTAGCGGGGTCCCAAGAGGTTTACTCATCTCCCTGCTTCAGGGAGGGACAGAGAAGCCTCAGGCTTGGGGTACAGAGATGGAGTAGAGCCAGAAGGCAGGACACCCCAATACAGACTCAGCCCTGGGGACCAGCCTGCTGCCAGGAGGAAGAGGGGGCTGTTTTGCTTCGGATCAAGGGTAGCCCCTGTCCTCTACTTAACTATTAAAAGACTATTTTCTCTGGCATGCATATTGAAGATCTAGGGGAGGGTATACTGCTGTCCGCAATTTACTTTAAAATGCATTATAACACACATGATGGATTTATGGCTGGATAGATGGGTGTATATGTGATGAGGTGTAATAAAATGTCAATGGTAGGAAGAGGTATATAGCTATTCATTGCACCATTATTTCTAACTCAGTTGTATGTTTGGAAATTTTTATAATAAATATTGGAACCTGGGCATGATGACACAGGCCTATAAGCCTACCACTCTGGGAAACTGAGGCAGGAGGATGACAAATTGAAGCCCAGACTGGACAACTTAGTGACATAGCAAGAATCTGTTTTAAAAGGAAAAAAAAAAAATTAAAAGCTAAGTATGAAGGACTCTATCCCCAGTACTGAAATTTTGTTTTTCATTAATTAAAAACACTGACAGTGAAACTGCAACTCTCTGACACCTCCACAGTATAGTGATGTTTCATTGTATTTCCTTGCTATCTTTTTTAATGCATGTCTTGTTATTTATAAATTCAGAATCACTCCATATATAACATACATAGTTCTCATTTGTCACACACCAGCCAGTTTCCAGTTTTTGAGTGTTTATAACGTGCTGTGATAAATACTTCATGTAAGTAAGTTACCTTGCCTAATCCCCGTGTCATCCTGACAGCACATCCCCTGTGTTGGTGACACAAATCCACAAGCAATGTGTCATGGCTACGTGATATCCCTTGGCACGGAGCTACATCCCCAGCCCTTTTTGCTTTTTATTTGGGGAAGTTCCTGCTAAGTTACTGAGTTGTCCATGTTGAGCTCCTGCCTCAGCCTTCCAGAGAGCTGGAATTATGGGTATATACCAGGATGCCTGGCCCCCATTTTTACTTTTAGGAATAGTCTCAGACGCCCTTGGGCAGATGTCCTGTCTCTCATCTCTGTCCCCTCCTTGTCCTTTGGCTCCCAGACAATCTTTCTTTGGCTTCTCCCAACCACTAAACAATTGCCATGCCACCTGGATGGGGTCCCTGTCCCTTCCTGCTGGGAAAAAAGGCTCAACTTACTGAGTGAGGCCCCCTCTACCCACTGGAGACTGCAGGCCTCACTCAGTAAGTTGAGCCTTTTTTCCCAGCAGGAAGGGACAGGGACCCCATCCAGGTGGCCCTCAATAAAGACTGTGCATCAGCTGCGCTCTGAGCATTGGGAAAGGGGGCTTGTAGAGGAGTGTGAGTGCCAAATAGGTGTCAGGGAGAGGGGACAGCAGAGAGTTCTAGAAAGCGGGGTGGGAAGGTGTTTTTAAAAGATTTTAGTGGGACATGAATTGTACATACCTGTAATTCCATCTCTCTGAGAGGCTGAGGAAGGAGGATCACATTGGAATCACACGGGCCAATTTAGCAACTCAGGGAGACCCTGTCTGTAAATAAATAAATACATAAACACATGAACATTAAATTTAAAAAGAGCTGGGGACGGAAGATAGGACAAAGGCCCTGGGTTCAATTCCCAGCACTGATTTTGTGGTTGTTTTTCAAGGATAGAACCCATGGCTTCACAAATGCTAAGCAAGGCCTTCAACACTGAGCTGCACTCAGTTCCTAAACTTGTTTTAATTAATTAATTAACTTGTGACAGGGTCTCACTGTGCAGTTCAGGGTGGCACTGAACTTACTATGTAGCCCAAACTGTTGTCTCAAATTTGAGGCGATCCTTTTGCCGCAGCTTGTGGGTGCTGGACTGACACACAGGCCAGCGCCACCACGCCTAGCCCAAATTCATTTTTATAGTTGAAGGTTCCATTTAAAATTTTTTTTTTCTGCCTGCCAGGATCACCATTTCCCTTTTGCTTCTCTATCTCTGTTTTAAACCCAGCATTTGAAATAATGCAGCTCTCTCTCTCTCTCTCTCTCTCTCTCTCTCTCTCTCTCTCTCTCTCTCTCTGTCTCTGTCTCTCTCTCTCTGTGTGTGTGTGTGTGAAGATAGAGAATCTTACCAGCTCAGTAGCCCCTTGCGCTGCCTTTCTGGAGCCTGGGGAAGCCCTGGGTACCTTGGCAGCGGCTGCAGTCCCAACTTGGCCAGGTGCTCTGGGAAACCTTGGGCATGCCTGTTCTTTTGGGCCAGCCTCAGTTTCCCCATCTGTGAAGCCAAGGCACTGCTTTTTTCCCTGGGGTGCTGTGGCTGGTGAGATAGGGCCCACAAAGGGGTGCGGGAGGGGCAGACACCCAGCCGGTCCCTTGCGTAGGAAGCAGGGTTAGCCACTGCCCCAGCCTCCAGGGGGAGGTCTCCAGAGCCTCCCAGGCTTGGCCCTGTGCCATCTGCCCGCACTCTTCCCTGGAACTCAGGAGGAATGTTTCCTCTTTCCTCCTCCTCCTCCTCCTCCTCCTCCTCCTCCTCCTCCTCCTCCTCCTGTCTTCCTGTGAGTGTCGGTGGGACTCTTTCAGCACGCCAGCTCCTGGGGCAGCCTGAATCTTCTCCCCACCCGGCCCCTGCCCTTGCCCCATGGCCCACCAGGCTGTTTCCAATCTGAACGCCATGCATCTTCCACTCAGATCACAGCCGCCTCTTTGATGGAACTAATGATGATCTAGGGCCCCGGAGCCCCAGACTGCCCCACACAGGGATAAATCCTGCTCAGCCTACACTGGGCCTCCAGCCTGCATCCTTCCCTCCTCCAGGCTGTGGGGAGCCCCCACCAGTGGCTGGGCCCAGGGAAGGGGGGCTCCTTTCAGGCCTACAAGGGAGCACCAGAACCTCTGGTGTGTGTGTGGGGGGGTAGTAGCAAGCTTATAAAAGGACTATTTATAAGGACACTGTATCCCCTCATGATCTCGGGCATCAGCTGACGCTGGAGGTGACACCCTCTAGCAGCCACTGCTACCCAGGTTCAGTTCTATGGATTGTTTCAGGCATCTTGCAATGTTAGGGCACAAAAGAAACAAGATCTAGCTCCTGCCCCCAGGGGCTCATGGTGAGGAAGAGAGACAGGCAAACTGACCGCCCTAAGCTGTGTGTGTGAGTGAGGTAGGGAGCCCAGGGGCTGTGGTAGCCGGGGCAGAGAGGGCCTGACCCATCCGGCACAGCCAGGAAGGCTTCCTGGAGGAAGGCGCTGACCTGGGCCTTGTACCCCAAACACAGATAATCCAAAATAAAAAAGGATATTAAACCCTAAAACTTATACATCTGCTAAGTATAAGTTACACACACCTGCAGTCCCAGCTCCTTGGGAGGTTGAGGCAGGAGGACTGAAAGTTTGAGGTCAGCCTGGGCAGCCCAGCCAGACTCAACAAAGGACTTTCTTTCTCCCTAGCAAAGGACTTCTAGCAAACCACTTGTAGCTGAGTATCAGAAACAGATGTGACACGCGGCTGGAAAGCAGGAGCTCACCTGGGCTGGGGGACTCCAAATAGGATTTAGTGCTTATGACAGGAGCTGGCACTGAGCCACCTGCTCAGGTGGCTTTGGAGACCCAGTAGTCTGGGCTGGGGCCCTGTCCATCCCAACTTGCCTGGCCCACTGTCCCAAGCCCCATGGATCTAGAAGCCCTGGAGGCCTCCATGCAGGCTGGCCTGACTTTGCAGGGCCAGGGGGAAGGGGCATAGGCCAGCGGGGAAGGGCAAAGGATAGGGATGCACTTCATCTGGGGGGTGGTGGGAATACAGTAGGTGTCTAATAAATGCTTGCAGTGCCAAGCACTATGCTGGGGATTCCTTTTCAATTCCCATAGTCGGGACCCTGCAGAAAACTTGGGGGCAGGTGGCTTGGGTCAGAGAAGGGAAGAGGCGCAGCACCCTTGTGTGAGGCCGCCCAACCCTTAGGGACACACAACCAACCTGGACTCTGCATGAAGGCGGCTCCTTACCCCTGGGCCAGGTCAGTGCGGGGGTGGGGTGGGGAAGGCGGCGTCTGCCGTCTGCGCCCATCACCTGAGCTGCACCGGGCGGGGAGCATAACAATTATTGGGAGAGGTTTTAAAAAATCATTATCAAATAACTACAGCTTGAAAAAGTTGGCCGGCAGGACGGAAAACGCGGGCTGGATCGCGCCGAGAAGGCGGCGCCGCTGAGCAGCCAAGCCGAGCCGCGGTAGCCGCGCTGGAAGGCGACGCATCTGCAACACATTTGTGAGAGGGTCACCTGGGGACCCGCGGCTGGCTGCGGGCGCGGAAGGAGGGGCGCTTTACGAGCCTTCCTGGGGGACCCCAGCCAGCGAGCGGTGAGGCCCAGGCGGTGGGGAAGGGCGCCCCCTGCCTGGCGCGCGCGGGAGCTGGGAGGCCTGGAGGTGGGGGGGGGCTCCCTAAGCCTCAGTTTCCCCACTTAAATAACGACGCGGGCAGAGTTGAACTACTCTTGTAGTGGGGGGCATTGTACAAGTCTCTTGCGATTCTGTAAGTGGCCCTGATTTAAGGTGAGCCGACATGTAGGTGGAGATTGGAGCGCTCCTGGTGTCCCCAGTGTGGTCGGGACCCTGTCCTTACATTCCCAGCCCTCTCTACGTTTCAGGGCAAGTCTGACCCTTCAGCTTGACTTTGGACTCCTGCGCAACTGCTCCTTCCTGGAGGTCACTTCTTAGGGCCCCTCATCCACCTTCCCTGGGAGTCTCCTTGATGGGGTGTTCCTCATGTGGCCCCATCTCTTCAGTGGGCAGCCTCTCCCTCCTCTGTCCCTTCAGCACCTCAAGTCCTGGGTCAGAAGGTTTTAGGAGGGTCGTTGGACTCCATCTGGGCCATTCCTGAGTGCTTTGGTGGCTCCCCATAAAGCCGGGGAACCCTAGAGCCAGCTCTTCACCTAGCTGTGGGAATCCTGCTTCTGGGTAACAGAGGAAGGGCTCTCCCTTTCCTTCTCTAGTTAGTCCAGTTCCATCAAAGTTGCAGTATGAGGAGTTTCTTGTGGGACCCAAGTCAGCCAGGACCCTCTGTTCATGCCTTACGCCTACTACTAATATGGCTCATATATCGCCCTCATTGGAGAGATTTGGAGAGAGAGTCAGACTTGGACAGATCTGGGTTGGACTTGAACCTGTGTCTTGAGCAGGCCCAGGGAGATGAGCAGAGAAGCCGACAGGCTCGCAGGAGGCAACCCCAACCCCAGGCAGGAGGCAGGTCTCTCTTGCTCTGGTACACATGTGCCTGAGGACAGGAGGGAGCTGCAGTGTCTGGACCAGGGAGCCTGACAAAGCAGGATGATTGGATGTGGCTTTAGTCATTGACTGCTCATGGTCTGCATGTCCCATCTGGTTCACCTTTGCTGGTTGTGGAGTTCGCCTGTGTTGCTTTTCTTCTCCATTTTCCCAAGAGGCCAGCTCTGGCACCAACTGTCACCAAATGGTAAACAGCCCAGCACAAAAGCCCCTAAGAACGGTAAGATAAGAGACACCCTTGGGGGGGGGCGGGGGAGAAAACCCTAACAGGAAGCCCAGCGGGTAAACGGTTGCTCGCAGGGCTGCGAGGGTTACAGCTTTCTGTTCTAGGCAAGACAGACTGCCTTTGGCTCCCTGGGATCAGCTGATGTCACAGAGGGGAGCTCTCCATGTGCTTTGGGGCTGTGGGCAGGACCAAAGGACCAAGTCCTGGCTCTGCGAGAAAATCCACCAGGAGCTTCTGGTTCCTATCTAAGTAGCCACTTTGAGGGGACAGAGAGGCCAGGGACAGAGACACTGAGGTCAAGCCTGCCCATCGTGTAATGAGTGCCCTTGTGAAATCTTGACCTTCAGAATCCATCTCTCAAACAATGAAGTCAAGTCCCTGCCATAGAGCTGTTGCAAAGATTCCCAAGATAATGCAAGAGATAGGGTAATACAGCCCTTGCCATATCGTGAGCACAGAAGAGATTGCATCTGCCATCATCTGCAGCCAGTCCAAGTGAGGGTTGGGGGCTGGGCAAGCCAGGCTGCTCAGTGTGTTTTGAAGACCTGAAGCCTGGTGAAGAAAAATATCCTCCAACACCCAGAGCTGAGGTGGGTCTCCCAGAGAAGCCGTCTGCCTCTTGCACCTCACTATTATCCTTTCACAGGGACCTGGATGAGACCGACCTGAAGATTGAGTCAAAGAGGGAAAGAGCGATAAAGGCAGGGAAGAGAATGTTCTTGTTCTTTTGTTTTGAGACAGGGTCTGGCAGTATAATTCAGGGTTGCCTTGAACTCACTATGTAGCCCGGGTTGGCCTTGAACTCATGGCAATTCTCCTGCCTCAGCCTCCCAAGTGCTGGGGCTACAGGCAGTGCCCCCATGCTTGGCAGGATTCTCGTTATTGCTCATTGTTTGAAAACATGAATTAACTACCTTTTAATTCAATCCACTGAGCATTGATTAAACATGTAAAGTGGACAGGATGAGATGCTAGGAGGATGACAGTTTCCTGGGACATTGGCTCTGTCCCCAAACTATTCACTTGCTGTCAAGAGGGGTAGAAATGGGTGACCCTAGTCCAGGCTGTGATGGAGGATGGAGACAGCGAGATCAAAGGAAGGAGAGGACACATATAGACTGGGTGAGGTGGGTGGGAGGGAGGAACGGTGCTATCTAGACACACCCGGAGCCTGGGTATTCACAGAGGACAAAGGAGCCAGGAGGAGGGTTCCCAGCGCTGGGATGCATCTGCTTCCATACCTCGAGGCTGTTGTGCTTCCCTGGCTGCTGTGCTCCCCACCTGCCTGAGGTTGGTACAGGGACCTGGATGCAGGTGACTCATTGTCCTCTGCCTGGCCCAGCCTGGAGAGCTGTACAGACAGGCCGGGAAAAGGACTTCCAGGCCACACTTTGATGCCCTCTGCCTCTTCCCTGGGGTCATTCCTGGCCATCTCTGTCCACTTTTTTCCCATACCTCTCCTCACCCCAACCTTGAAGTTGCAGAATGCACTGTACAGTACTAGGAGCCCCCCCCCCCCACGATCACTCCAGGGCCTGGGATGGGGGGTGGGAGGATCCTAGTCCATCCTGCCACGGGGCTTCACCTCCCACGTCCTGCACAGGCCCATCCTTGGGCTCCAGAGACAGAACCCCCTTACCAGTCTGTCTCTCCTTGATTCATCTACCTTCTATCGACTGGCATCCTCTGAGTTCCAGGCCCAGGTACCCTGCTGCTCTGACTCTTACACTTGCGCAACTCTATGGCATGCCTGAGACCCCATGACCCAAAGTCACCTCAGACTTTCTCATGTCAGGAAAACTCCCCACCTCTACCCAGGCCAGAAGCTTGGAGATCATTCTTTTTTAAAAATATCTTTTATTTATTTATTTATTTATTTATTTGGTACAGGGTCTCACTCTGCAGCTCAGACTCACAGTGATCCTTCTGTCTCAGCCTCCCCAGTGCTGGGATTACAGGTGTGTGACACCACGCCCAGTTTCAGTGGCTGGCTTGGCATGGAGCTGGTACCACATGTGGTACTGGGGATCAAACCTGGGTCCTTGTACTTGCTAGGCAGGCACTGAGACCACCTAGCTGTTTCCCCAGCCCCTGCAGATCATTCTTGACACCTCATTTTCTGCACCCAATCAGACATCAAACCGTGTAGATCCAGCCAGGCATGGTGGTGTATGTCTGTAATCCTGGTACTGGAGAGGCTGAGTCAGGAGCATTACAAGTTCCAGTCTTGCCTGTGCAATTTAGTGAGGCCCTATCTCAAAATAAAAATAGAGAGGGGTTAGGGATACATCCCAGCTCAGCATGAAGCCCCCCCACCCAGCTGTGTAGATCCTGACTCCAAAACCCATCCCTGGCCTCCAACTTCTTTGCACCATCTCTGTGACCACAAACCCACTCTTAGTCACCACTATCATTGCTCTGATACCTGCAGGGGCTTCTGTACTGGCTCCACCTCCCTCCCCTCTCCACACTGCAGTCAGGGTAACTGAAAAACAAAACACAACACCAAATGTTTTCTGATCACATTTCTTCCTGCTCAGAACTTTTGTTTTGAGTGAGGATCTCTAACTCAAGGCAGGCTTGAAGGGCTGAGATTACAGGGGTGTGACATCATGGCTGGTGCTTCCTGCTTTGAGTGTTTTTTTTTTTTTTTTTTTTTCATTTTGCGGAACTGGGGATTGAACTCAGGTCCTTGCGCTTGCCGGCAAGTACTTAATTCTCCTGAGCTATTTCCCTGGCCCCTGCTTTGAGTGTTTTAATGGCTTCTAATTGGACTTGCATCCAAACTCCCTTCCAAGCCTCTAAGGCTTTGCATGCTATACCTGTCTATGTCACTTAATATCCTGACCCAGCAGGCTGCAAGTTCCAGAGGGCAAGGACAGTGGCCAGTCTCTAAGGCCTGTGTGTCTAGACCCTCAGTGGATACATGTGACTCTAGCTGGTTTACTAGCACACTTCCTTTTCATTTAGCAATAATTGCACCTCAGGTAAACCTCATTGGCTATGATACTGCCACTAAAGCTAACTAACGTGCTCCTTGAGCTTTCATCTCACCCTATGGCCATTCATAAAGCTCCTTGATGCCAGGGCATGCGTGTTTCGCGGAAACTCAGGTGAGTTGGAGGCCAGTCCTGATGCAGATCACAAGTTGTACTGGAGTCACTGGTCTGGGGCAGGGAATGACCCTGAGTCCATAGCCCCGAGTCACAATGCTTTGTCCCCTCCCCCTTCTCCTCTTCTACCAACACTGGTTTGGGGTAAGAATCTGGACATGTTCACCAGGGCTTCTGTGGAGTAGGAGGAATCCCAATCTCTCACCTATGCCAGGAGCTTATTGCAAAGAGCTTGTCCTAAATGACTCTCCTCCCACCCACTTCACTGGGTGCCATGATTTTACCAGTAGTGCAGATGAAGGAGCCAATGTCCAGGAGGCCAAGATATCCATCCAAGGCCTCTTCCCTGGGGTCATTCCTGGCCATCTCTGTCCACTTTGTCCTGCACTTGCTAGGCAGGCACTTGTACTGCCTAGCTGTTTCCTTGGCCTCTGGAGATCATTCTTGACACCTCACCTTCTCCACCCAATCAGACATCAAACTGTGTAGATCCAGCCAGGCATAGGTGATAACTTTACTGGTGGGGTGTACTTGGCACCTACTATATGCCACGTCCAGTCCTAATCATTCTGCGTGTATTTTCATGTTGACCTTCTTACACTAACCTGTACTAACACTGCCAGGAGCACTGTGTTATTTTTCAAGGAACTCTTGCCACCCTACTGTACCAAGCTATATCCCCAGCCCTTTTTATTTTTAATTTTGAGAGTCTCTCTCTTTTTTTTTTTTCCGGCCAGCTCAGCCCATCCTGGAGGTGGAACTGACATGGCATGTGGTGCCAGGAGTTGAACCTCAGTCCCTATGCTTGCCTAAGCTTGCCTAAGCAGATGCTTTAGACCACTGAGCTATCTCCTTGGCCCCAATTTTGAGAGTCTTGCTAAATCTCTAAATTGCTCAAGCTGGGCATGGATTTGTGACTCTTCTGCCTCAGCCTTTCAGAGTGCTTGCATTATAGGCATGAGGCTATAGGCCTGGCTAGGAGTCTGGTTTTATTTTTTATTTTAAAAATTTATGTATTTGGTATAGGGTCTTACTACGCAGCTTGAAATCATCCTCCTGTTTCAGCCTCCCCATTACTGGGATTACAGGCATGTGCCAACATGCCCGGTCTTGGTGACCTGCATGGAGTGCCTGGGACAGGGCTGGTGCAACCTGTGGTACCGGGGATTGAACCCAGGTCCTTGTGCTTGCCAGGCAGGTGCTTATACCTGCTGAGCTATCTCACTGCCCCATAGGAGTCTGTTTTGTATATGATCAAATGCAACATCTCATTCAGTCCTTTCTGATGATGAATTCTGTCCTATATTTGTTTCTCACTTCAAACTTCTAGAAGGTAGTGGTGGCTTCTGGTAACCTTTCTGAGGTGGTCTCAAGAAGGGAGATGACCACCCAGGTAGTGTGGACTGGTAGTCCTCAAGCCTCAGTTCTAGAGAGATGTAGGGCCTAGGCTGTGATTGTGAGTCCTGGCTCAATCCCTGAGCAGCTGTGTGGCCTCAGGTCATGTAACCTCCATGTCTTCATCTTTAAAATGAGAACAAGAATGTTCCAATCACAGTGTTGTTGGGTAACTGTAATAATCCATGTTGCTGAGGACTCTGGAAGGTCAATAAATAAACTCTCCCCCTCCCCCTACCAAGTCCAGAACGCAGCTGACAGAGATATGCAGGTGCTAGGTCTGCTGAGGCAGGAAGGCTTCCTTGTTAGAGGCAGCCAAGGTGAACAGAGCATGCTCACAAAGGACACAAAGAGGCCTGATCACTTGCTTCTACAAAATCCACCAATCAGATACATCTGTCCTCCTCCCCAGGGAGGGGAAGTGGACAGGAAAGCAGGAGGTAGAGAGGCTACTCCCTGTGCTCAGAGAAACATTCAGAGGTGGGAATAAATGCTCCCCTAATAGCTTCCAGCACTCTGAACATAGTAGCTCTTATTAACCTATTTCCAGTTTTGCATTAATTTCCACCTGGGTGGATGACATTATTGCTAAAACCCTTTCCTAGTCTATTGTGCAGGGTCTTGAGATTCTCATCTGAGCAACCTTTCTGCTCTCTGTGTGGGTTTATGCTGAGATAGGTGCCAAAAAATGTCATTTCAATCTTGGTGAAATTGCTCAAAACATATTTGAAATCCACTTTCTCTTTTCTCCTTTTAATCCTAGCAGGAATTAAGTTCCCATTCAGTTTCCTTTGGTATGAGCTGGCTGCTGAGGGACTGGGTTGGAGCAGGGGCTTACACTTTCTTCTTGCCCTTTTTTTCAGAGCTGATTTGAGGAACAAATTAAATAACAACCACATGGAGTGTACATCAGTTACTCTGTCTGCCCTTTACCAATTCCTTGCTGATTTAATGGAGCCTGTTCTTTTCTGGCCTTTGTGATTGGTCCAAGGGCCTGGTCATGTGACATTGCCTGGCCTATCACAATGCTTCCCTGGGAATTTCTACTCTGGAGCAGGGAAGGCAAAGTCCTTTTCTGTTCTGGACATGAGTTTGAAGTTCCCAGGATACATGTTCCCTGCCTCATGGGCAGAAGGTTCTGCAGTGACAGCAAAGGGGACTGATCCAGAGGGAGAAGCAGAGCCCTGAGGCAGGCAGGACCCTGGCTCCCGGGGATTTCAAGGCCAGTGTCTCCGCACTTGATTGACATCTGAGCTCTCTGGGTCAGTGTGCTCTCCATGTGTTTCCCATTTCTGCTGAAGCTCTTCTAATTGTCATTTTTGTCACTTGCTTCTAGAATCTTAACACTTAACACCTAAAGGTGGTATAAAAACTTTGAGAATATAGCTTTACTTTGGCCTTCCTGTCCCACTGAGTCTGTAACAGTGCTGAGCATATGCTAGGTGCCCAATAAATATTTGCTGCATGAATGGTTTCCATGGTTACTCAGGCCCCATCTGAGAAGAACCCCAACCCCAAACCATGTATCTTGCTTCTTTCCTCACTCTCTTTTCCTCCTTCTCCTGCGTTCCTCTCTCCTTGCTCAGCCATGGCCAACCTTTTAGGATGCATAAATGAGACTAGGGGCTAGGTCTAGTGGTGTATTTCTGTAATCTCAGCACTCTGGGGTGCTGAGGCAGGAGAATCTGAAGTTCAAGCCCAGCTTAGGTAACCTGGCAACTCAGTAAGATCTTGAAAAAAAGGCTGAAGATGTAGTTCAGGGCAAAGGCCCTAGGTATGGTTCCTACTACTGGGGAAAAGGAAGTGAGGCTAGAGCCAATCTTTGGAATTATATAGCTTGGGTTCAAGGTGGGCCAGGCCAGTGGGGTAGAATTTATACCCTCATTACTCCTGCCCAAGAAGCCATGCCCATAAGAGATAGGCCCAGTATCCTGTGACTCAGAGAAAATATAAAGGTAAAGTCAATTCTGGACCCATCTTTTCTGCTCTATGGGCCAAAATTCCTACCTGCTGGACTTAGAGGGTTTCTGATGATGGGGCAGGGTGGACTTGGGCATGTCTCAGGAGGAGGCTTTGTACAGAGAGGGGACTGCCCTCCTGGGGACCCTGCAGCTGGCCTGTTTTGCTGTGGCCCCTGCTGGGGCTGTCCTGACTCTAGGTCTGTCCAGGAGAACTGGGGGTGCTCAGAGGGTGGGGCTGCAGGGGAAGGACAGGTGGCTGGCACAGCGCCTGCCCAGCCCCTCAGCAGCTCCATGCAAAGCTGGCTCCAGCTCTGTTCTGGTCATTCTTAACCCTGGCTGCTTTTGACTTATTAGCTGTGGGACTGTCAGATGGTGAAAGGAAAGTTCTAGCATACCTGGGAGGTTCAGGAATTCATTTCACACTTGACTATTTTTTCTAACACCTACTAATGTCCTTCATGTTGGGCCTGAAGTTCTGGGCATCTCCCTTCTCACAGGGTTTCAGGGATGGGGAGTGGGAGGTGGAAGTTTCCAGCTGTAGCCAATCATGGCCCAGTAGTAGTAGGCGAGCAAAGGGGGAACAGGCAGGGTCTGGAGGAGTCTGAGTGGGGATTGGGGGTGGGTGGGTAGATCAGATTCTCTCTCTCTCTCTCTCTCTCTCTCTCTCTCTCTCTCTCTCTCTCTTTGTCTTGCAGTACCAGGGATTGAACTCAGGACCTTGCACTTGGCAGGCAAGTACTTATTCTATTGAGCTATCTCCCTGGCCGGCCTGCCTTTCCTTCCTTTCTTTCTTTCTTTCTTTCTTTCTTTCTTTCTTTCTTTCTTTCTTTCTTTCTGGTTTTTGAAGCAAAGTCTCACTGTAGTGTGTAGTTTAGACTGACTTGAGCTTCCTAAGTGCCCCAGGTTGGCCTCAGACTCATGGCAATTGTCCTGCCTCAGCCTCCTAAATGCTGGAATTATAGATGTGTGTTGCTGTGCTCTATTTCCTGTTTTCCTGAAAACAGCCCTGGATGGGAAGTCAGAGAATATGACTTCCCCCACCCCAATTCTTGTACTGGGGGCTGAACCCAGGGCTACATCCTCGTTTTTAGTGAGTCAGTCTCAATAAGGTGCCCAGGCTGAGCTCAAATTTGTGATCCTCCTGCCTCAGCTTCCCAGAATGCTGGGATTACAGGTGTGCACACCATTTTTGGCTGAAGTGGGGCTTTTAAAATTGTCGTGGCCATCCTTTGAGACAGCTCCACCTGGGAAATGGGTGTGATTAGTCCTCCTGCAAGGCTGTGGCAAGCACAGATTGAAGCCCAGTGTGGGTCCTTAATGCTTGAGGTAGTGGCAGGATCCAAACCTTGGCTGATGTGAAGAGCGAATCTATCTTTAATCCTCTCAAGGAAACTGGCCCCTCAAGCTGTTTTCCCAGCCAAGGTTTCTCTGCCCACTTGACCCAGGTTTCCTTTCCCCGTGTTTCTGTTAAAATCTGACAGTGCATAAGGATTTCCACTGCCTGAATGGTATTTGGTAAGCCCTGTCTGATCCTTCCTGACACCAGGCTCAGGTCCTGTCTCTTCTCTCTACTGTCACTGTCCTCTCTCTGGCTAGGAGGAAGAGACCTACGGATGTTGTATTCCCAGAAAGGCAGCCACAGAGACCCCGGGGCAGTCTGGCCCCTAGTGACCCTGGCTATGGCTTTGCTCACGTTGAGTCATCCAAGCAAATGAAGAGACCTTGCCTTCCCCAAGAAAGGGGACAGGTATGGCTAGGGGCAGGGAAATGTGCAGAGATTCCTCCAGTTTTGCTCTTGCCCTCTGTAAGCAGCATCCCCTGTGTCCCCAGCAGCCCAGCCCAGCCTCTTAGGGGCTCTGAAGAAGCGTCCTTGCAGTATGTGGGTGCCAGAGCCCTTCTTAAGACCCAAGTCAGCCTGGCACGTGGGGACTGCTTGGATTCCTGCTGTGTGACCAAGCAGGAAATGACTGTCCTCACTACTCATGGGGGAGGGGTGACATGCAAGCCATGCCGTGCCTGCCTTGTCCTAGAGGGGTGACCTTAGGAGGGGATCATGAGGTTGTGCCCTCTCTCATCCACACCCTAACTGACAGATGAATGGAGGTGTCCTGCCTGGGAAGTGACACAACCAGGGGCTGGTCAGGCATGAGCAGCCCTTTTGAGGTACAGGAGGTAAGGGGTGCATTGTTAGTAGCCAGCTGAGTGAGATTAAATCACTCAAAACCACCTGCCTTATTCCCACCTTGTCTTTTTTTGGGTTGGGGGGTGGTCCTGGGAGTTGAAGCCAGCGCATTTTCATTGGTCTGCATCGCCAACTCTTTCTTTTGAGCCAGAGCCTCAATAAATCATTAAATTGCCAAGACTTGGCTTGAATTTACAATCCTCCCGCCTCAGCATCCCAGGGCACAAAGATTACAGTTAGGGGGTTGGCAGTTCTGAACAATGTTAGGGATGCGATACGCCCCCTAGCTGGCACAGCCGGTACTGCCCTCTGCCTCTTACATACTATGTTCAGCAGGGAGAGGCCTGAGAGCTGCTGGAGATTCATCTTGATCACACGATCAGTTTCTAATCCAGGTGGCCCTGCACTGGAGCAGATGAAAATGAACTTTGAGGGCAGGGCTCCCTGGGACCACATCAATCCAGGTCCAAGATCATGTTTATCCCTGGAAGGCACTGGAGGACTGTAAGAGGTCCTGACTAGAGATGTGTGTGTGTTTCATTTTTGTAGTGGGAATTGGATCAGGGCATTTGCACTGAGCTGCACTTATAGCCTTTAAAAATATATTTAAAAATTTTTTTAGATAGAGTCTTGCTTCAGTTGCTCAGATTGGGTAGAACTTGCAGTCCTTCTGCTCAGCCTCCCAGAGTCCGGGGCTTATAGGCATGTGCCATCACCCCCGTCTTGGAGTTGTGTTTTACAACATAAACTCAAGGAAACAAGCAGAAGCCAGAGGCCCCAGCCTGGGTCTGGCTGGCACAGCCAGTCCACAAGGCGGCCCAGACTCCTAGGCTCCAAGTGGCAGAGTCCCGAGGGTTGTGGGAAACGCACGGCCCTGGGCAGTGAGTGGTGAGTCCAGCAGGATCCACGAGCTCAGCCCCAGTGGGCACAGGGTAGCCCAGCCTTCTGGCATGAAGGCGCCACGACGTGTGAGCTGTTCCTTCCACACACAGTGACCGCAGCCTTTGGTCTTGATAAGTAGAGTGTGTTGACTCATGTCTTTGGACTTCGAGTCCCAAAACCACAGTCTGGCTCAGGGTATTTCTCTGGAGAGCAAAGAGATAGCTGGTCAAAGGCAGCGACACATCTTCCTGGCCTTGAGCAGGAGACTGGCAAGTGGGTGGTGTGCTTGCCCGGCCTGGGAGAGTCCTGTTCTGTTTGGGCCCAGCTGTATGAAAAGGGTCACTGCAGACAAGAGCCCAGGAAGCTGGTGGGGCTGTTGCAGAACTTAGGAAGAATTGTTGCTGGATGTTTTTTGTCCTTTGCAGTGTTGGGGAATCAGACCGAGGGCTTCATGCATGCTAGGAAAGCATTTTACCACCATTTTATCACTAACAGCTTTATTGAGATAGTATTTGGGTATCATATATGTCATCAATTTAAAGTTTCCCTTGATCGTTTCTCTTGCCCTAGCTCCTGATAGTCATTAACCTCCTTTCTATCTCTATACATTTGCCTGCTTTGGACATGTCATATAAGTGGCATTATACAACAACTCAGCAGTCCCCAGCCTTATGACACTAGGGCCTGATTTCATGGAAATCAATTTTTTGATGGACAAGGGGTGGGAGGATGGTTTGGGGGTGACTTAAAGTAACTCACAACCTAAACCCCGCACCTGCGCAGTTCATAGTAGGGTCTGTGCTCCTATGAGAATCTAATGCTGCTATTGCTGGGACAGCAGGTGGGGGTAGGCCGGTGATGTGGGAAACAGGAGTGGCTGTAAATACAGATTAAGCTTTGCCTACTCCCCTGCTGCCCAGCTCCTGCTGTGGGGCCTGGTCTGTGGCCCTCAGGGGGCTGGAGAACTCTGCAATGAGTAGTCCTTTGTGTCTGGCTTCTTTCACTGACCATAAGGGTTTCAGGGTTCATCCACACTGTAGCATGTGACAGGGCTGTATTTCTTTTTATTGCTCAACATCATTCTACTGTATGGATGCACCATTTTTCACTTGATGGGCATTGGGTTGCTTCTGCTGCTTGGCTACTTTTTAGATGTTTTTGAGATGAGGTTTCGCTGTGTAATCCAGGCTGGCCTTAATCCAGGCTGGCCTTAAACTCACAGCAATCCTCTTCCTTCAGCCTCCCAAGTTCTGGGATTACAGACATGCTCTACCATGCTTGCTATTGTTTGGCTATCAAGAATAATGCTGCTGTGAACATTTGTGTGCACTTTTTTCAGTAGTGAAGATTAAGCCAAGAACCTCATACACACTAGGCAAGTGCTCTACCACAGAGCTACATCCGCCATTTTAAAACAACTTTTATTTTGAGACAAGACCTCACTAAATTGCTTAAGCTAATCTCAAATTTTCCATCTTCTTGCCTCTCGTGTAGAGATTACAGGCATGCAGCACCACATCCATCTGCACACACATCTTTACGTAGACTTCCATTTTCATAGTACGTAGAAGTGAAATTGCTGAGACCTGTGGCGATTCTGTGAACTAGCCTTTTGAGGAAAAGCCAGGCTGTTTTTCATGAAGGACGCACCATTTTGCATTCTTACTTGCAGTGCAGGGATTCCCAAGTTTTCATATTCTTCCTAGCACTTGTTATTTTCTCTTTTTCATTATTGCCATCCTAAAGGGTACAAAGTGACATCACACTGTGGCTTTGGTTTTCACTTCCCCAATGACTAATAATGTTGAGTATCTTTTCACATGTTTTAAGCTCATTTGGAAA
>NW_004524611.1:15135806-15154208 GCF_000260255.1 Octodon degus
TTTAGACTATATTAAGAGCCTGTTTTGATTCCTGGAGATCATCTTTTGGTTGGTTGGGAAGATTTCCTGTTTTCTTCCTTTTTTTTTTTTTTTTTGTCTTTTTTAGAGACAGGTTCTCGCCATGGCCTTGAGCTAACTTTGTAGCGCAGGCTGAACTCACAACAATCCTCCTGCCTCAGCCTCTGGAGTGCTGGGATTGCAGGCATGAGCCCCCCATGCCCAACTATTTTTCCTCTTTTATAGTGGAGTTCCAACTGCTGTATCAAGTACAGCAGAAATGAACTTGAGAATCCTTGTTCTGCAAATGTCACAATAATTATTACTTGAGGCAAGAGGCTCTAATACATGTTAAAATTGGTGGTATTACCTTCACTGGTTACATAAAAGGAAGATGGTAACTTTGTACTAGGGAAAGTCGGTAGGCAGCAACCTAATCCAATAGTTACAGTTAATATCACCAACATTGGGACAAACTAATATCATATGCCCCTTGATAAGATGAACTGAGAAAGATGTCATTTTACTTTTGTGGTGTTCTTACCCCCAGATGTGCAGTCTGAATTTGTGAGGACACATTACACAAAACCACATGGAGTTACATTCTAGAAAACAACTAATCAGTCCTGCTCACAGTATCAAGAGCCAGTGGTGTGGTGGCACACACCTGCAATCCCAGCACCCTGGGAGATTGAGGCAGGAGGATGGCAAGTTCAAGCCCAGCCTGGGTAATTTAGTGACTTAGCAAGACCCGTACTCAAAATAAATTAAAAAGGCTGAGGATGTAGTTTAGTGTGAAGGTCTTGAGTTTATTCTCTAGAACTATAAAAATAAAAAAAAATTGGGCTGGGGAGATAGCTCAGTAGAATAAGCGCTTGCTTGGCAAGTGCAGGTCCTGAGTTCAACCTAGAATGGTGGAGCAGCAAAAAAAATAAAAAATAAAAAATAAAATAAAATTAAAATCAAACTCCGAACCTTGTGCTTGCTAGGCAGGTGCATGTGCCATTGAGCTATTTCCCTGCCCCTCTCCTTCTCCAGTATTGAGAGTTGAACCCAGGGCCTCCACACTGAGCCATGTCCCCAGCTTTATGTTGTTTTTTATTTTGAGACAAGGTTACCAAATGCTAAGTTGTCTAGGCTAGGCTTGAACTTGTGATCTTTCTGCCTCAGCCTCCCGGAGAGGGAGTGCCAGGTTTCCGGATGAGTGCCACCACACCTGATTGAATTGAAACTTAATAACTAAAAGCAGAGTAATTTTACCTTAAATTCTGGGCCAGACTATAGCCACAGTGGGACAACTAGATAAATTGTAATAAGATTTGTTAGATTAAAGAATGATATTTCTTGATTTTGATTAATTGTACCATGTAAGATGCTACATAAAAGGTCTACTGTGTATTTTTTACATTTACATTACTGACTCTTTTTTACAGTTTTGTAACACTTTGTAAATTCTGAAACTCAAAATGAAAAATTAACAACAACAATAACAAAATCTTGCTTTCAAAGCTCCTTTGGTTTCCCATTGCCTAAGGGACGAGACCTAAATTCCTGAGCCAGCCGGTCACCATCCTCCCTGGTCCTGCTGCCATGCAGCTGCTGCTGCAGGTCTAGAGCCCCAAAGTGTGCAGGGTGGGGCTGCCTGTCAGCCTGCAGTGCTGAGGCTCTGGAGGGTTCAGTGGGGCAGGGCCAGGGTCAAGTCCACTGGGTCTGTCGAGGTGGATCTGATTGCATATAGAGAAGCCAGTATTGGGCAATGACTTTGATTTGTGCAAGGCAGAGATAGTAAAGACTCTAAGCAGGAGAAGTGGTGGAGACAGGAGGGGACAGACTCCAGAAATAGTTGTGGAGGGAAATCAATAGGACTCAGTGATAAAGAGCAAATGGGACACACAGGGTGCCTCTAAGCTGGCTGCTCCTGGAATGGTGGAGAGCAGATGCCACTTGGGTGGCTGTCCAGTGTGCGTGATGGTGCATGGGTGTCCCTCTAGCCATCCTCTGTTTTTCTCCACGAGCCTGAAAGGCTGAACTCTGTTGGATCATGTCCCCTGGGCCCTTTCTGCCCTTCAGTTATGTGCTGTCATGAGCTATGTGCAGCCTCCAGCAAGGAAGGCTGGAGAGTGTGTCTTAGTCCTGTTCTCTTGCTATAACAGAATGCCCAAGACTGGGTAATTTACAAAGACGTGTTTATTGGGTTCACAGTTCTGGAAGCTGGAGGTCCATATTGGCTGCATCTGGCGAGGACTTTTTCTGGATCCTAACATGGTGGAGAGGCAGAAGGGCAAGTAGGCTCTGAAGAAGACAGAAAGTCTGAAGTCAGGCTCATCTCATAACACCCTGCTCTTGTGAGAGCTGACCCACTCCTGATAGAACTAACCAACTCCAGAGCCAGAAGTCACATGGTGGCAGGTCTAGTGAGCAAGGGTTCTGGAAGAGGACACACTGTCATGTTTTTATGAGTCTGCCTTTCTGTTACATGGCAGTTGGCAGCAGCACTCATTGTATTTTTGGTCACACCTCGTGAAGATCTTTGAAATGCAGCCTGGCGCCTCGCGTGTCTACCACAGTGCTAGGGGTCTGTGGCTCCTAGGCATCCATGGGTGCTGCACTATTGCTGCAGTTTGAACTTGGCCTTTGACTTTCTTGCTTCGGCTGCTGAGAGCTCCCTGCCTGCGGGGGAGGCAGACACCAATGCCAGTGCTCATGATGCCACTTGAACAGTGCATCTCAGAGAGGAAGGGGTGGCTGACCAAATCCCAGCTGCCTTGCCCCTCCTGAAGCCCCTTCCCATCTGTCATTCCCTCTACTTTCTTTCTGGCTCCTCCAGCCAGCAGGCACTGCCCTTTTCTTTCTTACCCTACGCCTGTACATGCCCTCATCCCAGCATCTCCCCTCCTGCTCAGCTCTGTCCTCCAGCCCCCTTATCTCTTTCTACAAGGCTTGGATCTGTGCTGCACTCAGCTCTGGGTCCTTGGAGTACAAGGGGTACCTGGAACTGTACTGGGAACCTTCCTGAGCCAATGCAGTGGGATAAAAATACATTGTTTTTAGACCTGACATCGAATTCTGCTTAGAAGTGAGCCCTCCTTATTTACGAGAATTCATCAGAGCCTCCAGGGGCAGAGACAGGCCCATGGAGGCTGGGCTGCTTTGCTCAACTGCAGTTGGATTGGCAGGGCAGGAGGAGGCTAAAGAGGGAGGACCAGGGCTGTGATGACAGAGACAACCCAGAGAAGGATTTTAAGAGGTTCTGGTAATTGCAAGGCAGATCCCTCATGTTTCCAAGAGTCAGTGCACCTTCTGCCCACACAAATGCCTGGTGTGAGTGGGTTTCTGGATGGAAAACAAGAAAAGGATTTCCACAGCTGGCTTCTGTGCTGGTGGGCTGAGATGTCTTCAGCAGGAAGCTTAAATTGCTGCAAAGCAAAATTTAGTGGAAGCAGTGCTCTGGGTCTTGGCTAATGATGAGATGTGACTAGCTTTGTTCTCACAGCAAGAGGTTGCAGGCATTTTGGGAAAGGAGTTCCCAGCCTTCCACCATCTATGGTATGGGATGGGCTGTGGGAGCTTCTCAGATACAAATCTACAGGGGCGTGGATGCAAGACTACCTCCACATTTATTTCTCAGAAATACTGTCCCATTAAATTGGCTAATAAATCCCCACAGCTGAAACAATAGCCTTACATGTGCCTTTAGCACCAATATAAGCTGATAGCCTGGAGGGGATCCAGAGAGGAGTGGGTGCTGCCCATCAAGTGATAGGGCCATCTGGCATCTGTCCTCTTTTCTAGTTCTGCCAGGGCCAAGCGAACCCTGGCCTCTTGTACAGGGAGAACATTGTCACTCATGCATTTAGTCACATGGTATGTGCTCCCACCACTACTTCTCATTCTGAGCCATTCTGGTCACATTATGGAGCCCTAGCTGCAAGGGAGTCTGGTACATAGATGTAATTGACCAGGAGGAGAATTCTCCAGGAATCGCATATGGCACCATGAAGGGGGCAAAAGACAGACATTCCATTCTACCTGGTGGGAAAATTAAGATTAAGATAAATCAATTCTGATGCTAGGCAAAGAGACCTGGGTCAATAGTAATAAAGGCATGATTTTATGTAGGCCTCAGATTGGCTGGAGGAATCAAGATTCATTGTCTACACAGCAGTAGTTGTGGGTGTAACTGGGAGGGCCAGGAATGAGATTCCCATGCCTATAAGGATGGAATGGATGGTGGGGCAGAAGCCAGGATTAGGGGCTTGCTGAAGGCATCAGCCATGGGCAAGGAAGGGAGGGGCAGATGTGCTGAGTTAAGGAAGCCAACTGGGTTGGAGGTACATGAAGAGGGCCATGTTGGGACAGAGGCCATGAGGCCCCACTTTCCCTCTTCCAGGCTTGGCTGTGTATGGCACCCTCCACCAACACCCTGGTCATACCCTGGAATGGGATGGGGAGAAGTTGAGTGTCCATCACGACAGAGGCACAGAGGGATGGACTCCCTACCATATCTTCTGGGGAGCCTCTTGCTCCTCCTGACTCAAGTCCTGCACTCACCATAGGCCTCCTTTATCTCTGGGCACAGAGTGGGAACTTAGGAAAAGCTGTGAACTGAGGCAGAAAACAAAGGAAGCTGGATCCTGGCATAACACTGTTTGTTTGGTTTTTCATCTTCTTATTCTCTTTTTGTGGTACTGGGGATTGAACTCAAGGCCATCACACTAAGCTAGATCCTCAATACTTTATTTGTTATTTTGAAACAGGGTCTCACTCTAACACTAAATTTCTCAAGCTGGCCTTGAACTTTTTATCTTCTTGCCTCAGCTTCCGAGAGTGCTGGGGTTACAGGTGTGTGCCAACATCCCTGGCTTGTTGAGTGTTTAACAGCAGGGAAGTCACATCCCTCCCTTGTTCCTTGTCTACCTCAAAGGGCGAATTGGGATGAAGCAGGGCAAAGCCCCTCTGTAGATGGCCTGAGGCAGTGGTAAGCACGAAGGATGGCTGGATTCTGTGCAGCATTCTGCGCTTCTGGGAATGTGACTGGGCACAGTGAGCCTTGGCACCCCAGCACCCTTTGTCATGGCCAGCCCCTGCCTCCCTGTGATGGCTAGCCCCTGCCTCCCTCCACATCACCTTTTGCATGGTGACATGGAGGGAGGCAGGGGCTGGCCATCACAGTCCCCACATGGGAGCCAGAGAAGACCTGGTTCAAGCTACCTGTCTGATGAATAGCTACAAAAAAAAAAAAAAAATCACTAGGAGAAAATCAGAGACAGGAAGTGTCTCAGTTACTCTTCTCTTATTGCTGGGACAAATACCCAACACCCAAAATGAAGGAAGGAAAGGTAGCTCACAGTTATTGGAGGTTTCAGTCCATACTCAGCTGGTTCCAAGGCAGAGTGGCACATGGCAGAGAACAGCCACTCATGGTAGAGGCAAAGAACAAGAGCAAAATGGAGGAGTAGCAGCAACAATGTCAACAGAGAGAGGAAGTCTGTCTCTCGGTCTCACTTATGTTACAGTCAGGCTATCTGCCCCAGGCTGGGTGAAACACTCATACCCATAATCTGGGCAGTACTAAGACCCATAATCCCAGTGGATCATAAATTAATCTCAAACTCTAGAAGTCCCTGCCCTATGACTGCATGAGGCTTTGGGGAGACAACTAGACACAAACCATAACAGGAAGCCATGAGGACTCATGGCCACTTTTCCCTCTTCTGGAAAGGGTCTCTTTGTTGGAGACCCTTGGCCTTTGGCCCTGGTGCTGACTTGGTGACAGGGTAACAGTGACTGTTGTCTGTGCATCACATTTCTTTCCTGAGATTCACCCAGGGAGCCTTGTATACCTCCCACCACCACACACACACTCAGACCCTGTGAGGCTGTAGGCACAGTGCTGCCCCTCCTCCCTGCGGAGGCTGTCCTCCTCCCAGGAATTAACTGAGGGGTATGGAGAGAAGGCAGCCACTCTGGCAACACCAGGAAGCTCCTGGCATCAGTGTGCGGTACACATTTGGGAAGTGAGGCCCCTGGGCACCTTGTGTCCTCCATGAAGAACCCACAAAGTTCCCTTGTGGTTTCTCATTTGTGCTGACAAGGTGGAGCAATAGAGGCCCCAATGGAGGCCAGCAGAGTGTCCCCAAGCTCAGCATACATGACTATATCCTATAGTAGGTGGCCCAGGTCCACAAAGACACCAGGGGCAGCAGGCTATGAGTCCCAAGAGGCACCTGAGGGAAACTGACTCTGGAGCTGGTCCTCCCAGCCTACCCACCCTACCTCTTTCTTCTTCTTCTTCTTTTTTTTTTTTTTTTTGGTAGAACCGGGGATTGAACTCAGGCCCTTGCGCTTGCCAAGGAAGTGCTTATTCTACTGAACCATCTCCCCAGCCCACCAGAACACCTCTTATTTGAGGACTTTTTGTCTCTAATCTAGACACCCTCACTGCTATCCCCGGCATGGAGGCCTCCTGAGTGTCCCTGTCCCTAGCTCATCAGCAATACCTCTTGGAAGGTGTCCCGGGGCTGTTCTAGCAGGTGTCCAATCTGGTAGGTTTTCTTTTCCTCTTTCTATGTTGTCATGGTGACTGCTGGTGACCCGCCTTGGTGTAAGTATGAGTATTGTGGTCACCTGGAACTTCAGAGTCTGTGGAGGGGGTGAGCAGGCTGGAGGTAGGGGGATGAGATGGTGCGGGGGGCCGGTCACAGGTGGGCGCTGATAGGCGGCTCTGCACCCTCCGCGCCTGCCATTTCCCGCTGCCTGGGGAGATAGATCACCAGCCACTTGCTTTTCCTCCCAGGGCTACGAGACTTGCCGCCTCCAACCCCTCTGAGCTTTGGGGTTCCCAGCTGCAAAATAGCAGCTCCCCGCAGGGGAGGCGCCCGTGGTGTCCAACTTGATTATTCCTGCTCACGCTTTGCTTGCCGCTTGGAGATTGAATGTTTGCTGTGGTTTTTCCCGGAAACAGCTCTGTCTAGAGAGACTTCCTCTCTGTGAGATGTATCTACTTTCATCCTAGAAGTGAGGAAGAAAAAAACATAAGGTTTGGGGCACAATCTTGGATTCCCAGGATGTGATTCTGACCCTTAGAAGCTCTGTGGGTCTTGAGAAGCCACCTTATCGCTGGGAGCCTGTTTTCCATCTGTGTAATGACCCCAAGGTCACACCTCACCTGGCAGCGCTGTGGGGCAGGAGGGCCTGTGGAAAAAGTCAGGTGTAGATGGGGTGCTTTGGTGCTGGTGTCCCCAAATCACCTGCTCATGAGGACTCCATGCTTCTGCCCCTGGAGGGGCCCCACCTGCCCGTGTGGCCTCCCCGCATTGGCTTACACGTAGGTCCTCTCCCAGAACTTTCCTCAGTGAGCTGGCGCAGTGTCCGTGGTCCCCTGGTGGGTAACCTGGGACACCGTCTCCAGGGCGTAGAGATGGGCGCTGTGGTTCCTCCCATTCCCCAAGAGAACAGCCACCACTCCGCCTGCGAGTCGGAGGAGTTGGGAGCAGACGTGGAACGAAAATAGCTCTTTTCCATAAACAAAGCTGCTTCTTGTTGGGGGAATGTAAACAGGCAGATGCATTAGGAGATGGTGCCATCCGGCTGCGCGGCGGGGGAGGCGACAACGGGAGGCCCTAGCCCTGCACTGCCTGCGTCTGCGCTGCCCCGGCAGAGCAGGAGGCTGGGCAGCGGGGCCGGCTGGACGCCTCCGTGGGCTCCCCCAGTGCCCAGTCTGGCCTGCAGGCTCTATGCCAAGGGCCTGTGGGGGCCTCTCCTCACGTAATACTCAGCCCCTGGGGTTAAGCATGTCTTCCGTGCCCACTGTGGGCTGTTGGCATCCTCGGAAGTGCTGCCCTTCATTTGGTCTCCTCTCCAGGCCCTAGAGGGGCTGCTTCCTGCATCCCTACTACCCATCTCAGTTCTCTCTTTTTTTTTTTAATGTTTATTTTTATTTTGGGGAGTGAGGTTTGAGCCCAGGGCCTTTGATTTATACTACATCTCTAGCATCCTTTTAATTTTTAAATCTTTAGACGGGGTCTTGCTAAATTGCTGTTTCCCAGGTTGGGCTCTAACTTGAAATCTTCCCGCCTCAGCTCACAAGGGCTGGGATTGCAGGTATGTGCCACCACACTCAGCTCATCTGAGTTCTGGTGCCTTCTCCTTGTCCTGAAGTGGAGTCTTGACTGTACCTTACTTGAAGAGTGGTGGTAGAGGGCAAAGAAGAACCCTGGGCATGGCATTCCTGGGGCAGGGTCAATTGAGAGAGAAGTTGGCCTGGCTCCATTCTAAGGGCAGCAACTCTCAGTGCCCCTGAGTGACCACCCATCTGGGGCTGGTGAGTGTCTACCAGAGTCACTCCTCCTGGCTCCTCTGAGTTTATAGCGTGGCTCTGCTGGGACACAGACCTGTTCTGGCCATGGGTTGGGGGCTCAGCCTCATGGGCTGAGCTGTCCCCGGTGGGATTGAAGGCAGGATGGGCTTTCAAGGAACCATAGATGGTTCTGGCACAATATGGGACCTTTGCCAATCCTCCTGAGAATGTGGCACAGTGTCCACACCACGTTGCATCTCATTGGACCTGTGTCTGAGGGAGACGTTCTTTGCCCCACTGAAGGAGGAACACACAGCTGAGTGTAGCAGTGCACACTTACACTCTCAGCCATCTGGGAGGCTGAGGAAGGAGGACGGCCAGTGTGAGGCAAGTCTGGGCAACCTAGAAAGACCCTGCCTCATAATGAAAAACAACAACAACAAAAAGATTCAGAGTGAAGCTCAGTCCCCAGTACTGGGGTGGGGAGGGGGAAGAGCACAAGAGAGCAAGAGAGGTGAGGGAGGCCACACCAAGGGACAGCCCTGGAGCCTCAACCAGAGCCCACCGTGCCACAGTGCCAGCTCCTGACCAGAGGCAGAGATGTAAATAATGTCCTCCAGATGCAGAACTTATGGGGGTAGGGCTGGGACCAGCCCCATGACTGCCCACTCTGAGTCCGGGAATCCATTCCCTCCAGCTGCTTTACTGTGGCTCCAGGCAATGCTGGAGAGGAAGCCACAATGAAGCCCTACTGGCTCTGGAGGGTTGCCCACTCTGGAAACAGAAGATCCTTCCCGACACCCCAAAGGTCCCATGTGGAAGATAGGAGCAGGCAGGGCAGTCTAGGAGTTCCCACATGGGTGGCATGTGTCACCTGCTCAGGGGGCTCATGGAGGGAGGCTCTGGTGTGATAAGAACTGTCCTCTGCTCAGCCTTTGTGTCTGAGGACAGCTGGCTGGACCTTCTCTGTTTGGGGGTGGTGATTGCTCCCAGAGAGGAGTCATGTGGGAAATACTCAGTGGCAGAGGGGCTGTGACCATCCTGGTACCATTTGGGGGCAGAGTTGAGTCCTGGGGGCAGAAACAAGGACCAAGGAAAGCCCTGGGCCTGGTTGGAAGGTGTCTGTATCCTCAAAGGGTCGGATTAAGCAGAAAATCACTGTCCCAGCCATGGAGGGTGTGAAGCTTGGGTCCCATGGGGTTAACTTCCACAAAGACCCCAAAGTCTCAGGGGGACCCCTCCCTGCCTGTCCTCCTCTGTGGGGCCCCCTACCTCATTCCCCTCCCCCAGTTTGGAACCCAGTGGTAGGAGTCTGATCCTGAATGTCCTCAGACCACTCCTGCTTCTTGCTGGCCATTGTCCCAGTAGGCTGCCATCCTCCTACCTCTGGGCCATGCTCCGAGCCCCCACCTCCCCTCCCCACCCCTACAGCTCCTCATTTGCTGCTGCCAAAGGAAGGGCTCAAAACACCGTTCTCATGCTTATAACTGCAATGCTCCAACATCTCTGTGTCTCCCCAGTGCCTTCGCAAGGGTGCTTTGCTATTGGGCCTGCACTGCCCAGGGACTGCCTTGGCCTTTGTCTATGTGACCACCTGGCCTGCATCATGTCCCAGGTCACTGAGATGTCTGTGACTTCCTCCTTGCCCTTCCCTCTCCCAGGATGTCTTATCCAGGTGGAGCTTAGGAGGTCATCAGCTGGCATGCATTAAGTGTGAGCTCTAGTTACCGCTGGTCACTCACCACTCACCCCTCAGGCCTCCCCCTGGGATCTTCCTTGAGTGCCCCAGCCCAGAAGGCCTGGAGGCTTTGTGTGTGTGCTGCTGCCCCTCTGCCCAGCTCTGTCCAGTCCTAGCCTTGCCAGCCCAGGGGCAAGTGACAGGCAGCTCAGTATTGTCCCCAGCAGAAGCTGTCCCCCTCCTCCGCTGGACCCTGCTCCTGGCTGCTGAGACCTCTGCTCCCCTCCAGCCTCCACTTAACCTCCTTAGGGTGCCTGGGCTTGCTTATTTATTTACTTATTCATTGAGACAGAGCCTCACTATGCAGTTCAGGCTGAGCTTAACCTCGCTATGTAGCCCAGACTAGTTTCCAACTCATGACAATCCTTCTGCCTCAGCCTCCCAAGTTCTGGGATTACAGGTGGCATTTGCCACCATGCTCAGCTCAGCCTGGGGATTAGACCAAAGCTTGGGTCAGAGTTGAGCTTGGGATCAGTCCAAGTCTGGACTTGGGCTTTCTGTAGAAGGGACACTGGTTCTAGGACCCCTGCATCCCCCAGTTCATTGGTGAGGCCACCATTATGGGAAGGTGCCCAGCTGTGGGCATGGGGACAGTCTTTCTGGGCTCCTCAGGGAAGCGGGAACCTGGCCTGGTGTGATTCACAGCCTTGGCTTCCATGAGGTCATCCACGGTCTCCTTCCCCATGGGGCTGGCCCGGCGGGGTTGGCATGGCGGGATGGCACAGGCCGGTCTTCTCGGCTTCTCTCTGGAGGCAGGAAGGCGGGCTATCTGCACCATCATCTAATTACCCCCAGAGGTAATTGCTCTGGGTTCTCTCTGCCACCTTGCGATTTCTCTCTGGGCCTTGGGCGGCAGAGGAGCCAAGCTAACCCCAAGGAGGCCAAGCCCCGAGACAGCACCGATTGCTAAACCTGACACCTCCCAGCGCCCCGCCGCGACGTGTCCAAGCTTCGAGACTGTGAGTTTATGACGGGCCCCATTATGTCTCTTGCACAAACACTAAGTGTTGAAATACCCAACGGATGATGACAGTGTTGAAATAACCTGTCGTCTCAGCACTTTCTCCGTCATTAGCCAGATGTTCCAGCCCTCAGCAGCATTCACAGCCTTTGCAGGAAGAGAGGGGGCTGCAGAGGCGGGTGAGGCTGGGCAGGAGGCTGGGCTGGGGTGTGGAGCCCCCAAGAGAGCCAGGAAGGGGATGGTTCAGAGTGGGACAAAGGTGATCAGGCAGAAGAGAAGTCCATGTCCTTCCACCCCAGAGTCCTAGAATCCCAGAATTGCTGAGGAAGGGATGGGAGACTGAACCTCCCCCTACCCCCGGTTGGTGGAATATTTATTTATTTTGCAGTACTAGGGATTGAATTCAGGGTCTTTGCACTGAGTACTATCACCAGCCTTTTAACATTTTTGTCTCTTTTGACATTAAGTCTCACTAAGTTGTCCAGGCTGGGCTCGAACTTTCAATCATCTTGCCTCAGCCTCCCAGAATGCTGGGATTATAGATGTGCAGGTGGACCTGTTTTTGAAAGGAATCAAAAACAAGAATCTGGGCTCTACTTGGCTCTGAGAAGTAAAGAGGCTTCCTGAGATTCCCCAGCCTGAACCTGGCCCAAACCCTCAGAATGCCCCCTCTCACACAGGCTGCTGAGAGTAAGAGGAAGACATTACTCTCCTCTTCCTCATCGTGGTACCTGAGACTGAGACTCATCCTAGCTATGAACACCTAAGATGTGGGTGGGGGAAGGAAGGTCATTGGAGAATGCTGTCGGCCCCAGGCACCTGCCCAGCCCTTATTTTTGGTCTCCAGGACAGCTTGCCCAGGGATTCCAGTGCTGAGTTGGGCTGGGAGGACCTGCCACCTGGGGCACCAGGCTGTGGGCTGGAGGTAGCTTTCAGGAGACCACACTGTGATCCAAAAGGAGGATTCTGGGGGCTCCAGGAACAGAACCCTCATGTCATCTGCCAGAGCTTTCAAGAATCAAATTCCCAGCCTGGATTTGCATTTGGCTGCATTCTGTTCTGTGTGACCTCAGGCAATGCATTCGCCTCATGCCTTAGTTTCCCTAACTCTAAAAGGAGAAGTACTAGGTCCTCTGGCATTCTTTTCCACTTTGCTGCCCCCATACAAGTGAACTTTCTGGTGGTCATTGTTCAACATGAGGAACCCCCTGGAGAAACAGAGGCCTTGTCGCTGGAGGCAGCCAAGCTGGGAGCTGACAGCCACTCAGTCTGGAGGCGACTTCTGTGTTAGGTGGGGTTTGGATCAGAGATTGAATTCCTACATCTGTTGCTGATTTGGGGAATTAAAGTAGAGGAGTTTGCAGCTAATAAATGAACCCCAAGGGGTTCCCACTTCCAAGAGGGTACAACTGGGAGGGGGAAAAGTTTTAATTTTAGTATCTTTCACTTTCTCTTACTTCTGGAGCCCCGTATTTTAGTATTCTCTCTCTCTTTCAGCAAAAGACTGGCTATCAGTCGCTCACACCTTAGTGAGAAGGGCTGTTTGGGAACCTGGCCTCTCAGGGATGGGATCTCACGAGATTCGGTGGTCAGGCTGGGCAGTGAGGCCACACTTCTGGGCTAGTGGAAAGGTGAGGAAGCCAAGGGGCTTCTTGCCCCCAACTGCAGCACAATGCCAAGGCCAGTCACTGCCTTCCTGGCTCAGGCCACATCTTCCTTCTGGACCTGGGAGCCTCCTAACCCACCTTCCTCAGTCCGTTTTCACCGAGCAGCCAGAATGATCACTTTTGTTCTGACTTGTTATTCCATTTATTACTGCATCCATTTATTTCCTCTGTGTGTGTGTGTGTGTGTGTGTGTGTGTGTGTGTGTGTGTGTTTATTGTATGTTTTAGTATTGGAGACTGAACCCAGTGCCTGCAGGCTGAGCTGTATCCCCAGCCCTTTCTTTATTGTTGTTATTATTATTGCTCTATTTTTGAGACAAAAATCTCAATAAATTGTCCAGGCTGGGTTTGAGATTCTGATCGTCCTGGCTTGGCCTCCCAGACTGATGGGATAATAGGTATGGGCTACCATACCTGGTTCCATTTATGTCTTTTTAAGTTCAGGAGCACATGTGTAATAATCTCACTTATTGTCACTCATCTGTGCACTGAGACATCCCTGATCTCTCACATTACTTGGCACTTAACAGGTACTCAATCATAATTATTGAGTGCATGAAACCAATGAACCAGTGCATTCATTGAAGACCTACTATGGGCTGAGTAATTTACATATGATTTACATATAGTTCAGCTGCCATCAGTATCCCCTGGGGAATTTAATGATACCAGACCTGGCCCCTCCCAGAGATGCTGAACTGGTCAACCCCAGGTGGCGGGGGGGGGGGGGGGGGGCTTTGACATCAGCATTAAAATAAACAAACAAACAAATACAAACAAATGGGGCAGGGAGATAGATCAGCAGGCATAAGGTCCTGAGTTTGATCCCCATGGGGGGGCGGGGCAGGGGGGCCAACAGTTGCAAAAGAACCAAACAAACAACCTTGCTGTTGGGGCTAGGGCATAGCTCAGTAGTAGAGCTCTTGCCTAGCAAGTGCATGGCTCTGGGTTCAAATCCCAGCACCACAAACATTAACAGCTTGTAAGCAAATGTGTCCCCAAGTTGAAGAATCACAGATATGTTGCATTTTTCCTTTTTGTTTTAAAATAATTCTAGGCTTGTTGAAAATTTGCAAAAAGACAGTTCTCATGTATCCTATACCCAGCTTCCCCTAAAGTTAGCATCTCAGCACAGAGCTGTTACCCAAAGCAGGAAATTAACCTTGGTCATTGCTGTTAAGCAAACTGTAGGGCCTGCTCAGGTTGCATCAGTTTCACTGTCACTTTGTGTCCACGGTCCTACCTCCAGCCCCTGCCTGTGGTAGCAGTAGCAGCTTCTCTTTCTCCTGGATGAAAGGGGAGAAGATCCACCAGCTATGGTGCCAAACAGCCCTCGTTGTCCTGCTTGGAGTGAGCTAATGAAAGGCTAAATGGCTCAGGTATCCTCCTGCCTCAGCCTCTCTAGTGGCTGGGACTACAAGTGCATTGCAGGCTCATCCATTAAGCATGGCCCCCATTAGTGGTCATGATTCATAATTGTCACCAGGTGTTGTTTTGTCCAAGGGTACCTTTGTGTTTTCTTCTATGTATGAGTGGCATTTTCCCTTGTGGAAGAGCTGTCCTTCCCATCTCCACCCCATGTATTTATTGAACCAATTATTTATTTTTGTCAGTATGATTCCGTCCCTCTTTTAATCCCTACACAAGCTTGCAACCCATGTAGCACTGTAGCAAGTTGAAAAAGAGACAAAATCGCTTGGAGAAGTAGCTCAGTACTTTGGGCCTCTGAACTGGCACACCCTGTAGGCTGGTGCGAAGGATCCTTAGGACACAGCCTCTCACCTCGTCCTTCTGTGTCTCCTCACTGTTTTAGGCTCATCCCCCACCCTCCCTCTGCCTGCCTGTGACACCAGCTGTCCTCTTCTCAGCGCCCTCTCTCCCCCAGGCTTAGGGTCAGTGCTGAAGCAGCAGCAGCAACAGAGAGGGGGGGGGAGAGAGAGAGAGAGAGAGAGAGAGAGAGAGAGAGAGAGAGAGAGAGAGAGAGGAGAGAGAGATACAGAGAGATACAGAGAGAGACAGAGACAGAGACAGACAGACAGACACAGACACAGATGCAGAGAGAGACAGAGAGATTCAGAGAGACAGAGACACACAGAGATAGAGACAGAGACAGACACAGAGAGTGAGAGAGAGAGAAGAGAAGAGAAAAGAAGAGATGAGACGAGAAGAGAAGAGGAGAGAGAAATGACTTCCTGCACCCTCAGGCTGCCTGGAGCCTGCTGGAGTGGGCACAAACTTGGACCTCCCTTAGTGCTGCTGTGTGTTACCCATCTCCTTGTGACCTCCCACTGCTCTGGGTCTCACTGTTCAGTGGAGCTGTGTGGCTCTTTGGAGCAGGGAGCTGTTCCCTGAGTCCCCCACCCTGTCCCACAGTATGCCAACACTCATTCAATGGATGAAGTCAACTCCAAAGCTGTTTGCTGCCTTGTCTGTCTACTCTGTGCATGGCTGTGGGCCAGGGATTGGTGGAAGTGACAGGAAGTTGTAGCAGGAATAACAGCACTGCTGTGGGCAGACTTGGCGCTGACTAAGGTTAGAAGGCTGTGGATGCTTCCCAGTGTACTCAGTCCTTGCTCTTCAACATCATCCTACAGATATGGAAGGGGAGGCTGGGGGGTGGGATGTGACTTCACGTCACATAACTGGTTCACATCACAGGCAAGAATTGAGCACAGGTGGGTGAAATGCCAGCACCCAGGCCCCAGCCACCACCCTATCAGGCCTCCTCACAGCTACTCGGGAGGCCAATATACATCCAGACATAGGACTTCCTCTGGCCTGCAGATCCAGAGGCTTTGCATGGCTTTCCCTCATGTTGTTAATTGCCCTCAGTCCCAGCCTCTTTGGGTGTTTTTCTCCCAGCTAAAAGAGCAATAAAAGACAGCATAATTGGAAGACAAAGGCGACGTCCTGGCCAGCCCGCCCCAAGGAGCGGAGTGCCGGTAACTTGGGTGTGATCCGACCTGTGATTCATGCAGCCAAATTACAGGCTTCCGCACACAGGTGTGCACAGGCTGTGGGGGAGGGTGCGCCAGCGTGGCGTTCATCCCAGCGTGGTAAGAGTCAGGGCCGCCACCCAGGGGGACAAGGCCAATACACAGCCCTCAAGAGTTTGCATAGGGCTTCTGCACCTATGTCCCATGTTGGGGTGGGGGTGGGGGGCAGGAGGGAGAGCAGAGCCAGATCCACCTGGGGCCTGGGGCAGCGGATACTCAGAACCAAAGGACTCATCCCTGGGCCCAGGACTTAGGGAAGGCAGCTGTACAGGTTGTGGACCTAAAAGCAACTAAAGAGGTACCCTACCATCCTGATGTTCCCTGAAGGCTTTCTGTAGAAAGTAGGATGTGGACTGTGATCCCTATGACCCATGGACCCCTGCTGGTGGTGAGAAGGAGCCTTCATTTCAGAAGGGAGAGGAGGGACACTAAGTAGGTGCCTGCCGAGAGGTCCCCTGCTGTGGTACCAGCTGAGGGGCCTTGCTATGCTCTGGGGCTTGGAAATGAGACCTCAGCTAGCCTTTGTCTCCATATTTAAGACTTTGTCTTAGGAAGAACCAGACCTAGGTGCTGAGCTGCCACCAGGGTGGCTTGGACATTGGACCCAGGTCTCATCCCCAAGAGGCTCTACTGTGAACTGCAGCTGCCCCAGAGCTATGACCACGGGTCCTCTATTGTGGACCTCCCTCACCTCATGGCTTCATTTTATAAAGCACCTAGAAAAGACAGGGCCCTTGGCAACCCACTCAGGTCCCCTTCTGTTCCTCCCTCAGACAGAAGCTTCCCCCCGTAAACATATTTTGCTCTTAACAAAAAAAGAAATGCCCTTTCCACCCATGCCCCAGGCCTCCCATCTCCCTGAGAGACACTCAATGAGTTTCTCATGTATCCTTCCAGCATTTCCTTATGTAAATGCATACAGCAAGGTATATTTGCATGCAGATATGCTGTCCTGTTCCTTGTATTTTCCTCAATACTCTATTGGGGAGATCTTTCCACATTAGCATAGAGAGCCTCTCCTTTCCCTCCTCCCCTCCCCAGTCTTCTGTCTCCTATCCTCCTTGTCCCACCCCACCAACAGCTGCATAATATTCCACAGTATGGGTGTACCATAGCTTATTTCCTTGTCTTTTACATACATTTGTAAAACAACTGGGCTGTCACCAATGTGGGTTTTTTTTTGTTGTTGTTGTTGTTGGTTTTTTTGCTACGATGAACAAAGTTGTGTACACATCATTTCTCACAAGTTCAAGGTGTATCTGCTGAGCAAGTTCCCAGCAGCCAGATCGCTAGGTCACAGGACAGACACATCTGTCATTCTGATAAGAATTTCTAGCCCATTTTTCATCATGCTTCACAGTTCCCTTCTGCATCCCCACCTGCCGCGCATGCCAGCCTCCTTGCTGGGCTGGGCACGTGCTTTTGGAGTCTTGCCTATCTGATAGGTAAGAAACTGTCTTCCAGTGTAGTTTGAATTAATATTTTTCTTCATATACAGGAAGTTGAACATTTTCCTACGGGTAAGGGCAACTGGTCTTTCTTTTCCTTGCAACATTCATGTCAAATCTTTTGCACATGTTTTCACTGGATTATCAGACTTTGCCTCCTTTTTGCTACTCTACACAATAGGATCGACCTTGGCTAGGACTTTTGCCTATGGGATTGTCTTATAGAAGATTATTATTTACTATTGCTCAACTTCTCTGGTTTTGAGAATTGTCACTGGAGAGCTTCCCTACCCCCCAGCTATTAAAGGCTTCCATTCGTCTTCCCCTCTGGCCCTGGAATGGCTTTACTCCTTCTGTGTAACTCCGGGGTCCCCCGGAATTTGCCTGTGTCCTGGGGAAGAGCAGCTCCAGCTGCACTGCCACCCACATGGTTTCTCAGTTGTGGCAACAGCATTTAGTACTAAGCCCACTGTTACCAGAGCGAGGCCGCTCTGTCAAACACTTAATCCCACTGCGTTTGGGTCTGTCCCTCCACTTTCCTTTCTGTTCCACTACTCTGTCCACTCAAGTATATGATAAAGCATCGTAAGACTTCTTTTTATGTGACAACCAAGGAGGTCTGATGGAGCACAAAGGCCAAGGTTGCGTGTATTTTCAAGATAAGACCCAAAGCTTCCAAGAGATTCTGAGCTGGATGATCTTCACTCTTCCTCTCCTTGCCATCCCACCCCACACCAGAGCCACCTCAGGGATGAATCATGAGCATCAGGGACATTGCAGCCCCAGAGGCCCTAATGGCAATCGCTGAGTCCTGAGTTGTTCCCTCCTCCCGGAAGCCTTCCGGGGACATCTCCTTCCCCAGGCAAAGCTGGTGACTCTCTGGGCAAACACCCAGAGCTGCCTCCTCTCCCAGCACCCATTAGTGATTTGGTGTTGTCACCTCCTGCTGACTTGTCTTGGGCTTGATTCCTCCTGGTCATGAATCAGTCAACATACTTCTTACTCCTTTATAGGGTAATAACTTGGCTACAGCCTGGGTTGCCACGTGCAAAGTGCTTGATTCTTGTAAAGTGTCAATCACTCTGTGGCCATGTTTGAGTTCCTTCTGGGGCTTGGTCCAGGATCCATCTCCTCTTTTCTATTGCCCATCCTCAGGTGGAAGTCCCTCCCACATGCCCCCCCCACTCCTGTGAGGCCTCCTACCTGCTGAAAGAGGGCTTTATAGAGCTGCTGAGGTCCCATCTTCCACTCTAGGACCCCAGTTCTGTATTGCTGCCTTTGCCCAGGACAGCCCTCC
>NW_004524611.1:15154308-15164371 GCF_000260255.1 Octodon degus
GAGAAACAAGTCTCAAAGTGCTATTGCTCTGGTGGCCACTTGGAGAACACAAGCGAGAGTCTGACCTGGTCAAAGGATGCAGGTGGGGGTCTTGCTATAGGGCCTCCAGATGAGAGGGGAAATAGTACAACTACCAACCTGCTAGACCTCAGAAATGCTGAGCTTGTGTTCCCTGAAGTTGAAGCATGAATTCTGAGGCAGTGAAAGTTAAGAGTAGGAATACTTATTAAGGAATAGGAATAGATCCTGAGAGACAGGAGAGGTCCCAAATGGGTTGCTAATGAACCCGCTTCTGAAAGGAAGTTTTACAGAATAAAATCCTGAGGTGGGTACAAGATGGGACAAAACTATGATCAACCAGTAAGATTACAAGTATAGCTGCTTAGGTGATGTTGATCTAGTGGGGAAACAAGTCACGTAGCAAGTGTACATGGAAAGGACAAGGACCTTTCCTGGAAGAGATGAGTCAAGAGGTCCTGGTTACTCACTAGGATGACTGATGCCTATTTAGAATATCAATCATTATTGTTTATCCCTGGGGAGGTATGTAGGCATATTCCATCTCTATCCTTAGGCCTGGCCTTCGAGGGATGTGCCTCCAGCCACAGTTGTACCGTGTTCTTACCTTCCGCAATGACTGGTCCTGACTGCCTAGAATATTTCTACCTAACTTAACTGCCAACTGTAACAGTTGGCAGGAGGCATGGAGGATGCAGGTGGGGTCTCACCTGTCTGGAGATGCCTTTCTTTGTGTTTGAGGAGACTCAGGCTGAGCCAGGGAGACTAGAGCGTGTAGGCACAGGGTCTCCAGCTGTTCAGGGCAGCATCACACAGAGGTCTAGACAGCGCCCTCTTTACCAGCCCCTTTGCATCTTCTCCATTTCCAGCCTTTGCTCTGGGTCTGGGGTCCTGGGAGAGGATGTGCAGAGGGTCAGCATGATGAGGGCAGAGGCTGGCTGGAGCTGGTACTGAGCCGGTGGCGTGTAGCCGGGAGAGAACAGGGAATGGGACAGGGTTGCCTCTGGCTGTATCGTGTCCATGTGTGGCTCGGGTTTCCTCATCTGAGAAATGTGCACAGCAACCTGGGCCTGCCCTTTCTGCCCTCGAGGACCATAAGCTCAGTGACCCTAGTCTGCAGAATGCTACAGGAACCTCAGAGGCCCAGAGCGAATGGTAGATAAGGAGGCCGTAGCAACAGGGAGGCTGATGTGAGTTCATTTGTAGTCAGAGCGGTAAGGAGATGGACCGAGTGGCTTTGAGAGGTAATGAGCTCCCTGTCACTGGCAGGATGAAAGCCAAGCTGAAGGATACCTGAAAAGCTGCAGTCCTCAAACATGGATCTATCAACTGAAGACCTGAATGACTCTGGTGTTGAGTTGATCTTTAAGACTTATTTCCCTCCTGCCTCGCATGATGCTGTTCACCTGTAATCCTGGTATGGCATTATGTAGTTCACCTGTAATCCTGGTATTTGGGAGGCTGAAGCAGGAGGATTTCCATGAGTTTGAAGTCATCCTGGGCTACATAAGAAGATTCTGTTGCAACAAAACAAAATAAATCCAAAAGACATATTTTCTTTGCCCTACCCCTCAGTTCTGGAGGTGCTCCCCACCTCCAGGGAGCCCACCACCACCATTTCCAGTCTTAGAAAGAATTTATGGTCCCAGTCGTTCTGGTGCTGGAGGTGGTGGCTACATGCTTATAAAGGTCTTCCACACAGAAGCATCACTCTCTGGTGCAGGACTGCTGGATATGTTTGTGTGTTTTCTCTTGCTATCACAAAATACCTGAGCTGGGTAATTTTATAAAGAAAAGAAGTTCATTTTGCTCACAGTTCTGGAGGTGAAGCCCTCATGGTACCTGACATCACACTAGCAGACGAAGCAATCACAAGAAGGCAGGAAGACTGCCCTGCTCTTTTATAGCCTTCTTACCAGAACCAAATCAGGAGTCCCAGGAGAGCCACCTTCATCCCTTCCAAGGACAGGGATCCCAATGGCTTGCACTACACTTCACCTACTTTTGCATGACCGGCCTGAGTCCCACGAACAGGGAGCAGCAGTGTTTCCAGGCCCACTTCTGCCCCTCTCAACCCCACCTATGCATAGTTTCCTAACTAGTTGCCCAAGGTCAGCATCTCAGCTCTTGAGTGTGGCAGTGTAGGAGGAAAGGTCACTTTTTCCCTCGGGGGACTTTGATGTTGATCCTCGTGAGAGTTAATTCCTTGGTAGGCACGAATGCAGTGCTGGTTGTGTTGCATTTGCTCTTCAAGGACTTGATCCAGACAGCATGAACAAAAACTTCAAGGTCATCTTGGTGTCTGACCCAGGCAGGATAACATAGCGATTAACAGTGTGGGTGAGGGAGCCCTCAGCACTGGGCTCTGCCTCCTGGTTCTGCCATGGAGGGAGCTTGGTGACCTTGGGCAAGTTACTCGGCCTGTGTCCCAGCCCACTGCTGCCCCTTCATCAGCCTGTACCGAGATTAAATAAGCTAATAGGTATAAAGCTCTTGACTCTGTCTGGCAGGCAGTAACTGCTCAATGAACACAGCTGATAGTTACCCAAATTGACACAGCCTTCCCAGGTCCTTTGCCTCCCCCTCATCCTCAGCTCCTTTCCTAGCTGCTCGACCTGGGCTTTCCTTTCTCCCCATGCCCTCCACCCTACCCCATTATAGCCAGATCATAAAATCTCCCAGGGAGGGAGGCTAGTGACATCTTTAGTGGTGACATTTGGGTGAAAAATTCATGACCATCAGTTACTCAAGGAAGAGGGTGGAAAAATGGGCTATTTCTGCCGCTCAAGAGCATGGCTCTCTCCGGGCTGTGAGTCCACAAATCTATTTTATGTGACGAGATCTATAGCCTCATAGAAGGAGCTTATCACAGACTTAAGAAAAAGCGCGCAATAAGGCGCCTCTCCTTCTCTACCTCCAGCCCTGTGAGGCACCCTGCTGCAAAATGAGGGCCTTGGCACCTCCGGGAGCCACAAAGAGTTCAGAGGCCGCCACAGTCTGACAGTGGTGATGGCTAGGGTGGCCCAGGATGAGGGCAGCTCCTTTGTCCTCAGCTTCTGCAGGCCACGGTCCTGTCCCCATCACCTTAGTTGTGAGGACCCTGTTCTGCCAAAGCTCCTGAAGTCCCCAGGAGCTTAACTGTCTGTCTGTCCATCTATCTACTGGTTACTGTGAAGGGGCAATGGAGATTTTGCTCCTATGACTGTTATCCCGACTGAGTGGAAAGTGGTGACAGGTAAGGAGGTCTCCAGCTCTCCCAGCACCTCAGAGGCCAACCCAGTCCTCAGAGGCCGGGGCAGCCATGGATAAATCGGGCTTTTGCCTCATGGGGTGGCAGCTGGCCCTTAGGAGCCTGGGTCCGTGGTAGATGCTCTGTCCTCAGGCAAGACCCTCTGAGCAGGTGGCAAAGATTACCGACACAGGGCAGCAGGGGTTGCAGGGTCCCACCCCATGTGACAGATTCAAGCTCTGGAGGCACAGGATGACTCTTCCCAGCACTCAGGGCTAAGCCTCACTCCAGGTTTGGGGGAAAGTCACCAACAGTCAGCCCCTGGCAGCCAGAGGGGCGCCCCACTGGTGCAAGAGATATTTGGCACAGCAGAGTGGAGGAGGCCTGCAGGGTGGCCAGGCCAGAAACCAGAGCCTCCCAGGATTCAGGCCCTGCCTGGAGGCAAGGCCTTCCGGTGGGAGATGGCAAGTTCCAGAGCTGAGTTGGAGGGGAAGGGCCACTTTCATTTTTAACTTTTTGTTATTATTATTACTGCAGTGCTGAGGAGCAAACCCAGGGTCTTTGCCCTCGGCTCTTGGAGCCTTAATTATGAGACAGGGTCTCACTAAGCTGTCCAGTCACCCAAGCTGGGCTTGAACTGGTGATCCTCCTGTCTCAGCCTAAGGAGGTCATTTTATTGTTTGTTTATTTATTTGGTGGAAGCTGGGATTGAACTCAGGCCCTTACGCTTGCCAGGGAAGCACTTATTCTACTGAGCCATCTCCCTGGCTCCTATGTATTATTATTATTATTTTTAAGAAAGTCATTTTAAATGTGTACCAGGGGATCCCCAGGGTGCACAGAGATGCATTTTAGACAAGAGGAGAGAAAATAAGGAAGGCAATGTCTGTGGAGGAGAAGGAGGCCCCCGGGGGCTGGCGCCAGAGCAGGAGCCTTCAGTCAGGTTGGAATCCCAGCTGTGGAGTTCTGTGGGCTCAGGCAGCAACTGAGTCCTCTGTGCCTCTGTTTCCTCATCTCTACAATGGGGGGGGGGACCTGTAGCTGAAATGAGATAAAAATCTGGAAAGTGTCAATATGGTGATTGATACTGAGCACTCCATAAATAGTAACCTGTCGCCACTCAATCAACCACCAATTGATCCTGCTCCAGCGATGACTGGCCCAAAGCCACGTGCTTGGGCCTGACATGAATTCCTAAGGTCCCAAGAGGCAAAGCCAAAGGGCAACTGCCTCAGTCACCGCCCAGGGCGCCACAGGGCGGCATGCACTTGCCTGCCCCAGGGCCCCCGCCCCCTCTGCCTGCTGGGGCAGAGCCCACTTCCTCTGCTACCTCCACAGGTACCTGCAGGCTCAGATGCCACTTTTCCCCGGGGTGAGTCTGGCGCTCTCCCCGACTTGTCCCAAAGCCCTGTGTCCTCGTTAGCACTCATTTCACACCCCAGGAGGGCAGCAATCCTATCTGTTGTGGGCCTCACCACATCCCTGGTGCCCTGCCCAGAGCCTGTTGCCTGCATGATGTTGAATGAACGAGTGATTCATTGTTCCCTAGGCCTCCTCCTGCCTCAGACCCCAGAGTGCTGGGCTTGCACCTGTGCGCTTGTATGCCTGGCAAGGTTTTCCCTTCTAGTTTCCTGATGATGAAGGATTTGGCCCCAGTGGAAGCCCAGGAAACTCCAGGGAGGTGTACAGTCCAGAACTTCTGTGGGAGCTGCTTGGTCCTCACTTGACTTTCATTGCGGGGCTCAGCTGATGCTTTCACTTGCAAAGGGAGTTCTACTGAAGAAGAATTAAAAGTCACTTTTTGGGTGCAGGAGCACACACCTGTCATTCCACTCAGCACACGGAAGGCTGAGGTAGGAGGATCATCAGTTTGAGCCCAGCCTGGACAACTTAGAGAGACCTTGTCTCAAATAACAAAAAATAAACAAGGATGGGGGTGGTTAGGTCAGTGGTAGAGCCCTTGCCTAGCATGCACAAGGCCCTGAGTGCCATCCCTACCTGCACAGAAATAGACAAACATTGCTAAACGGAAGAGAAAGCTGGCTGGCTAAGTGGGTGGCCACTCCTATTCTTAAAAGGGGTTTTATCAATGTCCAGTGCAGGGTATTGTAATTGCTGGCTTCTGCTGCTAAGAGTGTGGCCTTCAGGGGACAAAACACTGGAGTGTGTGTGTGTGTGTGTGTGTGTGTGTGTGTGTGTTTAGAGATTTGGGCTTTGCTGCCTTAAAAGAGTTTGCAAATGATCACTTTCCTTAAGTAGGTTAAGTGGCTCCTTTTCGATCCTGCTTACTCTTTAGCAGTGTTTTTCTTCTTAGATGTTTACAGGTCGGTGTGTGTGGAGTCTAGGTCCAAATTAGGCCAAGGCCATGGTGGCACTGTGAGTTAGTGACTGCCCACACCACTGCTGGTGAGCCACTGTGCTCCCCTGTGGGCAGAGTGGATGGCTTCTTGGGTAGCTCTGGAACCTCCGGAATCCCCGACCTGGATACTGGTAATCCCTGGGAGGCCCCTGGGGGCCCTGGTAGAACATCATCTCCAGCTGGGACAGACATCACAGACATCTTTGGTCCTTGTAGAGCCAGGAGGAGAGAGAGAGGGACAGGGAGTGGCACATCTGGGAGGGCTAAGAGTGGCCTAGCCCCTGCCTCAGGGGTTTGTCTCACACAGGGCAAACAGGAGCCCGGGAGCCAACCCGGGTCCCAGCTGGGCCACTCACCTGATGTGTCCACTGGTTCTGCCACTCGGGCTGTGTCCTCCATGGCGCAGATACAGTTGTGAGGAGGAAATGGAAGCAGGGCTTGGGGCGGTTGTGGCCCATCCCTTTGCCCCCCTGGTTTTGGGGCAGTCATCCCTTGGGCCTTGTCACCCAGTGTACCCCTAGGGCCAACAGCCCAAATTGAGATGGCAAAGGCAGAGGTGAGACATTATTCTGGGCTAGGGGACAGGGAGGGGAAACAGAGGCACTGAACCTGGGCCAGGCCTTGTGCCAGGAGTCTCATATACTCTGTGGACTGCTATAGAGAGGGTAAAAATTCACTGGAGCCAGGCATGGTGGCATAAGCCTTTAATCCCTACCCTCTGGGAGGCTGAGGTAGGAGGACTACAAGTTCGGGCCCTGCCTGGGCTTTGTCTCAAAACAGAACAATTTTAAAAGGGCTGAGGGATGTAGCGCAGCGTGAAGCACTAGGTTTAACCCTCCTCCACACACTCCTGGGTGAGGGGAGCAGAAACCCCAACCTGATCTGGGGCCCACCCCATAGTAGGGTAGCAGTCCCCAAGTCTTGGGGCCAGCCCCATGGGGGTCCCGCACTGACAGGGAGACTGGGAGGGGGTGGGAGATACCCCAGCACGTGTGTCCTGGGGAAGCTCAGATGGGATCGAGGTCTGGACCCAGGGCACCCTCGTGGCAGGGGGCACCTCCTGGTCCTGCCTGAACGCTCAGTCCGGCCATCCTGATCCCCGTTAGCGCGGCGCCACCTAGCGGCATTTAGCAGAAGCGGCAGCGCGACTTCGAGTTCCTCCAGCCTGCAGACCCCAGATAGAGAAGAGAGGGGAGCTGACAGCGCCCACCCTTGACATAACAGGGGTGACAGCGGATAGGGGGAGGCTGGAGAGAAGGGTGCCTCAGCCTTGCCTTGGCCCTGACCTTGCCCCTGGTTCCTTAGTGCCTTGTCCTGAGCCCCAGTCTCTCTGGAGGGAATTCTCCACTAAATCTGATCCTAGGGTGCTGCACTGGAGGTTGGGATGGGAGAGGGTAGTGTCTGGATTTGTAGAAGAACTCTGATATCCAGCAGGGGGGACCTATGTAGCCTGAGGCTCATGCTGGGAGCATGATGGAGTAGGGGGCACAGGCTGTAGCCACAGGCCCAGGGGAGGCTGCAAGGCTGAGCCAGAGGCAGAGGGTTCAAGGAGCTAGAAGCCAAGAAACATTGGGAGATAGAGGGGCTCCGCCTCCAGGAAGACCCTTCATGCCTGTCAGTATGGTTCCCTGCCACCACACTTCGCTCATCCGGACCCCCCTTTCCTGAGTGGCCACAGCCACCTTCCCTTCCTCTGTTGCTGACAGATAATAAGAAATGTCAAAGAAAAGAATATCTAAGTGGGGTGGTACCTGCAGTCTGGGAGGCTGATGAAGGAAGATCCCAAGTTCAAGCCCCACTTGGACAATTTAGCAACCTATCAAGACTGGAGATGTAGCTCAGTGCAGAGATCCTGGGTTCAACCTTCAGCACCAGGGGACAAAAGAAGGAAGACAACATCTTTACTGAGCCCTGGGAGCAAGGGGGGAGCAGCCCCAGTGATCTTGTGAGTGGGGACAGTGTAGGGCTCCTCCATGGATTCCACGTTGGGCCAGGGCAAGCTGCGTCCTTCCCAGTGGAAGCCTAGGGGACTGCAGGTGGATACAGCAGTGACCTGGGGCACACCCCATGCCTGCTTTAGGACAGGAGGGCCTCTTGGGGGCAGTGTGTGCGCAAGCGCGTATCTGTGTAGCCGCACGTCTGGCGCTACATGTAAATGTGCATGTGCATGTGCCTGGCACCTGGTGCACAGCTGTGGCTCTGTGTGTGAGCAGCGACTGGCATGGCCGCCGGCTGCACACTCTGGAAGCCCTGCCCCTGCTCCCCTGTGGCTCCTTCCAGAAGCTCCAGGTCCCTGTGGTCTTCCCTGGGCCTCACCTGGCCATGTTCAGGCAGGAAAGGCAAGAGCTGAGGCCAGTGCCGAGATGCCATGTGGGGCTGGGGAGGCCCAGGGCATCCTGGACTTGGAATGTGACCTTGCCTGTTGAAGTTTTGGTCAGGACTAGAGTCTGTTTCCTGGAGAGGAGGTGGCTGTAGGTACAGGTGTCGCATCTCCACAGGTCGATAGCTGGGAAGTGCGGAGGATGCTGGCCACAGGCCTCACCACTCCTCTCTGCCCTCTCTGGGAGCTGTTGTGCCCCAGCTGGCCGTGAGCAGGAGGACTATTCCCCTAGGCAGGGCCCAGCACATGCGGGGCCTATGCTCCCAGCTTCTCCCGATGAGGTGGAAAGGAGCCTCAGAGAAGGAATTGGGGCCACCTCTGCACTCCAGAGGCTTTTCTGGGAAAGGACAGAGGTGGGTTGGAACCCAGGGTGGGCAGATACCCTGTTCAGGTGCACTGGGCAATGCCAAGGGCGCCATGGGCCGGGCTGTCAGGGTGGGACATTGTGGGCAGGCCTGGCTGTGCGTGTGGACCTCGGCTCTCCTATAGACGGGTGTCTGGGGCATGTCCCTCTGAAGGCTGTCACTGCCTGGGGACCATTCCCTGGGTAGAAGGATTTTTTCGTTTGTGTTGTGTTGTTTTCGAGATAGGATTCTTGCTTGTGGGGTGTAGGCCAGCCTTGAATTTATGGCAATTCTCTTGCCTCGGCGTCCTAGGTGCTGGGATTCCAGAAGAGTGCTGTGCGCCACCATGCCCATGCCCAGTTTTGTTTTTGTTTTTGTTTTTTTTTTTTTGGTTATTGTTTTTTTTTTGGGTTTTTTTTGATTAGGGAGAGGCTTCCTTGGAGCTTCTCCTGCAGCCGGGATTTGTGGGGTGCTGGGTGTGTAGCCAGGACCTCATGCATGGCGGACTGGAAGGCGCTGTGCTCCTGAGCCACAGCCTGGCCCTGCCCAGCTGTCCTTGAGAACAGCTATTGGTGGGCAAATGCCCCTTCCTCTCCTCCACTATGTCTGGGTAGCCTCTGCTACATGTTGGACTAGTCATTAACCAGCAGCCCTGCTCACTACCCTCTTGGGGACTGAACCCACGACTGTGGCACTGACCTACATCCCCTCATTCTTTTCTTTCTTTTCATCTATGTATTTGGTACAGGATCTCATTATGCAGCTTGGACTCATAGTGATCCTCCTGTTTTCAGCCTCCCCAGTGCTGGGATTACAAGCGTGGGCCACCACACCCAGATCTGTTTGCTGGCTCAACACACCCTGGGGCGGGATTGTTACAGCATGCAGGACCAGGGACCCCATCCTTTTCTTAACTGTTTTATTTTCAGACAAGTTCTCCATACATTTCTAAGTTATCCAGTCTGCCCCCAAACTTATGATTGCTCTGACTCAGCTTCCCAGAGTGCTGAGATTATAGGTGCGCCCTGCCATGTTCTGCTTCATTAACCAACTTTTAAAAATTAAAGCTGCTTTTTAAAATTAAAGAGAAGGACTAGAAGTTTTTTCATGCAAAGAATGAATAGATATTCAAAATGAGAGAAAGGCTAGGTACCCCGATCAACTTGTTAGCACAATGAATCCCCAAATCAACAAATCATTACATGTTGATTCAAAAAGATACATGTGGCATCTCATTGAAAAAAAATTTAAAAAGAAAGCAAAGAAACAGAGAAGAAAGTTTTAAAATTGAGGCCAATAGTATAAATGTAAAAAAAAAAAATGGGTAGAGACCTGGGCCTAGTGGTGCACACCCATAAATCTCAGCACTCTGGGAGACTGAGGCAGGAGGATTGCAAGTTCAAGCCCAGCCTGGGCAACTTACTGAGACCCCATCTCAAAATAAAATCAAAAAACAACAACCACAGAGGCCTGGAGATGTAGCTCAATGCAAAGACCCTGGGTTCAATCCCCATTACCTGGGGGCAGGGAGAGGTAAGAAATGGACTCAGGAAGGCAATGGTTTGCCTGAGTTGCTTGGAAGTTGGTAGATGTTGGGCCAGAACTGGGAAGACTCGCTGTGTTTTCTTGCTAAGCAGGATGGGGTGAAGAGCCCCAGGAATGCCTGGTCCTTGTCCAGTAATCCCTTCTCTGGATGGTTTTAGCTTTTACCTAATGCATGATGAAAAAAAAAA
>NW_004524611.1:15164471-15219273 GCF_000260255.1 Octodon degus
TTTTTTTGTAAAATACATACACTTATTTTCTTGTACTTACAAGCAGTCCAAGGCTTATGTGGCAGCTCCGTAATGTCAAGGTACCATTTTTCTTTTATCTCTGTTTCCACTTGTTCAACAAGTGACTTCTAAGGTCAAGATGGCTGCCACAGTTCCTACTATCATGTCAACACCCCAGGATGTAGCAAGGGAGGGAGGGAGGGAGGGGAGAAAAGGGAGCTGCAAAGGCGAGGGAAAGGAAGAGCTTACTTATCCTTTCTTTATTCTTTTTCTAGTTTTTAAAAAGGATAAAAGCGTAACATAAAACTTGTATCTTACGAAGGCAGCAAGTACACTCACACTCTGGTGCAACTGCGTGATAAAGAAGAAAAGGAGGCTCAGAGAAGGTCAGCGTCCTGCTGGAGATTACCCAGCATGCAACTCGTGGGCCCATTTGAGGGCTCCTGCCTGTGCTGAGAGGGCTGTTTTCCTGAGGAATATAAGGGAGGGGGGTTCCCAGTATTCCCATCATCCTACAGAGACAGAGAAGTCCATCTAGGGTGGACACCCTGGGGACCTGGGCAGCCCTGCACATACCTCCTGTCTCTTCCCGGAAGCCGTAGGAAGAGGCGGCTCCCGGAGGGGCCTTTTCTGAGTGGATTTGGAACGCAGAGTTACGATGGGCCTACCCTGTCGCAGCGTGGCTGTGCGCGCATGCGTGGGAGTGTGCACGCGGTGCTCGCGGATGCCCGCTGTCCACGTGAACTTCCGCACGCACCGGTGTGCGCATGCGCGTGCGCCCTGCATTTTCCGAAGCCCGGTGCGCAGCCCCTGTCCAGCGGCCGCGGCCTCCCCACCAGCCACCGAGACTGAGACGCAGCCCTGGGCGGGCGCTGCCAGCTGGGGCGGGAGCGGCCGCGTCTGTCCTGGTGTCGTAACAGGGGCCTGGCACATGAGTCAGCCGCCAAATTAACCCAAGTTTCCCCTGGGGAGAAATGAAATGTAATCGGTTATTACATTCTGGGCATTTTAGCAAATGAACTCATCCGGGTTTTTATTGTGATGTTTTTTAAGGGGTGCTACAGATGCGGGAGGTTGAGGGGCCACTGCTGTGGCTGCTGGAAGCTGCCCGGTGGCTGGGGACCCGGAGCTGAAAGACGTGAAAGCAGGGCATCTGATGCCCGCTGAGGAGCAGGTGAAGGGCTCCCTGGGCCTGAGCAGGGCTGGCAGCAGAGCTAAGCCCAGGAAGGTATTGCTGGGCCGGTGTGAATGTGGTCACCCCGCACCCCTCACCAGGGCTTGGCCTGCATTCTGCGGCATTTATTTATTTATTTATTTATTTATTTATTTATTTTAAATCTTGCAGACTGAATCCAGGCCCTTCCCAGTGAATTACATCCACAGCACTTTTTATTTTTAATTTCGAGGCAGGGTCTCCCTAAGTCATTAAGTTGCCCCAGGTGGACTCAAACTTGCTATCCTCCTGCCTCAGCCTCCCAGAGCCTGGGATGACAGGCATGCACCACTCTTGTATTTCGTCTCACGTGTGACCCTGCATGGGTCCGGCACAGCCCTTGGCAAGGAGCATGGGACCCCACCTAGTCCACTCTGGGGATGAGACCCTACTGCTTCAGCCTCTGGAGAAGGCTGTGTGCCTTGTCCATGGTAGGGGCTCCCTGTGGTGTGGGGAGGGCCCTGCCCCACAGCCTCTGGACCTTTGGCACCATCCCCCTCTCCTGGTGCACTGTCCTTTCTCCTGTGAGGTACAGAGATAGACGTCAGGGTTAACTGGGGCTGCTCTGGATCATGGAATCATGAGAGTTTTTTTTGTTTTTTTTTTTTTCCCTAGCTTTGTGCTTTTTTTGCATGTTCTAAATTTTCTACAAGGAGCGCATAATGGAAAAATTAAAATCAAAAGCAGCTCCACCACCATTTCTGAGTACAGGAAAACTTGAGGGCTCTGAAGGCTGAGCCCAGTCGTGGCAGCTTAGTGGCTCATTGAGACCCTGTCTCAGACAATAATAATTAAACAAACAAACAAACAAAAAAAAAAACCCTGTAGAGGTAGCTCAGTGCAAAGGTCTGGGGTCAACCCCCAGTACCACAGCGAAAAAGAGAGGGGTTGGTTATCAATCACTTTGCTTCAATCTCTCCTTTTTATTACAGTGAAGGTCACTGAGTTATGGATTTTGATTTTATTTTTCTGAGACAGGGTCTTGCTGGCCTCCAACTCTCTATCCTCCTGCCTCAGCCTCCAGAGTAGCTAAGAATATATATAGGCCTGTGCCATCATGCTCAGCTTTAATGTTGATTTTTAAATTGAGAACATGGAAGGTGAAGTTACCCTTCCATGAGAAAGGGAGGTGGTATAAAGCCTTTGCTGTAGGCTGGCGCTGCAAGACAGGTGGACCGCAATCTTCTTGGCATCAGGGACTGGTTTCATGGAAGACATATTTTCCATGGACCAGGATGGTTTCCGGATGGCACAAAGGAGCGTGCCTCAGGTCCTGCACCTGCGCAGTTCACAGCAGGGACTGCGAGTTCAGCAGAAGATGGGAGGCGAAGCTCAGACGGTAATGGAGACAGCTGGAAACGCAGGTGGAGCTTCGCACACTCACCTGCTGCTACCCCATCTGTGTGGGTGGTCCCAGGGGTTGGGGCCCCTGTGATAGAGTAGGACCATTCATTTGTCCACTTCATAGCTGGGAATACGGAGTCAAAGACACCTTGACCGGAGGCCGGAGGGCAGCCATCCCAGCCTCCTTTCCCACAACAAACCCCACCCCTGCTAGGAAGTTCGGTAAAAAGGGTTTTGTTGGGAATTCACTGGTGGTTTCCTGAGAAGACAGCAGGGCCATGGTTTGTGTGAGCTGGCTATGTGCTGGTGTCCAGAGCTGCCCTGTCTTGTCCCTCTGGCCATGCTGCAGCCGGGGGTGGGGCTAGTTGACCTCCTGAGGCCTCTAGTGGCCCAGACATTCTCTGTCACCTCCTCTACTGTTTTTCCAATCACCCCGTGAATCTGAGTGAGGCTGTCTATTCCTTGGGCGACTACCTTTCAACTGAAGTTATGGTTTTATAAATAATATATACGGCCAGTCGGTGCTGGGAAAGGACGTTCATTCCGCTCTGAAATATTTATAGCCTGGAGTGTCTGCTTACTTTTCTTCAGAGTCATTTTTTAGTGCCTCTCTCGCTGCAGAGCATGACAGCCTGGGGCATCTTCAGGAAGCAGCGACAAGAAGAGGCCGTCCTGCCCCTGAGGCCTGATCCATTCTTTGGCTGCCACTGGGGAGGTGGCAGCTTCAACTGGGGACCGCTCCCCAGCCTGGACCTCCCAAATTATCTCAGGGAAGGTGTGAGCCCATGACAAGAATCCACATCACTGCCCCAGAAAGTGCTCTCCAGCACGGGGTTTGACTACTGACCAGTTCGGGCTTTCCTCCTGCTGTCTGCCCTCCTGGGGCCTTTCCTTGGGGGCAGCTGTTACAATCCTCCTTTTCCTGATGGGGAATCTGAGGTTTGGAGAGGCTAAGGAACTGCATGAGGCCACACTGGGACTAAATAGGAGAGGCTGGATATGCACACGGCCTGGTTGACTGCACATCTCAGTCTTGCCTCCTGCACCTCGCCTGGCCCCTCACTTAGCAGTTGCTGGGGGCGGGCGAGGGATTCCAGCTCAGCTTCCTGGGCAGTGGCTGTCTGTGTGCACAGGTGTGAGGTTCTGGGCACTTGGACTTGAGGGCACTGGATGAGTTAGATTGTATTCCAATCCCTCTTCTGAGGTCGGAATATGAGGTCGGAATATGCTTTGTCCCCTCCAAAACTCACATAGAAATTTTATTGACTTTTGTGACAGAGTCGGGAGGTAGATTCCATTAAGAGCTGGTTAATTCTTCAGGGGGTGAATGCCTTTCTCTTAGGCCCGAGTTGGTTCTCTCAGCAGTGGATGATTTCTCACGAGAGTCAGGTTTCCTGTTCTGTTTTGTCTCTTCTTCCCCTTCTCCATCCCCACTTTATGATGTAGCATGGCGTCCAACACCAGAAACTGAGCAGATGCTGATGCTGTACCTTGCATTTCTTGGCCTACAGAACCTTTGTTCCTTATAAATCATGCTGCCTTGGGTGTTTTGTTAGAGCAATAGACAATGGTCAAAGATTAGGGTAATGGCTAGATATATTCCTAGATGCACTGAAGTGGTCCAGATGGAAACTAAATTGAAGAATGAGGTATGGAAACACCTGTAGGTACCTTGTCCAGCTTCCATGGTGCAAGTGTAAGATAGAGACAAAGACAGGGACTTGATAAAAATTAGAGATGGTTGGAGTTCATCCATCTTGTCAACCTCTTTCTCTCTTTCCACAATGCTTCATCTCCTTCCTTTCTTTCCTGTCTTTCTCCTTCCACCTTCCTTCCTTCCTTCCTTCCTTCCTTCCTTCCTTCCTTCCTTCCTTCCATCCATCCTCCTTCCTTCCTTCCTTCTTTTCCCTTTCCCCTTCCCCTTCTCTTCTTTTTCTTGGTACTAGGACTGAACCTGGGCTCTTTGCAATGAGCTGCACCCCTGGTTCTTTGATTCTGACACAGTCTCACCAACTTGCTAACTTGCCCAGGCTGAGCTGGAATCTAGGACTCTTCTGCCCCAGCCTCCAAGAGTGCTGGGCTATAGGTCTGCACCACTCTGCCTAGCCAAGCCCTCTTTCTTGGAGTTGGAAGGGGAGAATGTTGCTCAGGGTGGGGAGGTGGAGATGGCGCTCTGCCCCTGCTGGGTCTGGCTGTGAGGCCCCTGTGAACTCAGTCACTCAAGGCTGTACTCAAGGACCACACATCGCATTTCCTGGCTTGCTGGCTGTGGGCGGAGGTGGGCATGATGCATTTGCGTCATCAGTGATGGGTACTGGGGTAAGAAGAGAGCACAGTCTCCTGCTGCTTTTTTCACCCCGCTCCTTTGGGAGTAAGGACTTGTGTTCCTGGGAGTTAGTGACTCTGGGTGACCTGAGGGCAGAGAGAACCTGAGTCATCACTGTGACAGAGAATGATTACAAAACAAATGAATGATGATGTTCCTGAAGGCACCCAGCTTGCTCCTGACCCTGAGGGAGCAGTCAGGCAGCTTGGCCCTTGTTGCCTCCAAGAGCCACCTGACGCCAATCAGAAGTTCCCTCGGAACCACTGTTCTAGGAAAAGCCACTGCCATGTAAGGAACTGGAGTCCTCTGACATCACCATTGTGTCAGGCCTTTTACTGCTACTATAACAAAATACCTGAGGCAGAGTAATTTTATAAAGACCAGAAGTTTATGTGGCTCATGATTTTGGGGGCTGAAAGCTCAAACTACCTGACTCTGGCCTCAGTGAGGGCTCTTGGCTCTGTCACATTATGGCAAATGACGGCATGATGGGAGGAGTGGGTGCACATGGTTAGACAGGAAGCCAGAGCAAAGCAGGGACCTTTTCCTAACAATTTGCTCTCACCAGAGCTAGTTCAAGGTCCTGCCAGAACTTGGTTATTCCTTGTGAGGCCACACCCCCAGTGAATGAAGGACCTCCACCTCAGCTCTGCCTCTTAAAGATACACCACCTCTCAAATCCCCACACTGGGGACCAGGCCCCCCACCCCATGAACCATAGCAACCTCACTGTGAGGACACCCATGCTGGCCACCTGTACACGGCTAGAGGGGAGGAAGAGCCAGCCAGGCCTGGCTATTCTAGCTATTGCAGCTTACCCATCAGGCACAGTGAAGAAGCCATCCTGGACTCTGGCCCCACTACACCCCCAGGTAATTCCAGAAGCTGTTGTCACCTAATTGTAACACAAGTGACTCCAGTCCAAAACCACCTGTCAAGGTGAATCCAGCCAATAACACAAAACCATGAAAGAGGAAATAAGACAATCTGTAAAGCCAGTAAACAGCCGACTTATGCACCTTGTGCTGCTGGTATCAGCTAAGAGAACCAGGACTGCAGGGAGTAACATGGTGGCTTCAGCATCAGCCTTTTCCCAGAGAGGACAGAGAGCAGGCTGCCCCTCAGGGCCAGAGAATCCATGTGTCCTCTGAGATGGTTTCTCCATAGTGGCTAAGAAGCTGCTCCTGAGAACAGGTCCCTAAGGGGGAACAGCCCTGCCCACCTTGTCACCTTTAACCTGGCCTCAGATTCAGTCTCCCAAAAAGCGAGGTCAGGAGGCCCCAGAGTATCTCCAGGGTCCCAGTATGGGTGAAGGAGGCTGCCTTCAAGCTTAGGCTGTGCAAATGGAGAGTGGCCAGGACTAGACAGAGGAGTTAAGAGGATCTCAGCACCCAGGTAAAGACTGACCATGGCCAAGGCTGTGCATGGAGATGGAGGACTTGTGACTTTGAACAGGGGTGAGGCCAGCTTGTACAGGGTGTAATGTTTGACTTGCTATGTATGTTGGCACATGCCTGGACTCACAGAACTCAGGAGAGTGAGGCAGGAAGGTTGCAAGTTTGAGCCTTGCCTGAGCAATTTAGCAAGACCCTATCTCGAAACAAAAAAATAAAAAAGGGGTGGGGATGTAGCTCAGTGTTCAGGCCCTGGCTTCAATCCCCAGCACCAATGCGTGGGGGCATCCCTGGCAGATGACTCAGGACAACCCACTTCCCAAGATGGGTCCTCAGGGGAATATGTCCTCTTGGAACCCCTCACTACCAGGCCTGGGTGACCCAGCCAGGCTGCGGCTAACCAAAGCAGAGCTTGGCACAGGAGTAGGGACTGCCATGGCTCCCTGAAGGCTTTTGATAACTTTGATGGCAGAATCACTTTCTAATCCACTTCTGCAGAAATAATTTAGTTTAAAAACACATACTTGAAAGGTGTGGTGATGCTGTCCTGTAAGCCCAGCATTCAGGAGGCTGAGGCAGGAGGATTGTGGCTTTGAGGACATCCTGAGCTGCGCAGGAAGTTCAAGGCCAGCTTGGACTACAGAGTGTGAACTTGTCTAGGGAAAGAGCCCAAATACCCACATAATCTGAGGGTCCATGTATCAGATATTACTGTCTTAGCTACTGTGTATGGGGCAACGACTACAGAAATTCACTGGCATTTGATGTCTGCTTAGGAAGTGGGTGTGGTGGGCAGTATAAGGCCCCTTCCACCCTAGCAAAAAGATGCCCACATCTTAGTCCCCAGGGCCTAGGGGTCTGTTACTTGAGATGTGGGGAGAGCAGGGACCTCAGTGGGGGCTTGGGTACAGCACAGTGAGTGGCACAGCACTGGTCTCACAGGTGCACCACCCCCCTACTTCTGTAGCATGGGACGATGACTGTTTCCAGGTCAGGCGTCAGCAGGACGGGTGTGTCACCATTGGCCTGAGATGCTTGGGCCCACAGCCACTTCTGCTTCAGGGGCCGAGGTTCTGCAGGGCTTGAGGTGATGTCTTTGTTTTCCAGTGCAGAAAGGCAGAAGCCGGGAATGTAAGCCACACATGTGGAACAGATGGGGCGCCCTGAGGGGCTGGAAGTCCTAACAGGAAGGTAGGATCTGGAAGTCAGGTCCCCTGCAAGAGACTAACTCTGAGCAGAGGTAGATATGCCAGAAGTTCAGTGGTGATGTGTGTGGGTCGATCCCTGGAGGGCAAGACAGGACTGGCCTTGGGCAAGGGGTCTCTTACCATGAGTCACGCCAGTCATCTTCCCAGCCGCAGGGACAGTCCTGTAGGACATAGAGGCTTCCAGCCAAGGAGCAGAGTTTCCTCCTATGGATAACTGGGGTAGGACAAGACTCAGTAGTGCTGAGCTCCTGTGGCCACTCTTACTTCCATGACATCTAGCCATTTAATTATTTATTTATACAATTTGTGTGTGTGTGTGTGTATATTTTGGTACTGGGGGTTGAACTCAGGGTCTCTGCCCTGAGCTACCTCCCTAGGCCTTTTGTTATTTTTATTTTTTTATGGGGAGGTAAGGTATCATTAAGTCACTAAACTTCCCAGGCTGAGCTCCAACTTGTGATCCTCCTGCCTCTGCCTCCCAGAGTGCTGGGATTACTAGGTGGTGTACCGCTGCACAGGCTGACTCTGTTGATTTTCTGGTGAGGCAGTGCATCGAGGAGGGGAGCACATGGGCAAAGCCGCTCACCTCAGGGAAGCCAGGAAGCAAACACAAAAGGCAGGAAGTGGCACGGGGGCGGGGTGTTCCCAATAATCGAGGCCCTGCCCCCCAGTGGCCTAACTTGTCCCAGGAGGGCCCACCTCCTAAGGGAGAAAACCTCCACAAATAGGACTTGTGGGATCCTCATACAGGGGCCATCTAATACCATTCATCCCTCAGAAGGAAGGCGGACACTTGGGGTGGAGTTAACTATTGCCATGGAAACCGTACCTATGCATCTAATGCTCTGGGCCTGCCAGACCTATTTCACAAAACATTGGTTCACCAAACACCTCCTCTAGGGAACTCGTCTGTGGTCACGAGTCCTCATCAGGTTGGCCCAGCTCCTGGGAATAAACAGCTTCCTCAGGTCGGCTCCCAAATCAACATGGTTCGTTAATGGGAAAGACAAATCGGTCCGTTTGACTTGGACATTTTTCCACAGATGGCATTCATTTCAGGAGACAGTCTGCACGTTATTGCTGTCTCTCATTTGCTGAAGCAAATTTCCCACAAACAGGAGTGTGTTTCCATCCCAAGCGGCTCTCTGCCATGGCCTTGGGCCCTGTTCTGCAACTCCCCCCATGCTGCTTTTCTTCTTCATCCTCTTTTCTCAGACTTTCAAGGCTGGAGTAGATTCTTATCTCAGGCCTGGATCCTGCCAAGCCCATCCTTGCTGAGTGGATGTGCAGCCCCTGCTTACATACTTCCCCTGATGGGGAGCTCACTCCCTTAAGCTGTTTAGCTGGCTCTGTTATTTGGACCGACATCTAACTCCCCTCAGCTTCTTGGGGTCCCACACTGCATTTTGCTTGCTTCGTCTTCCTTGTAGATAGTTGCTGATCCCCCCACCTTGCTTCACCTCCATGCACTGTCCCTCCAGGAAAACTCCTTTAGCTTTCTGTTCATTCCTGGTACCGCACTGCTGCTGACTGCTGGAGCCAGTCCCACCAGCTCCTATGTGCACCCCAGTGCATTTGCCACCGTGTGAGAGGCCTCAGGTCAGGTGGGGGGCCCCGCACAGGGAGATGCAGGAAGAAGACCTGGAGGTCCCATTGGACACCTGAAGCCATGGGGACCTATATTAGTCTGGCTTTTTGTTGTTGTTGTTGTAATAAAATAATGGAGGCTGGATATGTCTATATTTTTATCTCTATATCACCTACATTTACATCTATATCTATCTCTATAGAGAGATTTTTTGCTGAGCACAGTAGTGCATATCTGTAATTCCAGCTACTCAGGAGGCTTAGACAAGAGCATCACAAGTTCAAGCCCAGCCTGATCAACTTAGTGAGACTCCATCGCAAAATAAGAAATGAACAGGGCCAGGGGAGACAGCTCAGTGGCATGAGTGGGTGACTGACATGTGCAAGGTCCCAAGTTTGATCCTCAGTACTGCACAGAAAAAAATGAACAAAGAGGGTTGTAACTCAGTGGTTGAGCACTTGCCTAGCATGTGCAAACCCAGGGTTTAAACCACAGGAAGGAAAGAAGGAAGGAAGGAAGGAAGGAAGGAAGGAAGGAAGGAAGGAAGGAAGGAAGGGAGGGAGGGAGGGAATGAGGAAGGAAGGAAGGAAAAAAAGAAAGGAGGGAGGGAAGGAGGGAGAAAGGAAGATACAAAGAAAGAGAGAGAGGAAGGTAGACAGTTTGGGAAGCTGAGTCAGGGTCAGGCTGCCCACTGGCCATGGGTTCAGTCCCTGGACAGGGCCTCGTGGTTGCATAGCAGTGAGGTGGCAGATGGCATCATGGTGGGTCTACACACTTCAGAGAGGGTGCAATTACATGATGAGACAGAAGCCAGAGCGCCTCAGGGGCAGCTCCCTCTTTACAACAACCCACTCTTGGGAGCCTGACTGAGGTCTTGGGGAGCAACATTAATCCCTTCTGAAGGCAGCAGCTGGTGGGTGACCTGACCACCTGGCACAAGCTCCTGCTTCTCAAAGGTTCCCCCGCCCATCACCATCACACAGAGACCAAGCTTGTGGCGTGTGGACTGGAAGTGGGGGACACACTTAAGTCCTGTTCGAACCTTGGCAGAATCCCTGGAGGCCTGATTTCCTTCCCTGTCACCTCTCCCTCAGCAAGAACAGTAGCCTTCTGGTCACAGGCCCGCTCCTGGTGGCTTCAAAGGCTAATAAGTCCCCTGTCCCATAGCCCAGCCAGTGACTTCCTGGCCACACACTCAGCCTCTTCCCCCAACTGTTACATAGCAGCTTTGTCATCAGTTAAGGCTTGACTCCTGATGTAGAAAAACATTTTAGGACAAAATGAAGTATTAAGGGCTTGGGGAGATAACTCAGTAGAATAAGCGCTTGCCTGATAAGCGCAAGGTCCTGAGTTCAATCCCCGGTACTGGAAAAAAAGTCAAATTAACAAATACACTTGGGTTAAAAGAGAAGATGGCATGGATGGATTTAGGTCGTGAAAATGGGCAGAGATGGCTGCCTGCCTGTTTCCTTGCTGTGTCCCTTCGGGTTTCCCTCCTGTCTCAGGAATATGCTCACGTCCCTTGGACCAGAATTCTGAGTGGAAAACAATAGAAATCTGCTCTGGATAATTAAGGAGAAGCACACCGAGAGATTCCTCAGGGCGGTGGGAGCCTGGAGGTTGAGGGGTCAGGGTGTCCTCACAGACACAATACCTCAGTGCATACTCCAGCCCCAGCTCTGTAGAATCCAGATGCTGCAGCTTGTGACATGAGCATCCTCAGTGCTTAGCACGGCCCTGTGGTCCCTGCTGCTGCATCTAGAAGCTGAGTGTGGCCGCCCCAACAGCCTCTAGCTCTGGCAACCCTAACGGACTACAGGCATATGCCCCTGTGACTGGCTATCATGTTTTGAAAATTTCTGAGGATTTCTTAGCCGGAGAATCAAAGATTTAACTTAATTTCTCTCCCCAGGCCTGTCCTTCCTTCCATCATAATTATTACACCATTTTAATGACTCTGTAGTCATCTTCAGGGTGTTAATAGCTTTGATTATTGAGAACCTGCTGCTGACGAGAAAGACACGGAGCCTCCTGGTCCCCATGTGCTCTGTCCCCCTCCTTCCTTTCCAGCATCTGTCATCTGTACTTTTCCATTGGTGTGGTTGGAAATATTTGCATTCTTTAAGCTTAATTACATCTTCTTTCTTTGCTTTGTCTATGGGCTGATTATGAAAGTTGGAAATAAATAAAGAGCTTTCGATGTCATGATTATACGGATAGCACCCTGGAGAAGCTCAGCGGTGGTCTAGGCAGGCTCTGTGCTTTAGAGTCTAGACTTGACTTTTTTGCACTTTTTAAATGCTGTTCTTTTGCTTACTTTTATTGGATCCTAAATTCCTGTGATGTCTCAGGGCTGTTACCAAATCTGGGGTACACAATTCTTCCGGGGCTTCTTCTCATGGGTACCAGCTCCTCACCATCCTCCTTGCTTACCTAGAGCCGTAATCTGGTGACTTTCTTGCGCAGCTCTCCTGGGGTGAGGCCATAGTTGTCTATATCTTATTTCTTGCCACTTAGTTTATTTACTGTTTTCTTCTTCTGGGAGGCAAGGGAAAGTGATACACCTGCGGAGGCTTCACACAATTCAAAAGCCATTTGGTCCTCAGGGTTGCTTGCTAATTTGGTTGGGTATAAAACACTATGGTAAGAATATCTGACCCTCCCAACATAAATGACAACCAGTTTAAGCCTTCCACGGCCTGTTTGGCCCCCTGTGATGATGGCTGTGCTCCTCACCTTAGCCTGATTCCAAGGATCTGCACCGCAAGCCCGGCCAACCATCCAGCCCACCTCCTTGTTCTTTGTACGTATCATTCCAGTGTGGCCCACTGGAATTCATCTTCCACCGAAGAATTCGCTTCCTATCTCTTTGCTTATTAGGCTCTGCCGATCTTTAGTTCTCTGAAAAGTGCTGCTTCCTGCAGAGAGGGTCTTCCATCCCATGCAGCGGGGCTGCTCCTTCCCTGTGCCCATGGCATGTGTCTTTCAGGCCACATTCTGTGGATGGGCCTATTCTGGGCAGTGCCTAGAGTGTGTCAGGTGGGCACAGGAGCTCCGCTGAGCAAAGGCACAGAATTGCTGAGTCCAGGCTGCAGGCTCTGGGAGTTGGGAAGGGCACCCAGGAGTCATAGGAAGAGAGGAGTAGGGTGGCTGGCTGAGGTGGTGGGGGTGATATGGGTGGGGACAGACAGCTGTCCTAAAGTGTCCTCTTGTTCCTGTATGTCTGGAGATCATCAACTCTTTCATCCTCTTCCTTCCAGATCCTTCTTTTCTCTCCACCCACAGCTCTAGATGAGGTCTGACCTTCCAGGGCACCCACTCAGAGCCGTGGGCCACAGGAGATGTTTGAGGACAGGACAGCCTGGCTTTGGTTGCAGTTTATCACTGGGATTGGCCATTTTCTGGCTAAGACAATGTAACACAGGGAACTTTGACAGTTTGGCAGCTTCAGGTGGTAATAGCAGTGAGGCAGGGCCCAGGGCTGCTAGCCCCTCTGGGCAGGTGTAGAGGTTACGGGGGCTCCCTCAGATGATCTTTGAGGTCCCTGCCCTTCCTTAGGGGGGCACATCTCACGTTGGTAGACACCTTTTACAACTATGATCATTGAGTTAAAGAGTGATTTGTACACAGTACAGTATGCCCAGTTGAAGATACAGTGAATTACTTTGGGCCAACATTGTACCAGAGTGACCAGTACAGACCTGGAGTACTTTCTTTGCCCATAAAATTCCCTCAGACCCCTTTGCAGTCACCCCCACCTCAATGGCCAATGGTCTGGTTTCTTTTTCCCATGAGCAACTTCGTTGTTTGGGGGTTTTGTTTGCAGCACTGGGGAACAACACCCAAAGTATTATTATTGTTATATTATTATTTTTTTGAGACAGTCTTGCTAAGTTGCTGAGTTGCCCAAGCTAGACTTCGTCTTGTGGCCCTCCTGCCTCAGCCTTCCAGAATGCTGGGATCATAGGGGTGCACCCCCACACCAGGCTCCTTTGTGATCTTATCTGCTCTTTGGTTTATCTTTTTTTTATATATATATATCTTTTTGAGACAGGGTCTTTCTATGCCATTCTGGATGGCCTTAAACTCACTTTGTAGCCCAGGATGATCTTAAGCTTGCCATGATCCTTCTGCCTCAGCTTCCAGAGTGTTGGGATTACAGGCATGCTCCACTTCATCTGGCTCTTTGGTCTTTTAAACACATTAGTGTGCCCATTTCCTCTGATCACCCAGAAGAAATGGGTGAAATTTACACAAAGATCCACAGATACAGTCCCAGCAACAATCCTAACCAGAAGCAACATCTGCCAGTGGGAGAGTGGTCTAAACAAAGCGTGATCTATGACTTGGCCCTAAGAAGGAATGAAACATGAATACGTCCCAAGAACACCAAGCAGCCAGCTCTGGTGGCATATGCCTGTCATCCCAGCACTCTGGGAGGCTGACGCAAGGTTTGAGGGCCCACCCTGGGCCACTTGGTGCTTTAGCAAGACCTTGTCTCTGAATTAAAAAAATACAGAAAAGGGTTGGGGATGTAGCTCAGTGTAAAAGATGCTGGGTTCAGTCCCAGGGCTCCCCTCCCCACAAAATCTCAGAGAAGCAAGCCAGACCCCAAAGTGCAGACAGTGTAGGATTCCATCGTATGGGCAGATTTGTAGAGAAAGGAAGTGACTTATTTTCTAGGGGCCAGGACATGGGAGGAAGAGGAGTGACATCTAATGGGGATGGGATTTCTTTTCAGGACGGTGGAAACGCTCAAAAATTGTTAGAGGTGGTGGTTGCACAGCTCTGAGTACGCTGGAGCTGTCGAATGGCACCCCTTCAATGGATGGATGGCACAGTACATGACTAGTAGCTCAATAAAGCTGTTAAAATGGTTGGGAGCTCCTGGACTCCTGGAGGGCATGGGCTGTGTCTCCAAATGCCCTTACAAAGGTGCCCAGGAACCCTGACACTAACCTTAGGTGTGAGCAGCTGTGGTAAGGAGTACCAGCTGGAACCAGGGATTGAACTCAGGCCCTTGCGCTTGCCAGACAAGCGCTTATTCTACTGAGCCATCTCCCTGGTCCTATGGCTGTTCTGTAACACTCAGGCTCAGAGCATCATCAGGGCCCCAGGGTGCCAGCCCCAAGCCTGCAAAGAATGCCAGAGGAAATTACCCACACAGAGCTGGAGCTGCAGGCTGCTGGCGGGCGGGTCCCATCCCCAGCAATTCAGCCTTCTTTTTTTAGCTGATGTTTTCTTAACAACCTACAGGGAGCTTCAGTCTCCTCCTCCTCTAATCCTCTGCTTTGCACAAACATGAAATTAATCTTCTAAATACCCAAGCGGGTTCCAGGGAGGAGCCAGCAGGGAGGGAAGCTGGGAGGACAGAGGGGAAGCCCCCACCCTTCCTCCGAGCTCTCTGCCATGTCTGATCAGAGCTGAGAGTTGATGGGGCCTAAAGGGCTGACCCATCTCCTGACACCGCAGCGATATCTGCCAATTGTTGCCCTGCAACACTCATGGAGAACACCTGCCCTGCCACCTTCGGCAGAGTCTGTGGGGGCATCCTGGGAGCTCCGTCCCAGAGTCCTAACAAACTGTTTTCATCCCTAGTGGCTTCACCCCATCAGGGTTCCACTAAAGGACATGCTCCTCCAGGCCTCCACTGTCCCTCTCTGTCACCTGTCCCTGCATGGCTTCCTTAATCTTGCTGGGTCCCCAGCTCCGGTCTGGCTCTGAGGTCACAGTGAGTGTTCCTGTCTCTTTCTGCCACATCCTGGGAGGAGACAGAACTTAGAAGTGGGGCCTAGTTGAAGGGAGCGGGTCATGGGTCATGGGGCTGTGACCTACCCCCTTCCTGGCTGCCATTGTGAGCAGCTGCCCTCCCCCACACTCCTCTCCCAGGCTGTGCCTACCCTGTCACAGCCCTACAGCCATGGAGCCAGCAGACCACGGACTGAGACCTGTGAAGCCAGGAGCCCAAGGCAACCTTCCTCCTTGAAGCTAACATTTGTAGGCATTTCAACTCAGCCATGGAAAATTAACACAAACTCCAGATTGGGCTCATCCTGTATGTTCCAGGCTCCACTCCTGCTACATCTTCCATCCCTATTCCCCACTGGGTCAGCGTCTCCAAAGAGCATTCCAGGGAAAAGCTGTGGCAAGCATCGTCCTTTTCTCCACTCCCAGTATTCCATCCTTATCTGGAAAATTGCTACTCAGATCTAAAAACCTCAGCTTCAGTGTCAGCTCTTCACACATCCTTGGCTCCACCCTCTCCATCAGCCCCATCCACACCAATGACCCCTTCCCAGCTCTGCTAGGTCCCTTGGGCTTCAGAGTTCCTAGTGCTGTCACACCAAAGGTGAGTGGCCTTTTTACTCTTTATCTCTCTCTGTCCATGAGTGACCAGGCAACAGGTGCCAAGTCCCGTCCTCCTTGTGTTCCTGTGTGGCCCAACATAGGACAGGAGATGAGGCTGAGGGCCTACTGTGTGCTGAGGATCAGAGAGATGTCAGCTGGCTACATGGTCAGCTTGTCACTGAGAGGTGATCGGTCTAAGGCCACCCCTTGGGAACAGGAACCTGCAGTTGGCTGAAGTGCCCCAGGGTGTGTTCTCTGCCTCCCTTTTTGTGGGTAGTAGGCTCACCCAGCCATGAACCAGCAGGTTCACCTCAGTAGGAGGTGCCATCCTGCAGCTGACCCGCTTTGTACTCATCCTCATCCTCATCTCCATCGTCTGCGCCACCAACAAATCACCCTCCATCTTTTTCCACATTTTTTGTTGCACTGGATTGAACCAGGATCTTCATACTGAGATACATCCTCAGCCTAATTTTTAGTTTTTATTTTTAGATAGAATCTCAGTCTCACTAAATCACTGTTTCCCAGGCTAGGTCCAAACCTGTGGCCCTCTTGTCTCAGCCTCCCAGAGGGCTGGAGTTATAGACAAGGCAGCGATGCTTGGTTTTGCCCTACTTTTTTGGGACCTGGAGTTTTCAAGATGTCTCAGATCCACTATTGCTTTGAGGTTCTGGGCCCAGCATTTGGGTTGCAGCCTTCACGCTGTGCAGGGTGAGCTGAGGGCCAGGCTGGATGAGGCTCTGGGCAATGCGGAGTGCACCCTGACTGACCACGTGATATGAGGGGCCTGAGTGGCAGCAGGGACCTGCGTGCCTGGAGTGGGGGAGACTGGTCTGGGTCTCCAGGCCAGAGATCCTTCTATCTGTGGGCTCTGGACAAATCCCTTCCTTCCTTCCTTCCTTCCTTCCTTCCTTCCTTCCTTCCTTCCTTCTTTCCTTCTTTCCTTCCCAAAACTTCTGTCTCCTCATGCCTGAAACCAAAGAAGCAAAGTACAGCCAGGGCCAGGGTTGCAGCTGGGCACACTTTGCTTGGGCACATCCATGTGCCCGGGTGAGGGGCTCAGGCCTCAGGCTCTGGGCACCTCCATTTGTCTGGCAGGAGCTCCCAGGGCCTCTTTCTGGTTGGTGCTGGGCCCTGTTCGGGGAGGCCAGCAGGAATGTTTTGTCTGCAGCAGGAACCAAGGGAAGTGGGCGTAGGCTCGAGGGGCAGGGGGCATGAGTAGACGGGCATTTGGAGCCCCAAGAGCTCCCAGGTATGGCTTGGCCTATTGTGGTTGCTTCTGCCAAACTCTGCCTAGGACAAGAAAGCAGGGCTGGAAGAAGATCCCATGGCCATTGGGGGTACCTGCAGACTGCGAGGTGGATGGCCTGTCCTCCACCTGGGTTCCTGCCTGTCCTGGGCTGTGTGAACTCAACTGTCACTTGCTATGCCTCTGCTTTCTCCTCTGTCCCCTGGAGCAATAGCAGCCCCACCTCAGCCTGCATAGGGGAAATGTGATTGACATTTGCCCTGTGACCAATGTCATTCTTCTGTGACATTGGACTCGTGTCTGTGCTCCTGCTATCTGTGCCCCATGCTTTCTGGTGACCTGCACACCACTGCGCTTTGAGTCACCCCAGTGGGGAGCTGAGATGGCTCCTCAGCATCCCGGATCCCAAGGGTCAGAGCCCCCTCTCTGATATAGACACGGCAGGAGTGGCTGCAGAGCTGAATCAGGGCCGCGTGTGGGTTTCTATCAGAATAAACAGGTTTTGTGTGCATTTTGCAATCTTAGCATCTTTAATTTGTTGCACAACAAATTGAAGAGGATTTAGCATGTATTTAATTAATTTGACAAAAATAGTTCAACAACTGTAAACAAGGCTGAGGAAATGCACTGCTTGCTGGGAGGCCAGGCCTCCGCCAGGGTGGTGGCCCGGGCTGTGCTGCCACACTGAGGGGACTTGGAGGACAGAGAGAGGGGGCTGCAACACGGGCAGGAGGCTGGCAGCCTGGGTAAGGCTTGGTCACGGCTCAGCAGGTGGCTTGGCTTCCTCAGGAGGGGACATGAGCCCTGCTTCTTGCTTGGGCCCTGCAAGGGCTCCCAGAGGCCATGGTGACAAGCAATGGTGAGATTAGAATACACAAGACTCCTCTTTGTCCTCCAAGGTGACAGTCACATGCACTTCTCCCAAAAGATCTCTAGCACTTTGGCTGTGAGCAACAGAAACAGCCCAAATGTTGGCCTGGATGGATGTGGGCTTAGCATGTGTATTTGCCAGTGGGGACAAAATATCTGAGCCCCATAACTTAATGGAGGAGAACTTTAGCTGGGCATAGTGGCACAGACCTGTAACCCCAACTGTCTAGCAGGCTGAGGCCCCAGGATTACAAGTTCAAGCCCAGCATGGGAAATTTAGTGAGTTAAATTGTCTGTCTCAAAATTTAAAACATTTAAAAATTGACTGGGGGCATAGCTTAGTGCAAAGGCCCTGGGTTCAACCCTCAATATAACAATACAACAACAGCAACAGCAATAAAAATAGCAACAACAATAACACCAAAAGAAATTTATTTCTGCTTCTGGTTTCAGAGGCTTCAATCCAAAGCAGGAACAACATGGCTGTTTTGCTTTGTGTCTAGTTGTCCCCCTAAAGCCTCATGTAGTCATGGGTGGGGACTTCTAGAGTTTGAGATTAACTCATGATCACTGGGATTATGGATGATCCAGGGTGGGATTATGAGTCTGAGTACTGCTGGGATTATGAGTGTGAGTGCTACACTTACCCTGGGGCAGATAGCCTGAAACTAACATAAGAGAGACAGAGAAAGAGAGAGACAGACTTCCTCTCTGTAGCCAATTGTTGCTGCTACTCCTCCATTTTGCTCTCTTGCTCTTTACCACCATGAAAGGTTGCTCTCTGCCATGTGCCGCTCTGCCTTGGAGCCTGCTGAGTTTGAACTGAAACCTCCAGTAACTCTGAGCTATGTAAACCTTTCCTTGGGTCATTTTGGGTGTCGGGTATTTGTCCCAGCAACGAGAGAAGAGTAACTGAGACAATGGCAGAAGGGAGAACTGCTCACCTGGTGGCAGCCATGAAGCAGAGAGCAGTGAGGGGTCGTAGAGGAGGGGGGCAGGGACCAGATAGAGTCCCTAAGGCCACACATCCGTGACACACCCAGACTCACCCAGAAGTGTGCTTTGCTAATTGCAGAGGTTTCTCTCAAACTAACGAAGCTGACAATCAAAATTAACCACCCCAGATCTGCCTCTTGTCAACCTGACACCAAAACAGCATATTTAAACCACCCTTAATATCCAGATAGAGCCAATAGCAGGGTTGTAATTTTGCCTAACATGATGTAGCCATCTCTCATACAGCCCAAAAGCCACTCATCCCTTCCCCCAGAGTCTCAGTGGTTCCAGCAGTGTTCAAAAGTCCAAGACCAAAAGCCTCCTCCGAGACTTAAGGCAAACCCTTAGCTTCAAGCTGTAAGCTGTAAAAATCAAAACACAAGTTATATGTTCTCGGCGTACAATGGTAGAGGATAAATGGTCCCCTTCTGAAAGGGAGGTACACGAAGATAGGAATAAAATGGAAATCCAACACTCAATCCCAAGCAGCTTGTAACAAGCTGTCCAGGGACAGGACACTTAGAGATCCACGAAGTTTTGTTTTCACTCTTTGCCATCTTTGGTGTTTGCCTCCTGCGGCAGGCACAATAACTCCAGGCCTCCAATCCTATTGCAAGTGGGTTTCCAGGTTCCTCCTCCCCTACCTCTGATGAGCTAGGTTCCTAGTTCTTACCCCGCCTATTTCCCACAAGTCTCCTGCTATGCCCAGGAGGTGGGACTTCCTGTCATAGCCCAGTTGCCTAGTTACTCGTGCCTTTTACCCGCCATCGTCTTTTCCCTATGCCTCCACTATATATACCCAGCACCTCCCCTAAGTAAACGAGACTTGATCAGAATCCTGTCTTGTCTTCATTTCTCGTGTCTCCTGTCCTTGGTCCCCTCTTCAATTCCCCGTTCCTCCCCCAGGTGACCTTCTTTGACTGACCCGCTGGTTCGGGACAGCCTCCCATCTCAAGTGTCCATTCCTGTGGCTGACAGCAACCCCCTGCCAGTGTTCACTGACTCCTGTCCCTCCACCTCAGCCCCACAGTGCCCCATAGTTGTCTTTAAAACAGCCAGTCCCTCATCCTGGGACACCAGGGTGGCTGGACGCCTCCCAGAGAAGCCAGCTAAGAACTGGGAAAGAGAAGAGCCCAATGTTCTAGGGAAACCTTTCTACTCTTCCAGCAGAGACCCCTGCCCAGCCTGCCGGGTCTAGCCTTGGGGCTTGCTTTGCTTTATTGTTATTTCGGTGCTAGAGATGGAACCCAGGGCCTCACACATGCTAGGCAAGTACTCACTGAGCTACCCTTCAGTCTTTTTTAGTTTTTTAATTGCCAAGGTGTCGCTAAACTGCCCAGGCTAGGCTTGAACTTGAGATGCTCCAGCCCCAGCTTCCTGATGGGACATGCTCCACTTCACCTGACTTATTGTGTTTACAAAACAGCTCTAATAAGATATGTGGATGTCCAATAAACTGCGCTTATTTAAAGCACACAAGTTTTTCTTTTCTTTTTCTTTGTATTTTAGGGAAGGGTCTACAGGGTGTTCAGGGTCTCACTAGCAGATCGGACTTGTAGTGATCTGCCTGTTTACAGCCTCCCAAGAGCTGGGATTACAGGCACATGCCACCATGCCCAGTCTTAATTGCCATCTCAAATCCCTGGTCCCTGTGCCTGTTTGCAGGCACTTTAATCTGCTGAGCTATTTGGCCAGCCCAAAGCACATCGTTTGATGAGCTCAGCATGTGCACACCCACCAAAGATGTCACCATAATCTAGAACTCAGGATCTAGATTCTGGAGAAGCAGCACTTCCGCCATCCTCGTCTTGCTCTTGCATTTAGGGGCCCCTCCTGCCCTGGACGCTGCTCGGGTGTCGGGGAGATCCCTCCTTTGCTATTTCTCCTGCTTCTTTCTGATGATGAGTAAGATTCTGAGCTCAGGAACAAAGACTGTGGAGCTAACTAGTTGCTTTCTTTACACAGCAAACACAGTATTAAGATGAGCAGAAAAACAAGCAAAGATGAGTTCCTGCTGCTGCTGGGGACCTTGACCACCTGGCTGGAATGTGGCTGTCTGGTTCTCTTCCTTGACGTCACTCTCTGTTGCTTCCCACACCTGCTGTCTGGAAGGAGGGCACCTGGGAGTCGGCGGCAGTGAGAGGCTGTACTATGTTCCTCTCCCAGCATCTGCCAGGCCCAGGTGGCCCCTGGCTATTGCTAGCTTCTCTCAACACCATCTTCTCTCTGTGTGTTTGTGTGCAAGTCCCCTGCTTTTCTTTTTTGTGGTTTGTTGAGACACCCTTTTATTCAGTTGTCCAGGCTGGCCTCAAACTGCTGGTGATCCTCCTGCCTCAGCCTCCTGGGTGCTGGGATGGAAGGTGTGCACCACCCTGCTCCATTTTCCAAGTTTTGTTTTTTATGAGAATTGGATTAGGGCCTCTCTAGTGCTCTGTGAAGAGGAAGGAAGGAGGAGGGAGAAGGGAGTAGAAGGAAAAGAAGTGAGAAGGGAAGGATAGGAGGGAGAGAGTGGGTCCTTTAGTAGTTTCTGGAGAAAACACTTATACAGCTAGGTGATTTGGGGTCTTGCTGGCTGAAGTGCTGTTTATCTGCAAGTGACTGGCTCAGGGAAAAAAATTCCAGCTGGTAAATTTTTCATTCAATTTTCTATGTGTGTGCATAAGTATGGCAGTACTGGGGATTAATCCCAGGGCCTTTGCACTGAGCCACATCCCCAAGTCCTTTTTAATTTCTTATTTCTTTTTTGGTACTGGGAGTTAAACTCATGACCTTGCACTTGTCAGACAGGCGCTGTGCTGCTGAGCTGTATCCCAGGCTCTTATTTCTTTTTATAACATCTACCATTAAAAGAGTTATTTATTGGGGCTGGAGAGATGGCTCAGTGGTCTAAAGCACCTACTTGGAACAAGCTTGGCAAAGCACAGGGACGACGGTTCGATCCTCCAGCACCACATGCCAGCCAGCCGCGCCCCCTGGTGGGCTGAGCTGGCCACACACACACACACAATAAATAAATGTTAAAAAAAAAAAATTAAAAAAAAAAAGAGTTATTTATTTATGACAAGGTTTCACTGTATGGTTCAGGCTGATGTTCAACTCACTGTGCAGCCCAGGCTAGCCTCAAACTTTCTGAGATCTTTCTGCCTCAGCCTCCTGAGTGCTGGAATTACATGTGTGTGCCACCACATCTGCCCTTTATTTTTTATTTTGAGACAGAGTCACACTAATTTGATGAGCACCCAGGCTGGGCTCCAATTTGTAATCCTCCTGCTTCAGCCTCTTAGGTTGCTGGGATTACAGGCGTGAGTCACCATAGCACCTGGCTTCCAGCTAACTGTTTTTTTTTTTTTGTTTTTTTTTTGTTTTTGAGACAGGGTCTCATTATGGAGTGCAGGCTGGCCTTGAATTCACTATTTAACTTGGCTGGCCTTGAACTTGTACTAGTTCCCCTGCCTCAGCCCCCTGAGCGCTGAGGTGTGCACCACACGGCACGTGGCTTCCTGCTGACTTTGGAAAGGCATCATTTTCTTGCCTTGTATGACTGAAGTAAGGATGAAATTGATGTGGGTTCTGATTACTTTCCCTTTGTCCGGCAGTGACGTCCCAGGGCAGGACCTGGCCCAAGCATCTGAGCCAGCAACTACGGCAGCAGCTGTCCATGGGCACAGCCCATGAAGATCCCACCAACGTCACCCAGGATGAGTGAGACATGGTGTGTGTTTCCTGGGAAGCCACCATCTGGAGCTGCCCTTGTGTATACTGGGCCAGGAAAACCGGGCCAGGAGGGCCGGGTCAGGCATGCTTGGAGGGACCTTATCAGGGACTGGAGTGTTCTTTGCTCATGACCAGACAGCATTTGCTGCCAGTATTGATAATAATTCATTGAGATCCAGACACAGTGTTCTGATCCTCATAGCAAACTTGCACTGCAATGTGACCAGCTCCACACCGTAGGCAGGGGAGCGGAGGCCTTGGAGACTAGGCACATGCAGTAGCGGTCAGACAGGCAGGCTTCGCAAGGCCCCAGAGTCCCTGCAGATCAGCCCACTGACTGGGGGCTGCTGAAGGGTCGCGTCTGCTTCCACTGTCCCTCCTGTGACGGCCTGAGGCTAGCCTGAGGAAGAGAATCCCTGGTTGGGGAAGTGGCCCAAACTGCTGGCTCACTTCTGGGGTCATTTGTGATCTCTGTGAGCCACCCAGAGCCAGCCTGCATGGCATGTTGCTGAGCTACTGGCTTTGTTAAGGCCTCAGGATGTGGCTTGATATGATTACAGTTTGTGGTATTCCTGCTGCTGGCCAGACCCAGAGCTGTGTGAAGAGGCCTCTGGCAGGGTCCTGGCTGGAAGTCTTGAGGGGCACCTTAAACAAGCTTGTTCCTACTCTATGCCTCAGTTTCCTCAGCTGTCCAGGAATGCAGGCTTACCTGGCTCTTGGGGGAAAGAAAAGGAACCATGGGCTGAAGCCCTGCCAGCTCCCAAGGGCAGTATGTGCCCCTTTTCTTCTCCACATGACCCCCTTGAGCTGTTATTATTATTATTATTATTATTATTATTATTTTTCAAAAAATTTTATTTTTTCCCCATAATTTTATTGGGAAACAAATAGCAATGAGACAGCTTCAAACCAAATTGGTGGGACAGTTTCAATAATTAACACATTGCATACATTCTTCCTAGTGGTTAATTGCTGTACAAGATGTGGGCATGATATCTTATCTACAAACACCATTAGAACAAATCACTCTATTCATTAAGAGAATGTAATATATATCTATCCTAACCATTTTGAATACACAGATACAAAATGGACATTCATCTGTATCCCCTTTTTTTGTTAAGTTCCGTTATTTGAATATTATAGGTGTGTTAACTCAGCAAAATATTCTAAAAGAGTCCAGTAGTCCATAATAGTATTGGGTCTTCTGCTTCACTGGCAATGTCAGAAATTGTTGACCTGAGTCCCCTACAGCTCAACATAACAGCATGGCTTTACTTCTTATACTTCGTTTTTATACTTTTCTGCTGGATGGTTAAGACCAAGGTAAAGCAGGACTTATGCAACAAGAGTTGTAGCTTTTGGGTCTGGCAAGGTCAGTGAAATCCCCTCAGGATTTATCCTGAGATCCTGTACCTCAGATTGTAGATCCTTTGTCAGTGTTAGCCATGTGGATGAGTCATGGCCATTGCTTGGCCAATGTGCTCTCTGTGAAAGCCTGAGAGAATGTTTTCTCTCCATGGGACTCTCCTTAGGCACACTCTACATCATAGATCACTTTCCCCTTTGGCCCCATAATCTCCTTGATCAGAAAATTTGGGACACTACTGAGTTATGTGACATTACAGTACAAGTTCTCATATGTCCTGAGTCTTAATTGACCTTGGAAAGTTAGGGCCAAAACGTTGGCTTTCCTTGTGGCCCTCCTTTTTCTCTAATTTTGGTCTGCAAACTTAGGTGAGCTGTTATTATTTTGCAGTACTGGAGATCAAACTTAGATCCTTTGTACTTAGCTACATCCCCAGTTTTGCTTTTTGAGATAGGATTTCCCTAAATCGCCTCAGCTAGGCTTGAATTTATAATCCTCCTGCCTCAGCCTCCTAGAGTGCTGGGATTACAGCACATACAATACCTCACCAGATTCCTCTTGGGCTCTTCTTATGTTGTGTTCTTTTCCGCATTGAGCCCCCTAGCAACACTCCCTACACTGGGCACAGAGCATGCTCTATCCTAAGCACCCTTGTCCATCATAGCTAAGGTGAGGGCTGACACAGCAGCAGCAGGAGGAAGTGGCCCTGGGCCTCTAAGCTCCATTCCTATAGCTGTCAGGAGGAAGGCAGGAGGAGACAGCAGGAGCCTCTATGCCCCAGCTGGTCAGGGGGTCAGAAGAGCCTGTGTGGACACTGGGGCCCAGCAGGTTTGCTGCTGGTACCCAGGCTGAGCTGGAGGGAGCTGGCACACAGGCTGTCCCTGCATGCTCTCAGCCTGGCCCCTCTTTCCTGCTAAGAACCTTCTCCAAACTCAAGACTTCCTGGTGTAGACTGCCACCCACCACAGCGTCCCACTCTGGAGGAACTTCCTGCCTCTCTGGGCTCACGTCCTTGGCTGTGAGACAGAGTCCCTTGGGCTTGAGTCTCAATTCCAGCTTCTCTCTGCCAGCTCCGAGACCAAATGCCACTTTCTGAGAATCCCTGAGCCCTGGCTGGGTGGGAGTGGTGGCTGTCAAATATATCTCTAGGCCAGGCAAGGTGTAAACCCAGCACTTTGGGAAGCTGAGGCAGGAAGGTCATAGGTTCAAGCCTAACCTGGGCAATTTGTCAACTTAGCAAGATCCCGTCTCCAACTTTTTATTTTCTTTCTTTCCTTCCTTTCTTTCTCCGTAATTCAGTATACAAAACAAAAAATCTGCCAATTCCTTAGCACTCCACCTTTGGGAGTCAGGGCCTGTATCTTCTTTCTTTGCCAACAAGCAGGCTTGGGTGGCTGCTTTGACCAAGAGAGACAGACCAGACAGGTAGGCCACATATCTGTCATAAAACACCATATTCGTTAGGCTGATTCCTCACAGGGCAATCTTTATCAAAGCAGAAGTGTCACTGTGCAATTGCTGAGGCTTTGTCACAAAAAGCTATGAAGTGCCCACCTTGTTTTTGAGGATATTTGTGTGGCAGCCTTGAGCCACCACATTGAGCCTTCCACTTCTAGATGGCTTCAGCAAGATCATTTTCACTGTGGGAGTCCCAGATTTCATGACAGCCATCCTCACACAGCCATTAATGGGCCTCTGACCCAAGGAATACACCACTAGGCTTTGGGGTGATTCTTTTTTTTTTTGTTGTTTCTTTGTTGTTTGTCTTGAGACAGGGTCTTGCTATGTAGCTCAGGCTGGCCTTGAACCCACCGTGTAGCTCAGACTGGAGCTAAATACTTGTGGTGATCTTCCTGCCTCAGCTTCTCAATGCTGGGGTTACTAGCATGCACCATCATACTGGTTAGGCTGATTCTTTATAGGGCAATCTGTACCAAAGCAGTCTCCTGTGAGGGGACCAGTAGTAAAGCCATTATTCTCTACCCAGGACATGGTGCCGCTTACCAACAGTGGCTTTGACTCCTGTCTGGTCATTGGTTGGAATTGTGACTGCCTGTGACCAGACCACTGAGACAAGAGACGTATCTCTCAGGCTCCCAGAATGCACTGCTGGAACAGTGGCCCCCAGGCCCTCGGAAAGAGCCAGGAAGATAGATACATGGCCTTCCCTGTTTAGTCTGTCCAGGAAGCCCAGCTCCTTACCATTCCCCAAATGTCACCACACTGAATGACAACTCCCTGTGGTCTAGGGACACATATCCTGCTGGGTCCAGGGGAAACACCCAAAACCACAGGTTGCCATTGCCAGCCCCTTGCCACCATCCCTGTTTTCTCTTTGGTCACATATACAGAAAGAGACTCCAGGTTGGGAGTGGGGACAGCCCCATGGTCCCCACACCTAGGAGAATTGTGGGGCTCCCAAGAGGCAAGCTGCCCAGAGGGTGGAGGCTGGTTCTGGCCATAGCAGCTAATAATCCAGCCAGAACCCAGATTTGGGGCTGCTTGGCCTTCTCCTCCTTCCATCCCCAAAAGAAGCTTCCTCTTGCATTCCCAGCTTGCTAATTACTGATGAAATGACTGAGATTTTGAGGGCAATTAGGGGATGGTCTGTTTTTTCCCTGCTGTCCCCTCCTTTCCAGACCCTGCCCCTGTCTGGAGCCTTCCTCTAATTTGGAGCCACTTAGAAAAGACAAGGAAACCTTTAAAATGAAGAAGAATGTTTTCCAAAATGCCTCTTGCAGATTTTATAGCTGTGGTCCAGAAGGCTGGGCATCCACTATGCCGCAGAAACACGCAAGAGGCCGCCTGTTCAAGGAGCTTGTGGCCACAGTGCCCTGCTACAAACATAGCTGAAGTTTTGATGGCAGGGAAAAAGCAAGGGGCAAGCCCCCCCCCCCCACCAAGTGACCTGAAATCAATTATAGACAGGTTGTGCGTCTGGACGCTTGCACTGCGTGATTTCACACCTGTTGGGACTGGTGGGCTCTCTGAGGTAACCAGTACAGTTACCTGATCTACTCCCCAGAACAGGCACAATGCGTTCTTCTAGGCCAGTCTGTTGGGTACCAGCCTGCAGCATTTCCTCTGAAAGGTAGCGGCAGTCTCTCTCCAAGTTCCCTGACAGCTATCTGTGTGATTCACTGCTGTCTCCAGTGCCCTGTACTTAGTAAAAGCTCAATAACAGTTAAAGGATGGACAGACCCACTGTATACTGTCTTCCTAGGTTACTGAAACATTCCAAGCCTGGGATTCATCAAGCATGAATTCTTAGTTCTCCAGAGCATCTGGTGGGTTTGTCAGTTTGAGTTGATTGGCTCTTTCTTGTAAACTCTGTTGTGATTCTGCCCTGGCTCACTGTGACTCTCATTGGCCCTTGACCTCAGTGGCCAGCTCAGGCCCTCTGCTTGCTCAGGCTGTCCTAGGCTTTCTAGAGCAACACTGAGGTCCCGGGTGTGATCCCCAGAGGAAGGAGCTCAGATCTGGCATGCAGTAGCAAGGAACCAGGGACCACTGGGATCAGAAGTTAGAGCCATAGCCAGGAGGCCTCATGTCCAGGCTCTGAGACCACACTCCACAGCTGACATGGTGTCTTCCAATCCCCCTGCATGGGTCCAGGAAGGACCAGGAACCTGCAATGGTCACACAGCCCATTTCCTGCAGGAGGTCGAGGCTGGCTGAGCCTAGAATCGAGGGTTCTTGTCTAAAGAGTCAGATGTATGTACCTTTACCCCTGCCTGCTGATCAGCTTTAGAGAATGCATTTGGTCCCCCCCCCAAGGGGGGCACACCAGAAGTGGGTCAAAATGGGTCAAGATGCATCCTGCCAAGGCCTAGTTGGTTTCATTCCAGGTGTTCAGTGAGGCCAAAGGGGCTGGTCAGGGGCATGCATCTATAGTCAGAGATGGCTGGGAGAGAGGTCAAGGAGAACTTTCTGGAAACATCTAGAAACTTCCTAATGGAACTACTAGAGACAGCACCTCTCATCTTGGTACCAACTCTTGCCAGCCTTGAGGAGTGATCTAAATCCCTGTGTGCCTCAGTTTCCTTCCCTGGAAAATGAAGTAAAGGCTGACTGGGAAGAGATGTGTTTCAGAACATAGACTGGCCCTTTTTCAACTTGTGTCACAGGGCCTCTCCCAAGGGAGGGGATCAGCAGTACCAGGGCCTGGAGGCCTGAGGCCACCTCCGGGGACAGTTAAGCTCTCCAGCTCCTGGGGACCTGTGGCTCACAGCCTGAGCCCAGCCCTGCCAGCCCTGGAAACTGATCAGATGTGCTGTTCCCACACAGCAACCAACATGGCCAGATGGACAGAGGAGGCCTTGGAGGCCACGCTGGGGCCACCAGGGCTGGCCTGGACCTGGAAGAGTTTCCTAGGGCCAAGTGTGGGCTAAGCCTGGCACACGTGGGGAATACATCTTGGCGAGAGGTCTAGCCAGGATGGGTTTGTGGAGAGGGAGCAGGGCAGACTGAGACCAAATATTCAAATGTTCTTGTTTCTTTATTCTCTCAACACCTTGAGCATTTTAAGCCCCGAATGGTTCCCTGGGGAGGGGTGGGCAATTGGCAACAGGGGTCCTGCTGACCACAGAGCAATCCTGATGGGCCTCTGTGTCTATGGGTCCTGCAGCCAAGAGCTAAATCTGCAGTGGATGGGACATGCTAGGAGAAATGATTGTGCTTGCACTGGACAGGTGCAGGCTTTTTCTTATTGTTCCCTACACAGTAGTCCAGCAACTATTTACAGAGTATTTCCATGGTATCAGGTATTAGAAGCCACCCAGACAGTGTAGAACATATGAGAGGCACTCAGGTTCTATGCAAACACTGAGCCACTTATCTAAGCGCCCGAGTACCCTCAGATCTGGGTATCCCAAGGTTCTTTCTGGAGCCCGTTCCCCACAAATACTGAGGGACAATTGTAGCCACATTGGTTGAGGCCAGATGGGGGCAGAAATGGTCTCCATGAGTCCATTAGTAGACTGGGTGGGTGTCATGTGTCTGTCCCCCATCCCACAAGAGGACTTGGACTCCTAGAGATTGGCATCCCATCCAGAACTCCACAGCTCCAGGAGTCAGGTCAAGTTCAGTCCCTGTGTGTGCCCAGCTGGCGCGGGTGGCCCTGTCCTCCACGGACCAACGCCAAGTCATTCCAGCTGGTTTAGGTCTTGACTTACTGTGGGCCCTTGGCCTCTGGCCCTTCCTGAGCACTGGTCCCCTGGCTGGAGAGAAAACAGTTGGCTCAATGCTCACGGAGATCCTCTGGGCTTAGGCAGTCTCTAGATCAATAGTTTTTACCCAGTGATCCCACAATCCTACCCACTCCCAATGCCCCTGAGGAGGTGTCTGGCAGAGAGGTACCCATCCTGTTCTTGGTCATCTTCCAAACTATTCTCGGGACCTGGAACAGTGCCAGGCCCTGAGGAGCACTATTTAAGGAGCCACTCCCCAGTGGCCCTAGCTCTGCTGCAGCTCCAGGGAACACTCCAGACCATGGTAGGCTGGGGCCACCCTCCCTGCACCTCTGCTGTCCCTAGGAGCTCAGCTCCCCAGCTTTGGGGAGCAGACCCCTTCCTCCTGTCCACACGGTCATCCTCCCAGCTCCAGCACCAATCTCAAGCTCATTCTTCACCTTGATCTCATCCTGTGGGATTCTAACTCTCATCTTGTGCCTCAACTCCCCCTTGACCTTGACCTTGACCTTGACCTGATGCACTGCTTCAGTCTTGGCTTTGGCCTGATGCTCATCTTGGTCTGGCTTCATCAGATCTTGAAGGGTAGCCAGTTTGTCCATGCAGGTTATGCTTGGGGTCTCTGCTTTCTTGAACTCAGGGGTGGGGGGCTACTGAAGTCAAAATAGGGGGCAAGTGAGGATCAGTGGAGGGAGGTGGGTGAGCCAAACTTGGAGGCTTCATGGTGGAAGCTGAGCAGGCCTGACTCCTGCTGGGGCTGGGGGTCAGTAGGTAGGCAGCATACTCATTCAGCCTCTGCCCCTTGTGCTGCCCCAGCCCAAGGCATGGGGTTCACCTGCCACTGTCCCTGTCCCTGTGATCCAGCCCCTTGGGTCCCCTGCATATTTTATTGCTCTTTGAGGCCTGTGTCTTACTTTCTGCCCCCACAAGTCACTCCTGGCCTGAATCAGGCTAGGCATCTGCGTCCCCTCTGTCGTCCTCTATGGCTTCTGGACTGTGAGTTCTTTGGGGACAAGGACAGGTTTTGATTCACCTCTGGGTCCCAGAACCAGGCATCAGGCACAGGTATTCAATACATGTCCTGATACTTTGAGGTGGGCATTCTCTTGCTTTTATCAGGGGGAAACTGAGGCTCAGAGAAGTTAAGTGTGTTTCTCAGTACCACACAGAGGCTGTGAGCAGCAAAGTCCGAAGAGAACTCAGGTCTTGTGGGCCACATCTTTCCTGGGATGCTCCTTTCAGGGGATCTTATTTTTTCAGGGGTCCATCATAGAGGGGAGGTCGCAAGACAGCCAGGGCCCAGGCCTCAGAGCTCCCTCCCCTGAAGAGCTCTGGACCACAGTAGGGTGGCCTGTGCTGAGGAAGTTGGCTTTGAGAGGCTGGGGTGGGGGCGGGGGAGTGAGGCTGAAGCTAGATCTGAGCAAGAAAAGGCAGAATATCCCCCAGACGGAAGTGATCATTTTTTATTAATCAGAGGGAAATGTATATGTAATTATGTGAGCTGAACTCTGCAGGGAAGTTCTTTTCTTTATGCTGTCTGAAGGGATTTATAAATATTACAGAGGTTTTACAGCACCCTAACATCCCAGCCGCCCTGCCAGCCCCCTTTCAAAGGATTAGCGGAGACAAAGCACCCAGTAAAAGCTAATTATAAGTCAGCCGGGTGCTGCTGCTCCAACAAGGGCCCAGGAGCCGGAGGGAAGTGGGGGTGAGGGCTGGATGGGGGCAGGGGAGACCACACAGGCGCAGGGGTGAGGGGCGGGGCACAGGCAGAGCTCAGGCTGGGCGTCCAGATGAGGGCTTGGTGGAGGGTGGCGCTGGCTGAGCTAGTGGTGGGAGCTGCCCCTTCGCCTCTCTCCTAGGACACCTGGGTAGCTTTCTTCCCCTGTCAAGGCCAGTTTGGGGAACCCCCAGGACTGGAGTCTGCAATGATGGCTGCTGAAGGGAGACCCTTCCAGGGGTACTGGGGACTTGGAACTTTCACCAGTGTCAGTGGCAGCCCTCAGGCTCCACGCCATCCTGAAAAGGCGGAAGGCGGCCAGCCAGACAAGGAGATGGCTCCATGTGGGAGGCAGCCACTCTACCTGCCACAGAAGTGGAGTCTGGGCTCTGGGCAGCTACTTTCCAAAATGGCCTGACACCACTGGGGGCCAGGGGTGGGGTGGGGTGGAGAAGCCAAGGATGGGACACAATGGACCTCACTGTTGGGGTCTCCACTTAGTTGAGGGCACAGAAAGGGACAGAAATGGGAGAACAGTGTGGCGCATGCCAGGCAGGTGACAGCTCCAGAGCAGAGAGAATGTGTGGTCTGGGAGGTCAGAAAAGGCTTCTTAGACTAAGTAGAGGAGCTGATATATAGGATTCTTCTAGAAGGAAAATGGGAAGTCTTTCTGAGTGTGGGGTGCAGGAGCAGTTGCTGGGTGGCAGGTAGCTCAGAGTGAGGTTGGAGTGAGAAGGGACCCTGGAGGGGGATGAAAGAATATCGGGAATACAGGGAGAGACAGATTTTGCCCAAGACCCAGACATGATCCTGAGAACCTTCAGGAAGCTTTTTGCAGATGGACAAGGTGAAATTACAGCTGTGGTGGAGGATGGCAGGGGAGGGGACAGGGACAGAGGATAGAATAAGTCTCCCCATCCATGCCACCACACAAGACCTCCCCACTCCCTTGCAGGCACCCCGGAGAGCCAGGAAGAGAGTGGAAGGGGGAGCCAGCTCCAATGTCTTCTCCATGTTCGATCAGTCGCAGATCCAGGAGTTTAAGGAGGTCAGTCACTGTCCCCTAGGCCATGGGAAGATTAAAAAGAACACAGGGACACGGAGAAGAAAGTCAGAAGCTCAGTTGGCCCTCAGCAGCCCATGGCATGCTGCAGAGCCTGAAAGGCAGCCCGTTTCTCCCTGTACCTGAGTCTATGCCTCCTGGGTGACCCCAGCCAATGCCTTTGTCTCTCTGAGCCTGTTTCCTGCTCTGTAAAGAAGGGATGCTGGCAGCCTGCTGGGTGGCTGGGTGGCTGAAGGGGCCTGTGATGAGGTCCTTGGGGCAGCAGGGGGTAGGGGACAGCCCCAGGGGGATGGTGCCAAGTGAGCTGTGCTGGGCAGGCTGATGCCTGCTCAGCACCAGTGTCTCTGCCAGGCCTTCACCATCATGGACCAGAACCGGGACGGCTTCATCGACAAAGAGGACCTGAGAGACACCTTTGCTGCACTGGGTGGGTGGCCCAGCAGCTAGGGAAGCTTGGGGCTTGGGGTGGGACCAAGGCCAGGCCACCCAGCAAGAGTGGGGGTTCAGGGATGGAGGGGTCATGAGCCAAGGGATGCAGAGGAGGGAGCCGCCCGGAAGGTGGGGGAGGTCCCCAGGCTTGAGGGCGAGAACCTGGGCAATAAGGATCTCCCAGGACAGGAACAGCCTGGGCAAAGGCCTGGGGTGATGAGGGGTCATGGGATGTCAGCTGCCAGGGAGAAAACTTGGGGCTCTGGTAGGGTTGGGTGGGAGAAGAGATATCACTAGGTCATCTCTGCTGGGTCCTGAGTCCCCAGGAATCAGCATGTCCACTGGGATCCTGAGGAATCCAGAGTCCCCACTCCCAGGGGTACATGAGACCTTGGCAGCTGTGTACCCCCACTAGTGGTCCCTGCAGGCCCCTCCCCCAGGGATCAAGACTTCAGGACTGTGTCATGCGGGTGGGACAGTAGAGCTGGGAGACTGGGGGTCTCTCCTCGGCTGCCTCTCACAAGGTCCTTTTGACCCCTTCTTGGTCCTGGGTCCCCCTCTTGCTGTCCTCCCCAGGCCGCATCAATGTCAAGAATGAGGAGCTAGAGGCCATGGTGAAGGAGGCTCCTGGGCCCATCAACTTCACCGTCTTCCTGACCATGTTTGGGGAGAAGCTCAAGGGTGAGTGGCCCGAGGGACAGGACCTTGAAGCTGGAGGTAGACAAGTCCCCTGCACCCTGCCAGCCCCAGCCCTTGGACATGGACACAGGTGGGAACACAGCATGGCCCATGATGCCAGTTTCTGGGTACATACAGCACCCCGAGGCCCTGTCTCAGTTTCCAACTGCTGTTGAGTCCTATACTCACCCCAAGGTCAGTACCCCCCTCTCTTCCTCCTGCCTCCCCTCTGCTGTGCTTTGATGCCCCTGCCATTGGGGGGCAGGCATAGGGGTGTTGTGGGGAAAAGGGCAACAGTGACAAACCCAGTCCTGGACAGGTTACCAACCTTGTCCTGTGATAGTCACCACAGCCCCCAAGAAAAGCTCAGGGAGCTGCTTTTCAGAAATAAAGACTCAAAGGAGGCTCAGAGAGGTTGTGACCCCTGCCCCAGGGCCCCAGCAAACAAGTGGCTCCCCTGGAGTCTAAGTCTGGACCCAGGCCCTCGCTGCTGCCATCTGCCAACACAGCATTAGGGCCTCTTTTTCCCTGTGCTCTTTCTCTGCCAGACCTCAGAGGCCCTCTAATGATATCCTCAGAGCTTAAGAGTTTTGTGGGTAGAAAGAAGGGCCTGCCTGGGTTGTCCCAGAGGTGGACACTTTTGTTACCCACTGTCACCTGTTGCCATCTGATGTCTTCCTTGCCTTAGCCAGATCTGGTATCTAGATCTGGCCTCCCACAGGATGGAAGACAAGACTGGGGGTGACCTTGGGCAGACCTGTCTGTTCTCTCCACCTCCATTTTTAGTCTACACAAGGAGGATTTATTCCTAAACTTCTGTGACAAATGACTACAAATATGGTGGTGTCAAACATCAGAACTGTATTCTCACTTTTAGGGTGTCTAGCAGTCTGAAATCTAGTTGGGCAAGGCTCGCTGAGCCCCAGGGGAGAATCTGTCCCAGCCTCCAGTGGCTGCCTGACTCCCATGTCCATCTCAGGGTCACATGGTCCCCTCTCCCCCTAATCCTGGCTCTCTGCCTTCCTCTGATAAGGACAATTGTCACTGGATTTAAGGACCTGTCTATAGATTCCAGAATGATCTTGTCATCTCAAGATCTTTGACTAGTATCTATAAAGTCCCTTTTCCCAAGTATGGTGACACAGGTTCTGGTGGCAGTGTTTTTTGGAGCCCACTATTGGGCAAGTCCTATTAATATCATAGGAGATCAGTAGTGTCCTGGCAGAGGAGAATACCGCAGCATCTGCACATAACACCTGCTTGATTCCAGAGCCAGAAAGAGGTCCACGATCAGCCTGGGGGTGAGAGGTGAGGACGCTGGGGCTGGGAGGCTGGGCACCCTCTCTAGGGCAGCCTTTGAATCATGGAAGCTGCTAGAGATTGTTTTCAGGCCCATGTCCACCTCCCGGAAGAACTCAGAAGTCCAGAGCTCTGGGTCAGGGCAAGCACTGCCTAGTGAACTGGGTGGCTCCAGCCAGTAGCCCAACAGAGCAGGAACTTGCCCTCCACTTTTTTTTTTTTTTTTGGTAGTACTGGAGATTGAATCCAGGGCCTTTGTACAGACTATATCCCCAGCCTTTTTTTCATTTTCAATTTTGATATAGGTCTCACTAAATTGCCCAGGAAGGGCTTGACCTTGCAGTGGTTCTGCCTCAGCCTTCCAAAGTGCTAGGATCACAGTGCGTGCCACCATGCCCAGCTACTGGTCCCAGTTTATAGCCGGGGAAGCAGGATCCTGAGAGGCTGCAACTTGAGCCTGGAAGGGCTGAGACCTGAGCTTCAAGGTTCTCTGGGGAAGGGGTGAGCTCTTCTAGCTGTGGAGGGCCGTGGCCTGTTGGCAGCCTAGGTGAGGCACAGGCCCTTGCTGTGGCTGAGCTGGAGTGGTGAGCCAGGGGCCCGCAAGGCTTCAGCTTTTTCGTCTGTGCAGGGGCCCATGGCCTGTCATTTGAATGTGGCCAAGCCTGCGTGACAGACCAGCAGCCAGGCTGGCAGGGGCTGGGGCGGCACCGCCTCATCCCGCTAATTGGGATAGGAGAATGTCGTGAGATTCCCAGTGACGGGAAGCAGCCACTCTGCAGCTGGTTTTATGAGGTCCACAGGCCTGGAGCAGAGGCCTCCTCTGGGGACCATGTTCCTGGTCCTCCCAGCCCCCACGCAGGGAGTGGCCAGAGAGGTGAGGGGCCGCCAGCTGGGCCTGGTCCACCCAGGGCTGTGGGAGCCCATCACAAACTGGCCCCAGCTGTGAGGCCTCTTCAAAGTCACTGGAAGTTTTCAGCTAATTGCTGAAGTCTGGGAGGCTGGGGCCTCCAGAGCTCAGATATTACAGTAGCCCCATCATGGCCCTCTGACCTCTCCATTCATCCCAGCACAGCCAGCTCGGGGCTCAGCCTCTGCCAGCCCTGCATAGGAAGCCGGGTCTCCACCCTGCAGTAGCTCCGGGTTGGCACAACCAGAGCAGCCTAGGCTCTGAACCCTCCCACACCCCCAGGCAGCCTCAGAGACTGAGTGACTTGGACACTGCCTTCCTTATTCTGGATGAGCTTCCAGTGTGATGGGAGAGACAGAGATGGTCCCAATCCAGTCTAATAGAGGAGCACAGGTGGCCATGACCAGGTTGGTTGGCAGGAGCTCCAGTGGCGGGAGAAACAGGGCACTTGGGTATCCACAGAAGTGGGTTAAATCCTCCCTTCTCTTATGAGTGGACTCTCAGGGAAGTCAGGGAAAGCCTCTAGGCCTCATTTTCCTCTGCGTGGTGTCTACTATCCAGGGTGCTCGGGTCTCCCTCGGGGCAGTAGCAAAACTACAGGCCTAGAGCCTGGGAGGGCACTCGCGCTGTTTGCAGCCCAACTCATGGATGTGTGTTGAAATCCAGCCACAGTGCATTATCCAGCGGGTCGTATGAGGGGCAGCAGACACCACCTCTGCTCCCCTGACTGGCAGCAGTGGGGAAATGAAGGAGGCTTAAGGTGAATTGTCACAGGGGAAAGAGGTCCAGGTGAGGGTCGTCAGGTTATGCAATTCGTGCTGCCTGGGTAGCCTCGGGCAAGGACCCTTCCTCCTGCTGGGCCTCACTTTCTGCACTAGAAGAATGAGGGTGCAGGGTATTCAAGGCTACTGTGGGATTCAGAAGCATTTATTAGGAGCCAGGAATTTAACTCAGTGTCTCAGCCTGGCGAGTATGAGGTCCTGAGTTCAAGTCCCGTACCCCCCCTCAACAAAACACAAAAATCAGGAGCATTTATTCCAATGCAGCTTTTCTCAAAGCCATGCAAGTGAGGGCTGGGGAGATGGCTCAGTGGAATAAGCGCTTCCCCGGCAAACACAAGGCCCTGAGTTCAGTCCCTGGTTCTGCCAAAAAAAAACCAAAATCAAAGCCATGCAAGTGATGACCAGCTCTGGGCTGGCTGCACTGCCACCCACCCTCCTACCTCCTGACACTTCCAGCGGGACAGTCCTGAAGACCCCTGCAGGGGGCTGACCCAGCTCCGCCCCAGTCCCCAAGTTCAGAGATCCTTTTCCTTCACTCACAGGCTCCGTGCACAGCGGGCAATGAGTGAGGCCCTGGAGTGGCTGCCCCAGGCTCACCGATCCTGTAACCATCCATATCAGTTTCAAGAACTTGGCAAGACAGACACTGTAACCTGTCTAAGCCTCAGTTTCCACCTATAAAATAGGAGCAATTGTCAGGAGGGTTAAGAACACAGCAAGTAGGGTGTCTGTGTGCAGTTGTGCAGGTTGTTCATGGGTCCATGTGTGCAGTTCCATTGTGCTCTTACTCTCACTTGTATCCCTGAAACAAGGCCCCCCACCATTTTTAATGCATAGGGTCTCACTACACAGCTTGGACTCATAGTGATCCTCCTGTTTTCAGCCTCCCCAGTGCTGAATTATAGCTGTGTGCCACCACACGTGGTCTCTGTTGCCCACTCGGCACCCTCAGGGGCAGGGCCAGCACGGCCTGTGGTGCTGGGGATCGAACTTCAGTCCCTGTGCTTGCCTAAGCAAGTGCTTACTTAATCTGCTGAGCTATCTCACTGACCCTCTTCTTTTGTAACAAGAGGAGTTGGGCCTCGGTTTGGAGTGGAGTCAGAGACCCAGGCACCTGTCTATGGAGGGTCTCTCCTACCTCTCTCCCTACTCCATGTGTTGCTTGCTTGTAGGCACCGACCCGGAGGAGACCATTCTCCACGCCTTCAAGGTGTTTGACACCGAAGGGAAAGGGTTCGTCAAGGCTGACTTGTAAGTCCCCTACTCACCGAGGGCTTCACCCCCCCCAAGGACTCAGGGGATACATGGGCTGAGTGGGTGGCAATATGGTCTCCTCTTCCACCCAGAACTCTGCTGAGCTTTGTAGTATCTGGCCAGGTCTTCTGATGTCCCTTCTCTGGCCCAGGCCTTGGTGTCCCCCTCTGAAGAGGATAGGAAGGGTGTGTGTGTGTGTGGGGGGGTCATTCAAGGAAGGCTTCCCAGTGACGGGAATGGGGTGGGGACAGAGGTGGTACTTGAAGGAGGTCTCAGGTTGCATAGGGCAGGAACAGCATTTTAGGTGGGGAACAGAGCCTGCAAAGGGTCAGGGCTTGACACCTGTGGGCAGAGAGCTGGAAGATGTGGGCAGAGGTGGGGTGGGGGAGATGAAGCTCAGGGACATGGGCAGGGGCCACATGGGACAGGGCTGTGTGGGGTGCATGGGAAAACCAGAAGGGACAGATGAGTGGGTCAGTAAAAAAGCAGGTGACAGTGCTCAGGGGACCCAGGGTGTGGTGAGGATTGAGCTGGTTGTCCATCACAGCCTGGGTGGACTTGGGGAAGGAAGCAGGGCTGGGGAGGAGGCCAGCTCAGCTTGGGTGGCCATGTGCAGCCTGTGAGACAGCATTGTGGAGGTAGGCGCTGCCCCAGGGGGCCTATGGGGCTGGGAGCCTCTCCCTTGGAAGCCCCAGGGGGGCAGTGACTGCTCGCTGCCCAGCATCCCAGGGATGCCTTCTGAGCCTGGCTGGGCCATGGCGGCCCAGGACAGGGGAGCTGTCCACCAGTACAGGCTTTTGGAGGTCAGGGTGTGGGGAGTCCTGCTGCCCATCAGTACCCCTTCCTGTGGGGTAGGGTCTGACAGACTCCCAGGCTGTGAAGGGGCTGCAAGCGCTTCATACTGTCTCCTCCCAGCTTGAGGACGGAGCTGGAGACATCTGGGGACCCAATTTGGGAAAGAAGACTCCTCCCTGGGCCACAGGACCCGGATGATATGGCTGCTGGCCAGATAGGCCACAGAGGAAGCTCTGGTTGAAACAGAGTCTGTGAAAAGTCCCCAGCCTGGGGAGTTGGAAACTGTGACTGTCCCGTAGTAACATAAATAATGGAAAATGTGTGTCGGTCCTCAGTGGCGCCAGAGGACACCAGAGTGCGTGGGGCTGCCTAGCCCTCAGAACCCATCCCTGTCCACCAAGTCCCCCAAGTAAACCCTGCAAGGGCCCCAAGTTCCAGGGGATGCCATTCCCTTGTGCACAGACCTAGTGTGGCTCCTGTGGTCCCAGGAGACTCTGGTGGCTGTGACCAGCTGTCCTCCTCAATAATAAGTGGTACAGGCTCCACATTGGCACAGCCACACTCTGGGACATCTGGCAAGTCCTAAGGCTTCCTGAGCCTCAGTTTCCCTCCACATAGAGGAGGGTCAGAGAACCCATTTCCCACGTCTGGGAGAGCTAATGTCCGAGAGGCCCCAGCATAGCAGGCCTTCCCATACCCTTGACAAGCTTCCTGTTGTCTGTGCAATGCCATGCAGATGTTAGCAAAAGTCGCAAACTGGAAAAGTCAGAGTGCCAAGAATAAGATCAAGAGGCTCCAGGGGCCCGAGTGTCCCCCTAAGTGACCCTAAGGTTGATCGTGGGAATCAGAGGTCTCAAGGTCATGATGGGGTCTTGAGGTCATTCTGTTTGATCCCCACCCAAGGCTGGTGGTGAGCCTGGCTTATAAAGGAGGCAGCTGGGGCTCAGAGAGATGCCAGGAGCTCAGGTGTCAGCGCCAGGCTGGCCCTGTCCTCCGCATCACTGCTGGGTTCTGCCTTTACCCTGGACATGACTTCTTCTCTCCTCGAGCAGCATCAAGGAGAAGCTCATGACCCAGGCAGACCGGTTCAGTGAGGAGGAGGTGAGTGTGGCCTTCAGGGTACCAAAGGTCCCCACTCTGGCCCCTACTCATCCCTGGTCCAGCCTGACTCCTTGCCCCTTCCCCAGGTCAAACAGATGTTTGCAGCTTTCCCACCAGATGTGTGCGGCAACCTGGACTACAGGAACCTGTGCTACGTCATCACGCATGGTGAAGAGAAAGACTAGGAGACACAGACCCACCCTGCTTTCAGAGTCAGCAGGGGCTCCTTCAGCCCGAGGGCACTGGGGAGGCTCCTCCTGTCCCACAGGTTGGGGTGAAGCAAGAATAAATCATGCTAAGGTCTGAGTTTGCGTGCTGAGCACTCCGGCTGGGGAGACAGTGAACATTCCTATCGTGTTGGTTTTTCCAAAATGCTCTGGTTCCCTGGCTCTGCTCAACTGTTCCCGATGAGCTGGTGTTTAGAACTAATTGACAGTTTTAATGGTCCCCAGCTGGGTCGCAGAACATTGCCTCCCTTTATACAGCTTTTATTGAGTACCTAGTGTGTGCCAGGGTCTTGCCAGTCTCAGGAACTGCACAAGAGGAATCAGACCTGTCTGTGGGCAAGAGGGCCATGTGGGCTGTAGCATGGGTGGAGGGGACAGAAGGCTGGGTGGAGGGGACAGAAAGTGGGGCAGGACATTGGTGGGGGACAGGGCAGTGGAACAGAGGCACCTGGCAGCAGGAGCTGGGCAAAATGAAGGGACAGATTCAAAAGATATTCACTGGTAGGCAAAGATTTCTTAACCAGGACACGTATGGAACCAAACATGAAATAAAAACTGGGTAAATTGGATTTTATCAAAATTAAAAACTTCTGCTAACCAAAAAAAAAATGCAATTAAGAATGAGGAAAGACAAGCCAAAGGGTGGAGAAGATAGTAGTAACACATCGATCCTTACAAAGATATGATATCCAGACTGTGAATCCTGCACATAAATAATAGAAAGGTGAAGTGAGGTGTGGTGGGGAGAACCTGTAATCTCGCCACTCTGGGAGGGTGAGGCAGGAGGATCACAAGTTCAAGCCCAGCCTGGACAGTTTGGTAACTAGCAAGATCCTGTCTCAGAGAGTAAGGGCTGGGGATGTAGCTCAGTTCAAAGGCCCTGAGTTCAATCTCCAGTACCACAAAACAACAACATACAAAGGTTAAAAAAAAACAACAAAAAAACCAAAACCCAAGTAGATGACAATTCACTTAAACAAGATGCTAAGCTTCTTTCCTTATAGGTAAATGGCAAGTGAAAACTAAAGTATGGTACCCATTCATCTGAATGGCTAAACTAAAAGATTTGCTGGTGAGGAAGGAGCCCCCAGGACCCTCGGAGCTCAGTGTGGGGCAGGTCTCCCACTCTGGGACGCTATTTGGCAACTCTATTCAAGTTAAGCCCACGCGCATACAGAGCAGCAATCCCACACCAAGCCATGTTCCACCAGGAGTGCTGTCAAAGACCCATCAAAGCTCAGGGACAGGGACTTAGAGACTGGTGCCATCCTCGATGACAGAAGACACGAAGCCCATCAGAGCAGGACTGCTGCATGATGGTGAGAACCCACAGAGCAGGGAGAATAAGCCCCAGCCCCCCTAGCAGCCAGTGGTGCGCAGGGAGGCTACGCCAAAGGAGGAAGAGATTTTCTTTCATGTTTGAAAAGCCTTTTTATTGCGGTATCTCAGAAACCATAACACTCACCATTTTATTCTTATTACTTTATTAGTATGTGTTTGCAGCACATAATGAATACATTCACCGTGGGAAGTTGGTAACATTTCAGAGTAGCTTTTAGTACACACCCAAGATTCTATAACCATCACCACTATCCAGAACCTTCTGTCATTCCTACAAGAAATCCATTAGCAGTCTGTCCCCATTCTTCTTGTACCCAGTGCCTTGAGACTTGGGTGTAAACGTAAGTGGAAGATTGTCCGGGTGCATCTCAAAATTAGGTGCAACAGCACACCTGTAATCCCAGCTCTCTGGCAGGCCGAGCCAGGCAGACTGTAAGTTTGAGCCCAGCCTGAGCAACTTAGTGAATCTGCAAGACTCTGTCTCAGAATAAAATATAAAAACAGGCGGCAGTTATAGCTCAGTACAAAGGCCCTACTGAGGGGGTGCGGGGGGTGGGGAGAGAGAGAGAGAGAGAGAGAGAGAGAGAGAGAGAAGCAGATGCGGTCTGGAGATAGGAAAAAGAACTCTTGGGGTGCAGGGCATGCGAAGAGTTATGCGGTCTGGGCTGGGGGAGTCCCTTGGGTGAGTGATGATAGCAGTGGAGGATCTGGCAAAGGTCCAGGGTCAGGAAGAGACATGAGGGTGGGAGGACTTGATGGGTCGGTGGCGGGGGGGGCGCGAGGTGTGCCAACTGCATGGGCTCAGAAGTGCCAGCCTCCACGCCAAGGTCTGTGTTCATACTGAAAAGGAAACTGAGTCCTGCCCACGGTCAGGGTGGAGCTGGAAGTCCGCACCCTGAAGCCTGAGCTCAGTGGGGTGTGGGGTTCCGGGCCTGCCACTGTGTCATACTGAGAGTGGTGTACTAGGAAGGGCCATGCATGCTCCCGGGCCTCTGGCCAATGCAGGTCTCTATGGGTCCCTCAGAGGAGGTGGCCAGGATGTCACCCTGAAGCTCTTGGCCCATGACACAAGGAACAGATTCTGGAAGCTCCCTTCCTCCCTCCACCGCAGATCTGGCTCCCTCTTGCTCTTGAAGACCTTTGCTTTCCTGGAAATCATGCATGGAGCTGTCTCTCCTGCTAATGAACCCGTCAGACCAGTTTGTGTTCCACAGGAGCAGCCCAGAGCGAGGCAATTGGGAGTGGGCACCTGGAGGCCTTGGGCCCCTGCTCACCCCAGGCTCCACTCTGTGACAGCAGACAGGGGCCTGGCTCAAGTGGACTCACGGTAGCCTGGGGGGAGACCATGGGTGCCCTGAGGCTCAGCGAGGAGGCTGAGACATGTGTCTCCATCCTTCCATCATCTGCTCGCTTCCGCCTCCTCCATTCCCAGGACCCAAAGGCAGTCACTAACACCAGGGATGCCCTGTCCTGTCCTCAAGGACAAGTGGCACGGAAGCTGAGTATGGTGCTGCTGTTAGCTGCCAGGCTCTGGCACCTCCCCCAGGTCAAGGCTCCCTGCTGCTGTCAGCTACCCTGACCCAGAGCCTCCTGCCGCGTGGATCTGCATCTCTGTTTCTCAAGATGCCTGGCCCCAGATGGCTGCCCAAACCCTGGTCCAGGCTGCCAGGAGCTGTACACAGCAGAGCTGGGCACTGACACTCCTAAAAGCCAGACAAGGACAGTGAGGCCCAGAGAAATGATGGCAGGTAGGGAAGGTGTCCTGCGTGCTGTGTGGGTATGCTGTGAGGGGTCACCTATCCTAAGCCAGACCTGGGTTCACCTTTCTGAAAGTACAATTGCCCCTTGCTGCCTCCCTGCCCTGCCCTGTAACCTCGGTCCCTCCACTACTGGCCCAGCTGCATGGCTTCATTCCTTCCCTGAATATCCCCTTTCCTTCTGCCCCAGGACCTTTGCTTATGCTGTTCCCACTCCCTGGAACCCTCTCCCCTCTAGCACCTCCCTCCCTTGCCCAATTACGCACATTCCTCTCTGCTTTCTGCTCAACTCTGTGGAACATGCTCTGTCCCAGCTACCCAGACTGGATCAAGCCCTGAGTACTTTTAGGGCACCAGATACTTCCGTAACTGGTGTCTGTCTCCCCACAGTGCCATACACCCCTAGGAACAGGGGTCAGGATGGATTCTGCCCTCTGTGGTGCCCTCAGCACCTCACACTGGGCCTGGCATTCTTGGAAGTGCCCAGGGAGCTAACCACGAGCCCCACAAGTCTCTGCTGGCTGCTGCATGGCTGTAGGCCTCTAAGAGGCTACTGTTTCATTCTGTTTTAGTTCAGACTCCTCCAATCCAGGGGCCCTGCCCTATCTGTCTAGGCCTCAGTGTCCCTCTCAGCAGAATGGAGCCCAGTAGCCCCTGGTGTCTCAGCTCTCAAAGCAGCTACAAACCCAAGGCTGCGCCGGGCCTGAGCCTGTCTGATGGTGGTTGTACTTCCGGCTGTCCGGGATTCCTGGTGACCCCTGAGTGGACCTGGGCTGTGATGGCAGCGAGCCCGGGCAGGCCAGGGCAGACGGGGATCCCGGGAGGTGGTGGCTGGTCTGCCTGGCCCGCTGGCTCCCCCGGCCAGCTGCGGCTCATTGAGGGCAATTAGCCCAGCAAGACGCCGGGCTCGGCATTTCCTCTTGCACACAGCATCCATCCGCCGGGGCCTTCGGACAGTGGCCCCGTATAAATCTCGATGGGGTCGCTGTTAAGAGGAAAGGCAAATTCCTTCCACCCGTGTGGCTGCCTAAATTGCCTCTGAGAGCAGATTCCCTCCTGGCACTTGCTCAAGAATGGCTCAGTCCTTTGAAGGTCCTCCCGGGATGGGATGGACCCCAGGGGCCTGGAGCCGGCTGGTCGGAACCTCCCTGGGAGCTCCATGACCGCAGCGGGGCCAGGCAGAGGGGACAGTGTGGTTGGGGAGGGACCCTGCCTACACAGCTACCCCATCACTCTGTTGCTGCAGCAATCCCAGGAGCCTTCTTCACCTTGCCAGGCCATAAGAGTAGCTGGGTGAGGTCATTAACCTGGGACTCCAGAGCTCAGAACCACCCCGTGTCCCCTCAGGAGATGGAAAAGCAGGTGATGAGGTCCCCAAAAGCTGCCTGATGTTAGCAAGTGGATCCTGGGCTGCAGTAGGGGCTGCAGTTTGGTTGGGGGTTGGCCTCAAACACCAGGGCTGGAAGATTTGTTGCTGTCACCTGAAGCTATTGGGTCTCACATGACAAAAAGGGAAGAAAAGTCCTCCCTGGGCCCGCCTCTGCCATGAGCCTCCTGGTGCTCGGTTTCCCTGTGTGGAGAATGGAGACCATGCTCAGGTGAATGTCAGGATGGATTCTTCCTTCCAGCAGGTCAGTCAGGCTGGGGGCCCAGTGCTGGACGGACGAGACACCTTCAGAGACCCCTTCCTAGCTCCAGGGGAAGGTGGATCCTAGGACCAACAATGATACTGGGGTGCAAGAAGGACTCAAGGTGGAAGAGAAGGGGACAGGCTGGGGGGCAAGCCAGGGAAGCAGGGGGTGGCCAGCGGCTGTGCTGGTTGTGGTGAAAGTTTTTCCCATTTCATGGCAAGTGGCAGATCTGAAAAGTGATTTGTTCATCCCAGGTCACAAGTGCAAAGTGGGAGAGGACTGAGGAACTGAAGAAGCACAGGAGAAATGCCCAACCCAGCCTGGAAGCCTTCCTGCAGGGGGTGACAGAGAAGAGGTGGGAGAAAGGTACAGATGAAGGGGAACATGAATGGAAGAGGCAGGAAAGGAGCCTCCTGCTAGGCCAGATGCTCTCTGCTGACTACATACATCTAAGGGAGACGCGCGTGGCGCTGGCAGGGCTCTGGGGCCCACTGACCTTTGCTGGGAGGGGGGACTGGAATTGCACCCTGGGCCTGTGCATCGAGCTACATCCTCAGCCCTTCTTTATTTTTTATTTTTCAGACAGGGGTCTTGCTAAGTCACTAAGTTACCCAGACTGGGCTGGATCCTCCTGCCTCAGCCTCCCAGAGTGCTGGGATTGCAGCTGTGTGTCAGCACACTCGTTCCCCCTGCCTTTATTAACAATCAGGGAGCCAGCACGGCTGACAGCTTTGGCCGCAGCTGACAGCTAGAATCATCGGTGTCATTGCTCTGTTTCCGCTGTCTGTAGGTTCATGGTCATCTCCTGCTGATGTCACCTGGGGCTAGATTTTTATTTCTAGTAATGAGGCTTTGTTTTTGTAATAAAAATCTTCTTTTCATGTGCGATGGAATCCAGAGCCTCATGCACACTAGGCAAGTGGTCGACCGCTGGGCTGCACTCCTAGTGTATTTTTTAAAAAATAGATATCTATGTATAGAAGTTGATTTTGAGAAAAATATGAACATAATATTTAGGGTCAGAAATCACGAACGGGCAATAAGAATCACTCCTGCAGGAGCATTCAGTTCTAGGGAAGAGCCCAGGGTGCTAGTTCTGAAGGTGAATGTTCTAGAACTTTCTAGAACATGGATTCAAGAACCCGCTGTCTTCCCTACCAGGTCAGTTCTCAGTCTTCAGTCCAAATTTCCTTAAATAAAGAGGCTCCCTCCAGGACCCAACAGAGGCCAGGTGGGGACAAGAGAGTGTAATTGCTCCAGGACAGACAGAGGGGTGGGCAGGCAGGCAGGCAGGCTCCCTGCCATGCAGACTGTGTGGCCCAGCACAGATGTACTCAGCATTAATATTCTAGAAGCCAAACTCCCTGGGGACTCAGGTGTCACCTCACCTTACTCATGATCCTGAAGCCACATCCCACCCCTTCCCCTCACACCTCTTGCAGCTCAGCCTCTCCCCTGATGACCACTGCATCCCTACCTGTTGGGCCAGGAGTGCCCTTTGATGCTGTCTTCTCTTCCCCCCTGGTATGGCTGGGGCCACTCAGTTGCACCTGGCTAAAGTTGGAGCCACCAGCACTGTGACACCTACCTCTCTTCTTGGGGTCTGTGGGCGTCATGAACCAGAGGCTGAGATCGCTAAGCAGAGGGGTGCAGCGGACAGAGGAGCGCACACAGCTGATGGCACATTTCCAGGGAGCAAGCCCTCACCCCAGGAGGGTTGGGCCCTACTTTTTAGGGGACAAGAGAAGGCAGAGACAAGGCCAAAGAAGAGAGGTTGGGATGGGTAAGGGGAAGAAGACATGGGGTCCTGTGAACTGTGTAGATGGGGTCAGGGGTGCCCCATCTTCAAACTTTTGTCTTGGGCAGAGAGAGTGAGACTTCCCCAGTGCCCCACAGGCAGGGCTAGGCAGGTGTCAGGGAGCAGCAGCAGGGACCCTGCCAAGAGACTGCTCTGGGGAAGGACTTTCTGCCAGCCTGAATCATCACAAGGACCTGTACCTAGTTAGGGAGTGAGCTCCCCGCAACTGGGGGTGGGAGGTGAATGGCAGGGATGGGCCAGGCTGGTGGCAAAGGCCCCAGCCCGGGTCCTGGTGTGCTATGGTCCAGCCAGTCACAGAGCCCACAGCAGGTGGGACTGGAAGGACTCTGAGTCCCCACAATGAAAAAGAGCCCAGCAAATGAAAGAGGAAACTGAGGCCCAGGAGGGAGTGTGTTTTCTCCACCGCAGGCCTCCTATGTCCTCTTTGTCCCTGTCATCTTCCAGCATCACCCTGCTACTCCTGAACATGCTCAGACATCCCAGGATGTCTGGGGGCTGAGAGATGGAACTCAGGCCTATGCAGACCATCGAGAGACCTGGAGCTCCTTTACTAGGCAGAGGGCATGCTGGGGAGGGTGTCCAGACCTCAAGGAGTCCCAGATGGCTGGTGGTTTCTTGAGCACTCTGAATAGGATTGTGAGGGACATGGGCTTGGCAGGGGGAAGGAGGAATCCCAGAGCCACCCTAATCTGGGGCTTAGCATCAAAGGTATGGAAAGTCCAGCCATGGGAGAGGACAGGATCCTGCAGGACTCCAGAGAATAGCCATGTCCTTGAGGGCCTGTTCCTGGGGAGCTCAGTGGAGACCCTTGGGGTAAGGGAACCTCAGTCCTGCCTCTTAAACTGTGTGACCTGGGGAGGGGGGGTGTCAATGATTTACCCTTCCTGGGCCGTTACAGCACTCATCGAGACAGGCAGGGAGACTGTGTCCCCTGCTTGGGGTAATAATCACTGCAGGGTCTGGCTGGGGCTGGGGAAGACCCATGTACCTCCGTGTGTCCATCCGTGCAAGTGTGCGAGGCCTGGAGTTTGGGCAGCTCATGCAGCCAGAGCAGCTGTGTGGCCCCACAGTGCCATCTACTGGCAGTTCCCAGCATTACCCAACTCTGACTTTCCCAGGGCCTTGGGGCTGGAAATCTTGGTGGTGGGTTAAAAGGACCACTTTGTGGTGCAGCATCCCGTAAACCCAGAACTCTGACGTGCAAAGGAAGGAGGATCACAAGTTTGAGCTCAACCCTGTAAACTTTAGCAATGTAGCAAGATTCTGTCTTAAAGTAAAATGGAGCTCAGTGAGAAAGCCTTGAGTTCAAGGCATTAAGCACTTAGAGTTCGTCCTCAGGAGCCTCCAAGGGCCTGGCACAGAACCTGATTCAACCACCCACTCGGGGACCCAGGTGGCCCCCATGACAATGATGGGATTCTTTGTCCCCCACCTGTCTCCACCACTGTGTGAACATCCTTGGTGTGTGTGGGGGGCTGGCTTCCTGGCTGCACTTGGGGCTGCATTACCCCACCTACTCCCACTCCCTTCTTTCTGTCCTCCTGATGCATCTGGGTGCTGGATGGTCCTACAAGGCAGAGGTGGAAGGGCCGAGGTTGTGCACTGAGACACGGGACAGCAAGACAGCCCTGAGGAGCAGCCTGGGCCTCTGCACACCTTGCCTGGCCCTGCTCCCCATGGGCCTCATGCAGAGGACCCTCCCCCCACACCCTCATCAGTGGTGTTAGTTACTGGTTCTTCTTTTGCCCCTGAGCTCCAGCAAGTGCTCAGGGCAGACATGAGTCTCCCATAGAGACTGCAGCTTGAGCTTGCTAGAGCCCAGAAACACACCATGGAAAGGGAAGTAGGAGACCTAAGCCCCACTGTTCAGCTTGGGAGACTCTGGGGTGGAGTCTCAGGTCAGGATGGGCAGCTTGCTGGGGTCAGCACTCAGGAAATGCTCCCGGGAAGGACCTGCCACCCATGGCCACCTGGCACATAGCCACTAGCACATAGCCACTGGCAGCCTAGGTGGCCCCTGTCTTCCTCTGTGAGGTTACCAGCAGGCAGTGGGCCAGGTGGGCAACCATGCTCGTCTTACACATGGGGAGCTAAGGCTCAGAGAGGAGCTGCACTTTGCTTTGGGACACACAGACAGGAGGTAGCCAGGTGGACCCAAACCAGGCTGAGGACTCCAGGCCCAGTGCTCTCCCAACATCTGCCTTGAAAGCTCCAGCCCCTGGTTCAGGTCAGCTTCGCATGATAGAGTTTGGAGACCTGGTGACAGAGATGTGCAGCTGGGAAGAAGTTCATCTTCTGGGGCCCCTGGGTGCTGGCCTTTTGCACAGGTGTGTCATGGGCTCAATCTCTCTGAAATAGGACTTCAGTTTCCTATCATTTTGGAGGGAATGGGTGCTAATATTTTCATTTTGCAGATGAAACTGAGGCTCAGTTTCCAAGGGCCACAGTTATGTGGGATATCTGTCCTTAAAGCCTAGTGTCTTCCTACTGTGAGGGTATAATGACATGGGCTTTCTAGTACTTTTTTTTTGTGGTACCAGGAATTGAACTCAGGACCTTGCACTTGCCAGGCAAACGGTTATTCTACTGAGCTATCTCCCCAGCCCGACATGGACTTTCTAAACATATCTTCCACAAACCACCCAAGGTACCTCCCATGGCCAAGCTCCTGTAGGCTTCTGCAGTCAGAGTGGGTACACATCCAGCCCCTGTTTGTGAGTGACCTGTGTCCAGAGGGTGGACACACATCCATGAGTAACCCACAGCCTGTGCTGTGCAGAGTTGGAGGAGCCCCTAGAGGAAGAGGAAGAGAGAGAAGGAAGCCACCCCAACATCAGTGAGCCATGTCTGTTAGGGCACAGGAACATCCTTGTAGGGTGAGGAACCTGCGCAGACTCTGTGGCTTTGACTTCCCAGTGAGAATGGGTGGATGGTCCATAGATTCAAGGATAGGAGTGAAGGCAGAAGTCACTGCCAGACCCAGGAAAATCGAGTGTGTGTCCTGTCCCGGCTCTTGCCTGTGAGCACATGGAAAATCCAGAGCCTGTCTCCAGTGCATGGAGAGACAGTGGTTCTCCCAGCTTCCTGCCTTCACTTTCCTGTGGATTGATCCTGGCTCCAGGGACTTGTCCTGGGAACTCACATACCCAGGAGAGCTGGCAGGCTCTGCCCCAAGAAAGAGCCAACTGTTCCTCCTTCTACCTTCTGCTGGTTCCTTTTCCCAAGGTTGTGGATGACTATCTGGGGACAAAGACCTAACCATAGGCTGGGTGGGGAGCACTGTCCCTTTAGCTGTGCCCTCAGGTAGGCTCACTCTGTGGAGCCTCCTTTGGTCTGGGGAAGTGTGGGTCTGATGTCACCAGAGAGCCTTGCTAGAGCTGACTGCCCCCACCTTTAAGGTATCCCAGATCCTGCTGGTGGACCTGCTGCCTATCTGCTCTTGAGGTTCCAACCCAGCCTGGGCCCCTATCTGGGTCTTTCTCTGGGCATGAGTGTACAGAATTAGGGTGTCAGCCAGACCCAGGAGGCCTGAGGGCTTGTGATTTGTGTCCTCAATGCTGGGTTGTCAAAGGCTTCTTTGGCCCTAGGGCAGGTCTGCCAAGCTTCTTCAGGTGACATCATGCGCCTGAAAGTGCCCGCTGGTTCTGGGCACTGAATGGGCTCCTTGTTCTCCCAGATGCTGGTCTCCAATATCAGCTGGTTAGCAGGAGGCAACTGTTGGCTCCTCCCACCTGACCAGAGGCCCTTCCAGGAGTTAGGGGAGGGTGAGTCCAGCTCAGTGTTGGCCCTAGATCTCTGTAACACTTGTCCTGCATGAAGGAGATGCCAGGTCAGACTCCTGTGCTGGGTACCTCCTGGAGGTTAGGGTTGTGGGTCTCTGATGTTTCTCATGGGGACCCAAAAGTCACTAGGGCAGTGATGCCCCTAGAAGATCAGGTGACTGGGTCTCACCACATGGGATGCAGGTAGGGTATGAGAGGAGTGCGAATGCTGATGTGGGTGAGGAGCTTTGCTCCGGGACGGGCCACCAGGTCTGGACAGGTGGAGAGAGGCATGGACAGGCAGAGGACATGGAGGGGCACAGTTGGTGTTGCCCCGCAGGAGGCAGGAGCCCTGGAAGTGGGAAGGATGACAGGAGGCAGACTCCTTGTGCTGGCTTTGCGGGGGAGGGTGCTCCCTAAACTGCCCAAGACCCCTCTGCAACCTTTGCTCTCTTCCTTCCAAATTCTCTGTCCCTCCTGTCATCAGAGAGTGCCATTTTGATGTCTCTTCGATACTGTCTTAGCATTGCTTCTACAGTTTGTCCAAATTTTGCATATTTTTATGCTTCTGTAAACTTTCAAATAAACAAGCAAGAGTCTAGTATCTCAATTTAGTAAATATAAGTGCTCAAAGCCATACAGTACTTCCAGAATACACACAAGAACATAAGTTCAAAATCCTAGAATGTTCTATAGCAGAAGTTGGAAGGATTTTCCTCTAAAGGGCCAGAAAGTAAATAGTTTAGGTTCTCTGGGCCATATGGTCTCTGTCTGCACACAGGACTCTGGCATTGTCATCAAATAATATAGAGACTAATAAGTATTCCTGCCCTCCAATTCAACTTTACTTGTATATACTGAAATTTTAAGTGCATATAATTTTTTGAACATAGGTCACAAAATGAAAATATTTTTCTTTTTTTCTGGCCATTTAAAAATATTAAAATCTTTCTTACCTGATGGGCTATACACAAAGGGGCACCAAATTGCCCGTATATTTCCAATTCCTACTCTGTTCAGTTGAATAATTAGTAATTTATTTTTTAATGTCAAAAACATTTTATTTATTTTTAAAATTTATTATTATTTTTATTTTTCCCATAATTTTATTGAGAGACAAATAGCAATGAGACAGTTAATAATTAGTAATTAAAAAATAATAAACAGATATACAAAAACCTCCTAAGTGGGTGTATCATATTTTTGCTTGCTGCATACTAAGCTGCCCTATACTTGTGGCTTAAAGCAATGCATATCGTGTTAAATCTGGTCATCCTGCGCATTGGCTGTGCTCTGCCAGGCGGCTCTTCTGTTTCGTGAGATGATGACTGCAGCTCTCCGAGGTTCGTTGGGCTAGACTACCCAACATGGCTCATTTAACTGGCACTACCTGTTAGATGTTGGCAGACTTTTGGTGGGGCCACCAGGCCTGCAAGTGACTTTACTACTTGGTTAGGGGCACAGTGACTAGGTGTTGAGATAGTGTGTCCCAAGGTTCCAATGTGGAAAAAAATATTCTTAAAAATAAGGAGTGGAACAAGCACTGTATCTGACCATTGTGTCCCACTGGTTAAACAGTTCCAGGGACCACCTAGCCTCAAGAGGGGGAAAACAGATAGGGAGAGACAACATGGATAGGTGAAGGGATGTGATTGTCGGTGATTGCTGGATGCCTGGATGTCGATGAATGGTAGGATGAGCCCCTTAGCTAGGGGCATATTGCTGTAATAATACTAACTTCCACCCAGCACTTCAAAGGCCTGTTGAAATTGTTTCCATTGTGCCCTCACAGCATCTTGTACTGTTGTCCCAGCTTTACAGGCAAGGAGACAAAAGCTTAGACAGTCCTGTCCAGGCTGTGCTAAGTTACAGACTTTGTGGGACACCCTAGGATGAAGATAGATGGCAGTGAATACCAGGACCAGGGCTTCAGAGAAAGATTAGATGCAGGAGGATGGAATGGGTGAGATGATGTGAAGTGACTCATCCAAAGTTACCCCTGACACCATGTGGAGCTGAGACAAGGGCTCAGGTTCCCCACTCACTAGATCCCCCCAAAGAGTGGACTCACTTTGCATTATGACCTAGAGTTGAGAGCCTAAATCCTGCTCTTTCATCCAAACCTGCAAGCTGGACCAGTCATCTTTTCTGAGCACTAGGTCTTCTTCCTAGAGTGAAGGACAACTTCCTCTCAGAGCTATTGCAAAGGTGAAACCAGAAAAGAAATGCCGCTATCATTTTGGAAGGTTTAGGTCTTTGGAGCTAAGCAGGTGGGAAGTATTGATCTGGCTCTAGGCCTCTCAGTCTTCTCAGCTATAACGTGGGCCCACATGTCTGAGGATTAAATGAGGGAAAGTGTGCATTGCAGTGAACTGTTATCTTCCCTGTGCTGGTAGAGGGCAGCAGGTTTGTCCTGTTGCAGATCCTAGCCTGCAGCCCAGTATCTGACAGACAGTAATATTCACCATATGTTGACTGAATGGATGGATGGATGGATGGATGGATGGATGGATGGAACCATTCTTGAATTCCAAGTCCCTAAAAGAATACTAAGGAAGATGCATGGGCACAGAGGAGGAGTTAGGGATTGGAAAGACCCTCAAGGGCCCCTCTATGACTCTTGGGAAGATTAGGGTCTCTGGAGACCTGGGACTGTCCTCACAGGACTGCTGGAGTCCATGGGGACAGGAGAAATGAAGGGCAGATTCAGTTGCATGCTGGGAAATATGGAGGAAAGGACCCAGAGGGTAGAATTTGCCAATACTCATGCTGTAAACATTGTCACTTTGGCTGATTTTGAGATGTCACTGGGACATCATCTGGCTTGTCACTTACTAAAAACAACTGGCTCTTGGAGTAGGCCCCAGGACAGTTGTGGGTGTTCTTATTCCCATCCTTCTACCCCACAAGGCAGAGTTGGTGCCCCAGGAGGTCTGGCGGGTGTGCTGAGTGGGAGGGGTAGGTTAGTGACTGAGGGACAGAGGACACAGATGTGGCCATTTATTTATCCCCACTCTCTCCCAAAATGGAATAAAGGCATGAAGATGACACCATAAGATGGAGTGATTGGATCAGGATTTGGGGGCTGCTGAAGGTTAGTGTTTGGAAGCACAGGTCAAGGCCAAGGGTGAAGCGAAGAGCCCAAGTTAGTGCCACTGGGTCCTTTCTTTCTTCCAATCATTCCTCTGCCCTCCCCTTTGGCCCCAGTCGTGCCCATGGCCATCTGTGTGAGGTGGACTCCTGTGGGCAAGCAGGAGAGGCTGTGGGAAGCAGCAAGGGGCACCTCAGCTGGGGCAGAGGAGGCATAGGAGTGCCACCTCATCTTTAAGGTTTTGCAGGGACATCCCAGGACAGCAGGAACACATAAGGTCCAGAGGGCAGCAAAAGGGCCAGTGAGACCCTCTGTCCAAGAAAGAGCACTTCACAGTCAGGGCTGTGCAGAGACCAGACTCCCATGTGGACAGGTTGTGAGTAGCTCATCGGCTGTGTGCGTGCAGTAGGGGCTGGACAGCCATTGCTTGAGGCTGCCTTGGCCCTTGACTCCAGGCCCTGCCAGGATGGATGAGTGGATGGATAGAGCAATGAATGCAAACGTGAATGGATAACAGATGGATGGATACAGAGATGGCTAATTAGATGGGTGAGCAGATGAGTGAGGAGATACATATGGGCAGATACATGGTGGGTAGATAGGTGAGTAGATGAATAGATAGATGGATGGGTGTGTGGATGGATGAATGCATGGATAAATGATGATGGATGGGTAGATGGATGGATGGGTGGATGAATGGGTGGATGGATGGATGGATGGGTAGATGGATAACTGATGTGTTGCTCCACATCACAAAGGGAGGAAGTGGATGAGGCGGGGGTACAGATTAGTCTCTTGACACTGCTCCTGGTACCCTGTCTAATAAATCCTTTTCCTTCCCTCTTCATCTATTCAGGCTGTCCTTGTCACTAGATGTCATTCATTCAAGCAGAAGCTTACGGAAGCTGCTTCTGCGCCACCCAGTGCTGGGGACCTGAAGATAAAGCATATTTCTCCCTGGCTTCCAGGAGCTCCTAGTGGAGCTGGCCCACAAGCTGCTCAGGTGGGTGGAATCGGAACCAGAGCTCTGGACAGGTGAGGTGGAGCTGGACCCAGAGGAGTCCCAGGTCTGCCAAGAAGAGAAAAAGAAGGTGGCTGATGTCATTTCGGGGCTGTGTAGGACCCTGGGTCACACAGTTCAATTCCTGTCTGGGACAAGCCAGGCACCAGCTTGGGGGTGTGAGGTGGAAGAGAAGGGGTAACAGGGAAGCCCCAGGGTGGGTCTGGCAGGCTTTGGTACCAATAACCAAACAGAGAACACTGAGGTTGTGTGGAGATGCAGAGAGCAGGGGCGCCCCACTCAGACAGGATCTCACGCAGGGGCCCTCCCCCCAGGATCAGCATAGGCCCACAGCCACCCGCAGCCCTGTGACCTCACCAGGCCTGTGGCCCCGGTGCGTCCTCCCCTAGGCAGAGGAAATGAAAACCCAGCCAGGGCAGGGCCCACCCACGACTGCCCACCTCGGAGCACTGCCCTGGCCGCTCCAGGAGACCTCAGGGCTCGGGGCGCAGGCGCGATGGGGCCTCCCAGGTGCGCCCAGTGCTCATTAGACAGTGGTGCGCGAGGCCCGCGCTTTCTGAGAATCCCCGGAGAAGAAAGAAATCAAAGGCTGGGATTGGAAAACAAGGATGAGGAGATATAAAACAAGATTTCTATCTGAATAATTTCCTCTAATTGCTAGTAAGAGACATTAATTTTCCTTTTGAAGCTCCCGGGGCCCCGGGGCCTTGGGACCTGCCAAGATAGCAGCTCGTCTAGCCGGATTAGCTCAGGCCGCCTGCGGGGCTGGAGCGAGGCCATGCGGGGCGGGGGTGGCTGGGGCTCAGCTCCCGGGCTGGGGTGCCACCGGGGAGGGCGCCCTTGGTCTAGTGCCCTGACGATGACAGGCAAGAGGCCTTAACCGTCCTGGAAAAAGCTCCAGCTTCTGTCTTCTGCAGGAGGGACACAAGACTCTGGGTCTCCTTGCGCCTGTCCTTCCTTGTGGGAACACAGGTACGCTGGTGGGACCTGAGGCTCTGTCTCTCGTTTCTGTCTCTCTGTATCTCTGTCTGTTTCCTTCTCTGTCTCTAACTTTCTCTCTTCCTTTTTTTTTTTTTTTTGGTACCAAGGATTGAACTCAGGAACTTGTGCTTGCCAGGCAGGGGTTTATACAACTGAACTATCTCCCCAGCAACCCCCCAGACCACATCTGTCCCCCCCCATCATCCTCTGTTTCTCTATCTCTGTCTTTCTGTCTCTCTGTCACTCTGTCCCTGTCTCTGTCTTTCTCTGTCTCTGTCTCTCTCTGTCTCTGTCTCTCTCTGTCTCTTTCTGTGTCTCTGTCTCTGTCTCTTTGTGT